>NC_088696.1:12950241-13575776 GCF_028017835.1 Emys orbicularis
AGCAAAAAAAAAAAAAAAAAAAACAACGGGGCAGCCAGAACGGCAAAGCAAAAAAAACCAAAACCTGCGGCGCGGCCAGAGCGCGGGTGCAGGGGGACCGGCTTGGGGGGGGGGGGAGGGGGAGGGAGTGGGCGGGAGAGAGAGAGAGAAGGGGGCAGCCAGGGCTACAGCAGGGGCGCTGCCACGCAGCCCCTCCCGCTGTGCCGCCTCCTGCCGCCTGCCGCGAGGGCTCCGCTCCGGTCGGCGGGGAGGGAAGGAAGAGGACTGCCCTGCAGGGCGCTCTGGTTCTCCGCGCCGCCGCACCCTACAGGGCGGCCGGAGCGGAACAAGAACAAAAAAAAAAAAGCAAAAGTGCCGCCCTAGGATTGGGCAGAATGCCGCCTCCAACAATCTGCCGCCCCAAGCACTTGCTCAGCTGGTGCCTGGAGCCGGCCCTGATAGCAGCTCTACTCCATCCCTGCCTTGCAGCACCCAGCATACAGGATGTTACTAGGGGAAAAGCGCCCCCCCAAAAGTTCAAAAATCATGAATTGGAACCCCCAATTTCATGAAATTAGCACAAAAATCATGTTTTTGTTTTTTGGGGGGGTATGGTGATATTATGGTGTTTTGGTCTGTTTTTGTTTTTTCAACTCCCCCTGTTCACCTCTAGTGTGTGCATGTATGATAAGTGTTTCCAACTCTCCCAAATTTATAAAGCAAGGTGATTTTGGTCCCCAATACAGGAGCTTTCACTGGCAGCCACATGGTGCAGAGCTTCCAGCTTCTTCCCAAACCCCAAAATTGTATTAATTAAATCTGTGTTGCCCCCCACCCCCACCTGCCTCAGCACCCACATCAATTCTGCCCCACTCCTCATGTAAGGCTGAAATTCATGAGCAGGCTGGAGCTTCTCCCATGAGACTGACTCCAAGCCCAACCAAATACACGCTACTCGCAAAGAAATTGCAAGAATTGGTAACACTGCACTACACTATGGCACTCTCCTGCTGCTCAAATGGCCCTTTGGAGCCATAGATGAACTCTGAGACTGCTCTAGGTTATTCTAGGAGCTGAACTGGCATGCAACTGGCTAAAGAGTCAGGAAGCTGCAACTGTGGCATAAAAACATCTTTCCCTTCCCTTCCCTCCATGGACCATGGGAAAGATGGGGAGCTTTCCCCTACAGAAACTGGAGTTAGAACTGGCCCAAATGCTAAGTGTTACATACACTGGTGGACTCTCCCTCTGACAGGCCCTCATTGTCTAGGACATAAATGTAGGTAGGGGCAGTTTCTTGGAGAATGGTAGTTTGGGGGAAATAGATCACAGGGTTCCTTGAGGGACCTCCAGACTTTTGGTTGCTTATCCCAACTGCATAAATTTTGATAATCAAAATAGCAGAAACAGAGATGTGTCTGGAGAATTTTTGTGGAAATAGCACGCACATCTGGGTAGGCAATGGAGGTGAGGTAAGAAAAGAGCTGTGGCATCTGGAAAGAGATAAGAGAGGTGTTGAGGGAATTGAAGATAGGGAACAAGTTGACTATGTGGGACGTAGCTTGAAAGTTTCATCCAAGTATCTGGTATAACCACTTTCATTTGAAATAAATAATTGTATTTAGCTCAAAGCAAACATTTGCAGGAACAATGAATATGACTGCCGTCCTTAAAATTCCAAAGTGCTGCATGGATTTAAAGTCAATTGGAGTCATGCTACTCTAATAGTTGTCACAGCTGTAAACTCACACCGCTTTGAAAATTGTGAGGTAACTTCAGCAAACCTTTAATACTGTCACCATGCACAGTATTTCTGCAAAGCATCTAATGTTTCACAAGAGCGGCTGCACAGTTTATTGAAATCTAGGAAAATATTTCATTGGTTGCATTCTAGATGCAAAGATAAGGCCAAATCTACAGTCCTCATCTAGCCAAAATCTCACTACATTGAAAAGAATGGGTAAGAACAGTAGAATCTGAACCACGCTGATGTACTGTACAAAACATTTTTACTTAATTTTCCTTTGTATAGTTCTCTAAGATTTTTCTGTGAGTTTCATAATTGGCTTTGAACTATGTGTAGTTCTTTTCACTGTGGTATGCTACGGACAGACAAACCAACAAAAAAGAAAGAAAATTCACACATTAATACCCACCAGAAATGTCCCGCTCCTCCTTATTTGGCATGATTAAAGATCTGCACCATCACAGGCACTGGAAAGGAATCCTTACAATTCTCCTTTCTCACAAAACAAAGGCTGCTCACTGAAGTGTTCAGGTACTCAGTTACATTCAACACAAGCTAATTCACTTATCCTCAACAAGTGGGCTATTGATTTTTGCCTGTTTTCTAAGCTGCCTGGGGCTTTCTGAACTACAATAGCATCCTGCATTAAAAAAAAAAAAAAAAAGGAATGCAGTGGAAAATGTCCCTTTGCTCATCAGTAATTAGGATGACTTCATGTTTGTTTAGTTCTGTCAGTATATTCAGCATAGACATGGTTCATGAAGCATTCACAACCCTATTTCACCTGCCTGTACTGTAGAGTTGACACTATCAACTGACCTGCATTCCTTTCTGGGCTGAAAATATTATAGATTTTCCCCATATTAGGATGAATGCTCTCACTGTCTTTAGGAGTCATTTGCTAATCCTGCTCCCTGATTACATAAGGGTTTGTCTACACAATGCAGCAATAAGCACTAGTGGGGTGTGAATTCTAAAGTGCACCAATGTGTTGTGTGCTAAACAGGCCCATCTAAACCCTGCTGGTATGCACGTGCACCAAAGGTTGCTGTTAGTACACTTTGTCTTTAGTACTGCCTATCAGTCAGCTAGATTTTAAACCCTTCCTGTTATGTTTACCGCATACAAACAGAGAAATTAGATAAAACAATAAAATACACTTTTAGGAAGGCTGCAACGGGATAACATTTAATACCTTAAAATCCAAACTTTTAACATACAAGAACCAAAAAGAGAGAAAAAGCAGCTCGCTTTATAAGGCAGAGAGGCCCAAGTCATCCCACCTAGTTTTAGGCTGCCTTTTCCCACGCTGACTCTGATCACAAGTTTTCCTACCAGCAGGATCAGGAAAATCCTTACAAATTAAAGAGAGAACCTACAGTTCCAACACAGGTTTCAAATACCTCACAGTTCCAGACAGGGATCATGTCTTCATTCCCTGTGTAAAATGTTGTGCACATCTGTGGCACTACATACAACTATTAAATAAATAAGCAGAGAGAGAAAGAAAGAAAGTGAACAAATTACAAGAATCACCATCTATGTTTGGAAAATAAAAGAGGAAAAATTGCTCTTTGGTGATTGTTCACTAGAAGAGAGAACTCAGATGGTTGGTTTTAGACATGTGAAACTACGATGCTGTGGTCACGATGTTCCAATCTTCACGTTTTATGTTTGTTTGTTTTTACCTTAAATAAACTTTTCAATTTTGGAAGCTCTGGAACAATAACTGTTTTTTGTCTTTATTCCCAAAGTTAACATTACTTAACCCTCCCTCCCCCGTCCCCCTTCTGCCAGAAGTTCCGATTTCCTGGTGGAAGATCCCTGACACTGAGGCTGGATTCTGTTTGACAAAGAAGTGGGAGGTGGCAGCTTTCAGGTGTGTGATTTGCAGCAGCTAGGCAGAGCTACCTTTTTCACAGGGGGATCCAAATACCGGAGAGGTCCAGGTGCTGCTGTGGGCTGTTCCCACAGCTGATGCCCCCACTATGTGTGCAGGGTAGGGGGATACGGGTTGGGCGGGTTGGGAGGGGGGAAGCCAGAGAGGAATGGAACCAGAAAGGACAGCTGACAGGGCAGAAATATGACCCTTTGGCGCTTTCCTGAGCTACACAACTGATGTGCTTCTGGCCCTAATAACCAGCTTCCCTTGATGGCCTGGTCAGCTGTGCTCTGATCCCTAGCTCCTCCTCATAAAATTACATTCTATTGAATTTTTTTCCAAATAATATATATGTGTGCGCGTGCATGTCTGCGTGCACAAGCGCACACAGCTGAGAGCTTCTTAAAATTGAGAACCTTAACCATGGGTAATTCTGCTGCAAAGATGGACTACTGTAACTGATGCAATTCATGATAACCAAAACACATGTTCAGTCGATAATTGAAGGGGGAGATGGGGGAGAGAATCTGTCAACTGTACTACAGTTCCAGCAAAGATATAGCCCATGTTCTCTTTATCAAATTGACACACACAGAAATTTCAATCTTTATGCCATGGACAAAATTGCTTCTAGAAAGAGGATATGTGACTTGATAAACGTGTGCAGGACCAAATAAAGCAGGACTGATGACAAGAAGTATCTACTTAAACAAACAACCAAAAAAAAAAAGAGGAAGCGGAATTTTTAATTAGATCATTGTGACGTGGAAGTCCAAGTATGACATTGTCTTGATGGAGTTGGCAAATAAGTCCAAGCTATTCTTGCCAACGCTGTTTTTATAAAACACAGTTCATCATCTACAAGCACAAAAATGTCTCTAAGAGCAGCAAAAAATCTTTTTTATTGTGAATTTTTTTTTAAAAAGCTGCATTTTTTCCAACACAAAGTTAAAAAAAAGTCACTTTCAGCCAATCCCTAGCATGCCAGCTATTAGTTCAGAAAAGTGTATGTGTTTAATTAAGAAGTAATAGGCTCACTGTCCTAGGAGTGGGTTTTATAAAAAAACGAACCTTTACTATAATGGCACTATTGGAATAGCACTGTAGAAATAATTGATCTTTTGCGTCATTGGTTACATTTTATCAGAGATTAAAAGGAGCAACTCAATATAGTGCAAGACAGAATATAAAAAGTGCCATAGTTAGATGAAGTTTAATATATAAAAATGACCTTTTATTTATTTCCATGTAGCTTTATTCTGTGATGTTAACTGACTGCAATTTCCACATAATTTTACACATAATGGACTCAACCAGACAAGTGGGTTTTTAACTTGACAAATAATCACAAGTTTAGTGAATAATTTGAAGCCAAATATTCTATAGTTCTGTCATCCACGCCTCCCACCACCATATTAGTTTTGAGTCGAATCAAACCTTACTATATCTCACGGTTAAGCATTAAAACCCAAGTTTAAGAATATATTTCCCAACAAGGATACATTTTGACAAAAGTTTGAATAACTGCCATACTAGAAGCCATTGTTTCCATTCTAATTTTCATATTCTGTTGCAAGTTTTCTTGCTTCTGCTTCTTCTGCCACTAAGCTAAACCTGTGCTTGGATATTGGTGTGAGGGTCAGTTTAATTTTTACAAGCCAAGAAGAAAAAATTAGTTTTAACCATGAGGGGACTGAAATCCTGGCATGAAAAATAATTAAGAATGATTAAGAATGTTTGATTCTGGACTTTTGAAGAGAAACACTGGTTTGGGACAGGATCCTGCAAGATGTAATTCCTTTACAGCACTACAAAGGGATTAATAGAAACCTCAAGGCTAAATAGAATGATGTTGTAAAGAAGGTTGGAAAACATTGTAATGCTACATTGTGTATTTGGCAAAACCATTGAAGCAGGAGGGTGTAACCACCACTGTTCATTTAAGATAACTATAAGAAACCATTGAGCTCTTTTATGGCACCAGAAATTTGAAACAATAGCAGCCTCCACCTAAAACACAGGTACATCACCATCCAAAACAAAGGTATATGTGGGCAGAGGGGTTTTTCCTACATAAGAACATAAGAATGGCCATACTGGGTCAGACCAACGGTCCATCTAGCCCAGTATCTTGTCTTCCGATAGTGGCCAATGCCAGATGCTTCTGAGAGAATGAACAAAACAGGGCAATTATCAAGTGATCCATCCCATGATGTCCAGTTCCAGCATCTGGCAGCCAGAGGCTTAGGGACATCCAGAGCATGGGGTTGTGTCCCTGACCATCTTGGCTAATAGCTATTAATAGACCTATCCCTCCATGAACTTTCTTTTTTTTAACCCAGTTATAGTTTTGGCCTTCACAACATCCCAAGGCAATGAGTTCCTGGGGATTTTTTCATTAGAGGTGTGTGTGTAGACAGAGAAAGGCAGAAAAAAAGCATCAACTGACACAGAAAAGGAGAAAAAAGCCAGACAACTTGAACAAAGCTCCAAGAGCATGACCTTGAGAAAAGCACTGCGAAGAGCTTTTTTGGGGCTGAGTGCTGGCTGAAAGTGGTCTGGAATTGTGAGCAAATAAACTGTCACTGTCTGATTGCTCCTGTGTTCAGGGAAACAGGACTCTACATTCTTTCTCAACACACAGGACTGCATCAAAGATACCTGACCCCACCATCGACTTCTCCTCCTAACATAAATAATCTGTAGGGCCCTGAACTTTGGCTAATCCTACTATATTATTTGCCAGGAGCAGGGGAGTCTGTATAAATGTTCACCCTCATTACAGTAAAGTAACTGGCAAATGAATCCTCCTTTTCACAAGATGGGTAATGTTCAGAGCAGTGATTTTTGTGCCAGTAAAAAAAAAAAGTGACTGCCCTGATCTCCAGGGCTTCTGAATCCACCCCTTCTATTGAAGCCAAAGAATCCATCATTGAAGCCATCAGCGAAATCCTGGCCCATGGAACTTAATAGCAAAACTCCCATTTACCCTCAATGGGGTCAGGACTTACATCATGCCTTAGCCTGCATATTCTCCATACAAAAGTTCAGTTCTTCTTTAGTATCACCCAATGTCACTCAGAGAATGCTCAGAAGTTTAACATATTTTGGCATAATTATAATGTTAACAATGTATTTTTTCTCCTGGAGCACCTTCTATACTAGCACTGCCTTCAGAGACAGTCCTATAAATCACAGTCCTATTAATCATCGGCATGAGTTCTAATGATATAGTTATAACACTATGAAATATTCACATGTGTATAACCAGTATAAGATGCTCTTGAATCCATTATAGCCCACAGATGCAGGACAAGACATTAAAAAGACATCATTTGCCAACCATTTACCATAGATATTTCCTGTAATAAATATAAAGAAAACTGTAATAATCTGAGATACTAATCTGCTTTAACTGTCGACAAATGCTGTTTTATTAATGGCATCTACTTTATGCCTGAACAAAAGATAAAGACTGGGGAGGAAATAAGAGCAAAAAATGTAGCACAAACATACAGAAAAAGTGTGCAGTTTTAAACCCAGATTATAAGAACTGCATGTGAACATTTGCACATGTAAACTGTATGCATAATACTGCTCTATTTGGTCATTCAGCAACATTTAACTTGTCATTTGCTAGTATACTTCATTTGATTGCATGTTCAGTCTCAGGAACTGAATGAGTAAATTAGGCATGTGAATTGTATGCACAAGTTATGTGTGCAAATGCACATGCAATTCTGAAAATCTGAGACATAGTTTAATTGTAGTCTCCTCTCACGAGGACAAAGTACAAGACGTAGCAAAGAGGATGTCTCTTTAAAACACCTTCAACAACATTTTCAAAAATCCTTAAGGCCCAGACTTTTAAAGGTATTTAGGAGTTGCTGTGCTTAGAGAGGCTACACCTATCTGCCTTAGGAAATCAGTTAGGTTTGGGTGAATGCAGCAATACCTAAATAGAATTTTTTGTACAAATTATGGAAATGCTACCAAATTAACAGTGATTTTTATAAAACAGTACTGCCCTCAATGGTACACTTCAGAAATAAGTTTCTAAATTTCACAACCTCAAAGACAGAGTTTTAAAAGGTTCTCTCAATGCATCTCAAATGCATACCCAATGTCTGACTAATTCTGTAATTTATTAAAAGATAGTGCATTTTTAATATAGCATAGTGAAATATGCAATGAGTTTTCTAATAAAACATTTGGCTCATATAGCAAAGCACAGCACAGCAGTTTAAACAGAGCAATATACTTGAGAGCTGAGATCTGCATAGTCTTATATTCCCAGTAGTAATCTCACCTTTCCCAACTCTTCCACTGAGAAAATAACTTAAATAGACTGTTAACAAAACCATTACTGTCTACCTATTTCAGTCCTTTGTTCTTTCCAAAGAAAGAGCTGCTGCTGCTGCTTATTATTCTTCCAATTTACAATTTATCAGGATTTTTTTTACATTATTCTTATTGCAGTATTAATGCACCCCCATTCTTTTCATTAGACTTTATGTTTATTACACACTTTTGGCTTATAAAGCCTTTGTACTGAAAAGAAGATTCCTATTTAACATTTTGCCTTCACATGGAACCTCACCTGTTTTCTAGATGTGTGGACATCAAGGTTGGGGCCTGCTCTGTGACCTCCAGATTGGCTGATGTGTGAGAGTAGTGTGCAGGAGACTGATGGGTTTCCAAATCAGCTGAGGATCAGATTTGGTTCCTGACCTAGACAGGGCATATATGCCAGTGGGGGTGCAATACCACTCATTCCAACAGCAGCAAGCTTCACCTACCAGTGTCCTTCCTTGCAGATAATGAGTCAGTAGGGTAAATTTCACTTTGATTCTTGTGATGCTTACTAGTGTGCAGTGATCACCATATGCAGGGGTCAGAAAGCATATTTTCCCTTAGACTATATTTTTCTGCATTCATGATAGTCACTAAATAGGGCTACTGCTCACTGTCTGTTGGTCTGCTGTTCACTGCTTGTTAGCTATCGTTCCTCATGGCTTGAACAAGAATGCTGTAGGACCTCTGGTGGGGTCCAGTATTTGGCAGCATTAACTTTCAGTCACAATTCTGCTACTTTCTTTGTGGCAACTTTAGCAGGAGACCCTAGTGGTAAGGTTGGGTTTTCTTAGCCTCTTCTTCTCCATACCTGGGTATGGATTTAGGAGCTGGCGTGGCTGAAGTACAGGAAAAAGAAAACGGACAAGGGGTTGAACATTAAAATTGGCTCAGATGCTAGTCACATGTCCCCACGACTACAGGCATAACCACATGAAAAAAGTTTCTGAGTTTCTGGAGTGGAAACTAGGGAAAAGGTTGCATGTAGGAGTTAGGAATAGAAACTATTATCGTATCTCTTGGCACATTTTATCTTATCCCTTAAAAGAAAAACAAAACACCCTTATTTCTTGTAACATTTTGTGTATTTAAAAACTTCTGTGGAGTAATAAAACGAAAACTCACTGCAAGTTAACTTTGGTTCTCCTACCCTCGTTCTTTTCACTTCCCTCATTTTATTTTTTCCTTCCTTCTAATGCACACATTTGTTCTTTTCCTGAGTGTTTTACAGGCTATTGTCCCTTCCATGTTTTTGCTACATTCTGTAGTGCCTGTTCCCTCTTTTTTCTCCCCTTCTCCTCCATTACCTGCCTCTTTCTTTCCTATGTTGTTTTCTCCTTCCTTCCTCCATACCTTCACACTCTCCCCTCATCCTCTATCACTCCATTTTTCTCTCACCTTCCCCTTTCCCACTCTCTCTGTACTCATCTCATCTTCATCTCACGCACATTCTCCTGCCTTCCCTGAAATATCTCACACCATCTCTCCGGTACCTACCATCCAAATGTCAGACACACACACACAAAATCTACTACTACCTCCATCCCTAAAACTCTCTCTCATTGTCTCCTCTCCACAAAAATTCACACACGCTATCCTAACTCTACCTCTAACTTCTCTTGCTGCATCCCCTATCTCTGTCCATCCCATCCGAAGTCTGAAGGGGTTTGAGGCAATGCGGCGGGGGGGTGGGGGGGACCAGGTTTCCCTCTTATGGATTGCATCATGATATTTACATGTTTGTGCTGAGCAGGGTGTTACTTTAAGTCTGGGTTCAAGAATTAATAGAATTGTAGCCAGCTACCTATAGATCCCAAGCACACATCTGTGTGTTTCCTGGGATCATCCAAAGTGGCAAAGGAAATGTATTGTTAAGCATGGCTTTAAACTTAACTTACTGGAAACACATTTAAAATGGCAATAGATGAGCTGGTTCAAAGGCCTGGGTCGCCAGACCTTATGCTTTTCGTAGCCATTTGCCCAATGAAGGCATAACATTGATATTAGAATTTGAAGAATCGGGCCCATAGAGATGGCAAAGGCCATCATTATGCCTCCCCCAAGCTAGAACCAGATTCCATCCTCCTAGAGCAGACATCCTCTATTCCGATTATTAAACTGATATTACATGTTGTGTGAAATCCCAGCCCCACTTAAATCAATGGTAAAACTCCCATTGACTTTGATGGTGCCCGGATTTCATGTTTGATCTTTACCAAACAGCTGAGAATAAATTATCCTGCTTTTAGTAAAATATCCAAATATCGGGTGGTGTCAGGAAGAAATGCAGGCAAATACACACAAAAATAATTGCCCTCCCAAAGAGTATTTATTATTTTAATTATCATTATTCTATGAATTATGCAATACTCTCTTTTTTAAAACAAAGGTGTTCTCATCCACATTCAGACAGGCAATAACTTTCCTCCTATGCCTTGATGTGTCAATATCATTGTTCATTATTATGCCACTAGTGCCCAGTACATGCAAGACACTATCAATACACACAGGAAGACTATAGACTGATGTCAAAATGCTTAGAAGACACTCTGTACATCATATACCATAACTGTTTTCCAAAAATGCTTCTCAATAAAAGGGACAATGTAATGCCACTGTAATTTCACATGACTGGTATCGGTGCTGTAAACACACTCATTTATCGAGCTTTGGTGGATTTTTGCATAGAAAGGTCAATCTTATGGGCCTTGGAGCAGGACTACATTACATATAACCTGTGTTTTCAAAAAGTATCATGGCTGAAGCAAAATATGCGTGGGATACCAACAGGTGACTTTTTCAGTGAGTAGGAAATTGTTTATAGTTCCATGAAGCCTGACTGATGGCTTCACATCTTTCTGAAGATGATTAGCTCATGAATCATCTTTGAGCCTATGTTTCACAGAAGTCAAGATGATGTGTATAGCTGCAGAAACAAGAGATAATTAAGGCCATCAACTGGTACTCGGGGGTCAGACTGCATGGTACTTTGCATGCTTAGTTTTGTGTATTTTTTTTTTATTATTATTTTATGTTGCATTTAGCCTTCTGAGAAAGCTAACTGGAGAATCAACCTCTCTCACGCAGCTCTATTCACTTATCAGTTTCCAATACGCAACAATTGGTAAAAAATGTAAATTGGTTAAAAAAAAACATGGCAGCATTGCTGTGACAGACCTCACGAATGTAGAAACTATCAGCTGTGTGAACTGTGCAGAGGTAAAGCGGACAAATGTCCACTAGTGAGGACGTTAATATTGCTAAACTGATTCAACTTGTTCCAGTTTTTAACCCACCCTAGGACTGGACGACAGGAGACAGATCACTCGCTAAATTGCCCTGCTCTGTTCATTCCCCCTGAAGCATCTGGCACTAGCCACTGTCCGAAGACAGAATGCTGTCTAGATGGACCATTGATCTGACCCAGTCTAGCCATTCTTATGTTGTTACCTTTCAGGAAGTCTATACAAAGCACCTAATATATGAATGAGACACTATACACTATGCTGTATTTACATATTTTTTTAAAAAAACTAGTGCTTTTAAAAGAAATACAGCATTTTTAACCAGTTCTTGAGCATTCTAATAAGGAAATGTTTTCTGTTTCCAAGCCAGAACTGGTCATTTCTTCCAGAGAATATGATGTTTGAAAATCAGTTCCTCCTATTATAGATTTCTCCCTCAGCTTGTAGAAAATCCATGATTCCCTAAACATTGGTCTTTGAAAGCACATTGACTAAAATCTTCATGCCTAATTCATGAAGTGTAGTCTGGAGATTAGTGGAGCTGGACATAGACCAGGAATACTTTATCATATTCTAATAAGCAGAGGCTGAAAATTGCATTTCTAAAGCTACAGTATTAAAGGGCACGCTGCAAAACATGACCCAAACATAACTCAGTAGTTCTACACTGTCTGTAAAGGCTTTGATATGATAAAGTATGCTGACGAGGGGAATAAACACAACTAGAAATTTCTGTATTGAAAAGAGAAAAAAACCCAGCAAACACTCTGTGTATTCATCAAAGAACATATTGCATATTATAAACTCATATAACGTGATCCCCATGGAACAGCCCTTGTACTAGTATCGATTATTTGAACACAACATGCAACATCATTGCAACAACAGAAAATTAGACATGTAAGCAAATGTAACAGTAAAAAATGCTAATAAAAATTGTCTACAAGGCTAACGTAACCATTGCCATAAAATTCTAAAGAACGTCATGCCATATACTGCACCAGGAAAATGTGCAGAAGGGGACATGAACATTTCTGGCTGCTATGTTTGTTTGTTTTAACAGGAATTTGTTCACTGTACATTTTCCCATAAGCACGTTATACAGTTGCTCTGTAGTAACAAGGACTCTCAAAAAAATCCCTGGGGCCTTAGTCTCCCCACTGCAGGATTTGTGGGTTGGGGTGGGAATCATCATCTTTCACACAGAGATCTCCCCTCTCACACAGAAGGTGGGCAGTGTCGGTCTCCTCCGTGGCAAGATCTCCCCTCTTCCCACAGGAGCACTTTATAGGGTCAGAATCTGTGCAGGGGAAAGAGGCAAAGACTGAATGACCCTGCACTGAGTGAGGGAGATGCCACATTGTCCACCTCTACGTCCACCTCCACTCTGTCCAAGTTTATTAAAAATAGATAATATAGCACGGGACAATATTATATTTGCCCCACACCTCTGTGGTGGGGATCCCCATGACAGCTGCAACAGGAGAAGTCCTGGAAGCTGTGGCTCCAGTAGAGGTGCACTGCCAGGAGGCAGATTGTGGGACAGAGCTCCCACCAATCCCCTAGGATGTGAACAGCTGGGGAATGGTTCTATGGCCTACTCTGTGCAAGCAGGCTCTGCCCCAATGGTGAGATATGGGGCAATCTCTGCAAGGGTTTTTACCATAGGAGAGGGTGATCCAGACCCACTCAAGTAACTTCCACTGAAGCAAATGGGAGTTACTTATATCCTGTTGGTAGAAGAATAATGCCTCTGGGTTTTGTTTTAACTAAGAAACTAGCACTTGCCAACAGATATTATTACACAATCACCAGCATTATCTTCAATTATAACTAAAAGAGGAGCACAAAACCGCTTGATCCTCGGTGCAAATTAATTCATCATTGATGTCAATGGAGATACACCAATTTGCACTAGCTGAGAGTTCGTACACAGAATTAAAAATCCGCTATGTTGTAACTATTTTTACTGGTGACTACAACAGCAAAACAGTGACAACTAAACGTCACATATGGGGGGGGGGGGGGAGAAGAGAGGGAGGAGAAGGAGAAAGAAGTTTAATAGTTCACCATTGTTCCACTAAAATTTCATCAGAAATACAATGACGCTGACCATAATCCTCACGAATTCAGCATTGATTCAGTTCTCATTTAATATGTTTCCTTCGCTCACTGTTATAGCTTATTTTTTATATCTATGTTTATCCGATCAGGAGAATTCAAAAATACTACCCTCTATTGGTAAGGTTATTTATTAATTTTTACAGAGCCTTTTGTAAGCATCAAGGTGGTATACAGAATTGCAAAACCCTCTATATAGGGATCTCTGTATTCACTACTGCAATGCAGACACGTATGGAGGTACACGTAGCAATCAGTCTAACTGCCACCAGTGCTATACTACAGTGTTCAGGTCAGGAAGTTAAGATTGTGTATTATGAGGCAACAATGACATATGGTTGGGTTATCCTGACTCAGGATCATTGGAGCTGGATCTTTAGATAAAATAATTAAAGAATTTTAATTACATGCTTTATTGGGTAACTATGCAAACTTATTCTGATAGCCTTTGTCCTTCTGTTCTCCTTCCCCCATTTTGTATGTGCCAGGTCTGAATTTAGATTTAAGATTCTCTTTATTTGTGCCTCGGAAGCACCTAGCAAACTGCTGGTCACTCAGAGAGAGTATACAGTCTCTATGTCTGTTCAATCCATGGACTCTCTGAAAAGTATCAATCATTGCTAACCTGGTGGTGATTTTTGTGACATATCCACCGAGTCCACTAACAAATGGATTGAGACTAATCTAACTTTACACGCAGGAGGGCACTGAACAACCATCAGACGGTAATGACATTTTGTCAATAGTAACCAAGGCAAGATATGAAACCGTGTCCCATAATAAAGATAAAAAGGATGCATATCCCATAACGAATACCCAAGTTGCCAAGCCGTTTAGTCCAGCATGAACTTGGCCATTGCTACATCCCATAAGTACTCCTAATCTTTTGATATTGTTAACCTTAACTGGTAGATGTATGTGCTTTTCTCAATACATCCACATAGTTTGTGGCAGAGAAAGAGGCTGTACAACAGCTGATGGTGGTGGAGGAGATATTAATGGAATGCGAAGAATCTTCTTGTTTGTAAATTAGAAGCACTAGCTGCTGTTTCTGTTTAGCCCTGTTTTATGGAAGAAGAGAAAACAGCCTTGATTTACAGCTGCCGTTGCACTTGCTGCTATAGACTTTTCCTCTACTGCTCCTTCTTCTGCCATGATTGCAAGGTCTGTTTCCAAATCTATTTTTGCTGCTGTTGGCATTGCAGCATCTGAACCTGAATCTATAGCTGCTGCCATGCAACTATTTCTGCTGCTTCTGCCAGCATAGTTGAAAGTGCACCTGAATATATTACTGATACTGTTTCTGATACCTTGCTGAAATCTTTGGAAAACTTTTCAATTTATAAACTGTGCTGTTGGCGTATCACAGATTCCTTTTCTCTTGGTCGTCATTAATTGGTCATTGGAATTAAACAAAGAACTTAATTCCTTAAGAGTTCATCTGTACTTCTTGCAGATACCACACTTGAAATCATAGCAATCCTTTCTCTATGATATTACAATGAGTTGCTTTGGAAATAAAGAACAAGGCGAGAGAAGAAACAGAAAATATATATGCTGTGTAAGCAGAAATATTTCCAATTATTTCTTTCTCCCCAAACTTTTCCATCTGAGACTTTTCTGCTATCTCTGTTCCAGCTGTCAACTAAACTAATTTGGAGAAGAAGAAGTAACAAATGCTAGGATTGTGTATATATGACTGAGTGCTGCATGGAGATGAAGAGGAGACAAAACTGATTTCACCATCCCATTCGTTAGCCTTGTCACAAAAGACTTCAATAGAACAGGCCAAACTGACTTCTAACTGACTTCTACATCCCAACCAAATTTCATTTAAACAAGGTTCACAACCAACCTTTATATACGTGCACATGCTAAGTTTGCCCAGACAAGAGGTGCATGTGCACATTCTGTGGCAATTGCATTGGTGCCTATGGTCTGAAACTCTGCAGTGGGCCCAGTGCCAGGTGTCTCTTCCCTGACTCTGCATAGCTCACTTGACAGGATTCCCAGCACTAGTGTTTTGTGTGGCTCATAAGGAGCTTAGAAGCTAAGCAGGACCTCTTGCCCTGGCAATTCACTCTGCTCCTCTGAAGCTTATAAACTAAGGAGAATCATTACACTGATGACTCTCTCTCTGCTCCTGAAGAACAGATACTGCAGTTCCATGATCACATTTTTTTATTACCGTTTAATATAAAGGAAACCTGCTTGGCCCAGGCATGAAGAGTAATTTGTACAACGTCTATCAATTAATGGCTAAAATATTTAAATTAATGAAAGATAAAAAACATCCACATGTATGATCACCGCAATCAACACGTATTACCTAATTAGCTGGTATCTGATTACCTTTTGCCCTTTGGCTGTGACTATCAACTGAGATTTCAGCAAGTGACTCTCAGAAGATTTTCCGAGAAACCACGACCAAAGTTCATAATAAAAGGAGGTCCTCTCAGAGCCTGAGGCTTAGCTAAAGGGCTTTTATTTACCATTTTAACAGTGGGCACACAGGAAACTTGGCATGGACTGCTGTACTAAGAAAGAGTGAATAGACTGAAAGGACCACATGGACAGAAATGCAAGACTTTGAACGAATGAAGCCCATCAATCACAGGGACCGACAGCCTCTGGCAGAATAAACAAGGCAGAAATGATAGTCAGTAACCTCAGAATTAGGTACCCTGAGTGTCAATGTTCCCATGTGCTCATAATCAAGAAAGTCGATAATTCTCTGAAAATTTCTCCACTTCTTGCTTTCATTCTGTTTTTCTATTTTGCCCTCAACCCCAGCTGATTTCACTACTAGAATCTCTAATAAAAAGTGAGTTCCAATTACTGACTGTGTTGCAGCCGGAACCGAGTGCTAAAGGCTTCCAAATTCCTGATTGTTAGTTTTCACATCTACGTGGGAGGGGTAAAAGAAACAGGTGTCTGAATACGTTTAAAGGAGGCCAGGCACCTTTCCTCATGTCTTGTCAATTTATGGCAAGGTTGTTGTATAACCTGGCAGCCTTTATTACACAAGAGCTGCCCCCCATGGAATAATTTGCGTCAGGGACCTGCAGAGTATGGCAAATATATCTGCTAAAATGTTGGATTGTGACTGCTAAATGACATGCCTTACAGCTCCTGATCTGTCACTCTGACAAAAACAGCTTAAATATACCATATGAAGAAATAATATCCCCACTTCATTTACAGAGTAATCTTCCCTTGCTTTGATTTACCTTCATGTGAAGATGATAAAGCACACCCAGGAACGGCATTCAAAGCATAACTCTCAGTTGTCCTCGTTTTTACTCCACATAATACATGGCTACCTTCTCCCTCCAGCTCACCCTCCTATCTCCCCTTTGCTTCCCCCCCCTTCTGCAGCTGTTCTTCGCTGTGACTATTATGACTTTTCTCCTTGGTTGCATTCCTTCTGCCCTAAGATTCCATAGTGTCTACAACAGATTGCTGTAGCTTTTGGATTTTATTATTTAAAAGTGTAAGTGAATCATGGACAGTGGAGAAAGACAGATGAAGGGATGAAAAAAAAAGGGCTCCCCCCGTTACAGTTCAGGGGAAGTGTATTTGCCCCTTGTGTTCCAGCAAGGGCACCCACTCGAGGCTCTCAGTTCCTTAGCTATCACTTCTCTTGGGTGGAGACGTGTGACTCTCTCTCTCTCCTGACCAGGTTTTTCCAGACTGCACCTGACTACACCACTGAGAGTTCCCAAGCAAGTCACACTGTCTAAGCAGGCCTGCTTTGCTTTCTCCTCACAGGCTATCAACCGCATAATTGCCCACAGTTATAAGGTACCACACAGCTTTTCCTAAGCAAACACATTCATTCTTAAGGTGAAAGCATTACAGAAAAAAACATATTAAAACAATAAAAGAGCCTACACACATGCTAATAAGCTTACCGAGATCATCCCAACTCAACAAGGTCTCTGGTAGAAGTCAGTCCTTCAAACCCCATATAGGGTTTTTTCTACGGTTACTAATTCATAACGTCATTTGCTCAGTACAAGAACCCCTAGGAATCTGAGAGTCACTTCTTTATACAATTTGAGCCTCTGATCTTGTCTTCATGTAACAGGTGATCAGCAGACAAAGGTCCCTCCCTCAGGACAAAGATTCAAAAGGCTGAGTTCTTGCATAATCAGAAGGGGTCCATTTGCATATGTCTTCCCCTAGAGATTTGCTGGAAAACCCACTTAACTTTATACATTCATTCTTGTCTAGTCTTTGAAGCTCATCACACTTCCCAGGGTTTACATTAGTCATGTCTTCCTCCTAGAGACATTACACACAATCCCACAATAGTACATACATATTTGCCTTTTTACTACAATGAATTCCTGAGACACAAACTTAATTCAATAAGGTTTGTCCACAATACTATAGGAAATTGCCATATCAGTCACACCCTCTCTGAGAATTGGATTGGACCAAAGTGTAAATGCAGTAAATCCATTGGCATCAACGTCAGACATCAGAATTCCCTAGCGTCTGTACCAAAAGTTCATATTTCACTAGGCCCTCACAATGATCATCACCCGTATGTTCAGCAACATTTATTATCATAGAAAATAGGCTATAACGAAGGTACGTCATGGAAGCTTCCCTGAGCAGAGATCAACAACGTTCATTATAAAGACGATTAGTAATGCCTCTTCTAGGCAGCCATCCCTCAGCTGCTTGCTAACAGACACACTCTGAACTCTCTCACAACCAACCAAATAAAATATAAATAGGGTCAGATGCTGTTGCATGGTTCTCTCCCACTGTGCAGCTTGGCACATGGGAATCACTGGATGGCACAAAGCTGATGTAACCAACTGCAAGCCAACTGCTCCCCCTGCCCATCCCATAGGCAAACAAGAGTATTTTTGAATAAGCTGGGGCAGTGGCCAAATTTGATCCCTAAGGACTGCTCTCATTGATGATGGATTTGACACCCAGCTGGGCTGAGGATGAGGGGAGAAGAAAGGTGGCATTAAGCTACATTTTCCTCCATCATTCCAGGTTCTGTGAGAAACACACTTCAGCCAGATTCAGGGATCTGGCTCAGACTTCAAAATAACAGCTCCCTAAATAGCGTTTTTATGTTAATTTCTGTGGATTTTCACATATTTCCACACATGGATCATAGACATGGTTTGTTGAGAGAACGAGAATATGTAACAATTTCCCAAGTAACCCAAACTTACTTCTACCTCTAAGATGTACAGTTAGTATATCATCTAAGGCCATCTAGATCATCAACATTTTAGGGGCTCCTAGTTCTGAATTCCCTGCATTCAGAGAGAAACTAAAAAACACTTTTCACAGCAAAAGAGGGCTTAATTGTTGAAAAGTGAAGAATGTAGCAATTGTACAATTATTAAATAGGAAATAATAACAGCAACTTTAATATTGATTGAACTCTATTTTTATTAACATTGTATCTACATTAACTAGACTAGACTAGACTATTTGCTGGAAAATACTTTTTCAGAACCACCACTATTGTTTTTCTAAAGAGAAATTGTACTTGATGTAGACTACATGCAAGCAAACGTACAAAAATGGCTATAACTTAATAAATGTAATGGCTCCTGACAGCAATGAATTTGCTGTTCATTAGAATACTTTGCATTTTTACTAGCAAAAGGCTGTAGCACAAGTTTTGTAACACAATTCAATGCAGAGGAGAGCATCACATTTTGCATGAAGATAAAATCGTCCATCTCAAACTACATTAAGACAAGATATTATCCATGATAAATGCCCTTCTGCATGTGCGCCATTTTCCTCTCACTACTTTCCATACATAATAGTTTACAAATTATACAATATATGAAAAGGGGGAAAATAGCATTTCGTCTGATCAGCATCTCCGTTTACAGTAATCAGAGAGAGAGAGAGAGAGTGAATGAATCTTGTAATGTTATTTTACAGCTTGCTTCCGGTATAATCAATAAGACACTTATTTTGAAAGATTCATGTACATTTAGAATCAATTATGAATGGAAAAGATAATGAAAAAGGGTGTATGTTAGTGGTTGAAGATTTGTTTATATGAGAATTATGCTTTTTCCATCTTACTAGATTTTTCCAAATGATGAAACACAATCAAACTATGCAGTAAATATTTTTGTTCATCCAGTTAAACCAATCATGGTACTGAAGTCTGAACATTTTTCACTCCTAACGCTCCTGGATCATGTTCTCAGAGTATAGATTTGAAGGATATTGTAATTTTTAAGTTATCCTATTTGTTATACTACTTTTAGTTGGAGGTCCTCTGGTCAGAGATTTGGTTTGGCTTGTTTTACACTACCAAACATGACATTATTTCAGTATTTATTACACACACATGAAATAGGCTGTGGAAGATAAACATCAAGCAAACATAATAATTAAAATTCAATAAATAACTAAGTCTTCATTTTAACAAACTAGTTAAAACCAGTTGGACAGTTCTGTTTTTACAGTCAGATCCCGATTCTTTTAAAGAGAAATGAAGAAAAATACATACAATTAAGGACAGAGAAAAATAAAATCAAGCTATAGCAAAATACCATTTCTCTCTTCGATCCTCACAGTTTAATTTATGGAAAGCAATAGGCAATCCACACAATCATACTAGTCAGTCTTGGGCCCTGGCTTTAGTCCCCCAAGTCTGGGCAACGTTTGGCTATGGTAGGTCACATTTTCCTTTAATCCCAACGGAATCAAATCACACCATTTCTTTGACCCTATTCTGGACTATTTTCATAGAATCATACAAATGTAGTGCTGAAAGGGATCTCAAGAGGTCATCTAGTTCACACACACACACACACACACACAGAGGCAGGATTAGACATACCTTTCACCCACTTTGGACAATTTAAGATGTAAGTCCATGGTAGAGTTCAACACAGCACTGTTGTGGGAGTCTTCTTCCTTCAGTCTCCAGTGTTCTCATGATATGGAAGGTTGGATCTCCCAGAAAGAACATCAATATTCTTGAGATAATGTGGGTGAGATAATATCTTTTATTGGACCAACCTCATGCAACTTGTCTCTCTAATACTGTTGCACTACAACAACAGTGCATACATCAATATTGTTAACACTTGCAGCTATCAGGCAGATTTTCAGAAAATGACCTCTCTTGGTGACTCTTATTCTGCCCATAAATCAGTAGCTTATCATCTATTTTAAGTAATCTAAATTTTGCCCACAATTATTTGCACTTGCAAAATTGGAGGCTCAGTTGAGACCAGACTGAAAAGCTGTCCCTCTAAGATTATCTGATCTTTTTTACAAAGGGAGTTACCTCTTTTTGGTTTTGCTAAGGATTTTATACATATAGAAATGGCATCTGGAGTTCAAATAACCTACAATAAACAATGACAAGAGTTCACAGTGATCATGTTTTTTAAGGCACAAATTAATCACCAGGTGAATTTAGAAAGCAACTCACCTAACTAAGGTGGATCCAAAGACATAGTAATGCACAACTAAAGGTATATGATGGAGACTTTTCACCTTCCCTTTAAGTATACATCACGAAGATGGGATGCCGATTTAGATGATCCATGGCTTCATACTAGATCGGAACCTCAACCATACCTGTGTAAAACCAGACTAACTCCACTACGGCCATGGTGTTTTACTGGATTACATCGGTGTAAATGAGATTAGAATCTGGTCCAATGTATCTATTTAGGGGATGAATGAAAACTAACCTACAACTTCTAATTATGTAAGTCTCCAAAAAACAAAACAAAGAAACACTGCAAAAGCAGGTTATTAAGGAACATACACTGTGTGGTTAGTAAAATTAAAGAATGGCTCAACAGCTCCCAAAATAAGGTATATGTACTTCCACTCTATGGACTTCAATTGACTAAGGAAAACAATTCTGGTTAAAGGATCAAATAATCATTCCTTCACCTACCAATATTACGAACCCCAAACATTCAAAAATTGTAAGTCAGATCCTAAAACCATCATACAATTTGCTTAAAACCATTACATTTTATATTTAATATATTTTGTATCCCTTTTATTTGACTTTTGCTTTTGAGTCTTTCAGGCTCATTTTTTAAGCTTTTCTCCACAACCAAGAGGACTAGAAACTTCGTTTTTTTTAAATGCAAGCTGATATTCCCGCACAATAATATGACTACAGGAACTGGGGCTTAATAAAAACACCCAAAATCATGAGACTCACAATATAATCACAGGCTGGCAACACTGCAGAAGGAATATCTGAACTCTGATTACAGTCATCTGAAAGCGTTATTCACATTAAGACTCCACAATTACTTGCAACATCAGCAATTGTCTCAGAAATGAACTCTGTGGCATCTTGGTATCTCAGTACGTCCCATAAGGGCATATATAAGTACAGTCTGAATTAGGGTGACTAGGCAGCAGATGTGAAAAATCGGGACAGAAGGTGGGGGTAATAGGAGCTTATATAAGAAAAAGACCCAAAAATCGGGACTGTCCCTATAAAATCGGGACATCTGGTCACCCTAGTCTGAACTGAGATATTTCTGTTTCTAACCATTAGGATTTCTCCAACAATACAAACATTCATGCAATTTTTTCAGTCCTGATTCCCTTTTATACTACTTCTTTCAATTCCTTGTTGTTTTCCTTGTTGCTCTGGCATTAACTCTTAAAACACTAGGAGGGCCATAAGCTCTTATATCATGGGGTAATGTGGGTAATACAGAGTTCATCCTATATTATACAGATGCATTCCCAGCAGCATTTCCATTAGGGACTGTCTGGGATCTCAAAGGACCTTCCACAATGTCAAAAAAAAAAAAAAACCACTTGTGTGGAGAAGACACCCTAAACCTCTCTGTTTGGTGATGAGATACTAAACCAGCTTTACTTCTGATAAGACGCTTCACATGAGGTATTCAATTACATCTATAACAGGCACTGCAGAAAGAATATTTAAAGTCTGCTTTGTCCTTGACTCTTGATTCTGCATGTCAAAAGCACTTAACTCCAAACCCTTTGGATTACCAATACTGCATTAAATTCATTGACTTCTGTACCAGATTATCCAGTACCAGATGCACTGACATCACACATGGAGATATTGATGCTGTTTTAATTCTGTCATAGAACCAGAAGAGACTTTATACATTCTGATGTCTTTCTTTTGGTGAAGAGGATAAGTAGGATCCTCCTACCCAACAGCCTTCACCCCCCAAATAAATGTTTTTATTTGAACCCAAAACAATTACTGTGAAAATTCAAAAAAATGATTGAGAATTTCTGATTTATGAAACCACAGGGCTGTCCACACTAATCTACAGCTCCCCTTGGTGGGTCACATGCTGAACTACATTTGAGTGGTGGTAAGAAAGTAATTTACACAGCTGGTAAAGTAATTTACACAACTAGGCTTCTGCAAAGTTTAAACACTCAGTGAAGTGGTGCCCCTGAAGCCAATGGCACTATATTCACTTGGACAGTGAATTTATCAAAGTATGATGGCTTTAAAACCACACTTCAATTTGGTGTTTAAAATGAGACAAACTCAGACAAAAACAAAACCTGATTTCTCTCCCTCTTATCTTCTACAGGGTCCTTTGATCATCAAGGGCAATCCTCAGTTTTCTACCTTACTCCTCTGACTCTCAAAGCCCTGCAGTGTGAAGACCATCCTTGTGAGTGTGGATTACCCTGAAGTCTGTTATTACCTTTCCTCAGTCAGGCAGAGGGATCATTGATGAGACAGGTGACATGTCTGCTTCCCCACAAGAACTGAGTATGATGTGATTCCAGCCCTTGTAGGCCCAGGGTCAGAATCTTGACTCCTCTGTGTGCTAACCGATATTGCTACCATTTCCCCAACAAGTCAGCCTTCTTTGTTTCAATATTATTGAGGAGTCTCAATCACATTAACTTCTTTATACTGGAGAATGTTTAAAATACATCAGAGTAAAATCTATTCAAACAAGCCCATGTATATACAATAAAGAATTCTGTTTCTTAACATTTCTTTGTAACTTTCAAAAGGGCTGGTCTACACTAAGGGAGGGGGGGGAATCGATCCAAGATACACAAGTTCAGCTACGCGAATAGCGTAGCTGAAGTCGAAGTATCTTGGATCGAATTACCTGGGGTCCACACGGCGCGGGATCGACGGCCGCGGCTCCCCCGTCGACTGCGCTACTGCCGCTCGCTCTGATGGAGTTCTGGAGTCGACGGTGAGCGCGTTCGGGGATCGATATATCGCGTCTTAACAAGACGTGATATATCGATCCCGGATAAACTGATTGCTACCCGCCGATACGGCGGGTAGTGAAGACGTACCCTAAGTGATGGGGCTAGACCCTAAAATATGCTCCTACCCCAACCAACTGAACTTTAAACCAACAGCCTCTCCCATTGGAGTACACCTCAGAATTGAGAACTGCATCTTGCCATCACCTTGGTAGTCCTGAATGATATTTTGATCAAATTCCATCAGTGCCTCCCTCTTTTTCTTGATGATCTTTCTGACTGGCATGCAGTATTATCAGGTCATTCAGAAAGTCTTCTAGGTCTCTCTCTTGATGAGTATCAGAGGGGTAGCCGTGTTAGTCTGGATCTGTAAAAAGCGACAAAGAGTCCTGTGGCACCTTATAGACTAACAGACGTATTGGAGCATAAGCTTTCGTGGATGAATACCCACTTTGTCAGACGCATGGGGGTATTCACCCACAAAAGCTTATGCTCCAATACGTCTGTTAGTCTATAAGGTGCCACAGGACTCTTTGTCGCTTTCTCCTGATGAGGCCATTCACATTAACATTCTTCACCCTGGTACAGTGATGCATCTAAAATGAATATTGCTGGAGTGTAAAGCCTATCACAGCAGTTTAGCATTTGTTCCTCTCCTGTGATATTGCTATAAAAGGGGGGTTATGATCAGTGATCATCTCAAATTCCCTGTCAAGTTATGCAAGGCCTGCACTAGGGAGGAACTTGCAGCTTATATATACCCACTGAGTTTCCTTCACACTTGGGCTGGGTACGATCTCTAGGCCATAGTTTGACACGTGTACACTACACGTTGCAATAGCATTTTTAAAAGAAAAATATTAAATCGAAGATCTTAAAGAAGGAAAATAAAAAATATAGCCAATGATATCGTCCAGTGAGTATTTCCACCAGAAACCTATTAAAACCTGAAGTATGACAATCCTTTCTGGATAAAAACAATGAATGCAAATTAAGCCTTACTGTGATTTGTTGCTTGTCAGAAATAGCATTTCCATATAACTTTCTTCCTCAATCATTTTACAATCCTGTCATTAACTAACTCTTTCAACTGACTTCAAGAGAAACAGAAAGGCAAAAAGGATGATAAGCATAAAATAAATCAAAGAATATCCATATATAAAAAAATTGATCTTATTTTTTGCATGTCTGACACTCTTTGACCATGTATTGACCATTTGTGACCATTTTGCACAGACAAAACCAATCAATAACTCACTCACCCAGAATATTTTCTACTCTTATAAAGCAAATTATGCAGAGTAAAACAGTACAAAGATTGTATGACAGTAAACACACAGCATTGCTACCAACAAAGCAGTCTAGCCTTAGAGACATCAGAACTAAAGTGAGAGTTATTCTTGCACTGCCTGGAAATGAAATATTTAAAACAATGTTTTGATACTCAAAGGTAAACCTGACATATTTGTCAGTTTTCCTGGGAGCCTGGAGTGATTAGATTTGGGGGTCAGTTACTTTAAGGTCATCTTGAGACCACAAATTTAAATTTCAAATTGAGTACAAACACGATAAGCAAAACTTTTATTTTATAAAGGACATAAAATCAACTTATACTACTAGTTGGTATGGGCAAAATATTTCCATTAAATTCTCTCATCCCCAAATATAGACCTACAGTTCCAAGAGATAATTTTGCTGACAAATAACCTTGATAAATAAAGGTAAGGCACATAGACAATTTACTGATATTACAAACTTCTTCAAACTGCATGCCAACACTCATCCTCTTCAAATTAAACAAGAAAGCACTAGGTTTCATGTTACAAAGCATCTACACTTACAGAACACTTTCCAAAATGGTAACAATAAATCTAAAAAAAATCAATACTATTAATTTGAGAGATGGATGCTAGAAAAGCAAAGCTGCCATCAGTGCAAAGGGTTAAACAACAAATATAGTAGAATAGTGTAAAAGTGTTTAATACTCAGAATAATACCGGTTACAGATTTTTCTAATCCAGATTTAAGACCCATTCTACATAGCTTTTCATATGAAAAAGGGTATAGCAATTGAATTTTGAATGTTAACACAAATTTTCCCAGCTATAGAAGGTGTTGGCTTAAAGCCCAATGAATACAATAGCCACATGTTCACAGTCCTTAATTGTCTAATTAATGTAGTGTCATTTTAGCAATTAGCTCAGATGACCATATGTAACTTTTTTACAAATAGCTTTTTGCTTACTATGGCCAGAATACTAAATATCGCAAAATATTTTATTACGACAGTAAAATCTGAACATTTTTTAAAAGCCGAAATATAATTACATAAGTCTACCATACTATGGATCTCACTTTCACATTTATTCCCCCTAAACTGGCTTATGTCTCTTGTTCAAGGCTGATTTTTGTGGACCCAATTTTAAAACTTGGATTCCAAAATCCATATTTTGGTATCCCTAACTCATTTCAGGCAATGAAGTCCCAATTCAGAGCATAGCATTGGGTTGTCAAAAACAGATGTTTATTCAGTTGTGGGTTTGGGCACTCAAATTTGAAGCCTGGGCCCACTGTGACTTACATGCAGCTATAAAACCTGAGTGCCCCATGTGCCCTACAAAACATTGCAGATTATCGTCAACTAGCCACTGTATCACAAGCCAGTCACTGAAAATCATGTCTCATCCTTATGTGGATGGACCATAGAGGGTGGGGGTGAGGTGTAAAGGACATCCCAGCCTTTGCAACACCCACATAAGGACCAGATAGAACTGTGCTCAAAGGGGCAATGAAATTCTTTGTTTCTGCTCCCACTGGAAGGCACAGTGCCTCAAAGCAGTTGGGATGAAATGAGGCCTCAGCTCTGTTCCCCCAGCACTGATCACAGAGAGGGACTAGCAGTCTAGTAGACTGCAACCCACAAAGAGTGCTCCTGTAGGTGTAGGGGAACCTCAGCAAGCATGCTATATCCCTCCAATGCAAGGCTGTACCTAGCAGATACGATGGAGTCTGAAGGACCCTTACTTATATTGTATAGCACCTCACACTTCAGAGCTTAAGCCAACTGCTGTTACAGATCAGCATGAAACCTAATGTGGAGTAACAGATCATACCAGATCTGCTGCCACCTTACTTTCTGAAGCATCTGGTTCTGACCAGCGTCAGAGATAGGATATGGGTTTTAATAGACCCCCATAATGGGAATTCCTATGGTTTTTTACTCCATAAATAACATCACTGATTCAGTGCCTAATACTATGGGGTCCTGGTCCATGACTGGGGCTCCTACATGCTACAGTAACACAAATCATAAATAATAAGAAGATTCTACTCAATGTGAGTGAGGGTAGCATGAGTTGACTGATTCCTGAATGGGATAAAGGGAGAGCAGAGAAGGGAGGTATTCTCAGAGGCCCTGATCAGGACACTAAATAAACACAGAGGTAGAAATGGCCCCTGCACTGAAAAGACTGACCCCTTAGGAAACTGCTTTCTTTTACCATATTGGTCTGCAGTAGGAAAACAACATATTTTCTCCTACGGATTCATACTGTGATCACTAATGCACAGATACATTTTGCAGAGAAGAAAAAGGAGATGGCAAGTTGGTGAACATGGTGTCAGGTATTTTTCTCTCTTATATACCTGTATTTAGTCGAAGGTATGTATACACACACACACACACACACACAGGCCCTTTAGTTCCTCCTATCTGGCTTCACACTTCTCAAAGGCCTTTCTCTACTACAGATAAGTATCAAATGTTTTAATGTAAACTTTTTTATATCCCATGGACATGGGTTGGTGTCACAGAGTTACTGTAATTTACTAACATCAGAACTACTAAATTATAAAACTAATGTTGTAGAGAAATGTACTTACACTAAAGAAATTATTTCTGCATCATTTGCTGTGTCCTTCATTTTGGCGATTTGCCCATTTTTTAAAAGGACAGCATCATACTTGGTCTTTGGTAACTTAATCAGAATGCCTGGATCCTGAACTCTGACAACACTCATGGTTTACAGGGTGCCTTTCTGTTTCGAGTGGGCCACTACTCTGCTCCACTTACTTGATGTATTCTTTAATAGGACTTGATAATTAAAAGATGGGCTGAGACAGCTAGGCGAGCATAGGGGATCTATGGCTCTGACGACGTATTTCTGCCAAACTTGCAACAATTGTAATTTTCACACACATATCCCTCCTGGATGCTGAGTGGAAGGTGAAAACTCCCTCACACCATTTTGTCAATTTTGCCATATAGGTAAAATACTTTCCATTCCCTAAAACTAGCCATCAGCAACTCCCCCCAGCATCATAAAAAATCCAGCATATTAGTGGAAGGGTGAGGCTGAAATAGGGAGCTGTTGATGGCTATTCCACAGGGGGAGAAATCTTTAGTGCTCTCCCCTCTATGCACATCAGATGAAAACCCATCCTCCTCCACGTTGTCCATCAGGAGAAAGGTGGTGGGGGAGAAGGAAGTGGATAGAGGGAAGCAATAGTCCCCATGCATCAGAGGTGAAGGGGATGGTGGAAAGAAGAGGGAAAGTGAATACTACTTCTACTGTTCCCAAACAAGATTTGTCCCTCCCACTCCGAAGATGATCCCAGCACCATCCAAGGCTAGCAGTACTGGGTGTGTTGGAGTGATGACCTCAGTAGGACAAAAGAGCATTAGAAATGGATGACTGAATATGTACTTTGGCTGCAGTGATGAACTACTGCACACAGATGCATATTGTGGGTAACCGCAAAATAACTGGACATTTAGTCAGATGTTAAAAATCACTAAGGCAACCTTTCCTGCAGAAGAGTTTGTTTGAAATACAAATAGATAGAAGGAAGTGCATTTATGAGCTTCTTCAAGATTACACTGATTACTTCCTTCCTTTCAAATGCAGAGTATATTGAAGCCTTTTTAAAAAATTCATACAGTAGAATCATTCTATGCAAATGTAAGAAGCAAACTGTCAGACAACATTCCCAATTCAATATTATATTGTGCTTCAAGAAAAGATTTCCATATATTCTAGATTAAAAAAAGTCTCATAAATAAATGATAATCCATTGCCTATCCTGAAAAGCAAAAAAAAAATAATAATAATTTTGTGTTTGCATTTTACTCCGAAGAGTAAAATGTAATCTCTCTTTTAATATAGTCGGTTGTATATACAGAGAGGTAAAAAGATGTAACCTTATGAAAATTGATTTTTTTGTACATTTAAAAATATTTCTATCTGTGTTTATCTAGGAATCATACTTATGAGTGCAGCAAAGTATCACATATTGATAAACACATTGATATCCCAAACAAATTATGATAATCTGGTTTCTTCTTAAGAAAAGGGGAGAAAAAGTATATTTTAAAATATTTATTAAGATAAAAGAGACAAGGTGGGTGATGTGATATCTTTTATTGGACCAACTTCTGTTGGTGGAAGAGACAAGCTTTTGAGCTGCACAGAGCTCTTCTTTGTGTCTAAAGTAATCAGTGTCACAGCTAAGTACAAGGTGGAACAGTTTGTTAAGCATAAGGGGTTAACACATGCTGCAGGAGACCAGTTGAAATGAAGTGGGCAATTAACACCTCTGCAATCATAGGACAAAGGAGGATTAATAGTTACAAATTGTTGTAATGAGCCACAAAAACAGTGTCTGTAGAATCCATGATTTTTAGAGTCTAGTAGAGTTATGAATGTAAATTCCTAGGCTTGTCTTTTGAAGGTGTTGTGCAGGTTTCCTTGGAGGATGAGGACAGAGATCCACTGTGGAGTGATCATTTTGTGAAAACTGTTCACTTCTGGGTGATAGGTGTTTTTACTTTTATCATGTTTCTGTGTGAGTTAATTCAAAAGCGTAGTGATTGTCTGAATTCCACTCACATAGTTGGGGCAGTTGAAGCACTGGATGAGGTACACAACCTCTTGTGTTAGAGTATGTCTTCACTACCAACAACGCTTTAATGTGGCTGTGTAGTCGCAGCATTAGTGCTGGGAGAGAGCTCTCCCAGCGCTGTAAAAAGTCCACTCCCATAAGGGGAGTAGCTACCAGTGCTGGGAGCACGGCTCCCAGCGCTGGTGCACTGTCTACACTGCCACTTTACAGTGCTGAAACTTGCATCACTCAGGGGGTGTTTTTTCACACCCCTGAGCGATGAAAGTTTCAGCGCTGTAAAGTGGCAGCATAGACAAGGCCTTAGGTATGTGTAGGACCCATGGATCTGGAAAGGTGTGATATGGGGGGTATTGATGACTGTAGCAGTGAAGATATGTCTGCAGGATTTGCATCTGTTATGGCAGGCTCTAGTGCCGCTTGAAGTTGGTGTGCCTGGTCTGTGGGGGAACTTACTTCTGATGATTTATTAGGATAAAGACAGCGATGAGGAGAGGGATGCGCTTGGGAAGTTGTGGAGATGGGACACAACTCAGTAGAATTCTGCTAGTATAATTTTTAAGAAGTTTATTTATAACATAGTTAGATTTAGGTTCCAAAATCTTGTGTTTTTAATAGGTTGTTGATATTGTACAGCCAGTACAATAGCAGCTATATGGTAACAGTACCTCCAGTAAATGCCAGGACCATTTACGGATGGCAAACTGGCTGTGCTGGCTGAGTAGACTGTGCCTCTGGGGAAAGGGGGGAGGGATAGCTCAGTGGTTTGAGCACTGGCCTGCTAAACCCAGGGTTGTGAGCTCAATCCTTGAGAGGGCCATTTAGGGATCCAGAGCAAAAAAATCAGTACTTGGTCCTGTTAGTGAAGGCAGGGGGCTGGACTCGATGACCTTTCAGGGTCCCTTCCAGTTCTATGGGATAGGTATATCTCCATATATTTTATATTTTTTTAAAGAGAGAATTGAGCCACTCTCATGGCAGCCTCCAGTGGGAGACCTTCTGGTCAGGATCAGTGCAACTGCAGTCAGTTCACGAAGTCCTGAGGGTTCTGTGCACAGGGATTCCTCGGCCTGAGAGTTGGCCCAATATGTTTCCCCTCATCACAACATGTTGGTTGGGTACATGTATTAAACTGCAGTATGTAAACACTTATCTACTCTGGAGCTTCATGTAAGAACAAACATACAATTAACCACAAAGAGCATGTGGTCAATTTGTATATAAAACAGCAAGGCAGTTTTAGGTGAATTTGCACATAGCTATCAGATCTTTTTCTTTAGTCTGAAAAGGATAAAGGAAGCACAATAGGAACATAGAGCATTTTAAATGGGAACTTTCACTAATGGAATTAGTATAGTTATTTCAGGAAGTGCTAATTTTCCTGCTCACTGGAAGTTTAATAAAAAATGTTATATCTAGTCTAAGACTATGATTAATCAGTGTGGTGCAGAGAACAGCAGCAGTTCTTTTTCAAACATGGCAATTTTCAAAATTTGGCAGTGTAGATGTTATGCAAATTGCTTCACAATCATACTGTGTACAACAAGAAACTGACAGAACCGCTGTCAGAAAAAATATAGTTTAAAAGAGAAATTTTTCACATTCTTTGAGAGGAATCTATAATTATTGAAGTTTCTGAACACTATCACTGAAATGTATATAGATGGCTAATACGTCATTAAAGCTGTAGCAAAACATGCTTGGTTCTTAAACAAAGCTTTCTGTAAAGTAAAAGGATAAAAATGAGAAAAATCAGTTTACAAAATGTATAAACCCTAGGCAAATATTTCCAGTGACACTATCACATACACAATTTTGATGTTTAATCTCTGAAATTGCCAATGCTGAACATGTTAAAAAAAAGCTGCATTGTTACAAGAATGTTAATTTTTTAAACAAAATATAAGGACTTTTATCATCATTTAAAAACACTACTCACAGACCTGATAGCTCGTCAGACGTATCAAGAGCACCATTTAATAACCTCTTCTAATCCCCAGTCATAGCTTTATCTGCACAAAGACCTTGCTACCTGTAATGAGCCATATAGCCTAACAAACAGGGCTTGACAATCTCACTGTACAGGTGTTGGTTAGAAGAGAATATCTCTGATGTCTGACCTCGATTATTCATCTGTTTACATTAACAGAAAAATAAGAAGACCTCAAGTGAAAATATGATGGCACTGATGTTATTAGGCTTGTCCACACATGGCCCTTAAAACTTTAAAAATGCAAGCAGAATACAAACCTTATGATATATTTATTGAATCCAATATTTGATACTGTGATATCTCCCCTAACAGTTTGCTTCCTCTTGTTTTTAAGAAATTGGAAGTCCTCTTTTTAAACATATGGTACCATGGTTAAGACACAGAATACAGTGATGATGTAAATATGACAGTGGAGTAAAGAATAAATTAGTATCCTAACTATGAGATCAGGTTCCACACACATAGCAGGAACAAAATGTGTTTACAAATGCAGATATTCAGGAGGACCATACAATACAGCTATGAAGCTACACTTCCCTTGTACCGTGTATCTCTTAAGAATCCAAGCAGTTTCCAAGGTCTTTAATATGTGCTGTGTGTGTTCCTCACAAGAGTGTTTTCAACTGTAACTTCTGGTTAAGTGGCTTGCAGATAACCATCTGGTCACATGCATTAATACGCACTTCTGAAATCTACAAACATTTTATAACTCCACTCTCCATTGTGCTCTAAGTGCAGCTATCATGGCATACACCAAAGTACAGTATGTAAATAAGACAAAGACTAATAATGTCTTCAATCCTTTGAGTACTGAATGGGTGCTATAGTATGTAACATAGCAACACATTTTTCCATTACATCCTAACATTAATAAACCTCACGGAGACCTGGAAAATCTGACAGAAAACAAGGGCAATACGATGTTCATTTCTGTTTCATTAAACACAAGATGAGTTGATGGATCTCTCCACACTTTGTCACTCTCTACTGTTAATAGCTCTTTGTCATTATTATTCACTATGGGTGAGACTGTGTAATCTTTATTCACACTGGTGAGCACTTACACGAGTAATCCCACAGGGGGCTATTTGAGGAGAAAGGTTCTTCTCAGCATGAGTAAGGGTGGCAGACAGGGCCGGTGCTACCATTAAGGCGAACTAGGCGGTTGCCTAGGGCGCCAAGATTTGGGGGCGCCAAAAAGCGGTGCCCCCAATTTCCCCCCCACGGCAGCTCCCCACCCCAGCTCACCTCTGCTCCACCTCCTCCCCGAGCATGCCGCCCCTGGTCTAATTCAGCTGTTTGGCGCCGCAAGCCTGGGAGGCGGGAGAAGTGGAGCAGCAGCGGCGTGCTCGGGGAGGGGGCGTAGCAGAGGTGAGCTGAGGTGGAGAGCTGCCGCACAGCTCCCCGGGCCGGGGGTGGGGAGCTGCCGTGGGGGGGGGGGAGCACCTCAGGGCAGGGGGGGGAGCTGCCGCAGGGCTGGGGGGGGGCGCAAGATGGAAGTTTCGCCTAGGGCGCGAAACTTCCTTGCACTGGCCCTGGTGGCAGAATCTGGGTCTATATAGTAGCCTTGTAGGTGATCTTAGTGAGAAGTAGACAGAACTGTAGCAGGGAAGTTTACCCTTTAACTGGCCCAACTATTTAAAGCAGTGGTTCCCAAATTGTGGTCTTTAGAGAGCTGACTGGTCAAATGTTGCTGGCTCCTCTTCTTTGTTTTTATCTGCTAAATTACATTAAAAACAGCTAAAAGGGTTTCAAACACTTTCCATGTTAATTTTCCATGTAATCAAGTTCTGTAGCTGCAGTTGGAATGTAATTTGATGGCAAGGGGGAAGGAAGATGGGCCATGTGATTGTAAACACATGGAGAGGGAAGGTGGCCTAATGTTTCCATTTAGATGCAGTGCATGCTATGAAAATGTTTAGGGGCTCCTAAATAATTTCATTTTATTTTTTAAATTAGTGATTGGTCCAGCTTTGTCTTGTTTTGACATGTTTTTATATCACATTTCCTTTTAACTCAGTCTATCGTACTGAAACTGGGACCAACCAATGATGCAATGAATGGTATTTAAATTAAACCAGGAATTAGTACTTCATCTTATCTGTGCCTCGATTACTCCTATTTGAAAAATGTAGCTAATAATAATTTGCACTTGCCCAATGCTTTCTTCTCTGTAGATCTTAAAGCATTATAAAAATGTGGGTAAGCATTATTATCCCCATTTTATATCTGGCCCAAGTAAGCATGGAGATTGAAACAACTTGTATCAGAGGCATATGGCATGAGTCTGGTCTCCTCAGAAATCAGGAGCCTGCCATACACTTGTATAGACTTTGGCAAGTCTTCATCTTGACGTGTCATATATATCCTAAGACTTAAAACAATTCTGATTCAAACGTGGAAACCCAGGTACATAGAAAAACCTCGTAATAACAAGAGCTTACAAATGGCTTACAAATGTGATATCCCTAGCCATTCCCATTATTGTCCAAGCAGTGGGTAACAGATATTTCTGGTTTTTCTTCCATTGCTATGCAGCTTGTATGATGTATTCTTGCTATTATGGAGCTAACCATGCCTCTTGTGTCAGCACATGTGCTGTTAGTTGCCACCTATTTTTTCTTCTGCATGCTTGATGGCATGTTGTGCATTAATATCCACCACAACTTTTTAATGCATCTTGCCGACTTGCTGCCAGTTTGAGAAGTTTGTGGCTATTTTTTAATTTAGAAAAGTGTCATTGCAGCCATATGTCTGTACCTCCACCAGATTTCTTGCTTGGTTAATAATGCAAAAAGAAATTTCTGCAAATATTAACTCAGTCTTTTAAAATAATTTGTTTTGCAGCCATGTCAGTTTTGTGTTCAACATTCTGCAAACTACAAACACTCAAGTAATCAAGTTTTACTGTAAATAAAGTTAATAGAAAATGAACACTGAAGATGCATCCATGAGTATGAACAAACAACAGAACTTTTCTATATGTACATGCAAGTTTTGACATTGAAGGTACTGGCACACCCATGTAATCCAAGAATAGACGCAATATCACATGACTTTCCAGAACAATTGCAAATAAGCTACAGAGTTCGAGAACTCTGTACACTAGAGGTCAATCTATAAAGTACAAAATTCCAAAAGACATGCCTCCAATAAATGTGAATAATGAATAAATTTGAGGAGATTACGATCTGCTTGTAGATATTCCAGAAGCAGGAAAATAGGTATATTATGTAAAATAAATAATTCATTATGGATTATTTGCTTAGCTCTGGTTTCAGGTTAAGGATACTAATTCCAAAAAACAAAGCTTAATAAGGCCAGTTATTCCCCTACACTGTAGAAAACAGACATAATGCACTGCCAGAATGATTTACAAATTATATGTTCTGAATTATAAATTACAATTTATTTCCCAAGGTAATCACACTGATTACACAAGTCCTTTCAGAAATAATACTGCTACTGGCCAGCTTATTAAGGACTCATAAGAAAACTTTACAACCAGATTAGTTAAAAAGCATGCGATTCATAAGGTGAAAATGGGATTTTATGTTTAGTTTAAAATGCAATAGGCAAAAGAGTATAGAGGTCCAAATGATGGAGTATGACAGAAGATTGGAGGTGGAGTCCCAGCAGCCATTCTGCTGGGTTTAAGAGAAGCAGCAGCTGGAAAAATGAAACCAAAAAGTGTTTGCCAGAATAGGGAATCTTTTAGGAGGCTCCAGAGAGAGAAAGAGCCCAAAGGTTGGTCTAATGCAGAGGCCTGAAACCTGTACAGCTAACAGTGTTGAGCCGGAAATGTGGGGGACAGAAGTTTGACGAACAACAAGGATGGTCAGTCACAACCCCCAAATATCCTGCATCTGGCTGTGATCTCCAGGACATGTACACATTGTCCTGATAAGCCCATTTCCCACCTTGTAAGAGAAACCCAGCTGACCCTAAGCATTCAGCTTATGACAATGACTGTAGGTCTAGGCATGAGATTTTAATTGGTCTGGTAAATCACATTTTCAGTCACATCAAATTAAAATCCCTGGGCCAAATCCACTTAGGGTTTACACCAACACTCATCAGAATAAATCAGGGTGGTGCAACCTCCAAGGGAGAAATTCCTCCAGGGAGAGGTTACAGCTACACAAAACAACCACAGCCACTTCCCTAGCACCAGCAGCCACAAGAGGCCAGTGTATTAAAGAAAGACAGAAAATTGTGGCAGTATTGACTGCGGAAGAGTTTTGTCAAAGGGAATCCACAGCCTCTGCCCATAAACAAAATCTGCTTGTTTCCAAAAGCTAGAACCTCAAAAAGAGTGCTGAATGTAAAACCACCCAGTAGCTGCTTAGAGTTGGGGGGAGACTCACTGATGGAGTGAGGTGAAATTTGTCCCTTTTGTATATAAGCAAAAAAGTGTGACACATAGTGAAAATGCAAAAGCATATTTGAAAGCGCACCAACTGCTGTATTTATGTACATGCACATAATTGTATATTACACATGCACACACACTCAAATGTATATTAAATACACACGGTTCCCTAATTGTTATCTTCTGCCTCCACAAACAAAAGGCCTATAGAATACGAACAAAATCATTCTTGTACCATAATCTCCCAAAAACAGAAAACAAATTCTTTCCGAGGGTCTGTTACCACCATTATTATTATTATTTTTTAAAAAAACCTAATTGTTTCAATATTTCAACTACTTTATCTGAAGAACCACAATAGCAATATACTGAGGACTTAGCTGTTTGAGGTAGATTCAAGTGAGAGCTGGGGAACTGGGGTGATGTGCAAGCTATAGCACAAACTGAGGAGAAAACGTGAAGAAAAAAAAAAAGGGTGAGATTAGTATTATTGGTCCTGTAGACTTGGGGTCAGTAAGATGAATGTGCAGAAGGATTTCTTAACCATGTGTGTTATAATTCCACACACTAAAAGCCAAATTCCGCTCTCTGATATGCGCATACAACTCCCACTGGAATAAATGAGAGTTGCATGCCTCTATCTAAGGGCAAAATTTGGCCCTAAGTCATTAGTTAGAACTCTCTGCTGAAAGACTACAGAGAATAGGGGGCATCCAAGGCTGAAAGGATCACACTGATACAGCACAATCAGAGATTTACTCTCACAAGAGACTATCAAATCCTCAGAAATTCTAAAACTCCACTTTAAAATATTAAAATCTTTACAAGACTGACATGCCATATTAGGAAGACTGTTTTCAGTTAAGTTAGATTTTATAAAGAGCTAAATAGAGTAAGAGTATAATTGAATGAAAGTTTACAGGGGAAACCCCCTCCAAATCTTTTAGCATTGTACGGAACAGCACACCAGGCATTAATACTAAACTCAATTTAAAAACAAAAATCAGCAAAAGAAACAACTTGAGTGCAGTTAGCCAATATTCATATTACAGAGTAAATCTTGACCTTTGGAAGGAATATTTCCAGACAAAGAGAAAACAAGTGAGAATGTTTAGAAGCTAAAGCAGGGGAGAGATTCCCAAGTTCTGGACTGTCCTAAAACTATTCTGCCACTAACTACTGTGCAACTTTGATTAAGCCATTTCACCTCTTTGTGCTCAGAGGTGATGTGAAGCTTAAATAATCAGTATCTGTCTGATCCTTGGATGAAAGGTAATATGTATGTAAGATACAATGTTGCACAATTATTCTAAGCTTTACTAAAAACATCTGCAATTTAACAGTAAGATGCTCATATATATTTACAATCTCTGCTAGAATATTATGTGAGATTTGAACGTACCATTCATATAGCATTTCAACTATCTACCTCAAATGATTACAGATAACAATTTACTTCACGTCTCATAGGGGTATTACAGCAGTGCTTAGCAGCAGAGCTGTAGTCAAGACCCTCCCTGAGATAAATTATTCACCTCTGTGATGGGAACAGACCATTTCATCTTAGAAATTCCCTGATTGCTTAGGGTGTCCTGACCCTAAACAGAACTTTGCTCTTTACCATTTGCAATGCTAAAATCCTCCAGTTGCTTTGACCACGGCCTGACAGCGAACCTTCTGCTACCAGCAGCCAACTGACTTCATTTAAAATAAATAAGTAAATACAAAGAAGCACCTTGTTTATTTCTAAACTCCCTTGTATCTGTTGCATGATAGGCTGGCATTTGCTGTTAAAGCAGAAAATTACAAGGAGGGCTTAATTGACCCTCTTGTGTCTTTGAAAAATCCTGTCTGTTGTCTCTAATTGACCCTCTAGATACCTTTGTGGAACAATGAATGAATCCTCAGTAAATAATGGACGGTGATGATTAATAGCCACAGTTTGGCTGGACCTCTGGCTCATGGAGTTATGTTACTGTATAAATTTCTTCTTCTTCTTCTTCTTCTTCACCACTGTCATGGTGAATCTGTTCCTTGTATTTCATAAGCAAGACTGTTGGCAAATTACAAATATCCTGTTGTAAATCTGAAAAGTTAGATAAAATAGGATGCTACAGATATAATGCAATAGAAAAGAATTACTGACGTTACTCAAAATTGTTTCCCACAACCAATATTTTTCTCATGTGTTACTAGAAAGTACAGTGAAGTGCCATCATATATTCATGTGTTTGATTTAGAGGGAAAAAATAATGGGGACCACTTACAAGGTTTCAGTTATTTCCTTCATGTAGAGTGTAGTTCATAATAATAAGATGTCACATTTCCATTTCTTGCCTCTTCACTGTAATAAAAAACATCACACTAATACACTTTTGGATTGGCTTGATTATAATGCTGTAGGGTATATTATAAAACGCATTAAGACACTTTCAAACTTCTCTCATATTTAATGACTGTGGTTAACATTCTGAGGCTAAGAGAGTTATAAATGCAAATTTGTAAAGTTATGACATTTGTCTGACAAGCCAAAGAGCAAATTTTACTTGGATTTGATGCTACTATTTTCTATTCAGTAAAATATTTTGGTCCAATAATTGAATAGTGTACTGTAAAATATCACCTTTAGTATACTTAGTGATGCTACTATTAAAAGAATTGCAAAGCACATTAACTAAAACTGAAAATCACACTGTAAAACTAAACATCTCACATTGAGCATGTCAATATATATGAAACAAATCAAACCTGTATAGTAATATACATCACAGAAAACAGAGAGTTCAACCTAATACACTTTCTTATATCACAAGAGTGTAGCAAAGAGGCACCTTCATTTCTATACTTGAACCCAGTGTGAAATACAGACAGCATGCAGTACGTAAATCTACAAAGAGAAACAAAAAAACAAATTAACTTGTCCCTCAAGTCATTTTGACCCAAACCTTTCCTCCTGGAACAAAGCCTGAATAAGAGAGTGTATGTCTACAAGGAGACAAAAGATCCGTGGCATGGGTATGGCTGGCCTGGATCAGCTGACTTGGATTTGTGGGCCTAAAAACTGCAGTAAAGACATTTGGGCTTGGGCTAGAACCTAGGCTCGGAGACCCTCCCCGTTCGCAGAGTTTCAGACGCCGCACTCCAGCCCAAGGCTGAATGTCTACACTGCAATTTTATAGCCCTGCAAGCCCAAGTCAGCTGACCATGCCAGTCGAATTGGATGTCTTTTATCGCAGCAGAGAGGTACCCAGATGACTCTGTAGGAGAGGTGCATGTAGTTTGGAAAGGAAGGAATCACTCCAGGTCTTCTATGGGAGGCATGAAAATAATTTAATTTTGGTTTCTTTATCTCACAGACTCTAGTGGATGCAGGCAGTTGTAAACTGTCTTTATATATTTGCATGTATGTATTTGTAAGTTGTATTTATAAACTTTTCTAACATTGCTCACCACCGTAGGATCAAATCATCACTTAAAATGTTGATGAGTTGAGTCTCAACATCCATTTGACATTGGGAAGTGTTATTACACATGGGAAACTGACTTGCCCAAGAACACAGAGGAGTCTATGGGAAAGACAAGATTTTAACCCAGATCTTCTGAACTGATCCTTGGTTATGTGGAATAGATGAGTTATTTTAAATCTTTTAGCAGCTGTGTTTTCACAATGGATACTTCTGAAGTCATCACTACAAGATGGATATATTGGAAATTTTGCCAATTTGTAATATGATTTTAATTCCAAAGATAATTCTCCACTTGCCACAGTTTCCTTTGGACTTTCTAGTCTGCCCCCTCCCCCTTTTCTGCACAATTACTTATGGGTATCCCAACTATACCTACAAAATGATGGGGTCTAAATTAGCTGTTGCCACTCAAGAAAGATCTTGGAGTCATTGTGGACATTTCTCTGAAAACACCCACTCAATGTGCAGCAGCAGTCAAAACAGCAAACAGCATGTTAGAAACCATTAGGAAAGGGATAGATAATAAAACAGTAAATATCATAATGTCATTACAAATCCATGGTGTGCTCACACCTTGAGTACTGCATACTGTCCCATCTCAGAGAAGATATATTAGAATTGGAAAAGGCAAAGAGAAGGCAACAAAAACAATTAGGGGTACGGAACAGCTTCCATATGAGGAGAGATTAAAAAGATTATGACTGGGGCTGTTCATCTTAGAAAAGAGACAGCTAAGGGGGGATATGATAGAGGTCTATAAAATAATAAATGGCATGGAGAAAGTAAATAGGGAAGTGTTATTTCCTTTCGCATAATACAGGAACCAGAGGTCACCCAATTAAATTAATAGCCTGCAGGTTTAAAACAAACATAATGAAGTATTTCTTCACACAAAGCCCAGTCAATCTGTGGAACCTTTTGCCATGGGATGTTGTGAATGCCAAAAGTATAACTGAGTTTAAAAAAGGATTAGATAAGGTCATGGAGGATAGGCTCATCAATGGTTATTAGCCAAGATGGTCAGGGATGCAACCCCATGATCCAGATGTCTCTAAATGTTCAACATCCAGAAGCTGGGACTGGACAGCAGGGGATGGATCATTCAAAAATGCCCTTGTTTTGTTACTTCCCTCTGAAGCATCTGGCACTGGCCACTGTCGGAGATAGGATATTGGGCTAGATCAGTGGTGGGCAACCTGCGGTCCATCAGTGGTGGGCAACCGCGGCCTCGGGGAGCTGTGGGGGGCCATGCCTGAGGACGGTCAATGTCAGCAAAATATCTCGCAGCCCGCAGTCAGATTACCCCGATGGGCTGCATGTGGCCTGTGGGCCACAGGTTGCCCACCACTGGGCTAGATGGACCACTGATCTGGTCCAATATGGCCATTCTTATGTTTCTATGTTTTTTACTTTTTTTCAGAATCAGGTCCCAGGATTCCAAATCTGCCCTGGTGCATACTCTATGTCATTGGGCTTACTCAGGGTAAAGGTCAAAGCAGAATTTGACTTAGTATGTTAAAGCATAGATACATGGCACATAGATAGGTTTGTGCGCACATGCAATGTTTATAAATGATGTTAATCACCCACTCTCAGCAGGTGAATTATGCTGCTGTCTCATGTATACTATGTGCTTGGATTACCAGGACCTACCAGTTGCTTTTTTGATAACTATTAGCTATACAAGAAAATAAGCAGAGAAGCTAATTTCCTTGCATGGGTAACAGTAAATATTGGAAGTGGATTTATGTAATAATAAACTGTATCAAAATATAAATAGAATCATGCTAGTGGATTTAAAGAACTCTCAAAGTTCTGATTCATTATGATTCAGAGGCAATAGAAGATGCAGATGCTCGGGGTAAACCTTTATGGAGGCAGATGGATTCATATAAATCATATTACAGTTTACAGTGAGAAGCTGTTTGTCTAAATGGTAAAAATCTGTAACCATTTGTACAACTAGGGTTAAACTAATCCAGCTTTAATCAAAAGCTAAATTTACATATAGCTTTGCTTTCAATATAAGTAGGGGGGTTAGTGTCTTTAATTGTCATTTCTCTTGTGTCTCCATATCTTCATCCACTCATACTAAAATAACTGTATGATGCACATTTTTCATTTAATATCATGAAGAATACAGTAATTCACCATTAGGCCTATTTAAATGCATAAATATCACAAGCAGCATGATAGATGGTTATACTTCGAACAATTTTTGTTCTCAACTTAAAAAATCAGGAAAATGGTTCAGCCATTCCTGCGAAGGAGATTAGGGGAAAATACATTGTTTGCAGTGTTAAATAAATTTTCTACAAGTGTTTTGTGGAGAAGCTGTTGCAAGCCTATGCTTGGAAACAGGGCCTTGAAGTTTCACAGAGGGGTTGCCTTTATGTAAGGGACACATTAAAATCTGCACAATTTTGTCCAAGTTATAAGCCTTTGTAAAGTGTCACTTTACATACGTTCACGAGAGACTTGTTAGAGCCTGGCAGCAAAAGGCTCTGAAGATTTAGTCTGCTCCAGCCCAAGATGGCAAGGGTCAAACAGGAGTTTCTCTGCAATTGCTCCTCCCAACTCCTGTGAGTCGCTGTGACACAGGGGACAGAAACTGAGAGCAGGGAGAAAGTCTCTCCTGTCCCAATACTCCCCGGCTGATTCCCAGGGAGTTTGGTGGAGAAGGCAAACTGACTTGAGTGCAGAAAGGACAAGAGCCAGACCCATGGGGGGTGGGGTGGAGACTAGTACTGGGACAAGAAGATGGGGAAAAGACAGGTCTGTGACAGTGGCAAAAGGAGGCAGGCTTGCAGAGGAGGAAAATAAGGATGTATGATCGCCAGAACACACTTCCTGGAGAACCTGGAATGGAACCCAAGATTGCGGAGTCTCAATATTCTACTGTCAGCAAATGACTATAAAACCCACTTGCAACGTGTGTATCTCATCCCCTCTAGTTGCTGGTCCACATAGAGAAAGACAAACTACTACTGCCATCAATTACTCCTTCATCTCAAATGGCAGATGTCTGTGCTGTGGATCTAAAGTTCCAACCCCGCTAATAACCCATGTGGGTGTCAATAAGTGGAACTTCTATCCCCCATCAGCCCAGCTAGATTTTTAAAACACAAATACTCATGCTCTAAGTAAAAGGAAAGTTAAGGTTGTAAAGTCAAACACTCAAAAATTAGGAAATGCCACAATTAAGGTTGTCATTAAAACCTTAATTTGGTTCCTTTGTGCATATGCATGATACAGTCTTTAATTACATGAAGACACAAACTAGAATTTTTGACTTGTGGTCCTTCATATTAGTCGAGGTGCCTCTAGCTAATTATTCAACTGCACATAAGTCATTACTTAACATACTTGGCTTTCCATAGGAAATGTTAAAGGCATCATATTTAGTGATTATGCTAATTTTGTTTCATCTTTATTTTCAATGTACAACATATTGCATTAGTCTGTGCACATTGTAACAGAAGACACAAGTTTAATAAATAAGGTCTCCTCAATAAAAAGTTTGAACTATCCTCATAGTTCTGCCATTACCAAGTGACTGATTTAAGAGATGGACAAAAAGTAGACACACAAAAGTACAGATACTATGATTAATGGATGATCCAAATTCCCCTGAACTGCATATCATGACTTAATGTGAAATCCTGAAGAGATTAAAGGCGGGAATTACATTACCATGAATAATATGAAAAAGTGATATTCTGTCTAAAAGCTTTTGAGTGCAAGTGAGTTGAGCAAATATATTAACAGAGCTTCAGCAGATTCAATCAGGTTGAATGTTACCTAGAATTTATTTTGAAATAAGCTGTATGTATCCAAGATGTGAAGAACGAATCCATTTGTGACTGGCAGCAAAGCTATTAGCATGTAGATTTTAATTCCATCTTCAGTTTTATAGAGGTTACATTGTCCCTCTTTTAATAATTGAAACATTTCCCAATTACAGATGTAGTACATCTCAATGCTAGACATACAGAGCACGGTAGTGATGTGGCTAAGATTTACTCTCCCACTTTATTCTAACTTTAAAAAAGATCTTTTTGCATCTTTATTATAGCGGCACCAGTAATGCTGCTGTATTTAAGGATGAGTTGCATCCCACTGCTTAGTATTTCCATTATAAAAACAGATTTGGAGACCATTTAATGTTTCAACTGATTTGAATCATGTTGGTAGGAAATTTAGATTAAAATTATTCAGTCAGTATGTGTATGCAAGGCTTTCCTACAAAAAAACAGTTGCACAGTAACTTACAATTAAATGGTGATGTTAATGAAGTTATAGCGTGTGACAGCTTAACGGAGTGATGCTGAAAGGCAAATGTCGAAATGAAGGCAAGATGTTTATTTTCGAACTGACAAACCTTAACTCAACCATAACATACAGTTCCATTAACATTATAGTTATTACACAAAATAATTTAGTAGAATATATATATTCATGTTCCATGAAAGACAAACCAAACTGACACGAACAGGACACAGCAATTTTGTGTGAGAAGATGGGGAAAGGGTCACAAAACTAACCAACCAGACACCAGCTTCCTCTAAATGAAGTATAAAGGATCCTCCTACCTGTAATCCCTTAATACCAAGAGCAGTGCATAAAAACAAAGATAGCCCCACTAATGGGCGAGCCCACAGACTAGATCAATGCTTAACCACACGAAAATCCAGCAGGACAGATTCTAGCCCCAGCTCCACCCCTTTCACTATTACACTGGCACAAAAAGGACAGAAAGCCTTGAAAAGGCCAGCTAGGGATTCCCCTTGTGTAACAGAATGCATGCATGGTATAAAGACAGCACAACACTACCCATTTCCAACCTAAAGGTTGGATTAAGAATTCCCACCACCATTACTTATTCCCACAGCAATCCCCTGCTTCAGATTCAGCATTGCTATGCCAATCTCTCTCAACATACAACTCCTGCCCTCTATATATTTTAAATGAGTAGCTCACTCACAAGATAAATAAAATAGAGAAGTAGGAGTGAAAGAATTATTGAGCACTGAAACAATTAAAAAAGAGCCAGGGTGAAGGGTATGTAAAATACTGAAGATGTTTAAATTAAAGGGTTTTGAAATGCATATATTCCAGACAGCCTCCAACAAAATATTGAATATCTGTGTGCGGAAAGCCATTAGTAATTGTATTTCCTTATCCCAAGTTTTGTATGTGATTATCATAGAGTGAATTGTGGATGTCCGTAGTCTTCAGTGAACTGGTCAATTTAATTCTGATGTAGATTTATGAATCAAGCCATCGGGAGAGATGGAGAGAGAGGTGGGTGCATATGGTGAGCTTGATCTCTGTGAAGGATCTTACAGATTTCTTCAAAGAAAATATTTAGTAAGATCAAGTATGGCTTCTCCCCACTCCTTTCCTTTTTCCTTACTTCTAGTACTCGCTCATCCTTCTCACCGGACACAGACTTCCAGTCCGATCTCTTCCTCCTACCCCTTCTTCCACAACCTTTCCTGTCTCCTAGTCTTCCTTGCCCCCTCTCCCACTTTTTTCCTCAACCTTAGTCTCATCAAGTTCCTTCCCTGCTCAGTAAAGGAATACTTTGACCTTCCATACCTTAAAAACGAAAACCCCTCAACCTACCACCTAATCCCGCTTCTCCTTTCATTTCCAAATTTCTCAAACATGATGTCTATAGGCACTTTCTTTCTATTCCTTTCTTCCAGTTCTGTCTTTGAGAGCAGTGTCACTGGAGTATAGAAGCCAGACTGGAGAGAATCAAAGTATCTAATGACTTTATGCTGGCCAAATCTCAGGACCACTACCTTTTAGGGTTCAGTCTTCTCATGGCTCTCCTACCTGCCTGATCAATCCTTCGGTGTCAATCCTTTCGTGGGTCATCATCCTTAACTTAGCCTTTTTCCCTTGGTTTCCTCACAACTCAATTCAAAATGCTGGTGCTAAGATCATCTTCTTTACACATCACACTGACAACTTCAACACTCACTTTGAGTCCTTCCAGTTCCTCCACCAGTCTCTGCTTCATCTCTGTATCAAACACAAGCCTCTTGTCTTAAACTTTGATACTCTTCATAACTTAGCCCACTTCATTCCACCTATCTGATCCAGGCAGGTGATGAGCCATGACTGTCTTCCCTAGGTTCTCTATTCCTACTCTTTTATTCTCAATAACCTTTCTTCCAAGTATCCCTTACCCTACGTCTAATCCCAATTAAAACAAAAAAGAAAACACACCAGCAAAGCATGTAACTCATAAAGCTGTACCAATTCTTCACCATATTCATTTGTTTGTATGTCACAACACCATTCCTTACTCATCATCTGTAAGCCCTCCTGGGCAGAGGTTGTCTCCTGTCTTAAGTATGTGTATACAGAGCCCCAGTCACAATGAGGCTACAGTCACGATTAAGAGTTTAGGTTGTTACAATAATATCGATAGTCAGCTTACTTCACTACACAATTTCAAGGAAGGGTGCTAATATTTATTGAGGGATAGGAGCTGTTTGGGGAAGACTGGAGGACATCTTAAGGAAAAACTGTATCCTCACTTTCAAAGTATGGTCTGAAGATGATTAAATTAAAAAATCTTGATAGGTAGATCTATTGGGGACCTGTAAGTGGAAATGAATAACTTTCGCTTGGAATGAATGATAATACAAGGAATAAGATAATCAAGATAATCACAGGAATGTACTGATTTTCTGCATAGTCAGAGAGAACCATGAAGAGATGACAAAAGTGAAAAGAATACATCTAAAACGTGGAGATTCTGAATAACTGCATATACAATGGAACGCCGTAAATGAAACTAACATACTGAACAGTTTGCTTGTAAATACAATAAAGGACTACTTCTTTATGTAAAAACTAAAAAAAAAAAAAAAAAAACACCCTAGGAGTTGTATAGTTTATAGTTGTATAGTTATGGGACTGGTACAGAGGCAGACACCTTTACCTCATGGTTATTAGCTTGAATATGCCATTAATGGACAGTGACCTAAAGACATTGCAATCTAGCAGATATATGTTAGCCTCTGTGAAATGAGCTGTAGACTTAACCAAGTTCTTAATGGACAGGTTTCCACATCACAGAAATTACTACCATAACTGGTAACCCTGCTTGGCAGACTCCGCAAACTAGCCAGGGCGTGACTGGGCATGGAGACTTTACCCTCTCACCTCTTGAGCTCAGAACTAAATTGCAGTGCTGGGAAGCTTACACTAAGCGTCATAGATTTATAGATGTTAAGACGAGAAGGGACCATTGTAATAATCTAATCTGACCTTCTACACAACACAGGCCATAGAATTACACCCAGTATGTCCTTTCCGAGTTTCATTTTTTAAAATTTTTGTTTTTTAGAAGGAAAAGCAGACTGAAAGAGGACATTTTGAACATTTTTTGGAGAGGTTAATGCAGGAAATATTGGACGTGCACTTTAAATGTCATGGTATAAATAGGGAGTTAAAACTTCACAGTGCAGTTGTCTTTTAAATATGCACTGGAAGTACTTTCCAGTCCCCTGAGCTCTGAATGCTTCCTGCATCTGAAATAACTACAGCCACACAGTCCCCGGGCACATCCACCCATGAGGGCAAAAGTGTATTTGCTGGATTACTGTCCCCCAAGGAAAGTTGACTGTTGTTCAGTAAACTGCTGAAGAAGTCCAATAATATTTCCACTTGACAGGTAGATACAGCTGACAATTGTCCAAGATAGCACCACCAAATGGAACAGAAGTTTGATAAACGTAATGAAAGTCACAGTATATGTTTGGAGGAAGAAAGAGGACTGGGCACATGTGATAAAATATTCTATTCCTCAAAAACACAGCATCTAGATACATAACTATGGCTTCCCCAAATCCCTCCACTAAGCAGCGCTAGTGCTGCCCCTGCTCTACCCCTATGGGGTTTCTACCTCATCTGTAAATGGAGTCTCCCTCCTTTATGTGCCAAGAATACAAAGGCCTAGATTGTATCTCATTCCTGTGCAAGAGAGGGAGGGGAAGTCTTTTGCACTCTCTTCCCAACCTCATATACCTGCACAGGAACAAGCACAATCTAGCCCACAGAAACAAAGTGAGCCAAAATGCACAAAGTATAATCATCCACATAAATCATTTTAAATTGTTAATAGTGTCTCTCTACATTATTTCATCACATGCTGCCTGCTATTCCCTGCGAGCTCTTTGAAGGATTAAAGAGGAACATATGCTGTGAACACCCACTGTGTTCTGTTGCAAATCAAAACTAACTTCTAAGCTTGAGTTTGATTAAACTTTCCACCTAAATTAAGCTGCTCTGGAAGTAGTAAACAGCAAAAACACTGCCTTGATGTCAGTTAGTTTCATATTAGTAATATGACAGGCCTCCTATTGTTTTAGAACTGAAGAGCATGTGTCTTAATGCAAGCTTTTGTGTGAGAAATAATTTCTTGATACAACAGTAATAATCTCCTGGCCTGCAGGAAATTGACAGCAGTCTATTATGAATTAACGAGCATTTCAGCAAAAATACCAACTGTTCTTGGTATTAGTAATATGAACAGAGGAGGATGGGCCTTGTCATACTGGTTTAGACCAGTGGTCTAGCTCAGTGTTTCTCAACCTGGGGGACCGGCTTGTTGCCTTTCTAAACTGTGTTAGGGAAATCTCAGGGATCGGCACTGATCCATGGATCGGTTGTTGAGAAACACTGGCTAAACCACTATCCTATCTCTGAATGTGGCCAGCACCAGTTACTTCAGACGAATTAGAAGGAATCTTTAACTGTGTAATATGAGTTTGTCTTATGGCTTGAAGCATGATTATTTAAATCCTTTCTAGGAATGTATGGTGTTTTTTCAGTATTTACTATTTTACTCTGGATATTCTTATTATTCTTATGATTGCCTAATCCCTTTATGAATCCTACTAAATTCTTTAGTTATGTCATGTGGCAATGAGTTCCACAGGCTAACTGTACACTTGGTGAAAGTTTTTCCTTTTAGAAGTTTTGAATTGGTCACCTTCCAACTCCTGGTATTATGAGACTTCCCCAATTCATGATCTCTATACCATTCACTATTTTGAAAACCTTATAATATTCAATCTTATACATTTAATTTCTAAGGTAAGCAATCCTAGTCTTTTTCAATCTCTCTCCATGTGAGAATTTTTCTATGCTCCTAATTATTTTTATCAGCTTGGTATATACAGTTTTTCTTGCATTGTAGGGCTGTTCTTAAGTGCTGGCAAGAATTTATGACTGTTTACAAATGACACATGCAATATTTTGCAAATAAGGTGCAGAACAATGGATGAAATGGCTTCAGAGGAAGAGACAAATGAAGAACATTTTCCTGTCTTCACATAGTTTGATTTGCTTTGTTTCCACCTTCCTAATAGCTATTCACACTGATTTTCTTCGGTGATCTTATGGTCAGTACTACTTAAAAATAATATTCGGACTTCTAATAAATGCTGCTCATGTTGGAAAGTTGAGCTAATATATGTATATTAAAAAGCTTATATTTCATTGTTTTGTGGGTGAGATTTTCAAAAATATACAGTGTTGGCTTCACTCCACTGGGAGTTTTTCCATTGACTTCAATGGGCACATAGCTTTTGAAAGCCTCACCCTTTATGTATAATGCTAGTTGACAATAGGCAAAAGGGGGAAAAAATGCGTCTAGACCAGAATGTGGGTTTTTTATGACAGTAGGATGAAGAATTGTGTCTCACTGTTCTCAAAGTCAGAGTTCAAGTCACTGGTGGAGTTTAGGGAGGCAGGGTCATGAAGGAGGTCAAAGAATACCTCAAGATTTTTCATCTTCTATTACCAGTCTGACAAGTCTCAACCTTTTTGCAGAAATGAAGCTAAAAATTATGTGCAAGTTATTCATGGCACAACGTGTTTTGTTGCACTATATGTACTCCAAAGTGCTTTTAATACCAAAACTTCCAATTATTCACCAATGGACTTTACTAATAAAGATACTTTGAAGATTTTGGCAATATTTTAATCAAGATCAACATGATGATTTCCTGGACACCAGACTTTATGGCATTTATATTCATCACATATTTTATGGTGTAAAATGTTGTCCTTAGTTTTCATTCAACGGCCTCTTTAAAATTGTATGAACAAATCAAAAATAAGGAGATTGCCTACTACACCACTCATATAACACGAAACACTCCTTCAAAAGTACATTGAACTCTGTGTTTTCACATGAGGTGCTGGCTGGTGAACAGAGTATGTAAACAGCCGGTGTTGATATCTCACTCCTAAAGGGAGTGAAAACTAGGATGTGACCAACATACACTAGTAATTTTCTGCAAGCAGTAAGTCATGTTTCCTATTTCCTTTCCCAATGGGACAGGGAAAGTACACATTCTTCTACAATCTTTTCATTTTTACCGTTACCCCACTTATTTGGCAACACACTGCTTTGGCTCATTCTCAAGAGCAGCTATTTAGACAGAAGGGAAGAAATAGTAATACAGAAAAAATATGACCAAACAACTTTTCAAAGTGTACCTCATAGGTACTATTCTAAATGAAATGAGCAGAAATAAATACTTCCACCAATACAGAATCTTATGATATATTTTAGTTTTTCATTCTTGTAGTTTAAAGCATAACAAATAAAGAAAACTCTCTAAATTAAGGCTTTACAAATCAGATGTTAGTATAAAAACAGGATTAATTTAGCCCCTTAACAATCCAATTTATGACTAGTAAAGGGTTATGAAAAATTCCATCTAGATGTCAAATATAAGGAAACACAAAGTCTTTGGAGACACATAATGATAAACTGCAGATTGAGCAATAAGCTCAGTGAACAGAATGAACAGTTCAAGAGTTCAGAACATGTTCATTTGAAAGGTGTTCAGTTAAAGAGAAGGGCATGGTATAGACAAAGGCACAGAAAGGTCATCATTATAGTCATTTCATCTTCATTACAATGGTGCAGTCATAGCACCGGTGCACAAACCAAGCCTACACTTGCATGTCGCTCCACTGTTTGGAGTTCAAGGGTGGGGTGGAAATATTTTTTTTAAAATATATAAATGAATGTGGACAGAAATGTTCAGATGTTGCAGAGTTTGCGCTTCTGCTCTCAGTCTAGGGAAATAAATATAATGTGAAATAGTCTTATTTTTTCAATGAGTAAAATTAATTAAAAAAACCCTCTGCAATCTATTCTCTTAAAAAACCTAACAAATGTACCAAAATGGGCAACTCTTCTCTTTCCCCAAAAGTAGCTGCTTAAAGCTGCCTGTCTTTAAAACAAAGTCAAAGTGGAGTTGATTCTACCTGGTCGACTGTTGGCTTGAACTCACATATTTTGTGAGTCACCATCACAAGTGCAAACTTCTCTCAAGAATCCTGAGAAATAAAGGGGAGAATGCATTAATGTAATAAGATTTGTCCTCTGAAATGATGCATACCTTATCCAGCTGAAACTTCAGGGGGAAAATTTGGTAGGCTAAATGCAATAACCCAACTGGAATTTGGCTAGAACACTCTAGCCGGTAACCCCATTTTTTTTTTTTTTTTTTTTTTTTTTTTTTGCAAACAGGCAATGGGATCTCAAATGATCATAAGTAGTCAAGATCTGGGTTTTAGATCGCATCACTTCCAGCAGCATACAGCTAGCATTATGCTAAAGCATTGGTTCAGTACTGACTGAGAAAGAATTCTACCTACTGAATCAGCAACAGACTCTACTCTCAACACCCTGGTGTTCCTGGGACAGCTCCAGACCAAGTACTGACCAAGCCAGCCATGCCTAGCTTATGAGCTCTGATACAATCATAGCCTTCGATACTATGGCTGAAGGCTAGGGATAAAGACATTAAAACTTTTTGTTGTTGTTGTTGCTCTGGTATTTGCACAATAGTCTTCATTAATAATTAACAACCACTGGGAGCACTAACTACCTGAGTCTCTGATTCCTAACACTCTAGAATGCAAACAGACAGAAAAGATAAGGGTGGGTTTTTACAAGGCCGTTAAAGTGATTTAAAAAAATACAGATTATTTCCTTAATATGAATTTAACTATACATTTCTTCTCACAGCAGTCCAGTATCAATTAGTACAAACATATATATACATATATATGGATAGATATTTACTATATTTACATAGGGACAGATTTTGATACACTTACTCCTGACAAAATTCATCTTACTCAAAGAGCAGTTCCATTCAAGTCAATGAGCCTGTGCGCGGACTAAGGATATCATAACTTGGCCCCTAGTAATATGATAGATAGCATTAAGAGGCACTTCTTGAGATGCACTGAGCACCATCTGATTGCCCACAACTCCCCCTAATTTCAATGGGAGTTACAGGTGATCAGCACCTTTTAGAATCTGGCTCCAAACTGGTGCAAAACCTAAGCACCAATAAATCACAACTAGCATTCAAACAATATAAAAAACCACAGTCTTCATTCCAGGACCACTAGAGAAAGCTTGTGGGAGTCTTGAAATAGTGCTGTCCATGAAAAGTAGAATTCCATCTGGCAGGAAATACATAATGCATACATGGTGAACAACGTAAATATTTGTGTAATACATCCCTAAAAGGGGGTAGAATGTATTAGAAGAGTTAGATGAAAAAGGAAGAAGCACCTGTAATATACTTCTACTCCATAAAACACTAAACTGAATGGATTCCTGAGAGCCACAGATGCCATCCAGTCCAAAGCCCCAACACATACCACAACCGTTGCCCCAAGACATGCGAGAGTGAACCACAACTAATCAGTTCTGTGCCATAAAAATTAGAAATATCATTCCTTTCCAGTCAATAACACTTGCTAATTTTCCATATATTGATAACGACAAACAGAAAAGGTAACAAACAACAGAAGAAAAAACAAAAAGGTTCTCTCTGTAAGCAGCACAACTGCTAAACCCATGAGCCACCTTGTGTCTCACTCCTCACTGGACCATTCACAGTTCACTGCGGAAAGTGATCAAATTATTTCTTTTAAATATCTAAACCAAACTAAAAAGAAATATCTAGAATTATGAAGGCTGTGGCATACTGGAGGAAAAACAGAACAGGCCATGAAATCTGAGACTGCTTCCTCTTTGTGTAATGTAATTACACTTAGACTAATGAAATTAACTGCAGTCACACCATAAGATCAGGCAATCTGCAGCACATGCTTCTGAAAGATGTGCTAAAGCAACACCTCATTGCCCATTTTTATTTGAAACAGGTCCAAACCTAAACTGCAGATCCAAACACAACCTCCCTCCTCTCTGATCTTTGAGAAAGGCTGAATTTGGCAGTTGAAGCCCACCTCTAATTATTATAAGAAAAGAGAGAACTGTTTAGCTCAGTAAAAAGGCAAGTCTGAAGGAGTTGATGGGAAAAGAAAGGATAAATAAGTCTGTTCTGCACTCTGAGTATCTCCTATCAGCGGCAAATAAACATAGCTAGATCAGTGAGGGGAAGCAGCAATAGAGCAAAGCAATATAAAAGGATGGCTGAGCACTCAAGGCCTTCATTCAGACCAATTAGGTATTCACAGATCTACCTCAACCTCTTAGTAAATGCTCTTGGTCAGGGTCAGGAGAGTCATTAAGACAGAGGGCTCAAGTATTCCGTGTGAGGCTAAGCTATGCTTGTAAGGAAGAGGACGGCTCAGAATCTCTGCACAGAAAGCTGGAAAAGGCTATTTCCTTTGTGGGAAAATGAGATGGGGGGTACCCACTGCTGCACCTGGTACAAAGTTTTAATCAGCACTCCCACCAGCGCTACTGCCCACCATCCAGGTGGAATTGGAATGAAGCTGCTCATACCCCCAGCAGTGCTGCCTGTGCTCCCCTTGTTAGCCCAAATCGGGGACTAGATGTTGCTTGCACCCTTTGTAGATACATTGGGTGTAGGGGCACAGAGGGTTGGGGGGAAGAAAGGCTCCCTGTGGCCTCTCATCACCCTAGTGCACCTCTGCAGTGGGAGGTATAATTGAGCCCAGAGAAAGGAATGGGAAATTAACATTTTGTACTTGCATAAACACATCATCTGTCATATCATCATAATTAGGGGAAGGGGAGATGTCATTTCTAGTTTCCATTACTACAGGAATAACAGTTTCTAGTTCCTGCCAGCCTATGCCACAGTGAATGCATTCCAACAAAAGAATGCATATCAATACTGTAGTCTGCATTTACTTGCATTGGAGAGTAATAACTTATTTGGTACATCTGACTATGTTTTCCATTAGGCTAAATGTTCAGATCAAACAACTCCAAAAGGGTTTAGTTTAAGAGATTTAAATTTCAATACTTTAAAATAAATATAAAATAAAAATTGCATTTGATCAAAAACCTGATAGGAACCAATTTGATAAATATTCATTAGAAAGACTCAGTTGATTAGTATCCATGTTTCCTGCTTCAAACCTTGCCTCAGGAGAAAGCTTACCGTGTTGAGCTCACACATGTAATTCAGAACATGTCTGGTTACCAGCTTCGACGGAGCAAAGTGGCATGACAATTAGCTTGATGTGATTGTTTTTGAAACTGGAATAAAATATATGGCCTATTAATATTTCAAACATGTTGTGAGGAAATGAAGAATAAACCCATTGCTCTTTTGTCCAAGTTGATATCCAAAGCTTTCTCTGTGTTAAAACCCAAAGGAATCAGACCAACTCACAAGCAAGACTGTATCACTTATCACATTAAATGAACCTGTTTCAGTTTTGAATCTAGTTGCAAAACTAGCTCCTGCCTATTATATATTACATAATTAATGGAAGAAGGTTTTATTTTGACTGATATAAAGATCACAAAAAACCACTTGGGTTTAAGATGCTAATTACAGAGGCTTAATGCTAAAGAAATAATAATATAATAAAATAAATAATAATAATAATTAATAAATTCTGGTGAATTAGATCCTCTGATTAATTCATGACGTTCATTTTAGCATTAAAGATGGCATGAAGATACAAAGTAGCAATGTACACAGCCAATTCTACTTTTAGGAGTAAATGCCATGAAGGAATAACAATTCTTAGTCTTTATAGAACACTTCACATACAAGACATTTTACACACATTATCTAATTAGATAGTAAATCCATTATCTTGTATTTCCTGTTCAATGCTTCTATGGAATCTTGTAGCTTTTTAACAGTCTACAGTAAGTAGCTTCAGGTCTAATGTGGCCTTTACTCAGGCAAAACTACTAGGGAAGACTCACAGACTGCAGAATTTGGCCTCGGTGTCCTCCTTTGTTTTGCGGACAATACAAAACCTCCGAGGCCTATCATCTAATTTTGAAAAGTGGTATCTGGTAAGGTTAAATGTTCAACCCTCTGTCCCAGTACTGAATATGGAATGCAACACCATGAATTTAGGAGTTTCCCTGTATATTAAAAAGGCAATCATTAATACATGACTCAGAGGAACAGAGCCCTACAATTATAGTGTCATCATCCTGACTTTATTGCTAAGGTTTTCCATAAGAATATCCCCTACATTAAAATTCTTCCATTCAATGTGAACAAAATTTAGACTCGAAGGGATTTTTCTTGAAGGTTCCCTTCATCCTTATAGCTCCTCTTTTTTTGGTCCATACAACCTTATGGTTTCTCACCCTGCTTGCTATTATGCTCTAGTATATGCCTCTTCTAACCCCTTTTTATCCATTCACTCAGCCCAGCAATGCTCAACTTCCTCCAAACCAGTGGTGATGTTACAGTCTCGCATACCTACTGCTAGTGTCAGATGCATGACCTCACTCTCCTGTATAATTTTCTAAAAGTATAATCATAATTATACATTTTGCTGCCACCACACCAACTGGGGGTATGCAGAGGTCTTCCAGGGGGTACTCAACTCATCTAGCTATTGGCCTAGTTTTACAACAGGCTACATAAAAAGCACTAGTGATGTCAGTACAAACTAAAATTGTATACAATTACTTGTTTATACTGCTCTATATACTATACACAGAAATTTATGTACCATATTTGTATTTCAATTGATTTATTTTATAATTACATGGTAAAAATGGGAAAGTAAGCAATTGTTCAGTTAGAGTGTGTCTGTGACACTTTTGTATTTTTATGTCTGTTTTTGTAAGCAAGTAGTTTTTAAGTGAGGTGAAACTTGGGAGTACGCAAGACAAATGAGACTCCTAAAAGGGGTTCCGTAGTCTGGAAAGGTTGAGAGCCACTGATCTAAAGCATGCTGGCCATTTCCCTGTGTCTCACCAACCCTCTACCCCTGCTTAAAATACATCTCAAAACCCATCTGCCCTACTCTGCCTATGATCTGACAATCATTGGCCAGTTTCCCATTACAGTGATCTCTTATGAACCCTTCACATCTCATCTGACAAACACCAAGACGCATAACGTTAATCCGTATAGCCTAGTATCCTCACATACGCACTGATTAGGAGGTCCAAGAGCATATAACCCTGTGGTACTGCAAATTAAAGAGCCCTCTGGATAGATGTGCAATTCGATAGTATATACCCTCTTGGAAGTCTCATAATCGAAAGAAAGGAGCCCACACTCACAAGTGACCCAATCTACTCCTCTCTGGGTATATTGTTAGCCTTTCTTGGTCAATAGTATCAAAGGCTACTCCCAGTTCTAAAAGAATTTAACATGGACACTTATCTTCCTCCATCGCCAGATGCAATGTTATAATACAGCTATGTGAACCAGTGGTATGATAGAGCACTTTGCATATGTCTACACTGCATCTGGGAGGGAGCCTCCCAGTCCAGGTAGTCAGACTCATGCTAGCGGGGTTTCAGCTAGCATGCTAAAAATAGGACTGTGGACATTCTGAAGCTCAGGCTCTCAAGCCTAGAGGGTCAGGTGGGTATGAGAGCTGGAGCTTCTGCTGGAGCCAGATTGCTATTTTTAGAGTGCTAGCTTGAACCTGTCTACCTGGGCTGGGAGACTTGCTCTCAGCTGCAGTATAGACATATCTTTAAGACAATATTTTCTATCCACATTGAAGTAGGTAGCCCAGGAAAGTCTATTAAAGTGAAATAAAATTTTCAAACAGATCCGCTTTGCACATCAGCCAACCAACGATAGAAGTGTGCCATTATGTTTCTTGACTGAATTATCCACCCAGAAGAGAACACCACACATACCACTATCTTTGGATCCAACACTGAATAAATCTAGAGTAGTTAGTAAATGTGTGAATTTCTATTCCAAAAGATGCTCTTCCTATTCTAACTACTGATGTTATCAGGAAAGAGCTGAAAGAAGCCTTTGAACAACCTGTGCATTAAGCACTCCTCAATTTTTACTGTCTAGTACAGGGGTCGGCAATGTTTGGCACGCGGCTCGCCAGGGTAAGCACCCTAGCGGGCCGGGCCAGTTTATTTACCTGCTGACGCGGCAGGTTCGGCCGATCGCGGCCCCCACTCGCCACGGTTCGCCGTCCCGGGCCAATGGGGGCGGCGAGAAGCGGCGCGGGCGAGGGATGTGCTGGCCGCGGCTTCCCGCCGCCCCCATTGGCCCGGGACGGCAAACCGCGGCCAGTGGGGGCTGCGATCGGCCGAACCTGCCGCGTCAGCAGGTAAATAAACTGGCCCGGCCCGCTAGGGTGCTTACCCTGGCGAGCCGCGTGCCAAACGTTGCCGACCCCTGGTCTAGTATGTAGTTTTCATTGAATCATTCTAAACTTTCTTTGAAGACTTAAAGCAAGTACTTTTGTTAAAATAAACAAACACCAATTTGAGCAAGATGCACTTTTTAAACTACTGTTTTTGGCTAGCTATTGTTTAAGAAAGACTATTGATGTTTATTTTCTGCTGATGCTGTTACTGGATTTTCACTATAGACAACATTTTCTTCTGAATTTTTTCACTTTATTATCCTAAGTCTCATCTAAGCTCTTCTTTTATAACCTCTACATACCCCTTTACCAAAGCTAGCAGGGGCATCTCATCTGCTCAATTACTTATTAGTGTTGCTAAAGAATACCATTTCCTCTCGTGGCTGATAAAATATTAATCAACAACAGGAACAGAATGATTTCCCAGTGTGGATGTCTTCTAATGGTAATACATGGAGTCTCAGAGAGATCTGGAGGTCATGTAATAGCTTTTGAAGCAAGGGAGGGGCTCACAGATAGAAATGACATTGTATACAGAATAGCAAGATTGTATTCAAAGAGCACTGGATAGATTAATTATTGCTATTCTGTAGAAAAGAATCACAAATGTCATTACAGGAACGTGTGCAAACATTTACTCAGGGAAACAGGATATGATTGAGATAATCATGGGAGACTTTATGTTAATTTATTTAAAAAACTTATTGGGACTAAAGAATTTTAAGCTGTAACTTGCCAATTGAGTATGTCAGGGTAATATAGGAGGCAGGTTTTCAAAAATATTACAGAAGTTTTTGAAAGTTGACACATACGCCTGTAATTTTAATAAGTTCTTAAAGTGCTTTACTGCCTCACCACAACTCCATCTGGTGGTATTTTCATTCCCACTTTTTGGTGTGGGAAAGATGAAAAACAGTGAGGAAACTGAAAAAGAAAAAGGCTGCAGCAGAGCTAGAAACTGAACATTGATTTCCTGATTTACAGCCCCGTGCTCTAACCGCCACCATCCTTCCTCCCCATGTTTATGTAACCTCACAAGCACAAGTTGAAGAGCATTCATATTACTCTAAATAATAGATAATTAATGTAAAAAATTACAAGGAATAATGGACTAATCATATGTTATAATATAGAGTGCATAAGCATAGTAAATTCTCAGCCTTTGGTCTCTGGTTCAGGAGTCAGACTAAAAATAACCACACAGAGGAACTTAGCAAAAAATATCAAATCAGATTTTTAAAGGCGACTTTTAAAAAAAATTCAGACAGAACTACTGGAACAATAATAAAGAGGTAGCTAAGGCTATTGGAAGTCTGCTCTTCCCCGAGGAAACAATTTATAAAGTCTGGTTTGGTTTTGGACATACTATTACTCTACTGGGATGATTTTTTAATACACAGACTGTAAGCCCAGAAGGGACTGTCCATCAGGATCATCTCATCTGACCTCCTGCATAACACAGGCCATACAATTCCACCTAGTAAATTCCTGCATCCAGCCCAATCGTGGCTGAGCTAGAGCAGACATTCACTCTTAACGTAAAGATTTCAAGTGTTGGAGAGTCCATCACATCCCTTGGTAAGCAGTTCCAATGGTTAATTACCCTCACCATTAAAACCAGGCATCTTATTTCTAGTCTGAATCTGTCCAGCTTCCAGCGATTGAATCTTCTGATGTTAAAGAGCCTGCTATTAACAGAAATCTTACAGATCATGCATGAAGTGCTACATAGGCAGACAGTCTCTGTCAATGACAGCATGCTCACACATGTTCCTCATCAGATTCTTGCCCCCCTGTTTCAATCTTCCCTCCTGCTGCCTGACAATGCTTGCTTCCTAAACTCTGCACTCCAAGAGGTTATCCATTCCCATTGGAGCTTTGAAGTTCCACCTGCTGCTTTCCTTATTTATTTCCCTCCACTCTCCCTGGAAATTTCCTACGGTGTATGGGGCTGAGATTCCATTGGATCTTTACAAAATGTCATATGATTTTCAATGGCCCCAAGAAAGGCATCAAAACATCAATATGTAGTTAAGCTACATAGCATTTTTGCTGAAGTGCAAAAAAGTTGCAAAAGGCTACAGCAGACCCGGGTTACATGCCCTTTTGACCTATTTAGCAGTCACTCAGGGGTTCCACACAACTGTTACATCAACCAGTTTCACGTAAGTTTTCTGATGAGACCCAAAATAGATGAGAACTTCTTTATTAAAAACCAGTCTCCACCCATCAAGAACACCAGTATGCATATGCTGCAAAAGTGGTGCATGGGCTAGCCTACCCAAGTGTTGAGTCACTCTAGCATGTAGAGTGAAGACACTGCAGCATGGGCTACAGCACAGGTAATCAATTATTTTTAGTCAAGGTCCACATTTCTTGGTCAAGGTATAGTCAAGGTCCAGACTCCAGAGAAAATAATAGTAATAAAAAATAATAATAATGATAAGTAAATAAAAAGATTTTGGGGTCCATTCAAAAGCATTTGGTGGTTCGGAATTGGCCCCTGTAGTCTGCCTATTGACTACCCCTGAGCTGCAGCATGGGCAGTACAAGCCCAGCACAGACCCTGGGCATGAACTTGGTTTGTTAGCCTACTCAGCTATTGATAACTGTGCTAGCTGGTCTCAAGCTAGCCTGTGCAGGCTAGCCCAGGCACAGCTTCAGATGAGACCCTTGACTCACTGGAGTAACCAGCAGAATTGTGCTATTCATCCACAGAAGCTATTTTGGGATTCTCCAATTCTGGTGAGGCTCAGGAAGGACTGCTGATTAAACTGAAATATTAGAAATTGTGCTGTTGGATTGCATGTGTGTGATAAGGCACCTTCATATTCATAAATCAAGAACATCAAATTCCACTGTATTACAGCCACTGATCAAATACGGTGACAGCTCTTTGGGTTTGACAGGAAATGCTGCACATGACTCACCGTGTTGGGGCAGTGAAGAATAAAGGAAAACAATGGCTTGCACAACTAAAACTTCAAGCCCTAGGTCACCCAACAGGGCTAATTGCAGAGTTGGGAATAGAACCCTGGTCTCCGGAATCCCAGTCAAATGCCCAATCCATTTCTCTGGTATTTGAAACAAGATGTGATTATTCATGAGTTAGAGGAAAGATTGAGTTACAACAGATTTTTAGCATAAGTGAAATAGAGTGTATATCGTAATAGAAAACATTTCAAATATATATTGTATACATTCAACAGATTCATTTTATTTACATTTAATCTTTAAAATATTTTGGTATTGAAATGGATTCCCCCCCCCCCCTCCAAAAAATGAAATGTAAGGAACGATCTCCTTGACTGAAATCACAAAGATGCCTTTGTGCGATTTTTATGGTAATAATTTAGGATACAATCTTGCAACGTCCAGGTTACCTCCTGCAAGGATGCTGAGCATTGTCAGATCCCATTGAGACCTGTAGGACTGGATAGTACTCAGTATATCTTGCAGCTCTGGCTCTTAATGAGAAGAAAAATGTGGGTGGTGAGTTATTTTTGATAAGTAGTAATAGGATGAGAAAAAAGTAATATACCAGAAGTTGATACATTACTTGACATGTCAATTGTTGGAGAGTCGCTATATTGAATTTGTACCTACAGCAAACACAATACACAAGATTCTAATATACTGCAATGTTTGCTACATATTTTCAAGCTGATTGTATTGACTTTGTAAACAAGGATTATATGAAAAAATAAAGACTTCTGTACCATATAATATTTACAAAGTGAACAAATCAATCTTAGCTGGAAATAAAAACACAATATCACCAGTGTCACAAAAGGAGGAAATAAACTGACCATTTGAAATGAGATCAGTTACTTAAGTTTAGAACTGGGTCACCTAAGAGATGCTCTCTCCCTTGTTGCAATGCAATTGCTGACTTATTTTATTTTAAATATTGGGAGAGTTGCCAAGAGCTTGGGATAGGCAATCCTAGTATGTGTATTTTTAAAAAAATCAAAATAAAATAAAGTGAATCCTCATGTCACTACCATGCAGTTCTCAACTTCCACAGATCGGTTCAGCCAGTGGGTAAAATAGGAAATAGCCCTAAACTTACAGGTCTAAAGCCCCAAAGAGATGATTTCTGGCATTATTTAGATGTAAAGCTGTGTTAAGAAAACGCTGTTTAAATTATGCTAAACAGCATAATTTCACCTGAATTTTGGTCTCTGAAACAAACTAGTCAGTTTATATTATAGGCAGAATAAGTAGTAACCTACACTTAAGGTTGCCATTCACTTTCAGTTATCAGTGTTTCAGTTATCTGTTTTCAGTTGCTTAATACTTTGCCAAATTTTAAACGGTTTGGGCTAAAGAATTCCAGGCCAGATATTTAAGGCTGAATTTTTTTTTAAGTTTCAACAAAAAATGGAACAGCCTTTTCTGAAATGATGTTCACAGAAAATATGTTGTTTTGTCTATGTTAAAAATATATTTGTGCAATTGTTTAACTGAGAATCTCTAGTGCAGGGGTCGGCAACGTTTGGCACGCGGCTCGCCAGGGTAAGCACCCTAGCGGGCCGGGCCAGTTTATTTACCTGCTGACGCGGCAGGTTCGAACGATCGTGGCCCCCACTGGCCGCGGTTCGCCGTCCCGGGCCAATGGGGGCGGCGGGAAGCCGCAGCCAGCACATCCTTCGCCCACGCCACTTCTCGCCGCCCCCACTGGCCCGGGACGGCGAACCGTGGCGAGTGGGGGCCGCGATCGGCCGAACCTGCCGCGTCAGCAGGTAAATAAACTGGACCGGCCCGCCAGGGTGCTTACCCTGGTGAGCCGCGTGCCAAACGTTGCCGACCCCTGCTCTAGTGCCTCTGTGTTTAAGAGCAAAGGCTTGAAATCTAGCTAGGGAATCACATTGGTGTCAGCGATGTGCCTTCTTTATCCCCATGAAATTCTGTCTCAATTTGGCAAAGTTATAAGCCATGGGGAAAAAATAAAAATAAAATAAAAACACCCTGCACATGTTCAGTGGAGACTTGTTAGAGTTTGGCAGCTAAATTCTGTGACAATTGCACCCATACTGAGCATGCTCCAGGCCAGGACTGCAGGGACTGAAGAGGTTTCTCCCCGACAATTGCTGCTCCCAGCTGATGCAGGTCACTGTCATACTAAGCACCATGCATCAGAACTGAGAGCAGGGAGACAGACTGAAACAAATGAAGCAGGTGCCTTACAGACATCAGGCTCATATACTACACACACTCTGATTCATTCATTGAGCACCATTCATCCTGTGCACTGAATGAAGTGGGGTACTGTGGAAAAAAGTCAGATTATGTAATTAAAGACTGTATCATTATGAAAAAAAAGGTGGTAAATTAATGCTATATGGGAAATCTTAATTTTGGCACTTCCTAATTTGTGAGTGCTTGATTTAGCATTTTAAAAAATGTTATGTTGCAGTTGTTTGCATGTAATTGTAGATGAGTTGGCTGCCCACATGTGCCTTCTTGTGGTCAAGGTGCCTCTGCTCTGCCCTGCCCTATATTCTCCCTCTTCCAGGCCCTTTTACAGAGACTCCACACACATGCTTGTCCAATTGCCTCCCTTATAGGGGTCTGGGTTTATTCAGACGGTAACTCAAAAGTAAAACGCAGAGTGCCAAGGCATGGCTCTTACCTCAGAGCCTGGGTGAGCGAAAGGGTTCCTTCATCTAGTCCTTTTCCTTTTTCCAGAGTTCTTTGGGGTGACCCACCTCAGGTTCGGTTTTCAGCTGTCCTGCTCAGAACTGACTCCCCTGTAGACTTCCAGAGTGAGCTCTCCCAAATGACTCCTTCAGCTCTTTTTAAGGAACTAACAGCTTTTGGTTACCTCCCTGCGCTAGGTGGCTCTAATTAGCTCATTTAGCAAGCCTGCTCCAGGCTTCAAGTCTTCTGCAGGCAGCTCCCTCACTCCCTCACAGTAATATAACAATATATCGTGGATAGGGAAAGAGTGAAATGTTGTGCAAGTCCAAATGGGAGTGACCAAGCCTGGAGGCCTCCATGGACCTCTTCCATAGGGAGAAGAGTAAAACCAGCCAGGAGAAGACTTCAGTCATCTGTCATCATCATTCACTCAACTCTGATACTCCAATTCTGAGGGTAAAATCCTACCCCACAATTAAGGCAAAACTCCCATTGACTTTAGTGGAGCCAAGATTTCACCCTCAACCTATTTCCCCACCTGCCATATGTGTGTTACTGTTGGCTGTTGATCCCTCTTCATCCTGCCTTTCTCCTACCAGTGGAATACTACAGCTGTCCAACTTTGTTTTCCCTGCCCATTATGCTACTACTTATCCCCTTCCCTTCATTCCTCCCCACTCCCTCCTCCCTTTGCCCACCTCCCTTCTTTTCTCCAACAATCCTTCCCTGCTCTCGCTTCAGCCCAGAGAACCCCACTACAACTCTCCTCCCACCCCCCCAAAAAAAATCCCGTAAAGTTTGTTATTCAGGTTTTATTTGTTTGAAGGATGAGCATAAACAGAGTCACCACTTCAAAATCAGGCCCTAAACAAGCATGAGAAATTACCCTTTTTTTTTTTTTTTTTTTTTTTAAGAAAACAATTCCAGATTAACCCTAATAAAGAGATGTTACAGTCTTGGGACACAATACATAAGAACATATACACAGTGAAACAAGTACATTTTTTTAAACAGAGCTAAACTTATTTTCATATTTCGTAAAATATAATTTACTCTCGTCATGAGACTCTGTTTCAAGTGTCTACTATGAGCAGAAGTTACTCCTAAAACGTAAATCTCTGAATAGAGAGGTTTATACTGAAATCACTAAGATTCTTACCTATCAGTAATGTGAACAAGAGAACTATAAAGTATTATATATTTGCTCTAATTGCTTTCTCTACTTTTTTAAATAAGAAATTAAGTCTCATAGAATATAGATATAGATATAGTTTTAAATCTACACACTATCTGGACATCATCTTTTTTCTTGGTGCTGCTCAGTTAAATTTTAGCACTAGCACTGTTTACAGAGTTTGTAAGTTTCTACTATCTATATTGAGATTAGAAACTGGTATCTCTAAATCTGTTCTTTCATGTGCCCAATTAGAAAAATAAGTTATCTAAAAGTATGTAAAATAGACCTGAATGAAGGCATCCTACACATTGCACAGACAATAAAGTGTATATAAAAAAGGAGTGTTTTAGTACTAAGTGAACAATTTGTCATAAGCAGAGTGCTGTATTTAATATTCAGATCAAGGCATTGCTGTCTCATCCCAGCAAACCCTTTTGACAAAAGCCATCCAATGTCTGCCAGCAGTATCGAGTCCAGCTGAGGACAAATTTCAAGATGAACCTGAAATCAATTTGCCATCAAATTTTCATGCATCTCCCAGACTATCTGTGGCATTTTAATTACAAGCACCCTAGGCGGGGGGTACTACAGATATTGACACTTAGCTCCTACAATAAACTTTATTGGCAACCTCTGTCTGAATGTAGTACTCAACTAGAATAACAAGAAATATATGAGGATATGCAAACAGTAACATAGTATAATCAATTCATAATCTTTTGCTCCAACTGGTGGACATCTCTACTAAAGAAACTTTTTTTAGGCTTAAAATAACTGCTTTTGGAAAGAAAATTCACTTTTAAAATGAACCAGTACAAGACCTCAAGTCTTTTTCAACATGTACAAAGTATCTCATTTGGTTCTTTTCTAGTTTCATTTGGCGGTGTTGATTTACAACATTTAAATTAATCTGAAGCAGTTCTTCTAACCATTACTAAACTGTTTAGTTTAACTGGACTACAACTGGTGCTGACAGAGTGAGAGACTACAGAGTCAGTGAATATCTTTACATTATATTTAGCATCGTTCCTCTTTTGAAGCTTTTTCTGCACAGATTATAAAAGACTGTAAATCTTAGTAATTAAGGATCTAAAATGGAAGGGACGCCAGTGATTTGCTAAAGTAATGCAAGATTTGGTGCCTTCTAGATAAAGACATCCAGGGGGAACACATGTACTCATAATGTCCTCTTATTGAGCATACTGAGGGCAAGGTTGCTTGAGAGCCAATTTTCCACACTATGAAAAGTTTAGGAGAATGAAAGATTTATAAAAGAGACATTTAGAGAGGTCACCATGCCAAGAGAAGGTGGGTTTGGAGTGCACAGTGTAGAAGATATGTGGGCAGAAGAAAAAGAAGGTGAGGTCACCCAGGAGAGATGACAAACTTTGAAATAAAATTGTCAAAAGAAGCCTCTGGTTTCAATGTGAGGCTGAATATTGTGACAATATAAATGTTGAGAAGGAAAGAAAATGTAACATCGGCGTATATCATATTGTATCCTGACACTAGAAGGGAGGGAGTGTGGAAGAGGGGAAACACTGATAATAGAAGAGTATTTGTATTTAAAACTGTGGAGTGCTTGATTCAGGTGAGGTTTGCTATTTCCTATGCCACAGGATAGGAGACAACAACCGTTGATAAGCTGCTTACAGGAGATCTGAAAGTGCTTGGATTATTGGTTCACACTGAAATCCTACCAGATACTATAGGTATGAGATGCCAGAAGCCCTAATAAATCGACTTGTAAGATTAGGAAGTGAGATAAAAACAAACTAGTTTGGGATAGTTGTTGCATGTCTCCAACAAAGCACAAGAAGGGTGTGACCTGTAAATCGGTACTATATTAATATGAACTAGGCACCTTTTACAAAGCACCAGCACGATCTAAACAGGGTAGCTTGAGCACAGCATGTAAGAGCACTTTACAACTCAGACCTCTCTGGTATGCTTTGCTGTACCATGTAGAAAAGCCCCAAGGCCTTAGAACAGATAGCAGCATTCCCAATCTTGTGGCCCATAAGTGGCATTCATCTTAACATATGAAATCCAGAGTATAGTCTATTACCTATGAGGACTGATATCTAAATTACTGGATATAAGCACCAGTTTTCCACTGGACAATAGAAAGTAACATCAAACACGGGCTCCACTGCACGTTTCCTTTAATATAATAATTCAAATGTATGCCACAGTGCTGAGTGCATAACTATATATTGAGAAATAAACTACAAAAGAAATTCTACAAGAATTACTGATGACGACTTATTTTACACACAGTAGTTAAAAAGTGGTGCCTCAACAGGACAATATTTAATAATGCCAGTTGTTCCCAGCTAGACACCCCGAAACACACGCATTTCTAGTGAACATAGCTGCACCGTACTTTTCTTAATTGCTGTACAGAAATTCCAAGTTGTAATAAGGGAGTCGTGGTTCAGTGGTTAGAGCAGAGGACTTTGGGCCAGGACTTCTGGGGTATGTTCCTCTTTCTGTCACTGACTTGAATGCTGATTAGGGAAGTCAGTTAACCTCTTGTGCCTCCATGTACTCACCTGTGAAATGAGTATACTACATCCATCAAAAAGGGTTCTTATGAGATTTAATTAAATGTTTGTAAAGCACTTTGAGAATTTCACATCAAAGGTGCCACACAAATACAAAGTATCATCATCTATTAATTCCACTTGATGTGTAGGACCTACAGTATCTTCTTATGTTCTCTTTATTGAAATCAACGGGAGGTCCTGCTTAAAAAATGAGGGCACCTCATTGCCCAAGTTTTTGAAGTTTATACTTGAACTGAATTTTTTTTTATCATACAATAGTGAAACCTACAACTTCCAAGTTCAGAGGAAGCATAAAAAATGTGATCTACTTTGTATTGTAGTTAGAAACTTTCTTATTGCTTATTGTATGCTAATCTTCAATTGACTGTGCTTAGCAAATTTGACAACACTATGGTTTTCTAGTAAAGCAAAAAGAAATCCACATCTGCTCCCTTCTAGACAGGATTCCTCCTTAAGAGAAATCACAAATGTTCCCCAGACTTCAGATTTACAGGCACACTATAAGTTTGTGAATGACAACCAAGCCACAATGCCCCCTGGTGGCTATTAAAATCAGTGACATGAACATGCTAGTTCTTTGATTATCATAGGAACTTAATTCATTTTAAAACTAAATTATTTTCAGTGTCTTTATAAATAAATCATATATCGATATATAAAATAAACCAACACATGTGAGGAGGCGTATTACCTAGAAGATGTGTGTACACATTTGTGCATGTGTATACCTATAACATTACACAGAAGTCTTTAAAAAAAAAAAATCCCGGCAGTTAACATGAAGGCTAAACATTTGCATCATTCTAGGTTACTTGATTAAAAAAAAATGTAAAAAATCATAGTTAGCTGCTAACTCCCTCTGGAGAAGTTATATGTGACAAACAATATTCCTTACATTCATAACTCTGCTAGACACTAAAAATCATGGACTGAAAATAGACAGGATTTATGGCTTATTACAGCAACCTGCAACCCACTAATCCCCTCTTTCTTGACCTATGAATGCAGAGGAGTTAATGGGCCACTCTACGTTGAATGGTCTCTTATATGTTTTAATTACTTATACGAAACAATCTGTTTCACCTTGCATTTAGCTGTGACACTTAGAGTACCTTTTCCAGACCTGAAGAAGAGCTCTGTGTGGCTCAAAGCTTGTCTCTGTTACCGACAGAATTTGGTCCACTAAAAGATATTACCTCACCTACCTTGTGACACGAACCATTTTCTTTTAATTTCAGATAACAAAGGGTCAACATTTTAATTTCAGGGAAAGGTTTCACATTCTGAATGTTATGCTTTGTAGCTGAATTCTGAAAATCCAAAATGCAGAACAAAATAAGTCAGTGTATACAGATATTGAGCATTTTTCAGCAACCACTACATTGGCACAAGCTGGTCAAAAGCTCTGAAACTAGACACTGAGGACGAGATCCTTCCATCTAATCTGTGATGTGGATCTCAGATAGTAGCTTATATGATGCATTATCTTGGCTCTCAAAGCACTAACAGGGACTCTAAAGTTTATTTAAACCAGTCTCTGGATCCATACCATGTAAATAACTTGGCTAGCAGATTTCAAAAGCAGTTCTAGTTTGGCCACATGTACTTCTGATTATTTTAAGACTATTCAAGATCGTTAAATCCAAAGCTGACTGTGAAGAGATATAGAGGGATTTCACAAAACTTGGTGACTGAGCAACAAACTGGCAGATGAAATTCAACAATAAGTGCAAAGTAACGCACACTGGAAAAAAAATAATCCCAACTACATGTATATAATGATGGGATAGAAAATAAGACAGAAAATATAATGCCACTATATAAATGCTTAGTACGACTACACCTTACGCAGTTCTGGTTACCCCATCTCAAAAAAAGATATAGTAAAACTGGAAAAGGTTCACCAAAAGGCAACAAAGAGTATCAAGTCTTCCATATAAGGAGAGACACTAAAGATTAGGGCTGTTCGGCTTAGAAAAGAGATGAGTAAAGGAGGATAGCTTTAGGGGGAGGATAGCTTTAGGGGGAGGGATAGCTCAGTGGTTTGAGCATTGGCCTGCTAAACCCAGGGTTGTGAGTTCAATCCTTGAGGGGGGATCTGGGGCAAAATCAGTACTTGGTCCTGCTAGTGAAGGCAGGGGGCTGGACTCGATGACCTTTCAAGGTCCCTTCCAGTTCTAGGAGATGGGATATCTCCATTAATTTCAATTTCAAAAAATTTCAATTTCGATATCACAGAGGTCTATGAAATCATGAAAGGTATGGAAAAAGTGAATAGAGAAATGTTATTTACCCTATCCCACAATACAAAAATCACAATGACATTAATAGATGACAGGTTTAATACAACCAGGAGGAACTTCTTTTTCACACAGTGCACAATTAACCTGTGGAACTCATTGCCCTGAGATTTTATGATGGCCAAACGTGTAACTGGATTCAAAAAAGTACTAGATCAGTTCATGGAGCACAGATGCTTCAATGGCTACAAGCCAGGATGATTAGGGATGCAACCCCATGCTCAGAGCGACCCCAAACCTCTGACTGCTAGAAGCCTGGAAGGGAAGACCTGGTGAATCACTCCAACTACCCTGTTCTGTAGACTGACCATGAAGCTCTCTTACTGGCCACTGTCAGAGACAGGATATTGGAGCTAGATGGACCATTGGTCTGGCCCAGTATAGCAGTTCTTATGTTCTTATGATTGGTTTTGTTTTAGAGCAATGTACAAGCCATTCGGAATCTAATCTCCTTAAACGATGGTCACTTTCAGTGCCAATGTTATTTGATTTAGTTTTTAGATAGAATCACTCATACACGGTAATCTGGAGTGAACAAGCAAGTAATACTATTGCAAATATTAGCACTAAAGAATAACATGTCATTTAAGACATTCCCTGAAGGATAAAAGGTTCATAAAAATCACAAAATTAGTTTGGTGTTGGTGACAGACAATTCTGCCATGTGCGTCATGATACATATATTCGGAAATGCTTAGTTAATGTTTGTACCGTGTTCTGAAGATGTAAGGTGCCAAAGTATTATCATCATCATCATCATCAATGTGTTTTGCATATCAGCACTGAAACTTTAAATGAACCTGACTATAAACATATTGAAACATACATTAAAATTCACTTGACATTACCTTTGTAAGTTTCAGACTGCTGGGGCAAACAAAAAAGGGCTTCACGGGAGTAGTTTGCACTGTTACTGCCACTGTATTTGCGAGACTCATCTTGCGTTTGGACTGTGAAATCTATCCAGCAGTCAGACAGTGCAGCAAGATCCATGTTGCTGGCAGATTCATTTCTACCATCCTAATCGTGTGTCATATCCACATATAATGGGAATATTTGTATGTGGATTTCACTGAAAGTAAAACGTAACCCTAATATATTTAGTTTGAGCACTGGGGAACCCTGATGGCCTAAGGAAAGTCATTAGTCAGTCACTGTACAGTTTTCCACATTAGGTAATATAGTACCAGGGGGCACCACTCTCAGACTCAAATTACCCCCCAATGCATCAGAACCAGTGCATTTGCCCTGCAGAACATGAGGAGGAAAAATTGAAGAGATAGAGGAAATTAAATAGGAAAAAATATTAATGCTATATTAAGGTTTCACCGTGTTAAAATCGCAACAAACAAGGAAATAAAGTTTCAACAGAAGAAATATCTATATAATGATCCACCGATGTATTATTTTCTATTCCTGTTTTCTCCATTAAATGTGTGGTTCAACACATTCCTCTTTACACTGTAAAATGTATGCTATAAAACAGACAGTACATGAAACTTGGCAGAGTTAATGTTGCTGGGAAAGCTTTGAGTTTTGCATGCCCTCACTTTTTTGAGCGTTTAGCCATGCAACATCTTGCACAATGCATTAGTACATTTTCTTTGCACTCCATACAAATTTAAACGAATTCTTCATGAAAGCCTATATACATTTTTATTGTTACCAAGAGAAGTTAATTACTGAATGAATAGCAAGTCAGAAATCTAACCCATTAGGACAAAAAACATAGTTTTTGCCTGAAGAAACTATTAAGTAGTTTCATCTTTCTCTTAGAAGACTAAAAATCTTAATTAGCATTCTATTTTGGATAAATCTGAACCATGCCTTCATTATGTTTGTTGCAAGGGAAAAGTGATGGAGATACGGAGGATAAGGATTTATTTCTGAGTGCAGTATCTTTCTGAATATTTCCATACAATCCTGCAGTACATCTTAAACACAGGAAACCAGAAACTGCAGATTTGTTCCCTACTTCACTGTATTCCACTCAACTATGAATTCCTCTTCATCTATCAAATAAATCAATGAGCTCTATAAAAAGCTGCATATAGATATAATCTGCTCTGCGGTCAGTTTTGGGACTTTAATTCCCCCCAGGAAAGGCCATCTTTGTCCTTTCCACTTGTAAAATTTTCAAACAAGCACCTTTATGCTTTTTCCCATGCTGCCCCTCACACTTGGGAAGAACTTTCCATAAACCTCTGCAAATCCACTTCATTGTTCTCCTTCAAATCTCTCCTTTTGCAGTGATGCCTACAAAAAACTTGACAAAGGCTAGGCCAGTGATATGCTGAGACCACTGCCAGCCTTGCTGACCCATACTGTCTCACTGTTTCCTTGTAGTCCCCTATCTGTCTGTATCCATCTGTAGTCTCTTGTCTTATCCTTAGATTATGAAGTCTTTGGGACAGGGAACATCTTTTTGTTCTGTCTGTACAGTGCCTAGCACAGCGGACTCCTGAGCCATGACTCGGGCTTCTAGGCACTATGGCAATACAAATAATAAATAATAATATATGCACAGATTCTATGGATCTCATTAAGTCTCAGTGCCATGGATTTTTCAGCGTAACTGCCACCAAATATAAACACCACCAGGTTGAAAACAATCCAAGAACTAATGAAATACCAAAATTGAATTTGACTTAATTTTCAAACGAGTTTGTCTTGTAGTTCTCTCCAGTGAAAAGGGCAAGCATAGAATGTTGAATAGGATGTGTCAGGAAAAAAAAATACTCCATCATTTTAACTTAATGTTTTCCCAAGAAATATTTGGAGTTAGATTCTACTTTACATTGGCCAGATCTTTACCTCTAAGGTTCTGAGCACCCTCAAATCCCACTTAGTTTTAGCCCTTGCCAGGATTGAGCCCTTTGTTACAAAGCTCCTCTCGCTATAGGACCAAAATCTGCTCCCTCTGCTCAGATCCAACCCTCTCACCTGCACTGTGGGGTTACATACCTCTTACTTTGTCAGGCAAGTACTAGTTCTCCATAGATTCTAGGACCTGGAGAAGTTTTGATGTTGTGTGAACGATATCCCCCTCCAGGTGAAAATTACACTGGCTGAATTTTGACCAAAACACATTGTTTTTGACCAGCTCTAGTAATAAGCTTTAATTCTAACCATACAGTATATATACAAATATTTAAAATAAACATTTACTCGTCACAGATATTCATGGATATATGGTAATATAAGCAGTGTGGGCTAGGGCATAGAACACTATAGTCAGGAGGCCTGGGTTCTAGTCTTGCCTCTGCCACTTGCTGGTTGACTTTGGGCAACTCACTTCATCTCTCTGTGCCTCAGTTTCCCATCCTATATTTTGTCTGGTCTCTTTAAATAAGCTTATTACTTAGCAGAAAAGGTCCTTGATCATATCTGGAAGCTGGAGGTGCTCCGACAATACAAGTGATAATAGTTAAAATTTTAAGAAAATAGGTTCGAAAACAGACACATCTAGAGAACTCACAGAATTTAAGAGAAACACAATGGGCTGGATTGGGCCTAGTCAAAATGTAGGTGGTGATTACCCAAGGGGAAAAGAGTAGGATGCATAAAGCCTTTTCTCCTCACCCAATCTGCTTTTTCTTTTGTCTCCTGCATAAGGGCCACGTAACGGCTCAGAGGAGCACAAGGAATGCCCACAGCATTCAAAAGGAGAGTGGGGATGAGGAAGGGCCAAACCATCTTGCTACCTCCCATCTCACCACAAAGCGTGACAGATGCAGTGGGGACAGTCAGCTGCATTTCCTGACATGGCACCTCTGCAGGTGTGTTCCCCCAGAGGGCCAGGAACCTCAGAGAGGAAATCTGCCTCCAAGCTCTAACCCGGGGCAGTCAGACTCCATGCTACATCTAATGCTGTGCTGTCCCTTAATGGCACAATTTAGCCCTATGATGCAGCTAATAGGCAGAACTCTGAACAGGTCACAGAAGCATTTTGATTTGTAACATCAACCTCTCAGGAAAGACAATTGGGCAAACCACCCCAGGCCAATCCCCCTCTGGAATTTTCCCTGGATTTTCCTAAATGGAGATGCCATATTTTTCCTATGGCTCACAGCAAGGCTAAAAACACAAACTGTAGCACAAATCAGAGCCTAGCGCATACCTTCAATCAAATGTGTTTTTATTGATCCAGCTTGGGTTTGGAGGAAACAACCATTTTTTCCTCTTCAGATTTACCTAGATACCTTTGTTTTCATATCATGTTCATCATGGGCATGGTTCCTCACAGGCATGTGAAGGGGAGTATCTTCCCTTGGTCTCCAAGAACTTTCTCAAGTATATGCTCAGGACCAAAAAATTATTATCACACCTCCCAGGGGACACAGGTGGAGCTCGCGATGGGCTGGTTGAATAGAGCCATAAACTTGTGATCCCAAGGTTGAAAAATTCTCCCTTTTTAATAGATCCATATAGTACAGTATTAATGTGAAATCACACCACTCTTTGCTGGAAAAGGCCTGATCACCCATGATATATGCACACCTGCAGATAGTGAGAGAAGTGTAATTTTTAGGCCAAGACTAAGTCATCCCTAACCTTCTGGAAGGCCATGCCAACATAGTGAAGAACAAGAAATGTGAGACTCAACAGTAAGAACAAAGTGCTGATCTAACTACCTACACCAAGACTTAAATTTGTATCCTCATGAAGTGAGGATCTAGATGACTAATGTATTAATCCATTAAGCAACTTTGGAAACCCAAGAGACAATGGATTTCAAATGAAAGTAAAGAAAGACTTGGAAGAAGTTTTAAAAAAATACAAAGAGAAAGAACTCCACTACGCTACTAACATCTTTGTAGTAGCACAAAAGCTTGGGGGTTTTTAATTAAAAAGTAAAGCTGCATCCATCAATAGAATTCTTGCCATCCTCAAGGTACCGCTTCCCTCATGCATTATCTTCTGATTTAAATTAAAATCCTCCATACAGCTCCCCAGCCAGTTAGGAGCCACCCTTAATTTAACATCCTCCAGTAGAAGAAAATTATGACTACCCATGTAACCATTAGAGAGAGTTTTAAAATTAAAAGGGACGTACTTGCCTACACAGAGAAATTTTGTCATATCTGCCCATTTTTCTTGTTTGAGAAAGGAATATCCACTGACTCTTGTACTTGAGTCCAGTCTCTTTCTGTGTGGAAAGTGGGGGATCTCAGCCTCTCTTTTCCTCTTCTAGATATTTTCCAAAGATAACACAACTAAATAAATACCAGTAATACCCAAACTAAATACAAACAGATGGTAGTATATGCAAGCAATATACAAACCAGTCCATCAGTAAAGGAAAGTATCTAGCTCAGGACGGAGTTTTGTTCTTTGTGTTCCATATCCCTAATAGAGTTGGTGAAGGTCAGATCAGTGCAGTTACTTTTCTCAAGGAGGAAAGAGAGACAGGTATGACAAAATGTCCCTTTTCTCCAGGGAGTAGGCAGTATCTGAAAAAGAGGAACAGGAAAATGGGGATATGTCTAGGAAAATAATGTGGTGGTTAAGGAGAAACATGGCATATACAGCCTTCCAGCTGAAACGTGTGTGTCCATTTTGCAATGGCTAGAGAACAGCGGCATTGGACCAATTTGTATAGTGGGGGTGCTGAACGCCATTGAAAAAAAACTATAAACCCTGTATATGATGGAAACTATTTCAAGCCAGGGGGTGCTGCTGCACCCCCAATACCCCTAGTTCCAGCACCCCTGATAGTGAATGTATGTGTGCTGGGCCTGGTTGCAGCTGTAACCATCTCTGTGTTCCTCTTTGGGATAAATAAGGCTCCTAGAGGAGATTAAGGCTAGGTCTACACTACAGCGGGGGTCCGACCTAAGATACGCAACTTCAGCTACGTGAATACCGTAGCTGAAGTTGCGTATTTTAGGTCGGCTTACCTGGCGGTGAGGACGCGGGAAAGTCGACCGCTGCCGCGCTGCCGCCGACTCCGCTGCCGCCTCTTGCCGAGGTGGATTTCCGGAGTCGACGGCAGAGCGATCAGGGATCGATTTTACCGCGTCTTCACTAGACGCGGTAAGTCGATCCCCGATAGACCGATTGCTACCCGCCGGATCGGCGGGTAGTGAAGACATAGCCTATGGCTATGCTGAATGAATTCCTGAGGGATGATACAGAGACTTTGTTAACACTATTGATGGAGTATATAGGAAACGTACACCTGAATATGGAGCCTTTCTTGCTGAAAGAAGGGTACTGAAGAGGGAGTCAGAATACTCCAACATTCAAATTGCTGCTTAGTCATGAGTCAAGCTGTTAGGTCCAGGGTTTTTGGATGTTTTTACCATAGAGGTCCCTGAGATAGAAAGTCTGTGTGGGGCTGGGGAGAAAAATGAAATCAGTGGTCCCGTTGCAGGGGAGACCAAGGACCAAGGTCATCTGGACCATAAGGGGTCACGATAATCACTTTCATCTCTGTTCTGCTTTACCCTCTAAATCACTTTGGAAAGCAGAGGAATTGGAGAGAAAGTGTTAAAAGACATTATCCTTCCTGAAAAAGGAGATAGGATAAGAACCAGGAGCCACAAAGGCCAGAGAAAGATAAAATTTTGAGAAGAAGGTACGATCAATGGGCTCAAAAGTTGCAGAAAGGTCATGGAGGATGAAGGTGGAGTACAGGCCCTAAAATGTAGCCAGGAACAGTTTGTTAGAGACCTTAGTGAGAACGTTTTTTCTGGGGCAAAAAAAAGTTGAAGCTAGATTGGAAGGAATATAGGATGGAAGGCAGATACAAGTTTGAGGCAGCAGTTGTAAACCACGCATCTGATAAGTTTAAAGATGAGGGGAAGAAGGGAGATAGGCAGTAGTTGGAGAGGCAGGTTGCAACTGTGCACACTCCTAGGAGAAAGCAAAGTTCAGTAAAAGAAGACATTTTCGAATCAGACTGTCCAGCACTAAAGTTGACAGCTGCACTGAAGTGCCTGCCTTAGCCTCAAAGGTTTGTTTCTCACACAATCATCATCCCTAGAGTCCTGTATGTGGGAAATGAAAACTGTAATGATCTATGGCATAGATCTGACACATCAAAGAGTGAACAAAAAGAAAGATTCTCTCGCAAAGACAGAACAGAAGTCAGATCGCTGCAAGCCCTTTGCCACAACTTGAGATTCGGGTTGCAAACTTCGGGGACTTCACATCTGGTCTGGAAGATAGCGTGAATGCTTGATGAAAGATATTAAAACGTGTATATTTAAAAACTGATGAGCTGAAAAGAGGCAGTGCATTAAAAATCTAAATCTTGATGTCACTTCTGAAAGAGCGGAGACAGCCTACATTATTTTTTGCTCCCCTGAATGCTGAATTATGGAGATTTGATTCCTCTATGAGCTCTGTTAATTTGTTATTTGCATGGAGACATCATAGCAAAACCTTTTCTACATTAGTGCTGCAGACAGCATTCATGCCTGAGAACTATAGGGAAGAAACTTGCAATTTTCCAGAAAGTAACTGTAATTCCAGGGTAGGGATATTTCTTCTCTATATAGTAGCGCTCATCAGAATTGCTTTTAAATAAACAAACTGACCAGCATTGAGAAAATACAAGTGCATTTTCATTTCTGTGCCCTGTGAGATTCACATTTGTTCATTACATCCCAATATCTTTTTCAGAGTCGTTGCTTTCCAGGATAGAGTCCCCCATCTTTGTTCCGAGATGTATATGTTTGCATTTAGTCATATTAAAACACACATTCTTTGCTTGCTCCCAGTTTACCAAATGATGCAGATAGCTCTGAATCAGTGACCTGTCTTCATTATTTCCCACTTCCCCCATGGTAATAAGGTCTCATAAGCATTCATAAGGTGTCGTCTTTTTTTCCCCGTGCAACATTTCAAAGATAATAGTGCTATAAGCCTGCCTTAATTTCATACATATTTGGGTGGGGGAGCTAAAATTCAGGAACTATTGATGAAATCCTGGCTCAACTGATTTCAAAGGAAAAACCCCCATTGACTTCAGCAGGTTTTTACCCATTGATTCCATCATGTGACCAAACACCACAAATGAGGATAAAACTTCGGGGGCAGCTGTTCCCAATGAACTGGGAAGAGCGTTTTCCAAGGTACACTCTGGTTGGTATCTTTTGGCCCCAAAGATTCTGTGCCTCCTTGAGACACAAACCCAAAGTAGAGATTAAGGTTGTTTTCAAAAGTTTTCTTATATGGCAGAAATACTCCCCCCTGCCCCCCCCCCCCCGCACCATGGTTGATTTACAGAAATTTCAGCATAAATAAAATTGTTAAAAGATAATAATGTAGTAAAGATAATTGCATCTTAATGGTGCTATATTTAAACAAAGCCACTCACAATCGTAGGCATAGGATATCTACATCATAAGTCAGTTTTATTATAGCACAGTTTTCTTTATATGCTATTGTCCCACCATACCGAAAAAAGGACAGGAGACGTTTGACATGGTTTTAGTCAGGCCACAACTTTATTATTAGGTGTCTGGAACTACCCGGCAGATAAAAGTGTACAGTGCAGGTAACCCCATGGTCATTCCATAATTACAGGGGGGGGAGGCTTCTGCCAGCTCCCCCTCTTTTTCCATGCAGGTTCCTCCACAGCCAATCCATTGCTGGGAGCTCACCATCCCCCCATCCCCTTCGTAGGAGGATTAAGGTGGACTAATAAGAAAGGGAGGGTGGCTCCCTGCCATACCAAACATAGGAGTCCCCAACCTCCCTCCCATTCCATTTTTTTAACGAACACCTCCTTTTTAAGTCATTTTACAAGCCATTTATCCGGACACTGTATACCTTCCCTATGGAGTACCTGCACTGGACATTTGCCCCAGACTTATATAATGAGTTGCAACATACAACCTACTGCCCTTCATGAACAAAGCCCTTCCTGAACCTGCTGTGAGGAAGGCGAAAAACCCCCAACTCCAACTAGGCCAATCTGGTGGCAAGGGAAAAATTCCTTCCCAGTCCCCCTAAACAAGGGGCAGCTAGTGCAATGCCCACAGCAGGTCTTGACCAAACCTGGTATTTCACCACCTAAAGGGGAGGGAGGATGGATGCTGTCTCAGCCTGCTCTGGGCAAAAGTGGGCATCACGCACAGGGATGCCCCTTTAAAACCCTTCCACCCATCCAGTTCCCAGGGAATGAGTCAGCGTCGCCATGCTGGCCCCTTGTCTCCTTTTGCAGCAGTTTTCTTCTCTCCCCCCTCCACTCCCAATCATAAACCCCTGTTCCCTTCATTTGGCCAGCCAGACAAATCCCCACCTTAGAGGGGGGTGCGGTCATTGTTTTCAGTTTGCAGACATTGATACAACCTCTGAGATGGGGGTGTCTTTGCTATATTTAAAGAGTGTTCCTTAGAATCATAGAAATGTAGGACTGGAAGGGACCTCAATAAATCATTTAGTCTGGGCCCCTGTACTTGAGGCAGGACTAAGTAATAACTAGACCTTTTTCTATTATCAGTGGTGGTTATTGATGGTTTGTTTGTTTTTATTTAAGTCCAGCTGTTGATAGTGAGAATTAACATTTCTGTATCATATCAAAAATGTTAACTAGAACTAAAAAACAGACCAAAAAATCAGTTTTATAAAGCCATTTAGTGTAATGATAAAGAGAACTAGAAATGGTTTCTAATAAACTAATATTGGTCTCCCTGGAGGGTTAATTATGTCATTCTGTATATTAAGGAGACTGTAAATTTTCTGTTTCAACAGATGTTCTCTTAAAAGAATGGCTTATTTGGGAAATGATAGGTCTTTGCCAAAGTTTACCCCACTAGAATATACAAATTAGTATCCTCTAACTACAGACCCACGTATTATAAACTCTTTATTCACAACAAGCCATCAGCTAGTTTAATAATTATATGTAAGATGTTGTGAACCACTGAAGACATTTACATGCTTCTCAATGGTTAGCTCAATCCCATTGTTAGTTCAATGTATGTTCATCGGTCAACTGCATTGGTTAGTTTACATGCTTCTCAGTGTCAGCGCTAGCCACAGCGAAATCATGGTCACACCTGAGTGAAAAGTGGTTTCAGTGCATCCTCGTTTAGTGCATGTGATTTGTTGATCTTTGCCAAACTGCCAAGTTTCTACCCTAAGCTCCTCTGATGCTGGCTAATACTTCTCCTGGCCTCCTTGCGCTGGGGTCTCGCATTTCTAAAATGGAGTTTGTAAACCATGTGAATTTTCTTTTCAGACATCAGAGCACAACAAACGTTGCTGGAGCTTTGTGAAATGCAGCAGTTTTACTTTGCAGGATTTAGTTTCAGACTAGTTTATATACAGAGTTTTATCTTGACTAAAACCCCCCCAAAACGGACAAGTTAACTCAGCATAAAACATGAGTTATTTCTCCCCCTCTACCAGTTTCCAACTAAAATCATACATTGGCCCAGGCATATGGAAGGTGCACAAACCTAGATATACCTTTTGGTAACCTGGTCTGAGTTATTCATGAATCTTTGCTTTAAAAAACCCAAACTAAATAAATTTGCTTTGGCTCTGTCTGTGCAAAAATTATTCTAGATAAGTTCACCGGCAAGAAAGTTCAAAGATTTTAAATTTTATGCAAATAATATAGAATGTTCCCCTAAATCAAATGCTGGACATGTAAACATGAGTATTCACACCAAATATTTGATTTTAAAAGTTGGCCTCAGCTCACATGATATTTCTGTTTCCTGACTGGATAAGTGTCCAATCAAAATTAACCAAAAACAGCCAGAATTTTGGATATCCAATTTTTATGACAAATTTCTCACAAGTAAGATACAGACCAAAGATTATTCCAAGAAATCATTCATCAAATAAATGTGAATACATTGCAAGTCAAGTATTCCATCCAAAATCAATCATTTTATTAGAAGTCAAGTTTTAGTTGCTAGTGATGTTTCTGATTAGTCAAATTCTCAGTCATTCCAAAGTCAGATATGCCCACCTGAGACTGGAGTGAAACTCTGCAAGGACTAAACTGTATAAAATGACCAGACCTACAGAGATTAGGACTTCCACAAAACCAGAGATTCACCCTGAAAAGTTTAAGAGGTCTTGGGTCCAAACATCCAGTACCTACTGAAGTATATGGAAAGGCTCCCATTGGCTTCCAATGGGCTCTGAATCAGGCTCTTGTTAAGCTGAGCTCTGTGAACTCCTAAAACCATTGGGACTCCAATTCTGGTTCTCCACAGTTCCTAAACTTCATAATAAAAGAAGTGCCATGCCAGGTGTCCAGCAGGGAGCTGGCTAAACAGACTCTTTCGTACAGGTTTCAAAACCAGCTGCACTAACTCCCCCAACTATGTATGCCCCCAATTCTCTGAAAATTTGAACTGAGAGCTTGAATGACTGGGGAATACTGTGCTATATACAAACACTTCCTATTGCTGGGGATTACAAGTGACAATAATTCTTTATGGATTTGGTTGCTTTAATGGGAGAAAAATAAATAACCAGATAGATTGTGTAATTAGCCAAATATAATGCCAGGGCAAGATAAAAATACCTCCTTGCCAAACAGTCTATTGATTAGTTTTAATGATAGTCCAGTATTTAGATAGTAAATAAGTGGCTATTGTTCCCAAGAGGGATAGAAAGAGCTAAATTAAAAATACAGTTTTTGTCAGTGTTATTTTGTTGTGAAATTTAGGATTCTGTTTAACTAGCAGCTTTGCAAAGGGTGCATACTTTTGGTTCAGTCAATGGCAATGGCAAAAGTCAATGGCAAAACTTCCACTGCTTCAATGAGGTCAGGATTTCACCCTTTATATTGGTATGTTATTGGTTATTTCATTTCATTGTATTTAACAGGATTTTTTAAACTAGTACTTTAAGTCAATTTCTACCTATTTGGCACTCATCCTTAGAATATAATAGGTTGGTACTGCCTTTTTCATTTTCAAATTCACGGTTGCTTGATGGTCTTAATTTTCTCATAGTATTCAAAGATGACAGATTAATAGGTGGTTCCCTTCAACTATGTGGGCAGATCTTTAATGGATCTCATTAGTTTATATTATGATAGTGTACAGAGATGTGGAAGCAGTTCCTAGAGGACGGTCCACACCAACACTTGCACTTTCAGATTAATATAATCCTCACTTCTGTGATTCAGTAGAACCTAAGTCAATTGCTATGAAGAAGAAACAAAGTAAATAATTTATCTAGTATAAATATTAAAGAAAATTGTAGAACATATATTGTTGTTCCAATCTTGTTGCTACAAAATCATCTAGTTATAGCTTCTGGCAAAACACAGTTGTCCTTAATATCACTGAAACAGAGCCTTCTGAGATTTCCCAAGCATATCTTTTAGGTCTGCTTGCTGTCTAGGACACTTAGTAGTATACCAGGATTCTAGTCAACTCAGCAGAACATTCTTTGGGATCTCCTATCAAAATAAGCTGAGCTAGGAATGGATTATAAAAAAGAAAAAAAAATCACAACATCAAATGCAAGTCAAATTTGGCGCTTAACCAAAAAAACCTGAACATTTATATTAACACAGCACACATAAAAGGATTTCATTTTACACAAAACATTTTTATTTAACTTTAGTGGACTCTTCTTAGCAGCTGCTTAGGTTTCTAGGTAACCACGAAGTTTAATAAACCTGTACAATGATAATTAAACACTGTAAATAATTTATCTGCTTAATCTTCCTAACTGGCCTTTTATTCCTTTGTAGAAAAGTGACCCATGCTGACATTCTGAATAAGGTTGGCAAAATAAGTGCAGTGAGGAGTGGTAGTATAAAGTGGATTTGCTCTCAATAATGTATGAAGCCACATGCTGGGTAGAGGAATCCTCACAAAAGCGGTACCACAGCAATCTGTTCCTTTCATCTGCAGCCAGCATTTAAAGTGAAGGTGCTGCTCCGAATCAAAAGCACAATCATTCATTTGTGAGCAGATGTCCTTCACACGGCAGGCAGCGCTTTTTCAAAACAGAGCTGAACAAATGTACTGCTGTGAGACAAGTTCCCCTACCCATTAAAGAAAGAACACAGTATATATTAATTTAGCAGGTTGTTGAATGTTTTAAAGTAGAATTTATGAAGCAGAAAAAGCATGTGGTGAAACAAAATGGCTTTCAAACGAAATATGAAAAAAGTTCCACTAGTTACTGTATTATGAAGTGCAAGAGTCTGATGCACGTCAATGGTTTATGCAGAAAATAAACTGAAATGGGTTAGAAGTGTGCTTTGCATATGCTTACTAAAGGGGTTCATTAGTTCTGGAAAGTATATGCCGGAGGTAAGGTGCAGTATATGGGTATACTGCATTCCCATTTGCTTGAAACACTTGAGGTCAATCCAAAGTGAAATATATTTAAAACTATCTTCTAGGCAGAGGAGCTGCCCAGCTGGTTATATGTGCGTGTTCGTAGTCTCCCCCCGCCCCGTGACGTACATACACTCCCTGGAGACTATTTCTTTGTTTAATCAAAGCTCAGACTTTAGGGTGTGATCCAATTCCTATTGAGGTCAATGGAAAGACTCACATTGCCTTCAATAGGAGCTGGTTGGGCCGTTTGTTATGAAAATCGCAGTGGCTGGGATTCTGCACTGTGCAACAACACAATCAACATATTTTGTTCCTAATAAATAATAAAATATTGTGCAAATCTGTTAAATGAATATCAAAACCTTTATTTTTACTCATAATAGTCCGAAGGACTAAATTTAAAAGGACTTTCCCCAAGTTATATATCAACTATTATGATGGAGACAGAGACATTTTAAAAGCATGATGTTGTCAAATCAGGCACTGTTAAAGATTTAAAGCTCTATTTAGAGGGGATGTAAGTCAGACCAATCTCTTGCAGGTATAGAAGGGGAAAGAGGCAGCAACATTTGATAAATATTTATTTATAAAACAAATATGTATCAGGGCTACAAGAACTACCTCCAGTTGCTCTTCCTGGCACTGAGGGCTGCTGCTGTACAGGGTTGTCAGGCAGCCTTTCCGTGCCCCCTCTCTGGAGACTCACCCTGCTGGATCGGAGCCAGGCAGGAGCAACAAGGAGAAGTGGCGGCAGTTGGTGAGATCGTAGTTGGTGAAGAGCATCATACTGGCCTCAGGCTCTCCCACCCATTCAGCTCCCGATCAGAAATCCCCACCAAAGCTCCCCCACCAAGCCAGCCTAGTACCCACCCATCCAGCTTTTACACACACAGCCTCCAACCCCGCTACAGTACCTCAGCAATTACCATCAGCCAATTCAACACCCAGTCACACCCCAGCATTCTGACAGCAGGTACCCAGCAACCCCAGGTACCCCACTGCTCTGTCAGCAGATCAGCACTCTTCAGGCACTGCACCAAAACCAACAGCTTTCCCAGCCACTCCTGCCAGTTGGCTAGGTCCCTCCTAACCTGCACAGGCATACACAGCTGTGCGCCCTGTAGCAGGCAGTGCCTGCTGCCCAGGGGAGCTTCGGTATTAGGTGACATCTTCCTCGTTTCCTGACACCAATCCTACTCTGGGGATCCCGCATCCTCTCTCTTTCCTCTGCTCCCTTTCGGTCTTTTTCTTTCATCCTCTGCCTCCCACAATGCAGCATGTGCTTATACCGTTAGCCTTATTAATATAGGCGGAAGTTGCACGTGTGCACTGAGTAAAAATCTACATCTGCATTTGCGACTCATGTTTTGCTAATTAAATAAGCACAGTAATGTTCACTATCCACATTATAAAACTTTCTCCAAAAGCCAATACATTCGCTTTCCTTCCCTGTAAACATACTATTTTGAGCACTGCAATTATCAGTTATATTGTAATTTAAAACTGAACTTCTGTTTAAGTATGTGTGATTATTAGACTAGGAGTCAATTGCGGATAGCACATAGATATAAATGCAGCTAATAACTCTTACTGTAATGATTAATCAATTTATGAATACATTATTTAAACTAATAGTTCAGGTCGAATATCTTAAACAAGTTACTGAGTACATCAACCAATTCAAATACCAGCTACCAAATCAATAGCAAACTGTAAGTAAACTCTGGGGAATAGGTATGCTTCCATAATAAACTGTGAATTTTAAAAGTGTTCCTATACGGAGAAAGATTGCCACATCAAAAATAATTTTGTTAGGTTAATATGTTTAGATTTTGGCAAAATATAATTGAAGTACAAGAAATGTATCCTACTTAAGGGACTGTAGTTTTTAAATTTTCATTATTTAAGGGACACTATCATATTTTCCTTTTAAACTGATTGGTACTTTAATACAAAAAAATCCAGCTTCCCAACCTTTCAATAATATGTCCTGGATTCAATATATGTATTATGTAAAATACATTTTAAAAATGTATTTCTGATCCCTGGTTGATGTTTATAATGGTCTTTTCAGCAAGAGAGAAATTGACTACACAGGGGAAACAGTTGAACAGACTGTAAACAAAGTATTATCAAAAATACAAATTAAATAAGGAGAAAACATTTTATTTTTCATTAACTATTCCAGTTGTAGAAACCCTATGTGTTATTTGTGATGACAGTAGGCATATAATTTTCAGAAGGAATGTGCTTTCTTAGTTGACAGTTGAAAGTGATGGAAATGTTTTAGGCCTCAATAGAGCAAACGTTTATGTTTGAAATCAATGGGATTATCCATCTGCACAAAGTTAAGTGTGAGTGTTTGAAAGAGCGATGCTTAAATTAGCAATCTGTAACAATACAACATTGGAAACCTACTCCTGATCTGATGGGAGTCAATGGCAAAACTCCCACTAACTTCTTTACTATCCAATAAAAACACTTCTTTAAAACAATGGCTATTATCTAAATAAAATAAAATACAACAACATATATATAAACCTCTATACTGCAAATTGGGACATTAGGTTACACGCTCTACTGTAAGAAACTAGGTAAAATGGGCAACTCTGCATTGGTAACTGCCATGAAAAGGTCTCTACACTTAATTTAGTGCATACTTTTTATCTCAACGCATAACTTTACTCCTTCAAAGTAGGATTTTTAATTAAAGTGAATGTACTAAATAAACCAAGAGTCCTCCACCCATCCTGATGCTAAAGGTGTGTTTTATCTCAGTTTCAAGTGATACTGCATTTTAAAAATTAATTAGTAGCTTGCAAGAACAGCCACACATTATTGAATAAGTAACAGCATTTAAGTGAAACAGATGAAATATTGGTAAGCAATGCAGACCACAGTATAAGTATGTGAGGAGGGTCATAGGTTAATCCCTATTGATTTTCCAAGTATGCGTACAGCACCGCTGGGAAAGGCCAGTTCTGTTGGCAATCAGCTAGCACAAATACATTATAAATCTTATTGTCCACCTACACTGATCAGTGTCACTTACTTCCTCCACTAAAGACCATTAGGAAACTACAGCAAATCCACTGACATTGGAATGAATCTTAAAATATTCCTTTTTAAGGTATTGTTTTAGATCACATGTATTTTGCTTTAAATAAAACAGAAGTAAATTTCAAAGAGCAATATCCTGAGTTTCCATAATTTTAATATCCTATTTGTAATACCAGCTCAAAGTAATAATCCTCTGGAAAAGTACTGGACGCAGAAAAAAGAAAAAGAGAATGAAATGATAGACAAGTCACCCTCATATGTACCTTACAAAGCCATGCAAACACTTAGAATACTTTGGGTTCATTACTTGTTTCTTATCTAGTTGCCAGCAAAAATAAAAACGTGCAGGGGATTTCTCCCTCAGCTCTGTGGAAATTCACCAGTGGTTTATTTACATTACCTAGTCTATTGCTATTGAAAGGGTCAATCTGGCCACCCTTACTAACTGTTTACTTGTGTGAGTGAGCCCACTGATGTCAACAGGGCAACTTGTGTAAATAAGGACTGCTTGAGTGAGTAAGGATTGCAGGATCAGGCCCATACTGTAATACTATTTCATGATCCAAGGAGGGTCATTCAAAAATTAGCTTTATTAAACAAAATGGGCTCAGGGAGATTTTATGGAATATCTTCAAGAGCTTGAATGCTTCATTATGGGAATCCAACTTTTTTGAGCAAATGCCAGTGGAAACACTTGTGTTCCCATATTTCTTAAGAGCCATTCAATTATCCATCTAAGCAGTCTCATCCTGTAGGCTTCTGAGCACTCTCAACTCCTAGTGATCTCCACAGGAGCTCAGTACCACAGATAAAGTGATCAATATTCAAAGACCCAGAGCCTTAAGACTCCATGTGTCCTGCAGGTAGAGAGTCTCTCATTTTAAACAAGAATAGGGAAAAAGAATTTCGATGCCATATCAACCACCTCTGCCAACAATGCCAGCCTCAACACAGTTTGTCCACATCTCCTACAACCATCTCTTCATTTTCCTTCTATTCTGCTCCATTCCTGAGCTGTTCCACAAGGCCACTAAGCTGTCTGTGTTGAGACCTTTCTCCCAAAATGTACTTTTCCCCTGACTCCTGTGTTGCCAACTCTCACAATTTTTTCATGATATTAGGTGTTTTTCTTACAGCCTGAGCTTCAAGAGGCATGTGATTATGTCAAAATCTCTGGTTTTTATTTAAGTTTCATGGTTGCAAGGGAAAAGATTGAAAAAGTGACCAAAATACACCCTAAAGGCTCAGTAACCAAAACGAAAAAGAAATCCAACGCACATTTTTTTTTAACTCATGGTTTTTAGGCCAATCTCATGATTTTTTTAATACTTTTTTAATACTTGTGGTTGGGAGTACTATATTAGTTAACTAATTATAGCAAGGCTTAGAGGCCACTTGGGAACAATCTAATGGGGAAAAAGTATTATCAAAAATACATCAAGACTTGGCCAATCACCACCTTTTCCATATTCCTTGTAACCCTTTCCTCTACTGTTGATCTATAAATCTTTTGATACTATAAACTCATTGGGTAGAGATCATGCCTTCCTTTGTATTGCACCTAGCAAGTTTTGGTTGCAACTGGTAGAAAAATAAATTATTAGTAATTATAATACTCTATAAGCTCCTTGGGACAGCTACCAAAGTTCAACTATGACACCCCCCAGTACATTCCCCTCCCTGGATGTACAACTCCCCTGAAGCCATGCTACAAGCACCTTCCACTGGGTGTAGCAACTTCCAGGGATCCTGGAGTGAGATAACAATCATTAATAAAATTAGGGCTGTATTAGCTTTTCCCAGGAACTTCCACGGGACTCGAGGAGGAACAACACACTTCCTTTCCCAGACCTGCCTAATCCATCCCTGGCCCACCTTATTTCTCTCTCTCCTCTTCCCACCCTGCCACCACCAAGCACAGACCTCAAACTACATGGTGTGGTCTTCACAGGATTCTGGGAGTGGGGTTGGAGGGCCATGGAGGGACCTGAACACCCAATTTGATGTGCGGTAGTGGAGATCCATGTATGGAGAGGTCTTCTATGCAGAGATCTAGCTAGTACAATTTGGCCATTAACAACAGTTATTTAACGGATTTTGTATAATTTTTGCACAGTGTAGATCTCTACTGTCATTAGAAAGAACGATCCAAATCAACGAATTTTGCAGAGTTTAGCCCTTCAGAAATGTGGCTATATTCTCTAAAATCTTAAATCTATCATTATTTTTATGTCTTGTTCAAAGTAGCTCCAAGAAACAACAACTGCCAATATGTGTGGTTTTACAGCCACATGTTCTTATTTTCTAAGTGTTTCTCTCTCCTTTGTAGCTGTGTGAAAGACTCAGAAACAGGGGGGGAAACTGATCCCTGTGCCCAAAGGAAGCCCTATTGATGCCAATGGAGGTCCAAATGACCATAGAGGTATTCCCTCAGGAAGCTTATTGCAGGATCAGAAGTGACCAGAAGTGACCAGACAGCAAGTGTGAAAAATCGGGACGGGGGTGGGGGGTAATAGGCGTCTATATAAGATAAAGTCCCAAATATCGGGACTGTCCCTATAAAAATCGGGACATCTGTTCATCCTAATCAGGAGTGACTGACTCTGCAGCGGAAACTGACTATACACACATTAAAGACACAAAGGTGGTTTTTTTTTTTTTTCTTTCCTCTGCTTCAGTTATAATCATTTTGGGTGTTGCGTGTAACAATAGTAGGCAAAACATTTTCAGACAGAAGTGATTGTTTTTAAAGCTTATACAGGAGTCTTACAGTAAATATACGAGATAAACCAGTGAAACCGAGTTCTATAAAATTCAGATTCACTAAAACTCTGTTGTTAGTGAAGTGGAATTTAAACTCTTTCAGTGTAAACTGAGCAAACTGGAAACCCAGTTAAACTAAATTATCCTTCTATAGGGAAAAAGTTCTAAAAAAAATAAAAAAGTACTTTCACTGAGGAGTGAGTTTGCGCAACTGATGATTCTAATCTAGTTACACCAAATATATTACTGGCTAACACATGCAATTCACCACCTTTTAAAAGTGGTGGATTTGACAGTTCTATTTGCAGAAAATGGAAAAGCATCTCCATATTTTTTCCCTACAGATTTGGAACGCTCCTGGTCATAACTCGTACAGTATTGGAAATCCAGTTTGAAATCCCTTTCAATACAGCATGTGTCTGCAGAAAGAAGCTTACAAAATGAGCTCAGTATTTCCATTTAAAAATATCATTTAAGGGAATTTTAAACTGTCTAAAAAGATGGATACACTTTGTTTGTTTTCTACATTAATGAGCTATAAAAAGAATGGAATAGGTCATAAATACAGTATTTTTGCAACAGCCTTTACTAAAAATGCTACTACTTGTGTTTATCATTTATATCTTCATGCAACCTCAAAATTGATTACACTTTAAACCATACATAACTGGCTGTGTTTTTCATTTTGAGCCATTCTACAAACATTTTTATAACTCCGTTAATACATTCCATATTTTGTGTTCTTATTGATTATGAATATTTCTTTAAAGGATTTTATTGCTTTTAAAGTAACAAATGTTAGGTATTATAAAAAATAGAAAAACCTATTGCATCTTTTATATTTTTCCTTCCCATGATAATTCTAATACATAAATTGTTAGCAGAAATATTTACGGAATATCATTTTTTCATATTTTAAACTCTGAAGTAATAAAATGGAAATCACTACTAATACAAGATATTGTAGATACAGATTTTTCAGATCAAATCTCTAATCTGTTTAACTGTATCCATCCTCATTTCAACCTACAATTAAAAAATTAAAATACCAAAGGATTATCCTCATACAACATGATGGTTTTACATCAAGTATATATTATCTTTCCTAATTACCACTGCAGTTTGTAGGCTAGAATATGATTTATATTTAGGATATGATTTTGCTATTAATTATCAAATTGAAAAAATAAAATCTTGCATTATAAATTCTCTCTTGGAAATTAGTTTTATTATTTTTTCCATAATCCTATCACACAAGCAATAAGTGCATTGCAGCATGAACACTTTAATTTTTCCAGTTAGTTTTGAGCAAGCCCAGAGGTGAGGTTTAATAAGGATCAATGGCACTTTATCTGGGACAGGGCCACTTCACAGCATGCAAATTACACAGTAACACTTAAAAAAAAGAAATAGATTTAATTAAAAAAAAGTAGAACCACAGGCTCTGGAAATTCAATTAAAGGATTTATGCAAAGGTTTGCTAGGTTTTTATATGCAGTTACTGCTTATATAATGAGCTTTTCATATTAAAAATCAATAGGTAATCTAGAGTAGACGATCATCCCCTTAAATACATTTTTGAAATCAATTTGAAAAATAGTCCATCAACTGCTGTGACTACTCTTGCTGCTTCGATTAGGCTAAGAGCAATATTTAGATTGTAAGACGTGCTATGGAATATCTATGCCTGGATTTTGCTTTCAAGTGTTCTTATACTTTTGAGTGCCCAAGATAATCATACAGTAATTCAAGATTGTGTACAATGGATAAATTTATTCAATTACCACACAAATTCTGAAATATGACAAAATCCTAGGCATCTAATGGCACAATCTGACAATAGTTTGAACAGTTACATGAAAAACCCTTTTCTACGTAGATCTTTGCTACCTCACTCCCTGGCCTATTGTCTTGCAGCTACTTAGCATTCTGAGACAAATATTTCTGTTGATAACTTCTTGAAGTCTTCAACTACAGAAGCAATTAGCCTACAACTCTCTCTGAAGTGCAACTTTCACACATCATGAATTAAAAATGGATCAAGCCCTGTGTCCTTCAGGTTTAATCTAATTTGCCAAGAAGCTGCAGTGATATAGGACCATTATGTGAAAGTCCAAACTTCCTGGTTAATATTCATCACCTATCACAAATTCACTGCTCATGTGAGCAGGTGCAGCACCTTTGAAATTAATGAAGTTGGGCACATTACATCAGTGCTTGGTTTGCCTCAGTGTATCCCATTACAGAAGGTTTGTAAGTGTACCAAAGGTAACATTATAAAGTGGTCACTCAATCATTCCTTTTTCAAGACAACAAAGTGAAGCAATGAGAGCTATCAAATATTAAGAATCCCAGGGACTGTGTCTTAGCACAAGCTACTAAAGTTGCTATCACAACATTACTGTCCATATGACAATTTGGGGAGTAAAGAGAAGACTTTTCTATTTGCAAAAATAGAATATTCACAACATCTGTTTTAACAGACACATTCAATGGTCTTTCCAGTTCATAATCCAGTTAGTTAACTATACATTTTTCTCATTGATTGTAAGCTCTTTGGGACTGGGGCCATTTCTTTATTACATGCTTGTAGGATGCCAAGGCACAATGGGGTTGGGGGCTGTAAATGCTTCTACATTACAAATAATGATAATAATAATGAAATGCACAGTAAACCCCTTCTGCTCCCTCCGCCCACCAAAAAAAAAAAAATCAAATCATAGTATTCTAGGTGTTTGCTTGATAGAAAGGAAGACGGTTTTGTTTTTCTTACATACGAAAGGGAATCTAAAACAGCCAATCAGTGCCTAACAAAATATGTATTAGTTCATTATTTTAATTCAGCCCCCCCAGGAGAAATATTCCTTTTTCAAGGGATAGCAGGGGGTTGAGGAATGGTACTGGAATACAACTTCTGTGCATGAAAAATAGCAAAATGACAATCGAGAGGGAACTGGATTAGATAAAATTCCTTCTCTCTCTGTAATACGTTCTGCCAAGCAATGCATTTCAGTTCTTCCTACATCTATGAACCAAATTATAGGAGGGTATAATCAGCAGTGATCTTAAAAGCTAAATAATAATCAGTTTTCAGTTAAAAATCACAAAATCTTCAACAACAAAGTTATGCTCTTTGGGAGAGTAAATTTAAGAATAGAAAATGATGAGCACCTATGTAGTAAAAATATTCTTAACATAAGTTTGAACAATGTCAATGTTAGAAATTTCTGCAACACTATTCCAATCTACATATCTATAAAACAAATCATTGCAGAGTATTTTTTTTAAATTGAGACCCAGCTCAAATATGAAAAGAATATATTTATTGTCATTTCACTTTCTCCCTATTAATTCTTTGAAATCTCAGTGCAAACATTGTCTTAAATATCTTACTTTATTGGACTCAGATTATTTCTTAAAAGAAAAATATTTACCTATTCTCATTGCAAGACAAGATTATATGGACAAATGCTACTTATTTTAGATGGGTAAGAAACAAACATGTTAATGAACAGCAGCTTTTATTTTCATTGTTCTTTCCCTACTAACTGAGTTGTTCATGCACACCATATTTTCCAACACCTTTTCATTTTAAACAACACAGTTTAAGTACATGAAGGGATCAAAGAGTTTCAGATGAATCTGAAAACTTATAGCAAGGGTAACAAGGGTCCTTAGTTTTTAATGACAGAAGCATATGCTCTCAACTTTCTAAACTGCATCCAACTGAGCCATTTATCAAGGCCTGAAACTTTTTCATTATTTAAAGCACTACGACAGCTTTCCACTTGATGCCTTGGAAGTACACAATAATAGAGACTCTATAGTCATTAATTATGATATCAGCTGGTGGATGAAGTTTGTACTGGCTGCTTGGTGATTTCATTTTTAATTGCAGCAGGTGGTGTGGAAAAAGTGATATACTGATACACATAGTCACCTCAATAGTATTTTCTGTTTTATGGATAGGTAGGTGCTCCTGAAATTTTTGAAAATCCCTTCTGTTCTGTTCCCCACTTTCATTTAGTAACTGCAAAGAAAAATGCATGTACAGTACATGTAGAAAGTAAGATGCTGAGACATAAAATGTTCAAAGAAACAGTGTCCTTGATTTTTTCCCTCTCAAAATATTTTTTTTCTTTTTAGAGATGGGGTGGGGGGCGTTTCCCCACTGTAAAGAAGAATGTAACTGATATTGTATTTAAGGTCTCCAAAGAGTAGCTGTGATAAATAACAAATCTTGGAGACACATACTGTACAATTGATTTCTTCGGGGACATCTAGAGAGCCTGATTTTTAGATTTACCTGCATTGGTGGATAAATAATAATTTGCATTTTTTGTAAAGTTCAATTAAGACATTGAGGCCAGCTAAGAGAAAAGCCAGTATCCAAATTAAAATTACACAAAATTTTAGGACTATTCTAAAAATGAATGTGCAGGCTTTATTCTAAAGGAATAATATGTTTTTACTACTTTGGGGTTTGATCTCTGCACTAAAATCTCTATTAATTTAATAACACTTATATATAGGTAGATATTTACAGTCCAAAAGAAGCAATATTGGCAATAACAAAATTACAAAAATATCATATACAGCATTCCTTAATGTATTGATTTATTATTTCAGTGTTTTGAAGGCCCTGTTGTATATTGTTGACTAGTGTATATTGTGCTTCTGATACTGTCTACTTTACAAAGATGCATTTTCCTGCTCAATAACATTTTAAATTCATTAACCCCTAATTTGACAGATTAGAGAACTATTATACAAGGTTTTGCTGCATAGGTTTAACATGAGATTGATAGGTAATAAAAACTGGTGTTTCCTAATGGCCATAGACATCTGTCTTCTACATAAATCAGCAAACTCCCTTAAGAATCTCTTGTATCCAAGTCATAGATCAATTGTGCTCAAGTCTCATTACAACACTCACTCTCTCTCCTTTATAATAAGGCCACAGTACCTTAGCTCATAACTACATTACATGTAATTAATACAACTGTGACGTAAATGGATGCAGTGTTAAAATGTAGGTCTCTGGAGAGAACAGGGTATGACAGGAACTAGTTGCACTGTCATGTATGGGATGCCATGACTAGGCGAAATTTTAGACATCTTTCTTACCTAGGATACAGATTCTTTACACTGTGTAACTCACAAGCTTCAGCACAAGGGGAGGATGCTAACTGTCTAACTTCATTCAACTACCTATCAGTGCCCTGCTACCATATCATACTAGTGGCATTAATAGAGGGAGTAGAGGCTGGATGTCCCTTTCTTCTTCTCTAAGGAAACATGATTGTAGACTTTGAAATGTTCTGAAATATTTTGAAATGTCAAAGTAGAGTAACTTCCACCAATTTGGCACCATTTTGCAGATGTGAAAAATGCATCTAACTTGGAAAGGGAAGTGGTAGCAGGAAAGGAGAGAGCAGCTGAACAAAACAAAGGCATTTTAGGGAGAAAGTGTCCCGAAGTGGTACATTTGGCCAACAGCAAACAAACAAGATAAAGCAGTTCCCCCACAAATATATCATGCTCCCAGTTGGTCATTACAACTCCCCATTAATTGTAATGGGGAGTTGTGCTGGCACATCAATAGCATGATATAACCCACATGCTTTAACTTACGTTTCCCCTAAGGCAGACATCATCAACAAGCCCAGGGGGAAAATGAGGCCCAGAATAAAAGGGCATAACTTCCAGGGAGCTCAGTATTAAACTTGCTTACAGTAGGGCTTACTCCAGGCCCCAGTCGGCTCTCACTTATACTATTGTAAATCCAGATTCAGCATGGTGTACTGTAAGGGAAAGCATAATTTGGCTGTGTGTATTTGTGCAGAAGAAAGTTGCAGGGGATTTTTCTCTGTGTGACTGCCCACCACTTCCTAATGTGTATGGGCCCAATCCTGCAAAGTGATGAACATCCTCAGGTCCCAATTTTGATGTTCAACACATCCTAGGATTTAGTCCCAATCTAGTTCACAGTACAACACAAACAATAATAATTAAAAAGAAATTGAAAAAGCAAAAAAAAAAAATGGAACTAAGACGACTAATGCCAAGCATAACAGCTTAGTTGTCTTGCTTTCAAGATGCTCCCTTTTTGCCTTTCTTTTGTTTACATTTTAATTAATTGTCTTATGGTCAGGAACCTTGCCCACACCTTCAAGTATGTACTATGCAAATGCAATGTAATCCAATGGCACTATACAAATAAAACAACAAATAAAATGATCTAATTAGTGTTAATAAGAATTATACATATAAATCTCCACACATAAGATACACTATTTTTTTATTAAGTTTCATTTTTTTTTAAAAAATAGGCAGTCAAGAAATAGCATCACACATAAAATCAGTGCCACCGTCTAGATCCTTACTTTGCCTAAGTATAAAAAAGCTAGTATTCTATCTTTTTTCTAAAATGTACTTAATGTTCCTACAAAGATAGCAGAATTAATGAAGATTGTATTAGGTTCTGAAGGATGAATAGCCTCCGCTGCAAGATGTTCACTCTACAAATACAAGAATTATGAACTGTTAGTATCTATATCGTTTGTTTGTTTTAAAACCACCAAACTCAGAAAGACATGCTGATAAGCTTACAGTATTTTTAACACACTATTTCTGTTGACACTCAGGTTATGAACATACATGTAGACATTTGTCTGTACTATGAGTGCCACAAAATCACAAGATTGTGATGCAAACCCTCAGGGACATTTATTCCCCCCATTTCAACAACGGGTAATTGAGCCTCTAAATCACGCACAAAGATTACATCCATAAAATAGTTAAGTACTTGTACCATTAATACGTTTATATTGCACAGTTTGTTTTAAATCTATGTGTATGAAAAAATATTGTACAAGACAAACTACTGTGTACTGAGCTTCAAAATTCAGAATGTTGCTGCTCATGCTAGCAAGGTAAATGGTACGACATAAACAAAGTCATACACAAACTGAATACGTGTTGCCATTTCAATGACAAGGCTTCCCAAAAGCAATACCAATGGTGATCTTATGGTTCATCTATTTAGCGTTAAACTAGACTCCCTTGCAAGTGTGTCACTGAGTATGCATCAGGGCATAAAGCTTTGACAGACATAACATAGTTAAAATATATAAACAGTACTTCATCATGCCAACATGTCTCTAGCAGTGACTGAAAGCAAGAGCTACCAAGTGCATTATTGGTGTTGAAGAACGACAATATCCCTGACAACTTTAGCAAGGTTAGGCATTTTTCAGAGTTATAGAAAGCACAAGGCATACCTTTTTCAACAAAATGTTCATGGAAAGCCAATTGTTTACCTAAACATGACATTTTTCTTTACATAAAAGGCCCTGCAACCTGCTTAAAGAAACCTGCAAGGTGGTCCAGCAATAATCAAGGGGCACACCACCTGTTTTTCACCCAAACCTTTCTCCTTTGGATGTGGGGGGAAGAAAGGAAGAGAGTGCTTCTCAAACACACTGCCTCTCCTTTATCCTGGAAATGTCTTCTGGGGAACAGGCAGGCCCCCTGCCACACATCAAACAGTTCATCCCCACTACTAAAATCTATTTTAAAAATGTAAAGCAGTGTAAAGAGCCCTAGACTACATTGTTCAGTAACTAGGGAAACCCCAGGGACCAATCAAGCAAACTGAAGATGCATCTCTCACTTATTCAGACAACAGGGACAAGAACTGATTCCTGGGAGACAGCCTGCCTGTCTCCCAGAACATCCTTCTGTCGTTGAGACTCCATTGGCACATAGTACTCATAGCAGAGGAAATGGCTATCTGGCATCCCTTGAAGATCCCAGGAGATTCCCTTTCCCTCAAATAAGGCTTGAAATACTGTAAGTCAGGGGGCGTTAAGGAAGTGTATGTAGGGGTATATGGATTTTTTGAGGTATGGGGGAGAAAGAAATTCAGGGATTTTTTTTCAACTGCAATTTTTCGACCAAAAGTTGGAGGAATTACCCAAAAGGTTCAAAGATTTCATCACCTCTCCTTATGACAAAGACTCTTTCTTAATCATTCACCATAGTTTGATAGATTTGGAAATCTATGTAGGTACTTGTGTGGCCCTCATCACCATAATATCTAAGAGCATCACCATTACTAATGTATACATTAGCATACATGTATACTGTATACATGGTGGGTAAATCTGGCCAGGCTTTGATTACTTAGTTAGCTTAATGTATGAAACTATCACAGAGATAACTTGCATCTAAAGTTCTCAAGTACTTTATTAGAAACTTAAGTATCAACATAACAGAATTTGCATGCACTGTTACAGAGTTGTATTTTCATTCTCTTCTTTAAAGTGCCCGGAAGAAAGAGTAAGACAGCCTGATTAACAAATATAGATAGAGAGCTCACATTTCTGTACTTCTGTAGAAAACTAAGGGTTTCAGTTTAGAGATGTCGATTTCAAGCTTTTATCAGCACTAATTTCAACAACAAAAAATCGTAAAATTCAGAACAGAGGGAAAACAGACCTTAATTAAGCAAAGCGTTATCTCTTTCTACTAGAATGAAAGCAATGTTACAGTTATATTTTTACCAAGATTTTTCTCCACTTAATGAAGACATTATCCATGAGTTTTCAAAGTCACTTTACAAAAGAGCATTCAAGAGACATTAAAGTCAGCTTAAACGAAAAAGTCTTTTTGAAGTCAATAAACAATAAAAAGAACAATGAAAGACAGCCTTTGATCTCTTCTTAGTCTAAAGTCTTTAATTTCTGTTTTAATCTGCTAGATGCATTAAGTCTTCTATTCAAATACTTTTCACCTGCAGAGTACAGTAAGCTTGCCTTGATTATTATTTTTACAGTACTAATGTACAGCTCTCATTAACATGGATGGGTGTCATCTGGCAAAAAAAAAAGTTTTAAAATGATTTTCTATTCTATTCTCTTTGAAAATTAAAAAGGGGGGAGAAAAGACAACAGAATCTTTGGCTTTGAAATTCATGACAAGATCAAAGACTATAATGCACATAGATTTTTCAAAGAATAAATTATTAACAACATGGACAAACACATAACTGGTCAATAGCATGGTCAAGAAATGATGAAGTTAGAACATCTGCCTATGACTAATTACAATTAATCTGACTTTATTGCTTGCAAAAATACCAAGTTACTCACTACATTTTAGGAAAAGCTTTTATTACCCCACAATGTATTTGCAAAATCACCAAGTGTCTTAATCAGATTTTTGGTGCTTAGGATACCAAATTGATAGCATTGGAGATGGAAGGGATCTATTTATCCTCCCGTTCTGTGGCTGCGGCAGGCCCCAGATTTGAATGGTGAAATATGAAATCAATATGAATAAGAAGTGTGGTCCTTCAGGATTAGGGAAGCCCACAGAAGATGATAGCCACCATAGCATGCTGTGCAGCTTAGCTCACCAAAGCTCTTTGCATGTGCCCAAGGAGAAGAGGTCAACCAAGAAGGAGTTGGGGACACTATGCAGATCCACAGACCATCCACAAGGGGCATCATAGGGCAGGGACTGCGGCCTCCTATCTTCTTATGCTGTGCACATCATCATTTTACCTGAGTGTCTTTAGAGATCCAGGCACAGCCACAAAGCACCCAGAGGATTGTGTGCAGAGGTAGAGTGTAATACCACCATTTTTCTTTTTTCTTAATCTGCCTCCTGCTATCCAAATAATTGTCATAATATCTCAACATAGCTCCCCCAAACTCATTCATTTTCAAAACCACTCAATGCTTAGTTCCTCTCTTGCTGAGATTGCCAATGAGGATTTCAACTAGTGCTTTCCCCGCCCCCCGAGATAGTGATTTTTGCTATGTGGACGTCTGTCCAGAGAGAACTGGACAAAGAACACTAACTCATTTCACATGGACCACTGAAGAGCCCATAGATAACAGTTTTCATTTGCTAAGGTCTGAAGCAGGATTTGAATGGGGACTTAGAGGTGGCATACTGTATCCTGTTGAGGTAGGAATTTTTATCATTTTGCACACACAAAAATTGTTTCATTTAGATTTAATGAAAATAGACTTCTAAAGAACAGGTCTTCTTTGAATAAGAAAATATATTTACTAGAATTCAAAAAGGCCATGTAGGAAGTTTAAGCAAGGCCTGTTTCTGACATGATAAGCAGCAAGGCTAAAATTTTCACATTGCTTATGACAGACCTACTTGCTAAAAAGAATCAGACAGACAGAGTACTTTACTAGGTTCAGACTAGCCTTTTATTGATTTGGATGCGCTCTGAATCACATCATCTAATCTACAATAAACCATTTACTGAGTTTCCCAGTGCAATGATCTATGGGCTAAAAGGCTTAGATTATAGTCACATTGTAGACTTTTTTGATGAAATGGTAGATCCGTAGAGAATAATACTATAATAAGATTGCATGGGACACAAGTGTCAATATTAGAAAATTAGAAAGGTTGGTTTACTGTTTTAAATCCTTTCACTGATCATTTAAAAACATAGTGTCCTTTTCTGAAGACTAATTGAGGACATGTATTTAACAGCAAGTCTAGATGATAGTCCATTGGTGTCAAGTTCCAGGAAGTTCAAGGGCTCAATCAACTGACAATATTTATAATTTGCAAAAAACAAAAACTGTGATTCACCCAACTATCTGTAAGGTAGCTGTACAGACAGTAAGGTGTTCTGGTTCGATCATTACACAGAGAGAGACAACCACAGCTGTTTCAGCAATGCAAATAGAATCCAAGAGATTAACATTCCCCATTCTCTTCTCTCTGTTTTGCTGCTCAGCTTGACAGAGTTTCATCTGTTCTGGACTGCTAGGTACAGAGGCCAGTGGGGATTGCTGATATTTAATTTATATTTTTATGAAACACACCCTTCATAATAGATTCTGCACCATCAAGTTGTGCATATAGCTCAACTCTAACTGGGTGAACCTATTGCTGTTGTCCTCACCCCATTCCACCTTTTGTCTAATTCTTTTTCATGCAATTTGTCTGACATTACGTTGTAATGTCTCTTTGGGATAGAGACTTTGTCTTCTATGTACAAAGCCTAGCACAAGAGGCCCAGATCCTGACTAGACCTTTTTGACAACATTGTAATACATATAAATAAATATTTAGTCTACTTTCGCATTTTCCACTCAAGTGATCTCCTCCTTTCCAATTGCTCTTCCCATCTCTCCCTAACTTCTCCAAATGGTAGATGATGATACAACCAGTGGACCAAATTTGGTGATGAATCCTGGTCAAGTGCCACCTGAGGCACATTGTGCATACACTAAAAAGAAGTGACAATAATACCTTATAAATATATTTTCTATCAAAAAGCCACACTGTGAGATTTTTAAAGTCATGGCTCATCTTTTATCACACGAAATTAAAGTTAAGAGATGCCACTGCCATCAGCCAATGCCATACAAACCCAAAGCCACACATCTGATTCATGTTGTTCTTTATTAATTTAGTGATGAATACATGCATGAGATTTTCTTCCTCATGCTTTAGTACTAATTTTGGTACGAACAGATAACACTTAAATTCCACGCAATTTATGCCACAATTAATTGCTTCCGTGCATCATCAAACTTTAATTCAACTCAAGATTTTACTTTTCTCCCTAAAAGCAGTTGTTTTGGGGTAATTCAGATACAAAAGCTTTCATTGTGCAGTGTGATAGTAATTCTCAAAGAACCAAATATCTCATCTTAGCAGAGACAAATAAAACAAAAATTCAGTGAGTTTCCTGGTAGATAAAAATAAAAGCCACTGCCATTTAACGAAGTGAAAATCAAAGCATATTTATGAAATTACTGCATTTATAGTGTTATGGCAAATGTTACTGCATCATTTCTGAAGAAGACTGACAGGGTTACATGCTCAAGTAAATATACTAAAGACATAATAATGTCACTTTAAAGCAACATCAGTTTTGATGTTCTTGTATTTTTGTTGCACTGTGACTATTAAGATGCATTGCCTCATTTCTTGGAAATGAAAAAGGGAAATGTAACTAGTTCAAGCTACCATGTAACTTTACAACAACTGACAGTAACTATAATATACGCCAGTTTGTATTAAGATGTTATTGCACCTTTCCAGTTCTAATCGCCAATTATGACTCTATTAGTCCTACTTGGCAGTTCATCTGCTCCTGCATCAGCTAAGGGGGACTTGGAGACGGACCTCTGATCTTCATGTTTCCGCTTCAGTGAGTGCTCAGCACAGCGGCTGTCATCTTGAGACATTGAGGAGGTAAGGCATTGCCTTTTCTAAGATAACTACACCTGACCTTACAACAATTTACTAAGGAAATACCTGCCTAATGGCAGTGGGAGTGCAGTTTCTTTTACACTCACAACAGCACTGCAAATTAGAGACAACAGGATAAATCTATGACCATCTCACTAGACACTTCATTAAATCACTGTTTCCTTGCCTTGTAGAGCACTAATAGAATCACAGCCCTCGTTAGCTACTGAATAAAAGATCAATCACACACTTTGAGAGCTTTTGCTATCAGCTTCCAGAGGAAACAAGGGGGGAAAAAAGACATATTTAGGATCATCAGTAAGATTCTGAATGGCCTCACTGCAAGTTGGTTAAATTACCTTTTCCACAACTGACTCTGACTATAATGCTCAGAGGAACTTGTTAAGTCTGCTTTCAAAAGCTGCTCTTTAATATATGACTACCAAGCCCTGGTCAAAAGTTCATAATGTGCATATGTAAAAAGGTACTAAATTGCCTAAGGGCTAAAACCAGAGGAGTTTAATTGCAACAAAATGCTGAAAATGGTCTGTTGAGGGTCCTTCTATTGGGATACTGCTGGCACTAGCTGATTGAAGTACAGAACATAAAAGCCTTATAACAATATTTCCTTAAATGCAATTGAAACTGCTAGCAGTTGCTAGTGCATATATGCTGTGACTGAAGAAAAACACTGATCCTCCTCTAAAATAAATAAAGAATTAAGAACTCCTACAATTCATAATTCAACACAATGTGGATAAAAAGGAGAATTCAACAACAATAAATATATGTCCAATGGTGTAGGTCAAATTGTGTAGACAATACATAGTTACAGTAGGAATGTAGGTACATAAGTAAGCACTTTTAAACTAGTGCCTGATAAGACCCATTACAATTAAAGCTGGAGAACAGTTTGCATCTGTCCCTATTTTCCCATGCTCAGAATTTTCAAAAACAACCATCTAAGGGACTAAATATTTCCTTGATTGGTCTGGGCCTGAGTAATTTTTGATTTATTTAGTAGTTTGAGAAAAGTCCCTTTCATCATTTCTGAATTCAGCAAGGATAGAAAAATACACATTTTTAAAAAAATCAAACCCTATTTCCTTTTTATATTGTTTTGTTTTTAACATAGAACAGCAGCAGAAATCGCTAACATCTGAAATGTGGCTAGGAATGATACAGTCCTCATTAAGATCTAATACACTTGCTGGCTCAAAGAAAAATAGTTTTGATTTAAACAAAAATTATGAGCATTTTAATCACTGCATACAGAGCATACAGGCTAGATTATTTTTTTCTTCTACATATACGTTCATATTTAAAAATGCATTGCTTACATAACTAACAGTTGAGCCTACAATGGTTTCCTGATTATAAACTTTCGTACTTTCAAAATTATTATCAATTCTCTTCAAATTTGACTTGTTTTGTAGATCTTATTAAGATTTACAAGTCAAGCCAGATTTGGAGAAATTTAGCTCAATATCTATTGTTAAGAACATTCCTCCCCCATAATCAATTTATTCAAAACTACATCAGACAAGAACATGGGGAAGGGGAATCTTTTCTTTCTAGGGAGTGGTAGATTCTCCCTCATTAGAATTCTTTAAATCAAGACTCAATGTCTTTCTAAAAGATAGCACAAACAGAAATGGGCTTGGTGCAGAAGTTACTGGGTGAGATTCTGTGGCATGTGTAATACAGGAGGCCAGACTAGATGATCATAATTATCCCTTTTGGTCTTAAAAATCTATGATGTGTTCTAGCTTTGATCTGTTCTAAAATGAGTTGAGATGGTCCTATAATTTACTTACTTTAAACACCAATCATCTTAAAACTGCCAAACTGATCTTCATGTTTGGCTTCATTGTTAAGTCTTGTTGAGATCTACAAAACAAGCCAAGTTTTAAGAAAAACGGTTTACTACTTTTAAAACATGTTGTAAATTGGCAAAGTGAATCCTAAACTGAGACAAGTAACTGAGGCTGTCCTGAATCTCATCCCTCCTGCACAGCTGCTGTCTTATAGCCTCTCCTTTGTCTTTCCATTCAGTCTTTCCATTTGTGTGTGGGTTTTTTTGTTTTTGTTTTTGTTTTTTTGCTGGTTTGTTTACTTTCACAGTTTAAACCTATATGAGACCTCAAGCAGCTTACATGGATCTAAAGCCTAGGATAGGTTTAAAGGTGCCTTATATCAGTAAAAGATCTTATATCTTTTAATCCGTTTAAGATGGTCAGGTGCTTTAGATTAGTCTTAGCTTTTATAACTAAGCTAGAATTCTGGAAGACAACAAAGGGCTGGAGGGCTGGACAAGGGGTGAGACAATAATTTGTTTTAATTCTCTGTTTGTAAGAGAATATATATACAGAAGTACAGAAGTGTGCACTTAATACGAATAGGTACTAGGCAACTTTTAGTCAACTGGTAACTATGAAGACGTCAAGTGTGCTGGCCATTAATAACAGACAGGAATCAGTTTTCATTTTCCTAGTGGAACTAGTACGTTAAGACAAATGGGAACAAGTATTGTACATTTTCCCCCCTCTTCCCTTCTACCAGCACAGTATTTGAGCTATTCACCAACATTCATGATTTATCCTTTCCTTGTGAGGTAAGGAAGTATTTTCCCCATTGTAAAGATGGTGAGCTGAGGCGAAATAGACTAAGCAACTTGGGCAACATGAGAACTCTCCCCACCCCAGATAGGAGAACTTAGCTCAGATCTCCTGATTCCCAGTCCACAGCCTTTACCACAGGTCTTTAAGAAAATTATATGGACAACAGATGCCCAGAAAGAAGTAGCATGACTGACTGACCAAGTATCTTGCAATGTTTGGCATATGGTGCTGTAAAGGCACTTAGCTGAATATTATTTATTATTATTATCTGAAATACATTGACTTTATCAGATACATCTGTTCTGTTGTAATTTCCATATTGATAAGTATAGAGCGCATACACAAAAGCTATAATACTGGATGTACCAGTTCAAGGAAGGGGTTTACACTAAATGGAAGAGGTGGACTTTTGTTTGTTTGTTTTTTAAGTTTGGTACTCACACTTAAGTACCAAATCCCTATACGAGTGAGCAAATCAGGTGTTGGTATGTGCAAATGGCTAAATATCTGACCCTAAATATATTAATGAGATTGAGGTCATACATGAAAGTTTGAGACCTGATTATACAGCTAGAGGAAATTACCCTTCCAATAACAAATGGCATAATTTTCAACTTCTATTAGTCTAAAAAGTGCTTCACTTTTCACCATTGGATGTCTCAGACGAAGTCCAATGAGGAGGAAACAAAATCCAAAACATTGTTGTAAATAAGCCATCTTCCAATGATGTATAGCAGGAAAGTTCACTCCTAACAGCCCAGGCAGACTTGCATAAAATTTCATGAAGACAAAGCTCAAAACCTTATGCTCAGATAGGGAAAATTGCAATCCCAGTGACATATGGCACGATCTTCAATTCTTTGTTGCTGCGAAGGAATTTATGACTGATCAAAGATTTAGAATTAGCAAATTGCATCGTATGACTTGGTTTTGAGCCAAACAGCTTTGGTGAATTTAAGGCAATAGATACAGTACAGTATCAGGAGTGTCTGACCAGATGAAGATCAACTTTTTTGCCTGTCTAACATACTTGTGAACAGATAGCAATCTCCATCTTAAATATCTTAAGTATAGCCCCTGGAAGTAGTACTTCCAGGAGAATTCCATTTTTAGAAGTATCCGTTCTTAAAGATAGTATTTCTGGAAGTGCTATAAAACACAGAGGTCCACAACTCTGTTAAACGAACCCTGCACATCCAAGATAAGTAGGTTCTGGTTTTCTAGATAAATAATTCTTTGTATACATTAAAAAATGACTTTACTTTTAAATAAAATATAGCAAAGCTGGATGATACATCTATCTCATTTTAATGTGATGCTTTTGCAATTAATTTAATTCCTCATATACTGTATATAGATTTTTTGACATGCACAGAGGATTCTGCTATATCAATATTGGTATTAAATAACTGCAAAAAAATGTTGTCACTAGAATAATGGATGGAATTCGACTGTGCTGTTTATATTTATTGTCATGCTACTTGTCCAGAAAAGATTGATGCTACCATTCTAAAAATTCCTAGAAACAGCAAAATAAAATGGTCAGGAAATCCCAATGGCTTGAGTCTTATAATTCTCAAACTGAAATTTTAGCAGGTAGGAACATCTATGGTGACCCTGATTATACTATATGCTTATTATTTTAACATTAATCTGAATAAATAATAGATTGGATTATTGTGTGCATTTATATTGAACAAAGCATGATCAATTCAGCAATATTTATTCACATTTCCTCCTGAATCAAATAAAAGATTGAGTAGATTCAACCATTTCCCCGTGCATTCTAAATAATCTGAGATCATGCCATCCAACACCCTTTAAAAATAAGGAACTATCTTTTAAAGCTGGCAAAACAGATTAGGTGTGATTTTGGGGGAAGGGGGGGAAGAGAACAAATCTTCCTCTATTCTTGAAAAATATTCTAAGCTGTGCTGACATTTAAAAAAAATGCTTTTCCAGGTGTAACAATTCTGGTATATGTTAAACCAGGGGTCGGCAACGTTCGGCACGCGGCTCGCCAGGGTAAGCACCCTAGTGGGCCGGGCCAGTTTATTTACCTGCTGATGCGGCAGGTTCGGCCGATCGCGGCCCCCACTCGCCGCGGTTCGCCGTCCTAGTCCAATGTGGGCGGCGGGAAGCGGCGCGGGCCGAGGGATGTGCTGGCCGCGGCTTCCCGCCGCCCCCATTGGCCCGGGACGGCGAACCGCAGCCAGTGGAGGCCGCGATCGGCCGAACCTGCCGCGTCAGCAGGTAAATAAACTGGCCCGGCCCGCTAGGTTGCTTACCCTGGCAAGCCGCGTGCCGAACGTTGCCAATCCCTGTGTTAAACAATGTCAAAAAGGATATTCTTATATTTTAGAGATAAAGATACTACAATAAATTACAAGTCTCTCATATCTGACAAAGGACAAGATAGTTATTTCCAGTTTGAGGGGGACTGATTGTCTATCCTGCATACAGGGAGAGAAAGACCTCTGAATGAATGGGAATCTGTGCTGGATAAGGGAGCAGGTCAGGAACAGAAAGGGTGGAGGACACATCATTGCTGACACAGATGCTAGTGTTAAAACGAAAAGAAAAGTAAAGAAAAGATCATTTAGGTTTCATTTACTGTTCTGGGAGAGACAACCACAGACTTTGGAGGGGGAGACAGGGACAGTAGAAGCTAGGAGGAAGCTGGAGCAGAGTGGGAGGTCCCAGGGTTAGAGTGGGCCAGAACACCATAGGATTTGAGCCATTAAGTAAACCACACACCCACTCACTCCCTGACAGAATGAAAAACTCAGGCCAAGAGGATTACCAAATTACAAAATATCCAGTGGGAAAACAAACCAGATCTCCTAATTAGGTTCTTTTCACAGGGCCATTTCCCTCTATGTGGGAAATCTAGCTCACTCTCCAGGCTAGCAAAAGAACATAATCATTTGAAGCTTTGTCTTTATGTGAAGGGGCATTCGCCCCACACTAGCCACGCAGGGTTAATATAGGCAAGAGAGGCCAATTAGCCACAGGCTACCTCAGCGGCGCTAGGATGCAATGAAGCTTATGCTTAGAATGCACCTAACTGGGGATGAAGCTCATCAGGCAGAAAAAGGTGTAGCTTCTATAAAGCCTGGGAGCTGGCCACAGATGGGCTGCAGTGAGGAAGTCACACTCCCTGATACAAGTGGGGAGAGGAGGAGCCTGTAATAGGAGTGTAGGAAGCAGTCCAGGGAAGTAGCAGTAAGAGAGAATAGATCTGAACTGCTGGTTCGAGGGCCCTGGGTTGGAACCCAGCGTGGAGGATGGGACAAGCCACTGTGGGAGTGGCGCCATGTATATGGAGACTGCCTGAGACTGTGTAGCGAGAGACTCTGGCGAGACCCTGGAAGGGGAGGACGATTGTGACTTGGCTAGAGGATTACCCTGAAGGAGAAGTGCTGCAGCTCCCGACCAGTGAGAAAGGGGCCACAAAATGAGTGACTTGAGGCAAAGGGCTGGGCAACCACCAGATGGTGCATGGACAGCAGTGAGCTAATTCCCCAGGTGAGCCACAAGGAGGTGGCACTGAACAGTGAGTAGCAAGCATCTGATTACACTTTAGAAGACAGCAAAATTACCACACATGCAAGGAACACTGACATCAGTAAAGAAAAACTGGCACATTCCCTCACGTTTTTATCCAGAAGAAAGATACCAGCAATTGCATAACTCTAGGAAGAGAGGAAAACACTACTGATACCACAACTTGATATCTGACAACTTCCAAAGACCTATATATATAAAAAATAAACACACACACACACACACACACTTACATTCTTTTAATCACTGTTTTCCAAAAAAAGTTTTCAGGAATGTTAATTTAGTTATGTGGTTATCATGTCAAGGGAAAGACAACATGACAATAAATGACATGTCATATGCAAAAAACAAACAAACAGATAAATCACTTTTTCAGAAAAATAGATGTATTGCAATCACCTATGCAGGAATATTAAAATAAAATAAAAATGTTCCCAGGTTTTTAATATTATATATATAGTGAGACTACTAAGAAAACATTTTATAGCCCTCTGCATTTGATATACTGCAAAAAAAATTTGGGGGGGAGGGGAGCAAATACTGCAAATATACTTTTTTTTTTAATGACTTAGCTCTAAAAGAAGCGACTTTCTAGTTCAGATTACTTGGATACTCTTACTGTTTACCCTTCCTGCTTTTTTTCTAAAGTCAGAAGAGATTTCTCTCAGAACTTCAAATAAATAAGATATCCAGCTGCACAAACACTATACTTTCTGTTAGATTACTCTGGCTTCTTAAGGAATATTTGACTTTCTCAGAATGTAAATGATTAAAGGGAACCCATCATATGAAACTGATTGGGGAAATGTTTAAAGTGGTATGGCACCTCTACAAATATGGTATAAAGAGAAATAAAAAGACCACAGTATGGTAAAGCATCTCAGGTATCCAAGGAAGCCTAGGGGAAATATCAATGTCACTAAATAAAACACCTTCCATTTAGGAAATAGTCTTTAAATTATAATTCTATATAGAAAACTAAGCTGTATTTTTTTTTAAATATATGCTACCTAACATACAGTAAATGTGGCCAATGAGATTTCCTGCACATCTGTCCATTCATAAAGAGCATCTTGGAAAAAAGCAGTTAAACCATGTTGTACAATACTTAAATGTATACAGTTCTGTAGGCCATACCTCATTAACTGAAGCAGCATAAACATGGTTTATTATGCAACTCCACAGTGCTTTTTTAAAATGGGGTGCATGTTATTGGCCTTTGCAAGGCAAATACACAGATGGTGAGCTTTGTCCAAATACATGGCTCTTTGTGGATCAGCAGCTCAATATGCCAAAGGGCTCTGTGGCAGTCCAGATACCACCAGGTAGGCAACTTTCAAAATTACAGGACATAGGCCAAAAAGCAGATGCAAATATGGTTTTAAAGGCCAGAAAGATCAAATCTGTGGAGGCAAAGACTTTCTCATCTAAAACTCCAACTGCTTCATAGTCAAATGGCACAGTTGAGAAAGTGAATTCATGTATGGTGTCACTTCTTTCAGGGAATCAATAGAAGCTCTACATGATAACATTCACAGACAAAAAAATGCTCCCCAGATCTTGGACTCTAAACTAGATCAATTAAACTTTAATTTTAAAAACCAGAGGAAGTCAATGCACACTATGGAAGGACAATAATTTATTACAGTGCAGTTTAATTCAGGTTCCTTATGGTCTTCTTTCAGCTATTTCTGTGCAATCCCCATTATTAAGATATTATCATGTCTTCTACAATTTGGCATGTCAGACAATTGTAACTGGAAACCAAATATGCCATTTTACATGTTAACCTAAGATTTGTTTTTCATATTTCACGTCACTCAGAGCATAGTAATTTCAGTAGGTAAAAGTGTCTGGTTAAACTGAATTCCCTCATGTATTTTACTATTTCGCTGTTTTTAAAATGTGTATGTTATAATAGTTGTGACTTCCTCTGAAAGGCTAAAAATGAAATTAACATATAAAATAGTTATGAAACTTAACTTTTTAGAAAAGGTGCTGAGCAACTCATTATTGGCTATAATTCAAGTCTGATTCCTGTGAGTAGTTTTGATAATCTTTTCAGAATGTGTGTAATAGATCATTATAAATGCTGCATTATAATACTGCAATGTATTGACTATTATTCTGATTACAGAGATCTGTTCTATGAAAATATTATCTCTATTATTGTCTTGTTACTGAGAAGAAGAATGATCAAAAGCTTAAAGTGTTAGCCTGGAACTTGGAAGCCCTGGGTTCAATTCCCTGCTCCATCACAGACTTCCTGTATGACCTTGGGCAAGTCCCCTTCATTTCTCTGTGACTTGGCTCCCCATTTGTAACACAGGGATAACAATACTTCCCTGTCTCACGAGGGTGTTGTGAAAACAAGTACATTAAAGATTGTGAGGCAGAGGCACTCAGAAACTTGTAATGGGGGCCATGTCAGTAATATAGACATGGTTTAATACTATTTAAATTATAAAAGGGATTAGTAGAGACCATCTTTTACTTTGTACAGAGTCTAGGACAGTAGGCTGCTGATCCTGACTGTATGAAAGTATTGCATAGAGGACCCAAACTAATAATTAGAAATAATTATGACTGGGGTACACTGCAGCCAAGCTAATTTCTGTTTGAGCATTTACCAGACACCCACCCAGGGGAGCTAATGGAAAGATGCAGTTTTAAATATTCAGAGGAGACCTCCTTGAAATCCTGTTTCAGGAACAAGTACAGACTTCTTTCTGTGATCAAATCAGTGCTTTTTGGATATTTGTCCATATCACAAAAGTAACACAAATTAGCGTGATTGGCAGTATCTGACGGAGGCTCAAATCAAGAGAAGTGGGATGGTTGGGGTGCTAATAGTTTAGAGTGAGGTACTTTTGGAAGGTACCCGGAAGCATCCCAGCACTAGTTTAGATGTTGGCTGCCTCTTTCCTGTGCTAACAGCCACTCAGTTTCATAAGCACCAAATGAATTCATCCAAAAATAACTGAAGAAAAAAAATAACCTTCATAATAATCTCCAAAAAGAGCTTCTGAGCATTCAGGGTTCCCTGTCTATTTATACAGGATGACCTCATTGCTGAATTTTCATGATAAACTAGTGATAAACAAAATCTACTACTTATTTGCCTAGAAAGCACTGGAAGAACCAAGCATGTATATTTAATTTATTTCACAGGTTTGTACAATTCACATATGCCATAAATAAATCAAAAGGTTTGCAGTGCATGTTTTCCCTTGCATTGTAATTCCCACCTTTTTTCAGGCATTTCACATGCTCTGGCTAAGTGTCTCACTGCCTGCTGAGAAACCCTTGTTGATGAATCCTGATTTAACGTAAGCTACACAGAAGAAATATTTTATGATTTCCCTTTTCATGTAAGCAAAAACTGAGCTAAGTTGTTTCTAACTACAGCCTTGGCAGTGGTACACTGTGATAAAATAACAGAACTAATTTTAATAGAGCAGAACATATTTTGTACCAGTCAGAATGGTGGGGAGAGGAGAACGGGTGGGCAAAACTCCCCTGGACTTTAATGAGGTCAGAATTTCACCCAGTATTCCTTAGGTATTCTCTAAAGTAAGCGTAAAGAATATCGAGAATACTACTGTAACATTATCTACTTGCAAAGACAATATTGTAAAGAAATAGATGGCAATCCCTGTGTTTACGTAATACATTTGTCTGCCCACTTCTCTGCCCATTAAGGGTAGCTGAGGTGCCATGGCTCTTCAGGGGAAGAATGCAAAGTATCAGAGCTATGTGATTAGGCAAAAACTGTTTAATAACCGAGTGTCTGACCAGACAGACTCTGTCCTTGAACCATGGAGCAGATACAAAGAGATGCTACACAAGACTGGGCCGTCCTGCCCCTAACTATTGCTCAAGTAAGCTTTAACATATGAGAAAGTGTCATTTTGATAAGTGACGTTTCAGTAATAACCTAGTATTTGGCTGCTGCATTAAAGACTGTCTTATTCTTGTGTTCAGTGAGAATATTGATTCTACTATTTTTTAAGGGAAGGAGGGATGTGACTAGTTAACTTAAAATTATAAATTTTATTTCAGTGGACTGGATAGCAAGTAATCTTTGTAGGATGCCCCAAAACAGCAATAGTTTAAAATTTGGGCGAGATGGTCTGACTCTCCCAAGCTGGTTGGTTGGGAGACAACAGAATATTTCATATACAAATCTTTCAGTAAAACCCAGCAGTACCCCCTGTTCAGGCTTGACCTGGGAGTGACTAAGTCTCTTTATGTGTGCAGAGTATTAACCCATTTCTGGTCTGAAAGAGTTGGCTGTATGTGGGAGGCTGAGCACCAAGACAACCTTGGGATTGTTGGAGTCACCTGGCTTTAATTTGGTTTTAAGAGGTGACCTTTCATCAAAAGAATGACCATCCCTTCCCTTTGCTTTATTGACCATTACACTCCTGTAACCTTTTGTGTTTAGCACATTTTTGGTCTATGTACCAGATTCCCTTAGAACTGTGTCCTGTGGGTATACACACAGCACCTGCTATTTGCAGGAGCGGACACATCTTTGACTAACACAATACTTCCCATGTCTTACATTCTTTCAGGTTTTATCTTCTTCTGCAAAGATGTATGATATATGTGGATTTTCACCATGGACTAGAGAATAGAGTGGCAATGGCACATCCTAATGGGCAGATGAGCATATCGTAATTAGGGCGGTCGATTAATCACAGTTAACTCACGCGATTAACTAAAAAATTAAGCATGCATATTAAATATTATTTTAAAACTACCACTTCAAGTTTTATTTTTTCACAGGCTGTAGATCAGGGTTCGGCAACGTTTGGCATGTGGCTCGCAAGGGTAAGCACTCTGGCGGGCCGGGCCAGTTTATTTACCTGCTGACGCGGCAGGTTCGGCCGATCATGGCCCCCACTGGCCGCGGTTCGCCGTCCCTGGCCAATGGGGGCGGTGGGAAGCCGCGGCCAGCACATCCCTCGCCTGCGCCGCTTCTCACCGCCCCCATTGGCCCGGGACGGTGAACCGCGGCCAGTGGGGGCCGCGATCGGCCGAACCTGCCGTGTCAGCAGGTAAATAAACTGGCCCGGCCCACCAGCGTGCTTACCCTGGCGAGCCGCGTGCCAAACGTTGCCGACCCCTGCTGTAGATGTTTGAGACTACTGCACAGACCATGCCATCTTCTTCCTAACACACAAGTAGTATGTATAAATCATCCAATAAACAAATAAAAATCAGGCCAGCGAGTAACTCCTTTCCCATTAAAGTCAGCAGGAAATGCACTGGTGTTTAAACCCCAATTTTCAGTAAGTTTCTCTACTGTATATTTTAAAAATAAAAGTCAGATACACATAGCTTTTCTTTAACTTAAATTGTACTTTGGTTTATCAGTAGTGTCCAGAAATTTTAAACGGAGAGAGAAATCGTCTCTCTATGCTTGAGAGATGATCCACCACGGATCCCTGCCTCCTTCCTCACCCCAGTACTCTCAAATCAGTACACTCTGCAGCACTAGCCTTCTTTCCTTCCCCTCCACAGTTTGAACTCTACAGGTTCCATCTACCCTGTGTGCTGGGTAGCTATTACTATCATGCAGGCAGGTAAACAAATGCATTTGCATTTACTAAGGGTTACAACTAGACAAAAGTCATCCTGTGAGTGGAGATACAGCCACCACCACCCTGTCAGCTTGTGAGCTGGAATCTGCAGATCAACATTTAGTTCCTGTTTACTTTTTATATAATTATGAAAAAAAAATACAGACTCCTATGTGTTCTCTTCAAAAGGAACCACACACCCTGCAACTTTACATCAGTGCTAATCCCTCATACGTCCTCAGTCCAGCTTTACTCCCTTCCCCCTCTAACATCATGTTCTCAAACTAAGGACTCAGCAGGAAATAATGCTAAGGTCAGACTAAGGTGTAGTGTTCTTTTCAAAAGGAATTACCTACTGTTCTTCATACTCAAGACACCACAATGTGCTTTACAGTCATGAGCTATACAGCTACTAGTGGCCAAATACTAGCCTGACAAACACCCCCCTCATGCACTGACTTGTCTTGAGATTTTATATCCATATTTAAGGACAGACTTTGGGCCTAATTATTCAGTAATTCATGGCAGCCATCATGAAATTAACAACAGTCACACAGATCTTTGAACAATAAAATATATTTATTTTAAGAGGGAATGTTGACCAGAATATAAATATTATCCCAGATTCTTTAAAAGAAGCCACGGAAACATTAAAGCTTTTGGGGGTTTCTATCAACAGCATGTAGAAGTGGATCTTGGCTTGTCTTAGAACAAAACATGGCATCACTAAGGGTATGTCTACACTGCAATGTAACCCAGAGTTAGTGGAACTCGAGTTAGCAGACCGTGGGTTTGTTAACCTAGGGCCTGAGCATCTACACTCAATTGTTGAACCCTGGGTCCCAATCTGGGACTCCAGAGTCTACACTGCATTATGTGGGCCCGAGTCCTAACACCCATATCCCAGACTTCCTAGAGCCCTTCCAAATTTGGCTGCTCTAGGCCTTAGTTCAGGGGTCGGCAACGTTTGGCACGCGGCTCGCCAGGGTAAGCACCCTGGCGGGCCGGGCCAGTTTATTTACCTGCTGACGCGGCAGGTTCGGCCGATCGCGGCCCCCACTCATCCCTCGCCCGCGCCGCTTCCCGCCGCCCCCATTGGCCTGGGACGGCGAACCGCGGCCAGTGGGGGCCGCGATCAGCCGAACCTGCCGCGTCAGCAGGTAAATAAACTGGCCCGGCCCGCCAGGGTGCTTACCCTGGTGAGCCGCTTGCCAAACGTTGCCGACCCCTGCCCTTAGTTCATGGTGCAGTGTGGAAAAATTTAACTGTCCAAAGGACAAAATATCAGCCCATGGGATTGTGGAATACTTTTTGGCAGACCCTCATAGTACGAGTCCAGTGGGGCTGCATCTACATGCAAAGCAATAGGGCTTGAACCCTGAGTCCCAGCTTGATTCAGGCTTGGAACCTGATTTATGTGTAGACAGGAGGCGGGGCAGGCTTGAGCCTGAGTTCAAACCTTGGACTTACACTGCAGTGTAGGTATACCCTAAGGGTGCAGAACCCTCTCATCCCTAGAACGGCATTACAGTGTTGGCTTTAGAATTAAGTTCAAATCATTATCTGACATTTGAACCCAGGACCTTTTAGCTTGGGGCAAGAGTGCCAACTAAGCAACACAAATATAAATTTTAAATTCTTTGCACAAATTATCTAATAAACTAAACGCTTAGTATTTAAATGAAATCCTTGAAGTAGTATCAGACATGAAACCAAAACATTTGATGCCTCAGCTACACTTCTGATGTCCAGAAGATCTGAGATGTGGTTGTAACTAAAATGCACTCCTTATATTTCTCCATAGCACATAATTTAATAGCGAAATCCCCATTCTAAAATGTTAATATTTTCCAAGAAAAAACATAGGCTGTACATCTATCGACCTCTTAGAAATTTAAAAAATTTGAAACTATAAATCTCTGTATGGCAGGTTATTCAAGGGCAGAATTACCCTGCTATGGCTAGCTGAGGTTAAGACATTGACATCTTGTGCTTTTCTAGCTATAATTTATAACTGCAACAGACCAGTGTTTTATTCCCATCCATTAAAAAGGGAGTAGCACATCTGTTAAAACTCTACTACAATGGCTGGCTTTGCATTGCAACAGGAAACGTAACCCAATCGTCTCAGAACTTCTACAAATTCTATTCCTTTTTTCATGTAAAAGGATTTGAAAATGTAGTTCACTGAAACATCTGTTAAGCTCTTGAAACCCTAACACATGATATTCTTTCTTCTCTATTACCTGCCAACAAAAATATTTGGTTCTATGTAAGACTATAGCAAGAGTGTGATAATAGCACTCTCCTTCTATTTTTATATGCCACTGTACACTGACAAGATCATATGTGGTGACACTAGTTAATATATTCTGTATCAAAGTTTAAATATTATGATAAATTTATTGAATTTTAATTGTACAAGTGTCTAGCAAGAAGTCAGAAGGGGTTTTGAATGACAGATTTACATTAATTAAAAACACGAGAGACTATTTAGCCATGTCATTTTAAAAAGTCAACTTAATAACCTTGTGTATATGTTTATTTTATAACTTATTTTTTAAAAACATAGATCGAACCGGCTGGGCACATACCTAGTCTATGCAACCATGCATTTCCTACCACTGTTACCTTCAGAATCCCTCCTCCAATTTGTTTCCTCCCTCCTTCCATTTGTTCGTAACATCCACTTGTTGCAGTTTGTCTTTTTAAGTAGACTGTAAGCTCTCCAAGGCAAGGCCTACTTTTTACTATATGATTGTATAATGTCAAGTAAAATAGGGACCTGATCCTGATTATGGCTTCTGCTTGCTACCGTAACAGAAGCAGTAAATAAACAAAACAGGACAGAGCTGCTGCTGATATTACTATCTGCCACAAAAAAAAGTAGTATGTACATCCGTTTTAACTAATTTCAATACGTTTTGATTTAGGAAAAGTAAGCAGGGGGGGAGAATCCAAGTTCAATTTTCACCAGTCTAAATAGTATAAACATCTGTTGGAATCACCATGTTAACAAGTTTCAGCGGCAGAACACCTGCAAACTTCCTGTGAATCACTATGACCAGCACTGATACACTGTATCACACATTACTCCACTGTAGGCAGCCATAAAAGAGGCTTGGATGGGGTGGAGTTGCGTTACTTTCAGTATGATAATCCATTTACAGCAATAATTAAAACGGTATATGTGCAAAAGCCTAAGATTTCAAAGAGAGATTAAGTTTAAGAAAGTTACTTAAGAGTATCCAGTAGTATAGTTAGATATCTGTAACACTATTCCTTAAAACAGGCACTTAAAATAGCCTGACTCCATGAAGAGTGCCCTAATTACTGTAACTAAAGTCACTACAGTCACAGCAAGTAACAGCAAATAAAAAAAGGTTTATATTAGAACACTTCTCTTCAATGCTTCAGGGAATCAGCTAAAACTAGAGGCCGATAGGCAATGTTTCCTTGTACTAAATTCTGTCATGCAGAGTATTCTCATTGCCACATGCAAAAGGCCGCATGACCTCTCCCAAGAATGGAGATATACAGTATGCGGCAACATTCATCTCTGAAGGAAACATACACTCTCACATTCAGATTGGAGCAACACCACCTTTATGAACTTAACCACTAAAAAAAGGCATTTTTTAAAATACACAAGATAGACCTTTGCCCTCTATTTGGAATCAAAATGAAACATTTGACCAGCTGGTAAGCTGGTATATTTTATAAGAAGTGTAATTTAAATAGACAATTTAAAAATGCCATTAAGACATTATCACAAAAAATAAATGTGACAAAAATGAAAATGAAAAGCTCTCAGTAATTAGCAGTAACCAGTTTAGCAAATTATTGTGGATACACTAGAAGTGAAAATTTAAAGACTAGCTTTCCAAAAAGTTGGGCCTTTGAGTCCTACCATATGTTACCCACCATTCTCAGTGCTTCTCTACTAAACCTTGTTTTCTGAGATAAAATGAAAAGCTTGATTATTTTTAACTATTTCTATTGTAATAGCACCAAATGGCCCCTGTCAGGATCAGGACCTCACTGTGCTAACCACTTTAGGTGTTACACATATGCAACAAACTATGAACATATGGTCTGTGCCCATAGTAACTGCAGCCTCAAACTCAGACAAATCCAGTACCCAGCCCAAAACACCAGTCTAGGCTCTGGGGACATCTGCGATAGGAATGGGGAGAAGACTCCTGTATCCAAATCATAGAGTGAAAATGGAGCTGCTCCAAAAAGCCTACTCCAGCTTAGTGACAGGAGGAGTAAGCTGTGAGGTCCTAATACAAACTCTCATTGTGGGTAAGGAGTAGAGCACCTAGGGGCAACATTTCATTTCTACAACAAAAAATCCCTGTCCCTGGCTGAGCTAGGAATACAGCATAGCTGGGCTGCACACTATGAAAGGGATGCACATTTTCTGTGGGTCCCCAGGTTCTGATCCCAACCTTGGCAGTGTTAGCACCCATGAGGTTTAGGGCAGGATTTGACACTATGAGCTGTAATAATGAGATTTGCCCTCATCCAGGACCATCACAATAGCACCTGTACTGCCTCAATTGAGTAAAAGAAACACACACAAAGAACTGACTGAAGCAATACGGCTTGGTTTAGGGATGGTTGTCTAGTCAATGCTGATCTCTCACTCTCTTTTACAAACCAGCCATAAACACAGATACCATCATATGAGCCTATCATCAAAAGAGGTAATACAATGATAAAATAACCACCAAAATGACCTAATTAGCATTTTAAAATTTAAAATAGAAAAGGATAAGTTTATCTGAGCCACACAAACAAAACACAAATACAAAGCACTCATCAAAGAAGATGCACCAAAGTAAATAAAACTATGTTATATTTATAATAGGTCCCAGGAGCTGCATCTTTTTTTTACTGTAAACTGATACCGCTACCTGACACAACAACCATAGTGTAGTAACGCTTGAGGATAAGGAGGACATTTACCCTATCTAAGCAGATGCTCCAGGGGCTCGATTTTGTACAACAAGCTCACGTGTACATGCATAATTTTGATATACTGACTACTGCATGTGTGGCTGAAGGATTCTAACACCTGCCTCAACAGCTGATAGTGTCCATGCACCAACCCCACTGGAACACGTGTGTTTTGCACATACAAATTCTGCAACCTACACACAGAACTGTAAGACTATTCAGATTGCCTGTGTAACTGTTAGCATGGCAAACTGTATGCTCAACTCTGTTCTCCCACATGAAGGCTGGGTTCGGGCATCACTCAGAACCTGGCCCTACTGTTGGAGATACCTCTGGAATTTTGGCCTCCAGGCCACTTATAGAGAAAATGCTTTTATACACTTTGGGCCTGATTCTCCACTTACTTGCACCTATGTAAATTAGGATGAATTCCATTTAAGACAATGGAACTACACCACTGTAAAACTGGACTAAGTGAACATGCAATCAGGACCCTTTCTTGTACATAATTACACAGATTCAGTATGTGACTCAGCCATTAATCTGACAAGCTATTGGGGACAATGTTATTGATGGAGCTACTCAGGGATGATACCCGACTCCTGTCCTCTACTTCCCTGCTTCTTTTCAAATTAAAATAATTGATTTTCTCTGTTTCACTGGCTCAGAGAGACAATGAGTTATGCAACCTCACAACCACTGGCATCCATCACTGTGTCCATTGTGAGAGCGCCCGAGATGGGGCTGAACAACTACCAAGATAGGCTCGACTCAGTATGAGTATAGATACCTTCTTTCCACATCCCAGATGCTTGGTCTCAAACAGGATGGAGCCATTTTTTTTCCTTTGGGAATATCATTCCCTCTCAGTGAGTAAGTGATGCGACATAGTCAATAAGGTTCAAAAGCAGGCAATTCTCAGCAAAGCCCATTTGACGGCACTGCAATCTCTTAATAAAGAAGAATGTTAGTGGTAGGCACGAAAGGCCTAGTTAACCTTCTTTGCGTAATGGACCCAATCCAATGTTCACTAGAGTCAATGGCAAGACTCCCATAGACCTCAGTGGGCATTGGAAAGGGCCCATTGTAGGGAATCAAACAGTAGGTAGACCCATTTTTAATGCATTATTTATAATCCTTTCAAGCCATGAAGTTCTCTTAGCTAACTCATCATTCTATGGGGGGCTTCTGAAATATTGTAATTATTAATCCATTTGTAATACAGTTTGTCTGAAAATATGTACAAAGGCTGCAGAAACTGTTCTCTAAAATGATACATCGGTGACTTTTGGGGGCGGGAGGAACCTGAGATTACTATATTGACTATCTAGCTCCTCAAATGGCAAACCCCTGGACACACCTCATGCATTGGGTACTTACAACTTTATCTCTCAACAAATTTCTTCAGATGAATCCAAGGGGCTTCTATCCATTGAGTGGTATGTTTTAAATTCAGGCAAGTTTGGGGGTTATCCTAACACAAAAAGAAGTGTCTGAAAACGTCTTAACAGTCAGTGTATTTTCCATGCTCAGATCAGGGCCGGTTCCAGGCACCAGCGAAGGAAGCAGGTGCTTGGGGCGGCAAATGGAAAGGGGTGGCATGTCTGGGTCTTCGGCGGCAGGTCCCTCAGTCCCTCTCAGAGCGAAGGACCCGCCGCCGAATTGCCGTGGAAGAATGAAGCGGCGCGGTAGAGCTGCCGCCGAAGTGCTGCCGATCGCGGCTTTATCTTTTTTTTTTTTCCTGCTTCGCCGCTTGGGGCGGCAAAAAAGCTGGAGCCGACCCTGGCTCAGATAGTTAAAAAATGGCTTCTACCTGTTGATAAACTGTATAGTAAATTTCTTGACCACACTTCCGTTCATTATGAAATACACTGAAGAGACCAAATAACCAATGTCTGACAGGTTTATTAATATGGTACAGGAAAAAGATGCTATATGATATACGTCTACAAAGAGCAGTCCCATGCAGTGACATTACATTCACCTTATGCAAGTGTGCTCCCCAAGTTACACATTTCAGCTGGTATTATCTATATGATTTTACAAGTTACACATTTCTTTACACGAACTGAAAACCAACCCATTGGTATATTCCAGTTCCCTAACTAGTTGTTCTGTTTCTTCCTTATCTTTGTTTTGGATACTAGAATTCCAGGTACTGATCCGTTAGCTTGTACTAAGACATAGAATGAATATATCTTGATTTTGACAGGTTTCCTATCTGCTTGTGCCAATGCTTACTTCAGCAAGTGCAAGGTGTTATGGGTTAGGGTTATATTTAGTATAAGTGAACAGGATTATGCTATAGGCTAGTTTAGGCTAAATCACTGTTATAATCTTTTTATAAACATAATAGTGTAATTTGTATACAAGCCAGGATATATAAGTCAACGTACCAAACAACCACTAGCACACACACACACTCCCCCACACCTCCTCACACACTCCTGGTTTAAAAAAAAAAAAAAAAAAACACCAAGGAAACCACTGCCTTTGGATTAAGAATAAGGATAAGGAAGATGATATTCACCAGGAAGCTATAAGCCTCTGAAAAAGAAGGGTTTACACTGAAAGTGCTTTCCCTCAGCCATCAATGATGTCATTAGCAAGGTTCTCTAATCACAGCACCTCCATATTCATCTATTTACATACCAAATGTACCTGAGCATGCACTTAATTGAAAATTCAAAACAACTTTTTAAATTCTTTAAATGTGTGTTGAAGCACATCACTAACCCCACAGCATTCCACCCCTAATATGTGCAGCTACCCATTAACAGGGCAACGGAAATCAGGCATTCCAACATTGTCAATCTAAAGTAATACATAGAAAGTTCATCTGAAATGGTTTTAGGACCCTTTACTACAGCTCACAGATTTGACAGCGTGATCACCATTAAAACCGTGCTTGCATGTATAAGAGGCAAAAGGTTAAAGCAAATATGTACATCTGGATTTTTATAACTCCACTCCCATGATTTAAAAACTGAAGATGTGTAAAATGCTGCAAGGCATTCACTTACCATGGATTTGGTGAAAGGCCGAGCCAAGGTAAACAGCAGGGTATACACCCACCAGTTGCGATGAATGGATGAGTAGATCATATTTCCAGGATGCACTGCATTAGAAGTCACCCCGTGGGGAGAAAGGTGGCGGTTTAGCTCATTGGAGAACAATATATTGCAAAGTTTGGAACGGTTGTAGGCCACCATAGCCCAGAACTCTTTCTTAGATGGAGAAAGCAGGCTGAAGTCAAGCTTTCCTGAGGAATCTTTAATTTCTGAAAATCTAAAAAACAGTACACGTGCTTTAGACATTCTGGGCCAAATTCTGCTCTCATTTAAAACCGTATAACTTCTTGGAAGTCACAAAGATTGTGCTGTTGCAAATGACAGCAGAATTTGGACTGCAACCAACACACAATTTGCTTAGCAGTTTCTTAAAATCTAATAGAAATTGCTTGTGGTCCTCAAAAATAACTTCATGTTATATGGGAGTAAAAGTATTAAATAAATTCACATCAGAAGCAAAAGATAACCCGTTAAATCCATGCTAACAGAAAGGTTATTTAAAAGCCATAGTTTCTGTATACTATATGAACTACATTCTTTTGCAACAGGAACAAAATCAGCATTTTAGTTTTGTTTTTGAAGACTCACATGATTAACATACATTTAAATCATTTAGAATAAAAGATTTCTGCTTTTCAAAGCAGAGTACTACAGTATTCATTCTTAATCATTTTTTCCTAGATTATTTTAATCTAATGCTCAAGTACTGCATATTTTAGTTTAAGTGTCCAAGTAACTACAGATGACTCTTGCTGCTTCTTAGACTCTTTTTAGATTAAAAATTGATGATTATAAAGTGGTTATAGCCTTGGTAACTTGCCATCAATAGTCTTATATGTTTAAAAGATAAATGTAAACAAAGCCAAAATGAGTTCTGGCAGACTATAATGTTTTTAAGTATACCCATGACATGACTGAACACAAATCAAAGTAACTAGTTGATGTTTTTTAATTGGGTCTGACAGAGTCATTAAACACCAGCTGTTTGTTTCTTTCTTTCTTTTTTAATAATAACAAAGTAGTGAATGTACTAAAGACACTTGCATGAAAAAAAGTTATTTTCTAGATAGTTCTCTATCCATCCTTACATTTTTGGTTTATTAAATTACCAGTTTGCATTAGTGCTGAGAAATAAATATCACTGATAGTTGCAAAACTATGTTCCACACAAGAGTGCTACTTTAAGGGGAGGGGGGAAAGGAGGAGGGAGGTTTAGCAAACTCACTTCAATATGTAGTGCTTTCAGAATCAGCTGGGGAAATGAGGGACAAACAGAATTGTGGTGTACATTATAAAAAAATATTTTAAAATGCCTTTCCTGATTTTGCATTATATACTCCAAATTAAGCAATTGACTGGTTTGTTTGTGTTTGTTGGGGTTTCTTAAACTTATGTTAGGGCAAAAACAGTAAAATACATAGATAAAAAGCCTACAAGCTTCCAAAGTCAATAGGAGCTGACAATGCCTTGTCCCTTTCAGAATCAGTCCCTCATTTGATCTCAGGTAATAAAATGCCTCTTTCATAATTTTCACATTTATTTAGGGCACAACTCTGAAATCAACGGGACTAATCCAGGAGTAAATTATTACTCAACATGAATAAGGGTGGCAGACTTTGCTAATCAAGCCCTTAGTACAGGGGTCGGCAACGTTTGGCACACGGCTCGCCAGGGTAAGCACCCTGGCGGGCCGGGCAAGCACCCTGGCGGGCCGGGCCAGTTTTATTTACCTGCTGACGCGGCAGGTTCGGCCGATCGCGGCCCCCACTGGCCGCGGTTCGCCATCCCGGGCCAATGGGGGCGGCGAGAAGCCGCGGCCAGCACATCGCTCGCCCGCGCCGCTTCCCGCCGCCCCCATTGGCCTGGGACGGCGAACCGCGGCCAGTGGGGGCCGCGATCGGCCGAACCTGCCGCGTCAGCAGGTAAATAAAACTGGCCTGGCCCGCCAGGGTGCTTACCCTGGCGAGCCGTGTGCCAAACGTTGCTGACCCCTGCCTTAGTAGCTGTCTAAAACAGCTAAGTATACTATACAAATACAGTGTTTTGTGTCTATCATCAACACAATAGGAATGTAGTGACACATTTTCAGCCCAATCCTGTGAGTCAGTCTTACGTCGGCAGCGCCATTCACTTTGTTGGACAATCAAATTAACTATACAGAAATAAAGATAGGAGGAAAGTCAATTTACTTATTATTCTTATTTTCATATGATGTACTTAAACTACTTATAAAATGACTTTTAACTCAATTCATTTGCACTGAATCCAAATAAGTAAATAAAATTGAGCAAAGGACCAGAGAGGCAAATAAATGTTTTGCCTCAGAGCAGTCTAGCATAATAATTTCTGCAAACATAGGACTTTATTTTCCCCCTAACAGGGAGTCTTGATTCCAACAAAAAGATTCAGCCAAGGTTTATGGAAGTAATTAGATACCAACACTTCTGTTTTACAATACGGTTTAAGGCTCAGAGTTCTCAAGTAAGTTGGAAAGCACTACTAGTATTAAGACCTGCTCTCTAAACTAGGTCTCTGCATCAGCTTATTGTCACCGAACAGCTAGAAAAAACAGCCATTTAACAATTATTTTAAATGTTTAAATATGATCTAAGACACAAGAAATGAACCCCTAAAACAGAAAAGCAATAGGTTGGATTAGTAATTATATTCTGACATGCACAGTGACTTATTTTTTGTTAGGTTTCCATAAAACTTGGCTCATCTCATTCAGTTAGCAATGAGCACTTTAAAATAATCTTATTTTTCAAAACAAAGATAAATCTGTGTAAAGATATGAGCTCTAGTTCCACACAGCACTTAAGGGGGAAAAAAACCAAAGATGTCATTTAAAATACTATTTGAGATACAAGCTTACAAAGGGAAACAAGCAGCTGACAATTCAACATAATCTGCCATTAAATAACAGCTCATTTATACATATCCCATTGTGCCCTCCACATCTGGCAAGTGATTGGAGTTGGCAGATTTATTTCTAGAGCTATCTTGCCTGCCCCACAGTAGCCTCCCTCACTCCTAACAGGACTCTGCAACTTGCTTTCACAAACCTGGTGTGATTTGCAAAGATAAGGATGTCCAGATTTTGTTACCACCTAATTACTAGATGTTTCATGTCTTTTAACACCAGGGAGGATTATTACTGGCATTTTCTATTGCTTCCTTTCATTTCAGCCGTCATAAATTTAAAATGGTAAAAGTAAATCTATCTTCAGTGTGTCATTTATACCATAAGCCCCTCTGTTTGGAAGTGATAAAGATTTCAGTCTGACCCTTGGCTGGTCTCTCTCTACCGGGTCTCCAGGGTTACATTCTATGGAAACATGATTAAAAAAATAAGCTTCATTCTGGGTCTCTTAAAACAGTGCAGAAATAAATAAATAAAAGTAGTTGCACATTTTTCCTCTTGCTTTGCTAAATCTCTTGCACACCATGCAAAAAAGTGAAATAGAAATCAACAATAATGTTTTAAAGCAGGCCATGATGGGCCTAATAATCCTGCAATCCCTGCACATTCTGAACTAAATCTGAAGCCAGCATGTGCTTTGGATGCAGAAAGAATTCAGAATTGGGCCCTGAGGCCCAGATTTTTAAAGGTATTTAGGCATTGCTGCACTAAAATATCATTGACAGTAGATGGGATTTAGACTCCTTATTGCCTAAATCACTTTTGAAAGAGGGATTTAGGCGTCTAAATCAGTTTTCTGTTGCAATGTTAAGTGCAGCAATGCCTAACTACCTTTAAAATCTGGGCCATAATCTACTTCAGGTAGTAATTGTTTTGTCTTTTTAAAAACTTCCTTCTCTTCAGTTATTAAAAACATTCTAAAATCATTGCAAACATGTTTGAAATTTCATATTGTGCTTTTTGCCAAATTGTACTCCTAAAGGTAATCGGAGAGAAGTGCCGTCTGATATCTTAATTGAAAATTTAACCAAAAGAGGCACAGCGAGATTTCTAATATAGACTAACTAACAAACTTCCCTTCCTACAATTATACAGCTAATGTCTGCATTGAATTCCCTAATTTCTCATTATAAAACAATTGGATTTCATCTAGCAGTCTTTAATTGCATTGTTTCTCCTGCTAGAATAACTGCACATTCTTCTTGATAAGATGTTGAAGTTGTTGAATGACAAATCAATAAAGGTCATGCCATTCAGATTTAATCAATTATTATTCCATCTCCTAGCAAAATCAATGAGTGGCCTGAAGTGCAGTGAAAAATCTGCATTCATACAAAGAGTGACCAAGACCGACCTATGCAGTATTATGAAACTTGTATGCACATAGAATCTCAGGGACAGATCCTGTATATGAGTAAATCCTACTGACTTCAAAAATGATTGCTCAAGCAAGAGTAAGCACTGTAGGATTGGTATTTTTATTTTAAAGTTTGGTATTTCCAGTGTGGTGGTTTCATCCCAAGGACTGCAGAAAGGGACAGTCAGAGCTAAATCAAGAACATATTGTGATTTTAACCAACCTGTGTGATTCTGATGAAACCATCACAACTCTTGCTGGAGATGAGCGGCGTAGAATGTCTTCAAGAAGTTGGACAAGGTAAAAATGCCCCAGGTGATTCACCTGGAAGGTGGCCTCTAGGTCATCTTCTGTCAAGGACCATGGAGCAGCAAAAACAGCAGCATTGCAGATCAGCATGTGGAGTGGCCTGAATAATCAACAAGATACGCTGACATTAAAAAATTAAATCAAATCAAGTAAATAAAAAAGTACAAAGAATTAGATGTAATTAAATGTATTGTGATTGTGATTTATGCCACCTTCTTATCATTTCAGAACTTCCACTGGAAAAACAAACAAACAAAACAAAGGTAACTGAACAACTGGAGCTCAAATACTTTGCATCTCCAGGTCCACCACCAACACAAAGGGTTTGGAATGGTCAGAAAAATAGTGGACACTGGATGGATGGCTGACATGCATAGATATATTAGACAGATCCTCCAGATATTCTACTCCAGATGTCATTAAACCTCCAAAGCAGGGAACAGGCTCAAATTTGACAGGCTGCATCTGCAAAACATAATTCCTCTAACCACAGGAATTTTACCCCATATTCTTGGTCTTAATGTGCCCAAGGAGTAAAGATTACACAAACTGAGCAGTCTCCATGCAAGTCACCTTCATGCACAGACATTATGGACATTTAAGAACTGCAGACCTGACACCTTTTAAAACCCAACTTTTTATCTGTCAGCCATATCACGTATTTAACTCCCAAATAGGCAAAGTCACACTAAAAAGCTCTATTGTTTACAAACAGCTAACCAACCCAAAAATGTATAATTTAAAATAGAACAAAGTGCAAGTATAGGGAAACAGAAGAATGGATCGTTTGTCTTCTGTTTCAAGTACCCACTGCCTGCTGATGGGATGGCTGTGGGCCATGCTTCCTTATGTACCATGAGAGGACAAGTGCACAAGCCAATGATCACCACTTTTCTAGATGGTTCCAAGTCTGCAGTAGCAGGGCACATGCGTCCCAGTATTGGGGTTCTACATAGACAATCCTATGAGAAATGTCAAAAATTAAGACTTGGATTTCCAAAGAAGCCTAAGGTAATTAGGCACTAAGCACCTTTTAAGCACTGTTGAAAATCCCACCTTCAATAACAGCCTAATTATCTAAAAGACTTTGGGGTAAATTAAAAAAGGGGTGACAGACATCAGTTTAATATGACAATACTGAGAATGTTATCATCAATGAGATTAGACAGACAGACAGACAGATAAAAATCTTTAGTTAAAAATAAATTTAAACTAGAAACCCAGAAACAGTTCACTATGTCACAGTTCTGAAATAGTAATGTAATGATGTCTGATCAGTAGTCAACAGTCCCATATTTTTATCTTTAGGTTCATTCTTGCAGAAGCATCACAGAAATCTTTAGAGGAAAATATTGAAACACGTAGAAGCTTTATGAAGTAAATTTTCTAATGGGCAGGGCTTCTGCTTTCTTTTGCTCCCACATTTTACACTTGCAAAATAAATTCTGGATATTCAAAGTATGCGAAAGGGAAGCTGCATTTTTGAAAATGTGGCTCTATGTTTCTGTTCAAGCATCCTGGGTCAAAGTCTGCCTGTGTTTCACCTGTGCAATCCCACTCCACACAGTAGGAATGGATGGAAGGGACAAAGGATGACCAACCCAGAGTACCTACACAGAAACATAAGACCATATTTTCAAAAGGGCAACCTTCCTTTTGTAGGCACAATTTGCCCCATACCTGAATTGCAACTGCACAACACTCATATGAAATGCCAGTATTCATTTCTGCCCTCAGTTTATTTTGCACAAAAAAATGAGGGTGCATGTTGTGCTTGCCAAAAGGAATACAAAGTCACAAACCTTCAGAGAATGCATCTCATGAAGTATTAGATGACTCAGTATCACCTCAGAAAGTTTATGTGAAGCTTCTGTAAGAATGCATTTGCAGATAAGATATATACATGTCTTTTTAGACAGGAGTATAATACTGATTTAGAACTGTGCTGCAGTATGTAAACAGTGGAAACCATGGTATGGCACCAGTGTGTGTCTCCTATTGGCCTCATCTTGAAATATGTAGATCTATATTACAGGTCAAATGCTGCCCTCAGATGTGCGCACACATCCTGACTAAGTGAAAGACAGGAAAGCAGGTCACAAAAGAGATGTGCAAAAAATCCATTGAAATGTACAAATAAAAACTAAACAGGAAACACTGAGCACTTAAATATTAAAAATTATTGATCTTCATGCAGTTCTTTCATAATTGTAAGTTTGATTTACATAAGGCACTTTTAACCATTTGGAATTACGAATAGACAGTGAATCAAATCCTGTCATTTGCCACTAACTGCAAGTTGGCTGACATGACACAGTGGAGGTCCATCAGTGTCAGGATGAAGGGGCCCCCTCCCCAGGGTGTAGAGCACCCACAAAACTGCTCAGGAGCACCACTACTCCAACTCATAGGCTGTAGTTATATCCATGCTTATTGCGCTTCCCTTATAAAGGCTACTGTCCCTTCCAGCTATGTCACCATGGATTCACTGGCCACACCCATGTCTCTCCCCTGACAGGCACCCCAAACTTCTATTTAATGCCTGTTAAACATCTCCATATATACACTGCCTTTCTAGTATGCACCTGCTGGGGACAAGGGGCAGGGGTTAGCCTAGTGTACATTTATCACAGATACACCATTAACCAACTTTCATTAATTTTTGCAGATCTTCAGCATATAAAAATCAAGGGACAGTGCTTAATTTAGTTTCTGCTTACACTGTGAATATGCATTATCTCACTTTTTCATATTTATCTGATGATTTAATTTATGAATTAGTGTCCTAGATACAAGACATCTTTTTCCCTCAAAAATAAAAAGCTAGTTTGTGAGGTATATTAATATAAATTTTGTAGTTGGTACTTGGCAATGACTTTATGACAAGACACTGCATTGTGAATTCTCAATACACCAATGACAATAAAAAGAATATCCCTCATTGTTACTTTCAGTTGGCCTTTAAATTTATAAGGCAAATGAAGACCGCATAAAACGACACAATCTGATGTAAGAGAACACAATAAGACAGAATGAGCCCACATATGAACCTGGACTATATTCTACCTAACCACATTTTAATATCCTTCATTAATGCTAATTATACAATAACTACCAGAGGCAAAATATGTACCCTGTACCTAAACCTGTCAGCTCAATTAATTAAAAACAGGATTCCAGAATATAAAACTATAAAATACTGTGAATTTTTAATTGTAAAGGCATTTAATTGAGTTTTATAAAAAGAGAGAATTACTCCTGCCTCTTTTTAATGAGGTTTTTATTTTTGAAATAACATCTTTTACTAAAAGTTTTTTTTAAAACTAAAAGTAATTAAGATTCAAGAGAGTCCCTAAAATTATGAATCTCTACAGTATTCTATCACAAGAATTAGTTTTATCTGTACAAAAATATACAAATAATAAAAATAGAAACACTTTAATCAAATCCCCTAGCTAAACGGTTAGTAGCAAAAATTTTTATTTTTAGTTAATTTTAGTGTTTGTAAATGATGCAAGACTTACAGTCCTGGAAAATGAAGTCCTCTTTACCCAGACGGCAGCATCAGCAGAGATGGCTACAGAGCCTCATTTCAGTTCTGGAAGGACCACCTTTTGGACTGAGAGGATAGTTCAGGATCCACGTCCATTAAGTCCCTGGTCTCTCTAGTGAGGCTGCTAACAAGGGGCCAATAAGTGTCAAGTGTGATGGTAGTTTTTTTGTGATGTGGACACCTACCCAATAAGAACTGAACAAAGATCACCTACTTATTTCACATTAGCCATGTAACAGCCCTTGTACGATCATGAATTTCAGCCACCAAGGGCAGATTCTAGTTTCCAAGGTGCAGTGCTTTTTATCACTGAACATCTCATTGTGCAGTATCTGAATGTTCAGGCTACATGACAATTCACGCCACACATCTGATACTAAAGCCTTGCTTTATGACTGAAATAGTTTTAGTGGATAGCAGGACTATGACCTTGATTTCACCAGTTTATTGAGAAACTGGGGCGGTCTGCATTAGCCTTCGTTATGACCCCTATAAAATAATCTTCTGCATTTAAAGTAGCCTGCTACTATTCTTCATCAAAGGTACAGGTAAATAGCAACAAAAAAAGTCAGCACCAAGGCAGGATTTTCTGTTATGTTTATGCCTAGTGTTGACATTATGAGGCAGCTCTCTTTAACTGTATGACTCCTATTTGACATTTCTGTAAGCACCAGACAGCTAAAACCTCGTACAGTGTTTTGAAAATTTACCCTTATGTCTCCTTAAAATGTCTTCAGCTAGTGACTTACACTGCACCAACTGAGCTAATGCATTCTACCATTACAATTTAAGTATGTATTGGGACCAGCATATAAGCTGCTCTACCACAGTACAATGTCACCATTTCTTACCATCCCCAGCATAGCAGACCCAAGAATGTAATGTTTTAACTGCAAGCGGTACAGTGATTGTAAAAAAAAAAAACCCTCTCTCTATGTTGATGTGTAATTAGAATTTGATAACTGTAAAAAGTGTTCTGAATTAGCAAGGGTATTTTTTCTATTAATATCTTGAAAATATCTCCAGCCTTGTGCACTGCACATATCCATGACAAGTCACTAACTCTTTTCTTGGACAAGTTATTCAGATCATATGTGCTATGCTGAATCTACTATTAGAAGAAATAAAGTAATCCGAATAGAAACTGCGCAGTTTAAAAATATACAGAATTTTATACAAATAAAGGAATGAGATATGGAAATTAAGTCATCTCTATAAACCAAGTCGTTATGGAATTTAACAATCAATTTGTTAGCATATGATGCAAAACTATGATCTGTCAACAGTCTTGTGAACTGGCCCTGTGCAGCAGTAGCTATTTTCAAGGGAATTAATTACTGGAGATTTGCAAATGGAAGAATAATATTTTCCAACAAATGTAGCCCATGCATTAGGAGGTTAAACAAACACACCAAAATGTCAATGCAGTTTTTGGCTTTGGTCTTCTCCCATTTAAAACACAATGAAACAGTTAACTAGAACATTATGCAAAGGGAATACTTCTCAAATCTTCCCATGAAGCAGAATGTCACACCATCTGGGGCACTTCTCAAGTGATTTGAAAAGTTCATACTGTTTGGAATTGTACAGAAATTCAACAGAAAAGGCTTTGCCATATCCCCTAAGTCCCATAAGCAACTGTAGACCTATGTCACAGCCACAAATGAATGCAGAGAGCTGTGACTTCTCCTCTGCTATAGAAGAAGCAAAGTCACAACCCACAGAACTTTTCTGTCACATAACTTTAAACCCAGACTTGTTCCAATAAACCAGAGAAACTGGGCACCTCTTGCTGTGAAAAAACATCTTATTTCACAGAAAGTGCCCCCATATCAAAGACATCATGGACCACAAGGAACAATAAGCTTAGCCTAGAACCAACCTAAGCCTAGAACCATGCTCATCTTTTTGAAATTCAGCTAATTTACACAAACAGAAGTCATGGTAATAATGAGGGCAATCTGAGCCACCAGTTGTGACTCTGATATTAGTCTTTCTTACATGGTGGGATAGTAGAGAACACCTAGAGCTCCCACTAACAAACAGAGTCTCAATGAATTTATGAGGGTATCTACTAACCATCTTAAAACATGGAATAATCTAACCAGTACTAAAGAAACCATCGCTTGATGATGGTGTTTTTATAAACTACTGCTTAATGTCTGACTTCCCTTTTCTAAGGAAGCTGATTGAGAAGACAGCAAAAAAATAGCCTCCAATGCCATCTGTCAGATTCCTGTATTCCAGATGCCTGTCAGACAGGCTTCACTGCAAGGCAAGATACACAGACAGCACCTGTTGCCCAGATGGATGATCTCCTCTTATCCACAGACAGGAGAAATACATCCACTCTCATCCTGCTGTACCTTTTTGAAGCGTTTGACACTGTTGATCAGCAAAGACACCTTCCCCACCTCCAAGAGGCTGCATGGGTAAATGGAAATGGACTGAACTAGTTTAGCTCCTTCCCTCAGCTCAAACTCCAAGGCCATTATGGGCAACTGTCCATCTGCCTCCAGAAACCTCATCTGAACAAGCCCGTACAGCTCAGTCCTCTCCCCCACATTATTCAGCACTTCTGTAAATCCAGAACTTTCTAAAAAAAAGAAATAAGAGTGACCAATATCTGACTGCATTCACAACTAAATGTAAAACTCACCCTTTTGTCTTGTTTTTTCCTGCCAGTACGTCCCCTCGCATAACAATGGACATACATAAAAAGCTAGCAAATCTCATCGAGTAACTTACTCCTTCCTCCTATGAAGGAAGGGGAAAATACTGATATTGCTGGTTATTTTTTTAAATCTGGGAAAGTTCTCAGATACTATGGTGATATAAGAGCGTAGATGTTAGATAGATGTCAATAGACCGGCAGACAGGCCTAGTTCTCCTCTTTATGGCGGGCTTGTTCCTCTACATATAAAACTAAAAGGTCAACATCTGAACAAGGAAGGCAGGTTCTGCCTTTAAAAAATCAGGAAATAATTCATACAACATGTGCAATGTTACCCTGCAGTTGGCCTTTCTCACACCTATCCCACCCTCAGAACTCCTACAAAAATAATCTAAACATGGGATTTCACCTTAAACTACAACATGGAGTTAGATTTGAAATAAGAGAATTCGGATAGTTTAATTTGTCAACATGCCATGACTCATAAATTCAGCTGTTTTACACACTGTACACATGCTATGTGATATTAGAAATCCTGGGGCTTAGGAATTCCCCTGCCCCCACCACACACACTTTGTCATTTGAAATGTTTACAGAATGAACTTAAAAAAATAAAGGTCAAGGTGAGTCAAGTTTTTTTGTTTTGTTTTGACTTACTACTGTGGATATCTTCTCCTTTGACCAATTCAGTCCCTAGACATGCACCTTCCCTCCTCTACCACTCCCTCCTGAACTTCTCAAACAAGTTATGGAAGAACTGATTTAGAGCATCTTAGTCACTCCATATTGGCTCCAGAGACCCTGATTCCCCAGACTCCTGCAGAAACCCAAAGCAGCACCCAGGATTCCACCTCTGTTCACCAACCACTAGTAGTAGGGCATATTATTAAATTCAGATCAAGAGTCGCTGTATTTGAGAGCACTGAGGCAGATAAACTGATGTTCCAGACTTTGAGGTATGCCTCACATTTCATCAGTTTGCGCCATTTCACTAGAAAGGATTTTATCATCCAAGCATACCAGTATGTCTGGCTTCCTTCTTCTACTGGAGTCATGTGAGGGACATTTCCCATATTCAGGCATCATTATCCACCACACTGGACTTTGTTTCACAGGGTTATAACCTGGCGTCAGTTACAACTCTCTCTCACAGAAAGTGCCACACTTAGGATATTGGGACAAACTAGAACAAATGTCAGCTCTCCACTCCGTCCTGATATGCCCCCATAGGGCAGCATTTCAACCCAAACTGAAAAAACATTATCTTAGGTCCAGTTCCTGTGTCCTGGCACAGCTATGAAATCCAAAATGCATGTTACTATTCTGCATGGAAGCCTCTGCAAGCCAGTATGTCTCTCCCCACCACTTTTAGTATTTCTCACTCTCCTAGCTGTTGAAAACGTGAGCATGGGAGTTGGGGTAGGAAGACTAGACTTTCCACTCTCCTTGGACGCTAATGTGAGCCCTCCCAACTTTCACATTGGTCTGAGCTCAGCACCTATATAACTTTGCAGTTTTCCCTCCTTTCTGATTGTTGGGAAGAAAAAGGAGCTTTGCCCTCTCTTTTTCCTGCCACTAAATCCTACTGCAGTTGTGATTCTCTCCACCACTGGAAAGCTACCTTATTGTCTTTCATCCCTGCAACCTCAGGCATGGAGGAGGAGAAGCTTTTCTCTCTGCTGCCCAGAATGCTACAGGTAGCAGCAAGGAAAGTGTCCAGAGTCTGGTAAACTTTGCTCTGTTGTTATAGGCACTCACCTGGGACAGTTTTCCACTTTCAAGTGTACAAGTGCTTTTTCCCCCCCCAAACCCTGATTGTAATTCATTTTTTTATAAACATTTACAGGCAGCACTTATTAAGCATAAACCTGCTGGAAGTGCACAATGAGTATTAATTTCTACAATAATTGTGGAATGATTTGTTGTTTCAGCATATATTTCAAGAGGTACGATTTTTACCCATACGCACAAAGCACCCCTTAAAAGCAGAAAAAGTATATTATAAAAAACGTAATCTGCCTTTTTTTGTAATTTTTTTATTTTTGACACCTATCATGGGAATAGCAAAGTCCTTAGAAAATGTTTTCAAGACCATGGTTGATCATTTGAACAATAAAACATTTCATACATTTTACTTGCCAATGACAACTCCTTTCTCTGTTTTGCCTAGAGATATGTGCAACGGTAACAGAGTTCAGAAAAACCCCAGCCGCTGCATGCTGCCATTCAGATCTGAAAAATTTCATATTATGATAAAAATGGATGTACTTTGACATCCTCTGGGATTTCCTGCACCTTGGGAACAGCTAATGAAGAAATACAACCTTGCCAGAGTAAAACGCAAGCTTTTGGATTCTAGGATTAAGACATTTGGCAAATGAGTGGCCCTTCTCACATCACCAGTAAAGCAACCATACTTTTCTGCCCAATGATTCTGCCTCAGTGTGTTTTGACTGTCTCTTGTCTGATGCTTTTCACAAAAAAGACTAAATATATTTAAACTATATACTAAATAGTTACTGCTGTCCTTTGTGATATTCATGTTTTGTTAAAATTAAAATATCAATTAAATACACACATACTGTTTTTATTCTCTCATTACCCATTAAACTATAAAACTGCAAAATGCTTACTACTTCATTTGCAGTAAAAGATTTTTAATCATGCTTATTAAATCATAAATATTTATTTTACATGCTTATATACCCAATTTGGCCCTCGTGGTTCGTTAAATCTTGTGGAAATAGATTGGATTCTTTATTCAGGAACATAGTTTCTGCCTCTAAAGTGTATTTCTACTCAGAAAATGATTCTCTTATCATGCCATTGTTAGGTGCCATATTTATTATCTCTGTGATTCCCAAATTAAAATTTGCTCAGTTTAAAGGTTCTCTCTCTCTCTCTCTTCCCCACCCAACCTGCCAGAATAGGAGATTGTGACCTTTTCTTTTGCCAGCTGACCTCATCAGTTATCCATGACCTTTATCACCTCCAACTGGATTAGTGAAGCATGCTCTACTTGGGGCTATAGCTAAATAGTCTATAGCTGTGTTCCTCCCCAAGAGGTGCTGTCATGCAAAATGCTCAACAGCCCACAGATGTAGACATGTGGGATCTGGAGTCAACTATGGAACTTTCCCTCCTCACTTCTCCAACAAAGCTTGAGCTTTTAAGCATGCTGGAAGACCCATCTATTTACCCAGGCTTTTGACTTAACGATCAAGGAGAACTGAGGGGTTATTATTGCTTGCTGTTTCTTTATGGGGTGGGGTTTCTACTAAGCATTTGTGTTTCACCTTTCATTAGAGAATTTAACAGGAATTTTATTATTTAATCTGTACACTTGTATTTCATAAACATAGATCACTAACAATATCACAGATTGATGGATTTTTTTTAGTTCAAATTTATACAATAAATTAGGGCCCAGTTCTGTAGTAAAGCTGCATGCAGGACTTCCTCGGAGGGCCTCTGATGCTTTGCTCTACTCTCTGACCCTCTAAGCATTACCACCACCTAAAAAACTCTTGCACTAGGTGAAGGTGGGGGCACTTACTTTGAAGTCTGTCAGTATTACCCCTTATGCTGAAGCTTTGGCCAGAGATGTCACCAAAGATAGTTTCAGATATCCTTCTGGCACCAAAAGCAGCATTGATCTTGGCTGTACTAAAGAGGAAGCACAAACAAGTTCAAAAGAAAGTGGTCTCTTTCATTCTCTTTATTTTCAAAGCCAAGAAGTTAGATGCAAACTGAGCCAAAATGCCCAAAGTCAGTACTTGGGTACCTTGAATGGTAAAAACAGCTCCTACAGTCTCAGATGTTCACAAGACTCATATCTATATCTGATACACGAAATGAAATTGAAGTGATCTGGTGAGCAAGTGATCTCTGCTTCCACTGAGGTGGGGTCAAGCTTAAGTTTTTAATTTCAAAAATACTGATTATTAGCTGCTGGATCCACATAGCTTGACACTTTCAACCAAGACAGAGGAACAGTGTAGCAGAGCTTAGAAAAGAGAAAACATTTACGCAGTCAGCAAATCCCCAGGTTTTAGTAAAGCTCAATACCACCACATGTAAAAGTTTCACCCTAATTTTACTATGTACGTTTCAAATGTAGTCAGCCTTTGATCTTATTTAAATGTAAGATATCTGCTGTGTGCAATAGTAACTTCTCAGCTATGCATTTGTTTGCATATTTAAGTCAACCTGGATCCTTTTTAGATGTCTCTTAAATCTACAATGTTGGCTGGAACATTGCTTTCTGTCTGAGTGGCACTGACAGAATCAAAAGTATTCTAAGCTCAAAAGACAAATTGAATAGTTCAACTGTTACTAGTTCTAATTCATGGAAAGTATTTCTATATGTGCCAAAGGGATTAACAGATTTTTACAGATTTATAAAGAAAATATATTCAAATTCTGAAGTACAATATGCAGTGACAACAATTGTATCTGGCACAAAAATCTTCTATGGAACTTTTAAGCATACTGGCATAATGTGAATGCTGATTATTCATTTAAATCATATCCACATAGTTTTTGGGGTGGATTAGATGTCAGGCGTTAACTATGTAACAGTTTACTAAAGAGCTTTAATTTTATATATATTATGTATAAATCCATTAAATTGTGCCTATGATTCCTTTGTGATTAAAATGAGTGAACACAATCTAACAATTTTTCAGTATAGGAAAATTCAAAGAGCAGTAAATATTCTGTAGCAAATTTTCAGCATACTCTGAAATCTTAACTGCACCCACAAGATCTCAGCATCCTTCTGCTTGCAACTTGAAAAAACAGAGTGCTAGGGTGCAGGTAAGGAGAGCAACCGAAAGTCTGGTCCTCTCTACTTGGGTGTGGATGAGGAAAAAGGAGACTAAACTTTACAAGTGCAGAAACATAATTTTTAATTGCTGTCCTGCTACAATAGGAACGATTAAACAGTCAGCAACTGCCAAATCTTACCACAGACATATCTTATTTTAAAAATAGGAAAATAACTGCAGGGAGAATCTATGCATGAAAAGTGCTGTGTAAGTGTAAAGTGTTACTTTCAGCTTCGATACTACTAAATGGTAATGGCTGGCAAGTGCTGCCTTTTTAAAATGGTGATGAATGTATATAAAATTGAAATACCTTCTAAAAAATGTTATTTCCCAAAATTAATCAGATCTTTCAGCAACATAATTTTATTATTTTCTTCCTAATGTTAACTAAAATTGGTTTGATTTTTCCACTGTCTGGATCAAGATGGCTTTAGTTTGAGCCAGAAGGCATGGTAGGAGATGCACCTCAAATTTCAACTGCAATACTGCAATTGTCCACTCGTGAGCAGAGAGAGACCTCTAACTGCATCCAGTTGTGCAATGGTCTTATATAATGGGCACGCAGGTACTAGGCAACAATGAAGACAAGGTAGATATTTTGCAGATTTTAGAACTGGAGTATTAGATCTCTCTGTCAATAACAGTAAAATGGTTTTAGTGAAGTACATGGTGATTAAACAAAGTTAGTTACTAAGAAATGGAGTTTTCCAAATGTATCACATCTGCAAACCACACTCTTTGGCAAGCATCAAATATCATGGGCCCAGAACCATCAAACACAGTTACAAATGAACTAGATGCAAATGCTATGATGCATGCCTGTACATCAGGGCAGCAAGTGTGTTTATAAAGGGTGATAATGCAGACCCCAATCCCTCATATCGTGTGTGCTGGATAAAGCATTTAAGAGAAGACTTGGTCACTATTTTGCATTCTAAAGCCTAATCACCTCCTGATACAGAAAACTGGATGGTCTGGCCCTTTCAACTGGACAAAAAAGCAGCTGATGCCAAATCAATGGTTTTTAGCTCAATGGTTTTTAGGACAATCATAAAGAGGCAAATTCTTTGAAGTTTCCACAACAGAGGCATCCAATAAATCATCTGGGTTTATAACTATTGAAAGGGAGAAGGCTGGATATGGATAAAAGGGGTGTGTCTTATACAACTTCAGTAGTAAGGTCCACTACAGCTGGGATTGAAATACGTTTTTGATTAATTAATTAATTAATGGAGATATCCTATCTCCTAGAACTGGAAGGGACCCTGAAAGGTCATCGAGTCCAGCCCCCTGCCTTCACTAGCAGGACCAAGTACTGATTTTGCCCCAGATCCCTAAGTGGCCCCCTCAAAGATTGAACTCACAACCCTGGGTTTAGCAGGCCAATGCTCAAACCACTGAGCTATCCCTCCCCCCGTTCTTCTGCCCTCATCCAACTGCTAACACTTTTATTTAGAGAATCATTTCAATGGGAAAGGTTAAAGTGCAGCCACGGTGGTGGAGAGGATGGGTGGGTCAGCAAATCAGGATTACAAAAGCACATGCCACAATCCATGCTAAAATTCAGAGATGCGACCAAGGTGTGACTGAGACTGGACTCTGAAATGAACCAACAACAGTATAATGTTCCTGAGCTGGTTTTTTGTGAAGAATTTGCTTCTGTGGAATATTTAGCCACAACCCATGTTCAGGTGGAGTCATTTTTCTAAGCATTTTTTTAATTCTTACAGTCCTCTCTACCTATGGACGCTTGTCCATCACCCATGTGACCAGGCCAAAGTAAGGCAATCTGGGACCCTAGGCATACTGCAACCAGGACCCTTCCTCTTCTCCATGGGTAAATTCCCCATTTGGAGTGACAGTGGCAGACGGTTCCCCTTCTCTCCCACTACTGGCACCTGGTGGTCCCTCTACCCTCAGCAGGAGGAAGGATTGCATTAACCCCATACACCCCACCAAGGATTTACCCCATCAGCTGAGGGGTATCTGCCTCTCCCTGACTCTTCCAGTCTGCTCTCAGGTAGCTCTCCTTTATGCGGTCCACGTGCTTTTTCTAAAGCCCAGTTGGAAGTCAGCTGACGAGTCACAGGTGCCCTGAACCTGGCTCCCCCTTAAAGGCACCAGTCACCCTGTGACAATGAAATTGTTTTCATTCTTCAAGTTGCTATCAGAAATACTCACTCTCATATTCTAAAGGAGACAAATATCTTCCTCCCTCCCTCTTTTTTTTTTTTTTTTTTTTAAAAAGATGCTTGATCAATGACCAGGATTTGCTAACTAGAAATTGTCTGATTGCCTTCTGAAACCCCCTGCAAGGATGCTTCATGCTTTGATGCTTTGGGTATTTCTAGTTCAGAAAAGCCTTTATACTGGAATGGATCAGTTTTAGATCTCCTACCCAGGGAAAGGGCTTTGGATCACGTGACCCCTTTAAGGTTCTTCCCTGGTTTACTGTTAGACAAGGAAAAACCTGCACCTCATCTAGAATAATGGGGGGACCTTGAGCATACTCACTGCATCTCCTGATATCCTTCCCTCCAGCCTTTTATCTGATGTCATTCCCTAGAGTCAGAATCAGCACCTGGGAGGTCAGAGGGCTTGAGCATCCAAGCCCACATTCTGTTTTATTCAGTTCCAGTCAACAGGGGAGCAGCCCCTGAAGATGTTAGCTGATGAGCCCAGGTGCTTCCCACTGAGGCAATAATGGACGGAGGAGATTATTGAGAGAGCTTGAGAGACCCGTCTTCAGCTCCAGAAGTCTAAGAGGTTAAACAGAGCATAACACCAGTGGCTTCTTTAGCAAAATGCATTGCAATAAAAATTACATTTTTAAAGGATCAAATAGTTCCTTATTGCTCCGTAGCCTGGTGACGACAGGCAAGGGAGATGAGAGAAAGATTGTTTTTCCACTCACAGGGTTATTATCAGAAAAGGGATTGTAAAAATTGCATCTTGGGATTGCCATTTGTATCCCAGAATTGCTTACATATCAAATTAGGTTTGTTTACCCTTTCTCCTTAATTACTAGCACTGCGGCACTACTTGATATCTGAAAATCTGTGCTCTTTTTGCTCCACATATCACCACCACTTAGACCCAGGAATCAGAACTCAGCTGATAAATTTGTCGTTGATTTAGGAAGCAGAAGACACTTTCGTGTTTCTCTTGTGCTGCTATTTTATTGGTACGGTGCCAGGGGTTCGAGAAACAGGCATTTGGTGATTGTAAAAAGCTGTCGATTTGGCACAGCATATATCTCCTGACGCACAAGCACAGCTATTCTGGCTGGCACACTGCTAGCAGCCAAGGCTCCACCCCTTCCCACCTACACGTAGGGGGAGGGGGTACAGGAGCACTAGAGAAGCTGCTCGCTGTGCTCTGGATGCCTCTTACTCTCCTGAGAAAGTGTGAAGAATGCACCACAATCTATCCATACGATTGTAAGATCCTGAATTCTCTTTGTTTGTACAGCACCAAGTACAAGGGGACTGATCCAGTTGGGCCCTGGACACTACTGTAATAATAATAAACTACAGATAAAAACAGTTATTAGTGCACAGATATGTTTTGCAAGACACACACAGCAGGCAACATAGTAACAAGACACTACTGCTACATAATCACTTTTCTGAGCATACCTAGATTCAGTTTAAATCACAGAAATCAGAAATAGAAAGATATAGTAGGCCTTCTAGCCCATTCCCCTACCAGTGCAGATGATTGTAAGGAGGTACCTGCTCCTCTGTATCAGATAAAAGATCTAATGCTCCCAGCTGTGTGCGGCATCTGGCTTCCATCCACCATCACAATTTAAACAAAAATATTGTTCAAAACTCATTTTGGTGAAACCCCCACAAGTCTTATGACAGACACAAACTTTAAGCTTTTCTGTAATACTTGAGATCTCTCTCTCTCACACACACACACACACACACACACACACACACACACACACACACAGAGCGAGCAAGGGTTCAGGATGTAATGCAAAGCTGTGGCTAAAAACATTGACCAATAGTATACTACCACTAAGACATTACTAGGGACACTTTCCAAACTGCAATGAAAAAGGAGTAAAAAAATAAGAAATCTTTTCATAACAGAAAGACAAAATAACGCCAAAGGAGATGAGCTGCTACCTCTAATATACTGCACAAAAACAAAATGGACATGATTTGCATTCAGAAATTGATGCTACATTGTCTCGTGCTTTAGATGGCAATGGGTGAGACTTTTGCAGATTTTAAGTCCTCCAGGAAAATTTGAATTGAGCATGCTTCCCCTTTCTGGTTTAAAGATATATGTATACTCAATGGTTCAGACTGGGTGACAATGACATGGAACTGCAGCATTCAAATCAAGTTAAGAATTGCAAAGGAAAAAAAGTTATGATCCTTAACTGGCCTTCTATACTTTTTTCTTTGGTAAAGCATATAACATGTTAAGAACCAAGAAGCAGTAAAATCAGAATGCTTCTCTCTTCTAACAGTATGAGAGTGGTCAGTACTAAAATATGGCAATGTTTCTACCGTTCGTCATTATGTTTTACACACAAGAAAGTTTTAATGTAGGAAGATGTGATATGATAAGAATAGTTACACAGGATTTTTGGCAGTAAAGTAACTGGTACTGAAATTCAGTTTTGACAGTTCTCTGAATCTGAAAGACCTGTAAGTACTCAAATGTCACCTGTCTATCCATGTGAGATTTAGCTTTGGCAGGTTTCAGAGTAGCAGCCGTGTTAGTCTGTATCCGCAAAAAGAACAGGAGTACTTGTGGCACCTTAGAGACTAACAAATTTATTAGAGCATAAGCTTTCGTGGGCTACAACCCACTTCTTCGGATGCATATGTTTCACTCTATATGCATCCGAAGAAGTGGGTTGTAGCCCACGAAAGCTTATGCTCTAATAAATTTGTTAGTCTCTAAGGTGCCACAAGTACTCCTGTTCTTTTAGCTTTGGCAGTATCTCAAAAGCAAAAAAAAAAAAAAAACCCGTTCTTTCTACACTATATTTTTGCCACTACAATATTTTTCCCTCCAAAGCTGTCTAAAAGTGTGTAGTCTCTTGGGAAGTATAATAGGAGGTTTATGTTACAGAAATATTTGAAGGGGACAAAAATCACTACTAGGTTTGAATAGTCATAACAATTAGAGTGGGCCAAAATGTGGGTTAAAGCACAATGGGTGGAATTTATCCTCAACAGCTGGTACTTAATGATTCCAAATCATACCTTAAAGTTTGTGATTAATTGATCTGTTCAATCTAAATCAAACCATTTGGAATCTTGCCTGATTATTTCAATATAAGTTGTCCAATTGTTAAGAGAACTTGTCATCTTACTTAATTTCAATTTTTAAAGCCAACCACTTCACAGATAGGTCTGGAAAAATAAGCCCCCTAGCCTGTAGGACTATTTTTTTTTAAACGCTTTAAAAAAAGAAACAGAGAGAGAGCTGAGAGAGTGCTCATCCCTGACCTCAGGCTGTCTTCCAAACCACTGGAAACCTGACAAAAGTTGCCTAAGCTGTTTTAGATATATTTTAGATTTGGCCGTATTCAACAGTCACAGAGGTATCAATGCCCCATTAACGTTGGAATTATACACTGAATTGTCAGAGATCTGTAATTAATTTTCACTCTGTGCAAAAATAAATACTCTTTAACTGATGTAAAAATATGCACATTGGAAAAAGACCATTCAGTTCCTGTGAAAAAGCTGAATTCACCTATTGTAGTTTCTAAGTCAATCCAACTGTGATGAATTCTACCAATTGTGCTCAGCTTATAAAGACATTAAAATAACAAGAAGTTATGATATACAATCCTCTGTCTGACTACTTACACATTCTTGGATTTGAATGCTTCAGCAAAGTGCTGCACACTGTGAAGAGAAGAGAGGTCTAAGGTCATAGCTTCTACCTTGGCTTTATGCTGCAACGAGAGAAAATTAAAAAAGAAAAGAAAAGAAAAAAGATAAATAACAGCAAGTTTAGTTCACGGTATCATGTTACAGTAAATGTGTTATGGAACATGTCTGAATTCCCTTGTTTAACATTAGAAGCCCACAGTGAATATAAATCATGAAAATGAATGGATGAGTGTAGCATTCAATGCCAAGTGCAGTATTCTAAGTTTGCGGTTCTGCTAAACGCATACACTGTGTGGTATACAACTTTATATAGCCCAATAAACTGACAGCAGACAGTTTTAAGGTTAACATGATCTCTTCTTTCTCCCATGTAGCTGAAATTTGTGAAGATGCAAATCATGAAATAAAAATAAAAAGTAAACAAATAATTATTGTTTAAAAAGAGATGCATACATTTAACATACCATTATAGGAAAAACACACATTACATATCACACAAAATACTTTAAAACATTCATACTTTAATTCAACCTTGCATAAAATAGTCCTAAAGCAGTCTATAACATCCACAGCAGAAAGGAGCAAGGACAGAATTTTATACAAGGTTAATAGGTCACTGCATCTTTAGAGGAAACTGCTCATACTTAAGGCTGTGAGTTTGTTACGGAAGTCACGGATTCCGTGACCTTCTGTGACCTCTGTGACGTCTGCAGCGGCCGGTGTGCCCAGCTCAGGGGCAGCTCAGGCAGCCCCTGCGGCAGGCACACCGGCCATTGCTGGGGCAGTCTCAGGCCACCGCACCTTCCCCCCAAACAGCCGAGTTTGGGTGTTGGAGGGGGCAGGGAGTTGGGCCACGTGGCGGGATGAGGCGGGCTCTGGGCAGCGCTTACCTGCGGTGACATCCCCTTCGGTCAGCTGCTAGGCGGCGGCGTGGCCAGGCAGCTCTGCGTGCTGCCTCCACCCAGAGCACTGGCTTCACAGCTCCTATTGGCCGGGAACTGCGGCCAATGGGAGCTGCGGCGGTGGTGCCTGCAGGCGGAGGCAGTGCGCAGAGCTGCCTGGCCACGCTTCCGCCTAGCAGCTAACCGAGGGGAATGTCGCCGCTTCCAGGGAGCTCCCAAAGGTACACCTCACCCAGCGCCTGCCTCACCCAATCCCGTGCCCCAACCTCCTGACCCCTCCCACACCCAAACTCGGCTGCTGCTCGGGGGGGAGGGGGAGGGAGGCAGCACAGAGCCAGGTAGGGAGCCTGTCATCCCCGCCAACCTGCCCCCCCCAGCACTGGTCCCGGGTCGCGCACTGCTGCCCCGCTCCCCAAGCAGCTGGGCCACCCTCACTCAGAACCTGTCGGGCCCCTGGGCAGCCACCACCCAAGTTTTAATCACTCATATTTTTAGTAAAATTCATGGACAGGTCAAGGGCCCTGAATTTTTGTTTACTGCCCTTGACCTGTCCATAACTTTTACTAAAAATATCCATGACTAAAACATAGCCTTATTCATACTCCTAAAGTCAACTTTTCAAACAGTGGAGGCAGTGGCAACAACACAAAAGGCGAGCCTGAACTTGCCAGCCTTACCCATTGAATGGCTCTCAATAAGGTTCTCAACACTATGTTCAGTTTAAAGGCCTTTGTCTACAGTTCTGTTGAACTGTTTTGACTCCAAACCTCAGAACAAATGAGCTAGAACAGCTACCCAGTGGTCTAGAGTCTTTGTAGTCTATTTTCACAGTAAACCTTGAAGGCTTATGGGCACCCATTGCCCAGACACAAGTTGATTGCAAGTCCTTCCAGCCACAGTCCTGTCCTATGAAAGAAGTCCTGTTCATCAGGTGAGGGTGCATTGTACCCGCAAAATGCAGCAATGTTCCATCCCCTGGAAAGAAACTGTTGTGCCTTTAGTCTGATCCCCAAGCCCTATCTTAGAGTCTGTAATAATAGGCCATCTGTGCCCTTCTCACTTCTAGTGATCACAACTGTCTCTCAGCTCCTGATTCCACCCCCCCAAATGATTATCTAACCAGGTTTGAACATGCTTTCAAAGAACTGTGACACTTTTCCATGTCTCCCCCCCCCCTCCCCCGACCACCACCACCCTCATTTGGTTGGCTGGATCAGTAAGAAAGAAATTTGTGTGACATTTCATTTAATCCCCAACCAGTCTCCTACAAATCAGTACAATTGTAATGTGCAGGTTGGACATTAGCATGAGTTAAAGAAAGCGGTGGGGGGGAGGAGGGGTGGACGGAAGAAGAAGCCTCAAACATGGCAATACAGTGTAGTAAACTGAAGTATTAGAGGTTGGATTTTAAGATAGTGTAAACCCTGCAGGTGGCCCTGCTGAGCGACGGGCTTTACTGCGGTCAAGAAATAATAAAGTGGGCATATTTGGAGAAACAAAGCATAGGTGGCGTGGAGGGACCTGTCAGCGCTGGGAGAAGCAGATTTGGCTGCCTCCAGCGTCTTCATAATCCCACCTCAATGATGCTTCTCTCTTTTCCTCTTTCTTCTACTTTGTTGACGTCCAACGTGCCCATTGCAATTATATTGCAGGTGGGGATTAACTGAAATGTCACTCATACGCCTTTCTTTCTACTCCAGCTGATCTTAAATTGACAGTGAAATAAATACAACTAAAATTTCAGCAGATTCAATTCCCATCAGGAAACATGAAGTCATAGTGCTTTGAAAGGGCTAAAAAAAAAAAAAAAAAACTTTCTCCAAAACAGTCTTGCCACCCCCTCAACCCCAAGATGTACATCACTAATTTTGCCCCACAGGAAAATACTTTCTTTTGTTCAAAGTTCAGAGAGGCCAGCAAGGCAATCCTGGCTTGCCCGGTGCAGTATTCCTCAACTGCAGCTCCTCTTCAGCTTTGCAGTGTTAAACTGTTTACTTAATAGTGGTTTTTTTTTAAATTGTTATTATTATATAGCTAAAACATTCTGCAGTCTTTTCCAAGGGGAAAAGAACAAGAATGCTACAAACACAAGGACAATAAGGGGTCAAAAACATCGAGTAGTTCAACAGACTAAACCACAAGCTGTTAGTTACTATGCTCTTGGGGACAGTGATTCAAGTCCACACACTATTACTCAGGTAATGCTTTCGCTCTTGGTGTCAAGTTTCAAGTTTCTGCCACTGACTACAAGAATGAAGAGGAAGTGCCTCCAATATTGCGAGTCCAAAGGAAAAACATGTGGTACCTTTCTACTTTCACAAGTAGAAATTCACTGGAGTAATTAGGCCAGATTTGTGGATGGATTTACTATAGGTGTAAAATGGGCAGTTTTAAAAGCATGAATAAATTATTAAAAAACATAAATGGCTAATTGTTATATTTAGATAGTAAATGCAAGCTACAAGTATGGATTTCTTGAACTTTGTCATTTCATCCAATGAACTGAGACCACCATCTCTGTCAGTATAATCAACAGCCCTGTATTGCAAAAAGTTAAACTTATCTTTTCTTTTGCTGCTTTTTTAAGTTTGTCAGACATGAGGTTAGAGAGAAAATCAATGAAAACATTTCTTGAGTAACCCTAACCCCAACCCAAAATGTCCTCCATGGAAAAAAACATGTTCAAGTGCATGTGAAAGGTGAAAATGACACAAAACAAAGAAATTCACTAACATTTTTCCAAGATGGCTACTGCTATTCCTGCTGTAATTCTGCAGTTGGCACAGAGGATCATAAGACACTGGGCATCAAATTAAATACACCCCAGGAGAGGGTAAACTACAGCAGCATCCCATTTAGGATAAGAGAGGCATTTTTAAAAAAGCACAATAGACCCTTCCTTGTCTAGAGGTTTTAGTTTAAGGGGGAAAATACTTCTTCCTGGATTACCAAAGGGACCAATAATGGAATAAGCCCAAACAATTTAGTATTACATTCCTGAGAGTCACTTACTCAATAGTGTTCACATTAAAATCTCAGCTCTCATCAATGTACTGTATAATCAAACCAAACTGTGATTAGAATAATATTCCTCTGACATCCTCCCTTTCCTTTGCCAATTTCTTCTGGCTTCTCCTCACCACTGCTGCCCTATGAAATAGGTTACTTGGTGTGATTGTGATACCAGAGGTCAGCCTCCTTTCATTTTTTCCCCTCACTTTGTTTGCATTCAATTATCCTGCATAAAGTGCCTTTGTTCATTTACAAAAACATTGTTTTTATTGATCTCAAAATATTTCCAATGTTATGTACCAGGAGAAATGGAAACAAACAACAACCAATGCACCCACACAAGATCAGAAAAGTACACTTGGATATAAACACACAGGCAAACAACTGATTATCACATGACTTGGAACTGTGTGGGTTTTCTTCAAGCAGTGATTGATAAAGCAATGAATCTTGTACCATTTTTGTGGACTTCGGCAAGCTGCTTCACTTTTCTATCTCAGCTTCTCCCCTGTAAAATTTAGATATTACCACTTACCTACCTCCCAGAGGTACTGTGAACATTGCTTACAGTTTGTATAGTAGCTTCAAGGTGTGAAGCACTAGGCAAGTGCTGTATTGCAAGCCTTAAACTCATTTTTTTCTTAATCATATACAATATAACATTGAAAAACTGTAAATAAGACTCACACTTACATTACCAGGTCCTAATAATGTAATAATATCAGCAACAACCATTGATGTGTGTAGGCTTGTTATACAGTAGCTCAGCATTACCTGTGTCATCATGTTTTCCTGCTATCTCTCTATATGCACATGTAGCATGCAAGTGTAGCGGTATTTATACAGGCACTAAAATAAAACATTTTTGCTAAAAGGTATCATTACTATAAATGTAACATACCATCAGAACTGATTGTTAATGGCATCGTGCAAATTCTGACCTAATGTTCATAATTTTATTATGCTGATGTCTCTCACCATTCCACTTTACATATTTTAGTACTGAATTATTCCTCATTTTATGTTGTAAAAATCTTAAATGGGACTTGTCACTTTCACAATTGCAAGAGACACTGGAGCTTCACGCTGACATCATAATATTAATTCACTAAAGCAGAGAAGAAAGCTGCAGAAAACATTTGTATTTAATTTGTCAATAAAAATATGACATTAATGTTCCCTCCACTACTTAATTTTAAATTAAATATTAAAGAGGGACTGGATAGCAGATTGGATTTGGAATAGTTTATAGAGCTTTTCACCTGTAAATCACAAGTTCATTACCCTCTGGTAGCTGTTCAATGGACTGTACCAAATGATCTGGTGCCCTAAATACAGTTTCTGGTGGATAGATGTCCACTGATCACAGCACAAAAAACAAAACAACAACAACAAAAACCTTTCACAAATCAGACCTTTTGCATCCATCTCACTAAACAGGCCATAGACTGAACGGTCATGATGACTGACAACCCGTTCACCATAAAAACACAGCAGAGGTGTTTCTACTGTCTCTCTGCCGACTCTGATTAAAAGGATGTGAATTAGTGTCAACCGTGAGATTTGGAGGTGACGATTTTTGACCATTAGGCAGTGCATTGAGACAGCTAGTTTATATTTCAGTTAGGCCACCAAACAGATAACTGATGCTAGCAACTTTTTGCCAGTAATATCTTGGACCATATTTAAGTCAACAGCCAAGAGAGGAAAGGCTCAATGGCCCATTACAATTTTCTTAGCCAAATAGTTTCTCTAAAATACACAATGCAAAAACATTTTGAAAATATGCATAGAAATGCTTTCCCTTCTTCTATCCCAATAGTAAGGAAAAAAGATGCTTACCTTATGCTAGATGGTTTTATGCATAGGTTTTTAAATATTTTTAAGTTTTAAGTTTGGCTGGTTTGAAGAGAAATTGCACTGGATAACAGTTTATTTAGTTTTGTATGTAAGCTACTTGCCATGAAGAGTAGAACTATTAAAAATGCTCAGAATGTAATTGGAAATATTTTGCATTTGAGACAGAAAAATGCTTATCAGGCCGGAAACTAAAAAGAGTGAAGACACTCAGAAAGCTAGCAATTTCACTATATGCAGTGTATTCGGGTTACAGCTTAAAAACTGTTTAAAAATGAACACTACCTGATACAGTAGTTTAGCAGTAAACATGATTGTGCATTTATGTCTTGGTATTGAAGGAGCCTTTTTTCATAGTGAATTTTTCATTCTAATGTAAGTGATGATTTACGTTAAATATAGGTAAAGCATGGTTACATTTTCCTGAAGGATTGCAAGAAAGTGAAGAGCAGTACAATAAGTTGAAGCATAAAAGCTTTCTCTGTCATAATATTTATTATAATGGCATATCAAATAGCTGAAATAAATAATGGATGACTAAAGGTAAATTCATATGATAAAGAATCCTTCAGCAGACACCATTACTTCTGACTGCTCTAGTTTTATACACAGTTGAAGCCTCTTAATAAACATGCTGTAGCCCCTATATCTCATGTAAGTACTGGAAAAACTGAAGATATACTTAAAAGGCAACATAGTGGTCATCAGCTGGTTTACTATATAATTATATTCTCAGTGGGTACTGTCTATATACTTTATACATTTAAAAGCCATATTTTCAAGGAAACTTAGTGAGCAGGACATCACTAAAAATATCAGACTTTTTGAGGAGATGACAAAAGAAAAATAGAATGTATTTCAGATTGATAAAGGCAAATCCAGATGGCAACCCCTCTCCCGCCTCAGGATATAGGTAGTTCTGAGCAGCCAACCCATATATCTGTGCGAACAAACAAAAACCCATCACATGCTACGCAGATGGACTGAGAAATAGACAATGTTTAAGAATAAAAGACTTGTAAGAGAAAACCGAAGAAAGGTCTGTAAAATTATTATCAAGTATTTATAGTAGATAAATCTATAAGACTCCAAATATAACCTCTATGTGACAAGGAAAGACTAAATAAATTCAAATTTCCATCTTGACAAAGCAGACAAAGCTATAAACATGTCTGACAATTTGACACGAGTTGTGACAGTCAACAGTGTCCAACAATAGCTACTACTGATGGAGGAATAAAACAAGTAAGAGGCTTCATTCTGGTTTAAGACTGTAAATATTGTTGCCCTAATGTACACAGCATATGGCACTTGGTGCAAAAGTATATTTATGTAATGCTAGCTTTATATTGTCATGCATGTACTTTGAGTGCTATGAAGTTACCTCTCATGTAGCTGAATGGGACAAATGAATCACACTGCCTTAAGCATAACCTAAGAAATATACCAGATGTTTAAAGAATAGGTCCTTGCACTACATTTTAGATAACATATTGATGTCCATTAGAAGCCATTGTGAATGGAATAATTTTATAGTCATTTTTCCTTTCTGCCTCAGCAATTTCTATAAAATACATTTCCTATTTGCACTTTAACTTTGTACATGAAAATAGTTCACATTATGTAAAATAATTTCATAAACATTTTGATTAATTATTTTGTTAACTCCTTAACACCTGCAAGGGAACATCAATTACATTTACTTGTTTTCTCCCTTTTCTGATTATTTCTGATATATGAAGGCCTTAAAAGGGATTTCGGTTGTTTTGTAAAAGGGGAATGGTCTGTCCTCCCTCCCTTTTTATTTTTAACATTAGAAATTCTAGTCTTCCCTGTTTTTTCCTGAAAGAGTTGATGGATGAATGGAGAACTGATAGAATTATGACATCAGATATGCCATGCAACTAGGCGTGGCAGTGATTTCAATTCAGACTGTTTAATTTTTTCTTCTTTGTTTTTCTCAAAATCTATTTATGCCAAATCCGTAATTAAATGGTTAAGAGAGAAACTATCTTTGTTAATGATTCAATATTACTGCCCCTTCGAATGAAGTCTTAGAAAGCCCATAATCCACATCTAAGACCTCCAACCAGGTTTCCAGCAAAACCATGAAATGCCAGGCTTGTCATTCTAGATATTTCCAAGTAATGAACAAGGAAATTTTTTGATTAAAATATAAAAAGAGTTCAAGCTTCTTTATAGATCATAAGAAAAGCACACTGCTCTATATCCCTCTAACCCCCTTTTCAGGTGACTTTTAAGAGCCATACCATAATATCATTATGAATGATTTTTATATCAAAATACATAAGACACTTTTTCCAATGCTGAATCCCAAAACTCAAGGGATTCACAGTACAGGAAGTAAAATCCTATTCCTCTAAGCATAAAATATTAGGAAATGTTAAAATACTGGGGATGATGGTATTTTATTGTTACTTTAATTTATGTATTTATTTTGGGCAGGAGAGTCAGCACTTCCTGCATTCGTTTTCCCTGGTCCTGTCAAATGTGATTTCATGCTTGAAGAGAGCTTTCCTGAAACTTGATATTGGTGCAAACATACACACTTGTACGCACAGCTGGGGACCTTTCTGACTGAGGTGATTAAACCCTAATTTTCCTCCCAAAGGGAGAGCCTCTGAAATGGAAACTGATTGCCAGGTTATCCACTCTTGATAAAGCTAAGGTTTGTGCTATATAGGGCATACAGACCTGAGGGCTATGATTAGCATAGCATTCTTTTAGAACTACTGGTCATCCTTGAATCTCTACCTTCTCATGTAGTCTGGATTTTTAGCTGGTATCTTTCACCTACCCCTTCTCAGGGATGTAATGAAGGTATGAGATGATTGACAGAACCCAGAGAATAAAGGACACCTTAGTTCTCAGAAGTACCGGGTTTACAATGGCACCAATGGTTCCAGGCCCACACTGGAAAGGGGCCCATTACAGACCCATCTAACCCATCCACGTGGCCGAGTTTAGCCCCTCGTCCAGGGAGGTCTAGCATCCAGGCCTTGCTGTGTGAGTGGCTCACCAGAGGCTCCCAGCTCACCTGTTGGGGGCTCGCCGCTCAACAGCCGGGCTCCGCCATGCAGGCTGGGCAGGGCTGCTGGCTGCGGGGCTGGTGGGCAGAGTCAGGACAGGCGGGCCATAGGGATGGTGAGCACAGCCAGGCCAGGTGGGCTCTTGGAGGGTCACATCCCAGGGGTCTGCCCCACTGCCCAGCACGGTTGCAAGCAGTCTCTGCAGCCCACTACCTATGGGGCCCCGCCTGCCTCCCCAGGGCCAAGCCACCTGGGACTGGTGCAGAGGCTGGGCCGGTCTCGGCCAGTGGGGGGACGGGGTCAGTATGGGAGGCTCGGCTGGGCCCTGCCAGGCAAGTAGGTCCCGAGGGAGCCTGGCCTGGGCAGGCCTCACTCCCGCTCCTGCCTGGCTGATTGTGCTGATCCCAGCGGGCTGGAGCGATCCCCGCCCCAGGACTGGCCCCAGCTGCGCTGCCTGCTCAGCCCAGTGGACACAGTCACCCCCCAGAGAAGCCGGTGAGTGCAGCTGGTGGGACAGGGTGCAGGGCAGGGGATCTCTGGGGAGTCTGGGGCGGGGGGCACTGGGCAGTGAGGGAGTCGGGGGGCTGTGGGGGGTGGGAGAGATTTCTGTGTTTTGGGGCACTGGACACAGGGATGTGGGTGGGGGTGATGCTGGCCAATGAGGGGTGGGGGAAGTTGGTGTGTGTTGGGATGCTGGGCAGTGGGGGGAGTCTGTGGGGGCTCTGTGCAGTTGTGGTGGTGGCGCTGGGGGGTGCTGCATGTGCCGGGGTGTGCAGGGTGCTGTGCAGTTGTTATGGGGGTGTGTGGGGCTGGGCATAGGGGTTGATGAGGAATGAGGGGTTTGAGGTGCAGGAGGGCGCTCTGGACTTGGACAAGGGGTTGGGGTGCGGGAGGGAATGCTCCGGCTGAGGGGGTGGGTACTGTGGTGGGGCTGAGGATGAGGGATTTGGGGTGCAGGAGGGGGCTCCAGGATGGGGCCGAGGGGTTCAGAGTGCACGAGGGGGCTCAGGGCCAGGGCCAGGGATTGGGGTGTGGGCTATGGGAGGGAGTTTGTGTATGGGAGGAGACTCAGGACTGGGGCAGCGGTTTGGGGTGCGGAAGGGGGTCAGGGGTGCAGGCTTCGGGCAGCGCTTACCTCAGGCAGCTCACAGGAAGCGGCATCATGTCCCTAGGCGGCCAGGGGGATCTGTGTGCTGCCCCCGTCCGCAGGTGCCACCCCCGCAGCTCCCATTGGCCGCGGTTCCTGGCCAATGGGAGCTGCAGAGCCGGCGCTTGGGGCAGGGGCAGCACGCAGAGCTCCCGTGACCGCCCCTATGCCTAGGAGCCAGAGGAACATGCCAGCTTCTTCCTGGGAGCCGCACGGAGCTGGGTAGAGAGCCTGCCAGCCCCATGCCAATCGGACTTTTAACGGACTAATTAGCAGTGCTGACTGGAGCTGCAGGGGTCCCTTTTCAACCGGGTGTTCTGTTTGAAAACTGGACACCTGGTAACCCTATTGGCAGGGGTGCTGGCAGTGTAGGGATGGGCAGGCCACTGTGCGTCTGGTGGCTGCCGGTTTGTAAACAGTGCCCGCGCACTGGGCTGGGCACTGACCCCTCCTGGCCCCCTGTACCATGCCCCATTGCCCCCATGGGGGCCCAGTAATATGTTTGGCACCAGGGCAATAAAAGGTTAATCCGGCCCTGGTTCTCAGTCTTTTTAACCTAACCTATACCTTATAGCAGAATGGGTCCATTCCACAAAACTGAAGTCCCTCAAACTGTGCCTCTGCTTTTTCCCCAGGCACTATGCTAGAGTTGATATCTGAAAAGGATAGTCTCAAATTGCTAGGTTAATTCCCTACATATGGGAGGGGAAATTCCAGAACTAGGTGACTGGTGACAGGTTAATCTATCAGAAGCTAATCAGAGTCTGAATGAAGACAGGGAAGATTGGGTTCTGCCTTTGATTTTAAAGTAAACAATAAAGAAGGCAACTGGTGAATTGTGTGTATTCTATAGCCTACGTTGTTGCCTGAAAGAGCCTTGCAAAAAGTCTGGTATGAAGGATTTAATTCCTATCATTGGACTGTTATAAAGCATCGAGGCATTCTGTCCATCTACAGTTTTTTCTACAGTCTTTGCTTTTCCTCTCCTGACTTGTTTGAGTTTACCAGCAATTAAAACCTACCACTGATCACCTTAGCCCTCACCCTTTGCTTAGAAGGTGACTGCAACCTGCATGCACATTTCATCAATCTTTGTGCTGCAGCCGGCACCAAGTTCCCAGGTTGTGCAGACTACTATTGCAAATCACCCACTGGTGTTTTAAACCTTATTATGTAACTGTGGACATATTTTCTATGTGTGCACAATACACTAATTAATTTCTCTTTGGCTGCTCAATTTGGGGGTTTCTGAAGCAATCATTTCTCTAAATCATCAAAACTGGCTCCCATTGCCATGAACAATGTATTTGCATTATACAGCACTTAAAGTAGTATGATTTTATAACTTGTCAAGTTTTCTGAAAATGATGCTATACTGTACATAAATTTAAAAAAAAACAGATGGAGGATCAGGGAAAGCCTGGTCTATTTATGTTTCTTTTTATTAAATCAAACTTTCTTCACAGCTGCAAACTGTAGCACAGCTATCCTAAAATTATGCTCAAAGAAAAGGATAAGCAAAGGCACTACCTTTTTTTTTTTTTTTTTTTTAATTCCTCAACCACTAGGAAGGGAAAAAAACACCCACTAAACCATAATTTCAGAGGACTGCAATTTGCAGGCTCCAAAAGGTTTGACTTGTGCTGTATGAATGCGATTGTGTTGCCTGTAGTACACATCTATTTTAATCCCAAGAAATAAAACGGATTTTATAAAAGGAGATTCATAGATTCCCAGGCCTGGGAATGGTCCCTGGGAAGGGACCATTTTGATAATCTTGTCTGACCTTTCCCAAAATAATTCCAATGGAATATCTTTTAGCAAAACATCAATCTGGATTTTAAAATTGTCAGTGATAACGAGTACACCATTACCCTTGGTAAATTGTTCCAATGGTTAATTTATCTCACTGTTAAAAATGTACACCTTGTTTCTAGTCTGAATTTGTCTAGGCTGAACTTCCAGCCATTGGATCATGTTATAATGGTCTCTGCTAGATTGAAGAGCCCATTTTCATATATTTGTTCCCATGTAGGTAGTTATAGAGTGTAATCAAGTCACCCTTTACCCTTCTCTTTGTTAAGATAAATAGATTAAGCCCCTTAGTTTATCACTGTAAATCACGTTTTCTAATCCTTCAATCATTCTCATGGCTCTTCTCTAAACCCTCTCCAATTTATCAACATCCATCTTGAATTATGGACACCAGAACTAGACAAAGTATTCCAGCAGCAGTTGCACCAGCGTCAAATACAGAGGTAAAATAATCTCCTACTCAAGAGTCCCTTGTTTATGCATCCAAGGATTGCATTAGCCCTTTTGCCCACAGCATCACACTGGGAGCTCGTGTTCAGCTGATTACCCACCATGACCCCCAAATCTTTTTTCAGAATCACTGTCCCCAGAACAGAGTCCCCCATCCTGTAAGTATAGCTTACATTCTTTGTTCTCAGATGTCAACATTTACATTTAGCCTTATTAAACACACAGTTTCCTTGCACCCATTTACCAAGAAATCCAGATCACTCTGTATCAGTGACCTGTCCTCTTGATTATTTACCAGTCCCTCAATTTTTGTGTCATCTTCAAACTTTATCAGTGATGATTTTATGTTTTCTTGCAGATCATTGATAAAAATGCTATATAGCATAGAAGCAAGAACCAATCCCTGCGGGACCCCACTTGAAATACACCCATTCAATGATGATTCCCCATTTTGAGACCTATCAATGATACAATTTATTTCAATACTATGACACATTTGCAGCACGATTCACAATTGGTTCAGATCTGAATGCACTTGAACTGTTGGTAGTTATTTGAGAATCTACTGTTTTTCTCACCCTGCCATTCCCCAGATCTAGATAATATTTTTCCAAGAGATTCTTTTGAGATTCTCCTAGGGAATCTGAAAGAATCCTGGCAATATGTTTTGTATGTGGCTTACTTTTCTAATAAACATATCTATTTTTTTTTACAGAACAGTAAAGCTTGCCTGGGAATCTGTAACAGAACCTTTAGTGTCCTATTCAAATACTTCAATTTCTTCAAATTCTGAAAGACTAAGTTGATGGCATGAATATATTTCCAAAAAACAACATTGAAAGGTCTGATATCATCAGATGACCTAGAAAATACAGGCCCTTTTTGTTTACTTTTGAAATCTTGATCAAATCCAAATTGAGATCCTAAGATTAAATAAATTTGACACTCTCAACTAAAGCCTTAGTAGATGTAAGAGAAGCTTGCAAAGTCAGGACATTTAATTACCCCTATCTATTGGTTGCTGGCCACATCTGGACTGGAAAGACATGTGGTATAAGATTTAAGGGGAAATAAATATTCTCAATTAATGTTCGAAAACCTCAACAAGAAGTAAAATAAGAGATCATCTTGTTTAACTACTATTGTAATAAAATGTCTAAAAAACAAAATCAGATCTAGGGTTTCATATGTGCACTCTCATAATAAAGCTTCATATACACGCCAGCATGGAAGTTGCTTATAATTGATTTCAACATACAGACTTTATGACTATTGAAATGGTGAATACCACCTGTATAGATGAAAAGTAAAGACAAGAAAACTATGATGGCCAAAAAAGACAGTAAATGTTTAAGCACCTACAAAAAAAGACACCCCTTTTCCCTGCTCTCTCAAGATTCATAATCATAAGCTATGTTGTGGCCTGAAAGTGCAGACAAGCACCGTGCAGTGCATTAATCCTTCAAACACTAACAGAGGCTGGCAGGGATTTAGGCTGGAATGTATTTACAAAGTGACAAATTATGTTCTGTATTATACAGAGAGAGAAAGAGCACCCACAAATAGGCTGATAAATGTCAGCTGCAGTCATGCCAAAAGGTTTATTTTTATTATATTGTAACCACAAATTTTTTTTTATTTTCTTTTTGCAGGGAGGCCCAAAGATTTATTTGTTGCAGGAAAAAACAAGATTATTTATAACACAAAGTAATAAGTAAGATCACTGATGTTCTGGGCAGCCTGCCCTCCTGCAAGCAATGTTCAGACTGAGGACTTATCTACACTTGAAACACTTCAGCGGCACAGGTACAGCAGTACCCCTGTAGCGCTTCACTGTAGACACTACCTACGCCGATGGGAGGAGTTCTCCCACTGGCATAGGTAGTCCACTTCCCAGAGAAGCACTGCCGCTCCAGGATGTGGATTTTTCACACCCCTGAGCAGCAAAGCTGGGTTCACCTAAATTTTAGTGTAGACCAGGCTTGGGCTAGAACAATATCTAGTAGTTAAAGACAGTCGTAGTTCATTGACTACACAAGTGACTAGCAAAACACTATGTTTCCTTAATGGAAAGCATGAAGATGAAATCACAACAATATGAAAATAAAACAGATACAATTTGTCAGATAAAAAACGTAATTTCTAGATATAAGCCAAAAATATTTAAAATGAGGTTATTGTACTGTATGAACACCTACTGTCACAGAATCGATTAGCAGAACAGTGACACCCACAGGTACAGAAATTCACTATGGCTTCTATACAGTACATTAAGGCTTACCAGTAGATTTAAAGTATGGTACTTTCACTTTCTCTTATTACCAGAAATATACTTCATTTCACAGGAAAATCAATCCAGATATGGATATTTTTAAAACATGTCATTTCCTTAAATATGAATAATTTTACAAGTTCTCCAAGCGAACAGGAATAATTACATGAGATAAATTACCAGGCACAAAGGAAGAAATGGAGTGTAGGCAGATTTTGCAGAACTTAATATTGAGTGTTTATGACAAGATTTTTATAAGGGCCTCAAACGGTCTAATTTTCTGGGTGTAAAGTAAAAAATGTAGATGTCCAACACACTTGTACCCACAAAGTTTAGTTGGATGACTAAATAATTTTCCTTGTGCCCACAACTGTTCACATCCCCTAAGTTAACTAGCTGGATATGCTCACAATATTGAATGAACATTTTTCAAGTCTACCTTTTTGCATGTACAAAAAGTCTCATATGAATATGAGCAACTTGTATTTGAATATACACATCATGTATTCAGGCACTTAACTACCTGATTTGCAAACACAAACAAGAGAAGGTTTTTGTGTATTGATTTATGAACAAAAATACAAGCATGAAAAAACCATGTCCAAAATAATCAGAGATGTAAATGTAAAGGCTGGAACAGGGGTCGGCAACGTTCGGCACGCTGCTCGCCAGGGTAAGCACCCTAGCAGGCCAGGCCAGTTTACTTACCTGCTGACACGGCAGGTTCGGCCGATCGCGGCCCCCACTGGCCGCGGTTCGCCGTCCCGGGCCAATGGGGGCGGCGGGAAGCCGCAGCCAGCACATCGCTCGCCCGCGCCGCTTCCCGCCGCCCCCATTGGCCCAGGACGGCAAACCGCGGCGAGTGGGGGCCGCGATCGGCCGAACCTGCCGCGTCAGCAGGTAAATAAACTGGCCCAGCCCGCTAGGGTGCTTACCCTGGCGAGCCGCGTGCCAAACATTGCCGATCCCTGGGCTGGAATGAGGTCTTTTGAATTAAAGGCCAGATTCTGATCTCAACTGCACCTTTGTAAATCTGAAGTAACTCCAGTAACTTAAGATTTACACCAATGTTAGATGAAATTCTAGACCAAAAAACTGGCAAAGCAATTTTGCTGACCAATACATACAACTCAATTCAGTCAACTGCAGACATAAGGGGTCTGATTCTCATTTACACTAAGGCCACTTTACACTATTCTGACATTAAAAAGGGGCCTTAAAGTGTGTGTAAGAATTATGTGACCTTAGCATAAATAAGAATTAGGCCCAAAGTCTATATTAGTTTTTTAAATCCTTCAGCATGAAAACCCCTGAAATTTTCATTTTGTAACTAAGTATGCACATAGCCACAATTTTTCAGTATCAAATTCCAAGTCATGCACTACAAAAGTACTCAAGGAAAAATGTATCGTCCAATAATATAATGGGCAATTTCACTCTATCCTGTTCTTCTTAAGTTTATTTTTCTTCTATATGCTACTAAATAGTAAATATTGATTGGCGGTGCTTTTTAAATGCCCTCTATATACCACTGACTTGGCCCTTTTGAATACCTCTAACAAAGCTGGTGTATGTGCATATTACAGTAGGCTGTGCACACTATCTTAATGAATTTTAAAGTTTTTATATAACAGTAGTAGTAGTTTTAAAATCTATATTCAATACTGGGAAGTGTTGTTAACTGTGGTAAGGGTAACAGTCAAAAAGAATGATTAAAAACTAGTCTTCATTGAAAATATTTGCCAGTACAACCAATGCATGCCCTTGATACAAAGCCTTTTAGACAAGGAAAACAATTAAAGAAAGCTAGACAAGCACTGAACATTAACAGAACAAACACGCCGGTTATTTTTGTGAATAATAATGGTGTCTCAAGGAGAGAAAAATCTCTAGACATTTGTATAACTCTGAATGTTGGTCACTTTTCTGTATATTCACACAGTTGTTAAATTTTTTAAAATAAAAACATTGCCAGCTAATACTAACTAGTTAAAAAATTGCTTTTCTGCATATTTCCATGTTTAAAATTTTATTTTTAAATAAATAATCTACCCCTCCCCCCCGCAACCTTTACGTTAAACACTTGCTGTACATACCTGAACACCTGACCAAAAAAAATCAGGTACTGTATGTCTTACCCATATGCCACATGCAAAAATGTAAAAGATATATATATTTTTTTTTTTTTTAGATTCAGAAAGAAAATTTCCAAGCAGATGTTTATAAACAGAAGGTAATGGATAAAAACCCAAACACAATGCTGCATTATGTTACATGATTCACTGATGAACCCATTGGAACTACTGCAAAAAGCCCTTCTGGAAAACTTCCAGAAATTAAAAGGTGCAAACAAGCTGCCTAATACCCTTGCGTAGACTGAATTCTTATGAAGAAAATAAAGTTTATTGTCTGGAAACAGAGAAAGCATGAGGAAAGCACTAAAGCAATGGAGGTGAACAATTAGACAGATGTTCAGTTAAGGAAATAAAGAGAACAGAAGAAGCCATCACTGAGGAATTTTACGAGAATACTGACAACTCTGCACCTCATCAAGGGCACTGGTAAAGTTAAAGCCAGTGAAGCCATTTCTGCTCAACTTCAGAATAACTGCTGACCTTGCAAAACCCAGGATGTAGGTAATGTGACCAATAGGAAAGTAGCATTACGCTTCTCACTTTAATATTTTCTCCCAAACACTATCCATATACTGTACTGTAATTCAGGAAAATGAACTGTATTTCCTTGTGGGACGTTACATGTACCAAAGATTTCCCTTCACTCCCCCACAAAGAGTGACAATATAAGGAAAATCTGTTTTCACACTGCTTTCATTAGCCAAATAAAATTAAACAGTGCCTAATGCTTCTAACTTTCATAAATAATATAAATGCATGGTTGGGATAACTTTTCTTTAATATGGTTACATGCAATCAAGGTTCAGTGTGTTCTTAACATTTGTAATGTTAAACATTTGCACACATTTTTTCTGTAATGGTAGTTGATTCTCAAACTACTGCAATAATAACCTAATTCTCTAGTTTTGCGATTCTTTTGATATACTCTCATTAGTGGCAAGACCACAATATATCGTTACTTTGAAGTCATGGGAAGAAAAAATAAGATTCTAGCTAAGGTCTGTAAGTTTTGCTTCTCTGTGTCTGTGCAACTGGAGCAAAAAATAGGAGGGGATTTTTAAAATATTTCAAAAACCATTAAAAGCTGACCTAGTAATGTTTTCTCTTACTAATTGAAACCAGTCACGTGTATTTTTTTGTACCACCAACAGATAACTTTCATAATTTTCCTGTGAGTAATTGGCTGCTGTTTCGGTAGTTTTTACATTAAATCTAGACTTACATTCCAAAACATCTGACTAGTGCTACTCGGTGCTGTATCAGCAAGCACAAAATAATTGTGTGAAATTCCTTTTAAAACTCTGTTTTGTTCCATTCTTTACATGCACCTCAGCAAGCTACACAAAGTACCATACCAATCCACTGAAATACCTGGACTAACATTATTAAAGAGTTCTCACCAGCTTTAAAAACGATGGGAATCAAATTAATGATTGAACTCTGCCCTTAGTAACACCAGTACAATCTCTTTGATGTGACGCAGCTTAGTGTGAAGGCAACAGTTACTAAATTCTACCACAAGTACAAAATATGGGACAGATTTTCAAAAGCACGTACTATGGGGTTTAGCAGCATAAGAACCACTGTCTCTGCTAAACTTTTGAAAATCACCCACCACCTTTGCTTCTTTTCTTTTCTTTTTTCTTTTTTATTAAGAGACAGCTCCTCTCTTCCAAGCATTTTTGCAATAGCTATAATGTAATCTGCATTCCAGGCATGATGTAGATCTTCAGGCATTTACCTCCACACGAGATTGAAGTTTCAAAGTCTCCAGTAAATGAAGAGACCTGTGCAAGGAAAGTTGGTCACTCACACTTTAAATAATATAAAAGTACGTTGTGGAACATGATCCACTTCACACTAGAGAGAGTTGAAATGACAGTTATGAGATAATACAGAGACAAGGTGGGTGCAACACTGCATAGAATTATGGGATAAATCTGGATCTGTAAAAAGCAACAGAGGGTCCTGTGGCACCTTTAAGACTAACAGATGTATTGGAGCATAAGCTTGCATCTGACGAAGTGGGCATTCACCCACGAAAGCTTATGCTCCAATACATCTGTTAGTCTTAAAGGTGCCACAGGACCCTCTGTTGCTTTTTACAGATCCAGACCAACACGGCTACCCTTCTGATCTTTTAATGTAAAGTTCAGTAAGCATATTAATAAACAAGAACAATAATACAGCATTATTTAAAAGATAATGCATATAAACTGTCTCCAACTAACCATTTACTTACATTAAGAAAAAGTTTACATCATTAAAATATATAGAAAAGACATGACACAATAGCATAAAGGTTTTCATTGGCATTACTTTGGGATGACTGCAGTATTTATGAGTGGCAAAGCTAAAAGTGTGGCATGCAGATCACTCAAAATGAGTGTTGATAGGATCTTTACACCACTTCTTCATATATTCTGTATATGACACGTGACAGAAAACATATATAAGTGTTTTAGAAATTATATTGGGACTAATTTTCTCATCCTTCCACCAATGAAGGTAGGTGCCATAGGACATTGGGGCAGCGTTGTCTAGTGGATAGGGACATGAACTGTGACTTAGCAGCCCTGTGTTCTACATCTAATTCTACACTAATTTACTGTGTAACATTGGGTATATCACTTCATCTGTCTATATCCCTTTCTCATCCCCACCACTAATTCATTCTTTGTCTATCCTGTCTACTTAAACTGTAAGCTCTTTGGGGCAGGGACCATCTTTTACATGTTTGTACAGAACCTAGCACAATAGAACCCTCATCTTAGCTGGGGCCTCTAGGTGCTACCACAATAAAAATAACTAATAATAATAAATACCATGAATGCAGCTGTACAGGGTCTCAGAGGGAGCTACGGAAACCTCTAAAAAGGACCTAAAATAGATTTTGTGTAGAAATAAAAATGTCACTACATATAATTCATTATATTAGGACCTTTCAAGGCAATAAACTGGGAATCTCACTTTTTCAAAGGTATAAAGCTCTTGTGTTGAGACTGGGAAGGACACAAGATTACAGACTTTACAAGTTTTGTAAACAGAAAACCTGGTACTAGTTTAGGACTGAATCTTATCCATCCTGGGAGCTACGTGAGCAGTCCGGTGCAGAATCTCAGTGAAATCAGTGGGGTTCATAATGGACACAATGGTTCACTCATTCAGATCCCATTGCAGTACAGAGGGCTTAGCCTATTTTATTTCTCGGAAGAATTTTTTTTAATCAATAGCCTACAAGAAAAAAAAACAAAAAACTCAATCATATAAAAGAGGTGTCATTTTCTTCTGGTGGCACATACTTGTTTCAACGAGAAAAATTGAAAAAGACAGGAAAAAATGGCAATAAAACTGCCACAACAAAGAAAAAAAGTCTATGAGGAACTACACCCTATTAAGCAGGTACTGTAGTTCTCTTTTCAAAGATGCATTTAGAGTTTCTTTGGGTGTTCTTTTAAAATATTAAATAATCTAACAATCAAAGGAACAGCTGTTCAGATACATTCCAAATGTGAGGGCAAATTGCTTTCCTGGAAAATTAACAAAAAAGCAGTTCAATTAATTTTCTAATAAAGGAAATTGGTTTTATATTTTTAGAACAACTCTATGACTAGGGTGACCAGACAGCAAATGTGAAAAATCGGGACGGGGGTGGGGGTGGGGTAATAGGAGCCTATATAAGAAAAAGACCAAAAATCGGGACTGTCCCTATAAAATCGGGACATCTGGTCACCCTATCTATGACTCAGCTATAAGGTGGAACCCAGAGACTATATTCTGTAAGAACGATGTATTTTTTTCCAATGAATTACTAGTTAGACCAACTGGCTAGCCATAACTTACTAGTGTAACTAGCTATGCCTGTTCCCTCTCTTCCTTCTTCGCTCCTGATAGAACTTCCCAGCACCACAGGCAGAATGTTCTACAAGACCTTTGGCTTTTTATGCTTGAGTTTAGTGTTGCGCATGAATATTGCCACCTTCAGAGCACAGCAAAAGGATGTTCTGATAGGTATTCAGCTCACTGACGCCATGGCAACACTGTAGTTGCTACACTGCAGGATTTGCCCACCAGCAGGGGCACTTTAGCATCTAGCTCTCAGCATCATGGGTTAAAACAAAAGTGGGATGGTTGCAAGGCATTTTCTTTGATAGATCCTTGACTGTGGAACCCACATCTCTCTCCCTTGGTGCAACAGAGCTTGGGTGTTTTGCACTTCAAGGCATGATGTATAGCTCATTTATTCTCCCCAGAGTTTTCTTGAAAATATATGAATGGGATGATCCAACAGAGAAGGCTTTTCTTTATTACAGGTTGATTAAATGGCAAATTTCTATTTTGAGAAATAGGGTCACCTTTGGGGAGAATGAGTAAGCCTGTGCACTGTCCTCTACACTATTGAGCTTTTCTAGTTTATTTTTTAAATGTTCACATAATTATAATCAGTTACACCCATTTGTATGTGTTTGGTTTTCATCTATTGGAAGGTGCACAGATACTATCACAATGGGCACCAAGGAATTCCTCAATATAAAGAAAGCAAATAAAGATAGAAACAATAGGCTGAGTTTCTCAAAACTGCATGAGGAATTTGGAGTAAAGTTTTCAAAAGAGGAAAGGGCCAGATTTTTAAAGCTATTTAAGCACCTAAAAACACATATAGGCAATCAACAGAAGTTAGGCACTAGACCCGCTTTCGAAACTCAAAACTAGGTACCTATCTGCATCTTTAGGCACCTAGATACCTTTCCAAATCTGGCCCTAAATGACATCAGAGCCCAAGTCTCATTTTCAAAAGTACCACTTAAGACTTTAAGTCCCACTGAAATTCAGTGGGATTTATGGGCCATATTTACAAAGGTATTTAAGATCCTAAATATGCAGATAGGTGCCTGGTAGGATTTACAAAAACACTTAAGTGAGTTAAGCACCTAACTCTCCAAGGTGCTTGGTGGGATTTACAAAAGCCCCTATCTGCAGATTTAGGATCTTATTTAGGCAACCTAAATACCTTTGCAAATATGGCCCTGAGGCTAAGTGACTTGCACACTTAAGAAAGTTTTGCCAATGGCACCCACTTCCTACTGAAGTTGACAGAAATAGGGTGTCCAAACCCCTTTGAAAATCTCAGCCCTCTAACCACCCACTGCCCAAAATAATGTATTTGTGGTTAAAACAATTAAAAATGGTGCGAATAAGTAAACATTGTAAAAAGTGAGAAACCGTAGAGAAGTTGTGTCAAATCATACTTAGAGGCAATAATGGGATAATAGTTTAAGTATGCTTACAAAGACTAGATGTAATTCTAGAACAAAATAACTGTAGAGTGCTTTTTTCTTTCACTTAACTGCAATTTCTGTCTCCAACACCCACAATGCTGTTTCAGAAACTACCACAAGTTCCCACACTGACCAGACCACACAAAACTGCTCATGAAACTTAGCCACCAAAGCCAGGCATGTTAATTCATCATCCTGTCAAAATAATGACATTCATTCATAAACACCATCCAATCTCCTCTACACCTTGCTGAGTATTCTGTTCAGCCTAGTGAAACACACTAATTACACACTTTCTCTGCCTACCCTTCGAACAATATACGGCTCTATGTTTGAAAAGAGTAACTATAGAGAACTGAACAAATACCCTTAAACCTGACACAAAAAGAGATGATCCAAGGATACAGGGATGTTGTTAGGTGCCACACTGACTTGGCTAGATGCCAGACCTGGCTCATCTAAGTACTTAAATAAGATTCTTCCACAGAATAGGCATTTAGTATTATCTGACCCATACAACAATAAATTAAGTTTTCCAGACTGCTTATTTTAAAGGCTATATCACTATCTCAGTTTATGCCATTCATAGCTCCCAACTTGGAAGACCTACACAGGCCAGACTATGTCTAGTGCCTGTCTAGATGTGAAAGTGGGAGGAAGGGCACAGAAAGCTTTTCCTCCTTTGGCAAGCCCCTGCGCAGGGACTTATCACAGTTGCATAGCCCAAGCTCTCCTGCATGCACAGACTGCACCTTGATGACCCCTTCAGGTCTAGACCAGGGGTCGGCAACGTTTGGCACGCGGCTTGCCAGGGTAAGCACCCTAGCGGGCCGGGCCAGTTTATTTACCTGCTGACGCGACAGGTTCGGCCGATCGCGGCCCCCACTCGCCGCAATTCGCCGTCCCGGGCCAATGGGGGCGGCGGGAAGCGGTGCGGGCTGAGGGATGTGCTGGCTGCGGCTTCCCGCCGCCCCCATTGGCCCGGGACGGCGAACCGCGGCCAGTGGGGGCCGCGATCGGCCGAACCTGCCGCGTCAGCAGGTAAATAAACTGGCCCGGCCCGCTAGGGTGCTTATCCTGGCGAGCTGCGTGCCGAACGTTGCCGACCCCTGGTCTAGACATATGATTGGCAGGGTGTCAGGTGATTAGCCCAGGAGAAAAGCACCCTCCTAAAGAGTAGACAGAAGATCCCCTAACGAGTTCCAGGATGCCAAATGAGGAAGAGTGCCTCTGAACCACTTCCAATATGACCCTGTGTCTATAGGGCCCAGTGTGTCCTATAATTGACAAATCCCTCCATAGCTGCCCCATACCAACTTAGTGGGGAGCAGTATATATTACCTTTTTAAAAATAGTCTTTTAAATTATCTAAAAACTGTACTAATTACACAACTAATTAAAAACCCCATGATATGGGTAACTTCTTCGGAGTAATTACTTGGTACTATGATAGCAAGATTTATGAAAACATGTTACCATTTTGAGTTTTTTCACAGCTGCTTAAGTGACTGTGGAAATCATTTTGGAAAAGCGGTATCCAAATGCAAAATAGTGTACAATACTGGGAAATGGACGGGAAGCATTTCTGCAACTTAATCAACAACAGATGCCATAAGAAAAAGGTTGAGTTTGGAATGGCTAAATACTCTTGGATTTAACAAAAAATGGCAGCTACAAGAAGAATAAAAGGTGCACCTGGTGAATACATGGGACACAACAGTAGGGTGACCAGATAGAAAGTGTGAAAAATCAGGACGGGGGTGAGGGGTAATAGGCATCTACATAAGAAAAAGACCTGAATATCAGGACTGTCCCTATAAAATCGGGACATCTGGTCACCCTACACAACACTCCTATCACATGGTTTTTCTACATCATCAAAGTTTAAAGTTTTTTTTTTTTAATTAAAAATAAAGATTTACATGGTATTACTTTTAAAACATTGGATTGATGCAATTTAAGAGCAAAAGACAAGATATGAAATCGACTTTCTTGTTCTTGAAAAAAAAGTTGCTGTCAAAAAAAAAAAAAAAGAGAAAATGGAATCACACACACACACACACACACACACACACACACACACACACACACACACACACACAAAGAAATTGCCTAGGAAAGCAGGCAGTACAATAAGAACATGGCTCTTCCCATTTGGAACAACAACATATTATACCAAGGGGACTGGTTTCTTTGCTGCCTTTTGCAGTCATTTTCACCTGTTTAAAGTGGGTGTAAAACACCACCTTTCTGATCTGTAAATGACTGCCCCAGGAGCAAGGCAATGGGGAATCAGGTCCCCTGGTTTTGATTAAAATAGATCAGCACATTAAGGTGAAGCAGAAACAGCCAAATTCTGCTCCTAGTTAAGCCACTATAAGTCCAGAATAACTAAGTGGAGGTTTTTTAAGCATGGTTCAAAGAGAGAAACATCAGAAAGAAACTAGTAAACATGTCAGATTAAAGAGCAATTTCTTTTCTCTCAACAACCTCCGAGAAGGGATTTAATAACAAGGACACCTGCCCTGCTCTCTCCATCCTTCTATTCTGCTTATTTTAGAACATCTCAGCTTTAAGAAACATTTGATAAAATTACGTTCAATGTATAACAGTTAAACATTTCCAAAAATAGTCCATCCAGACAAGCATATTAATTCTCTGTGTGCACTGTTCTATGGCAGTAGAAAGTAGGAAAAGCATTCCTCTGAGAACAGAAGCTACTCGACTGACATTAAATAAAAGACAATTAAAATAATGGACTAATCCATGCAATGTTTCGTTTGTACCTTAAACCAGATCACACAAATCTAGCCCAAGAACTATTTCTGCCTGTCTACTCGGCTGGTGTTCAATGAGGCAATTAAAGATGGAGAATCATTCAGAGGGAGAGAAGTACACTGCATTCCCTCTCCTGGAAACGTTGGCTTGCTTGCTCTCTTTGTTGCTTTCTTTAATCTAAACTAAAAGTCCATGAGGCCAGAAGTATATGGGTGGAGTTAGCAGAAATAGCAGGAAATAAGGGTCCAAAGCTGAGAGAAGAGCAGAAAGTGTGTCTGAAACAGGTGCCTATATGCTGTTTGGTTGATCCCCTCTCTAGCAGATTGTAATAGCTTTTAATATTTATATATCAACACATAGATTTCATATATGCTTTCCTGATGCAACAATTCCCATAATAACTACGAGTCTTGATTAAGTTAGGAAACATGTTCTATCACAAAGGGATCAGAGCTCTACATTTCTGCTTCTTTTTCAGACTACTTTTGGAGTTGAATGAGTTTCAGTAACTGCTTTCCAGGGACAATGCTGTCTGCTTTCTTTACGAGGGAAGACCAGTACAAGGATATGGGTCCCCACTTGTATTTTGAAGGTGGCTACATTGTTCTGATCTCTAATGGTAGCTTTTACTACAGCCTCCACTGAGAATCCCTTAGCCTCATTCCCTGCAAAGTCCACCGTGAGCTTTGGTGGAACAAGAAGATGAGGACCTTCTTTGGGACTGACCCACTCCATTATGTGACACAGACCACTGGGTAACCATCTGGTTAATAAAGTTGCAGCCTATTTTCTGAACCCGTAACAGACAGGCAGGGGAGGTGGGTTTATTTGACTATAGAGGCAGGAACAGAGAAAGAAATGAGACACTATTAAAAAAGACTCAATGCCAATATTGTGAGAATACAAACACTGTCCTTGCTGAATAGACAAACTGAAACAATTATTAGAATGTTTTGCCTCTTCCTGGACTTCCGTAAGAACGTTGGAACAGAATGATACAGGTGGCTCCATGTGGAGGACTCTTCCCACACATGGATATCCCTCTTTCTATGCAGAAGGGGGAAAACTGTGCTTCAAGATACTGTTCTTCACACTGCCCACAGAAGGAGAAAGGTGGATTTCAGAAAATGAGACTGAGGGCTAGGTGGAATAGCCTCTGTGTGCAGCACTGTCCCCAACTCTGCTCCTGTTCAGAAATCTGGACTGAAAGTAAAACAGCAGGCATCTGTACTTCCTCCATCTGGCTTTCCTCTGCAGCTCATACCACAAGAAGACCCCAGACAACAGAAGCAGGGATCCTGAAAGGAGAGGAACAGCAAAGAGAACAGCTGGTCTCTCTCTGAGAAAAGTTATTACTCATATTTTGCAAGAGCTCCACTTCCTCATGGATCCATGAGATCTGTGGAACTGGGAGGGGCCACAAACTTTGAAATTTGTGAACTTTAATCCATTCCAGCAGAGAACAGGTTTAGCCTCAAAGGACTTTTATTTCCCCTTTCTGTGGAAGGGAGCAATCTGGTCCATTGCACCCAAGTTGCAGATGGCATAACTGCATCCTATATTATTACTGCATTTTACATGATTATAAAGCACTAGAATTTCTCTTTTCATTTACAAAGCTTTACAGGACCTCACAATTGCACTTTTTAATAAGGTGATCATACCCTTTGCTTTATACTGGTGATGATCAAATTACAATTACTTAGAGAAAGAGTTTTGATATAGTTAGCCCAAATTGTGGAGTTCATTGCTTAACGTTATTAGCAATTCTAAACTGGGTTTTAATTCCAAATCACCCCTGTAGATTTGTTTTAGTCATAAAGTTTGTTTGTGTTTTTCCCAATTAGCTGCACTTTGTCCCTATTTTTAAAAATCTTTCAGCTATATTTGTAAAGAACTTTAAGATGTATATAAACATTGCTGTATAAATTAGGAATTATGGGGAACTTAAGTGATCTCGTTATTCAGGTACAGGTATAAAACATACCACATGTGTCTTATTGTTCAAACTGAATAACTAGTGGCAAAGGGAAAAAAATTAACATCTTATTTAAATAGCTGTGGGCCTAATTTCAGTGACATCTCATCCATTGGCCTCCACTGGAGAGGAGGCATGTTGGTGGACTAACAGACATGAATGCTGGTAATAGAATTTTCACATGCAAATGTGTGTGAAAATTCAATCATCAGCTGTTGGAAGTGTTTATGAATAGAGGCTGAAAAATCAGGTCCTTTATTTATGAAGCAAACAACTTAGAGTAAATGGACCAATATGCAAACACAAGAATAAAAAATAAATTGTAACACAAAATAGTTAAAGTGTAAGAAATAGCAATGATTCAAGCCTCAACAATGAGCAGAAGGTGTGGGGGCAGGGGTGTTGACCAGAACCCCCTGTGAAATGACAATGTCCACAATAAACATACCCTTCCAAAAGAGCAGTGACAAGCCTTGTGGTCAAAGGATAGATAACTAGAATAGAGGATAACTAATGCTAATGTGTGCACATTGTGCATCTGAAAACTATTAATCTCCATTGGAAATGTCTTGTGGAAAACTATTTGTTATTACTAATATTAAAGTAGTGGCAACCAAGTTCGAGTCTTCATTGTGCTTGGCACTGTACAAATGAATAAGACAGTTGCTGCCCCCAAAAAGCTTACAGTCTTAACCAAGACATATAAAGGGTTAGAAGAGAAAGAGGCGTGAATTGATTTGCCTGAGGTCATACAGGAGATCAGAGGCACTGCCAGGAACTGAACAGAAGTCTTCTAAGTCCCAGTTCAGTGCCATATATCCTGAAAACAATGATGCCAAGATTTTTATCCTGATCAACTTCTTTCAAATATATCCCCTTCGTTAGGTGTACGAATTGTCTCATGATGAAAGAACACTAAAAAACTTTTTTTTTTAAATGTCCCTTCTATAATCCTTACCCATTTTTGATAGGTAAGAAATGCTTTTCCAAATCAGCATACTGTACCTTTAATGGTTCATCTGCAGTTCAGAATAAAATCGGAACTATTTGTTGTTCATTGTTGTTATATTCTGTTCCAAGGTTCATAATTTGAAAATTGACTTTGGGGACTTTTTGCTTGGTCTATTAAAATGATTCATGTTGCATTCAACATAAATTGTGCATACACAGAGGAGGCTTAGTACACGTATTCAGAGTATAATAACTAAAGTGAATTTTGTACAAGCCGCAGTTTGTGGCAGGGATGCAGTATCATTTGTCTTAATTTTTCTTCAGCATTACATTAGGCTAGTGCATTTACATTTTCAGGTATGGCTAACCACTTTAAAACTTTCTTTTTACAGCATGAGTGAAGAGAGAATCAAATCTGCATGTTTATGTGGAGTAACAAAGTAATGCCTTTTTACTGTCTAAAGTACACATGGATTTACTTTCCATTTACCTTCGTGCACAAGGCGACTGTAAAGTGCATGAAATATTCACCACCTATGAATCATGTAATGCTCCTATTAAAATGATGATAATGTTCTGTTTTGCCTTTCAAAAACATGATATGGTAACAGTCACATACTCTAAGTGGTTTTGTCACTGAAAACTACAAGTGTAATATACAGTATGGCATGGAAAAGTTTAATGTATCTTAAAACTTTAGAATATTTTGTGTGCAAATTAACCACATGAGGACTGACATAAGACTGCATGCACTATCTTGTGAAATATTTATTTGGCAAAATCGTGGCATACGAAGAGCCCAGTAAATAAGACTTTGGAATAAGAAAGAAAGAAAAAGAAAGAAAGATCTGACCTGATTTACAACCTAGGTGAGTTACAGCAGAATTTTGCCATATGTATATATTCTACCATTATTTCAGTTAGATGACGTGCTTAATAAATTCCGTATTTTAGCTTAATTTTTCAAATATGGCAATACTTGACAAAATATTTCTGCAGTGAGAGCCTGATTTTCACAGCTGTTCGAACAGATCTTCATTTCTATAGGTGCAACTTTCTGCTCACACATATTTTTGGTTCACAAACACCAGTGGCCACTGCTGAAAAGCATTAACACCTGCATGCATAGGTGACAGGGTATTCAAGGCAAATAGGTTTCGTGCATTAAAATTCTTGCACCTGTACATGACAACAATAGAATCAATCATTTGTGCATGCAGGAGTTAGGGCAAATGTAAAATCTGGGGTCTGAAAATCAGTCTCTAAACTTTAGTTTGATGTCAACAAACAACTTAGTTCATTTTACACTTGATTGAAGACACTCACCAAACAGCAATGGTCAGCTCATCCAGATAAGACATCACCTCCATAAGATATAGGGTAAGCAAATAGATTCTGGGAGGCATTCTGACAAACAGGGTAGTGGCTCAGCTCTTATCTTGAGGACTTAGGAAAAAGACCATTTGCTGGGCTCTTCTTGTTCCACAGATGGTCACAACATGCCAAAATCTCATTAAACATAATACAGACACTTCTATAACCTTAATAGCATCTGAGGAGTATGTAAGTGATTCAGCCTTTAGAAAAAAATTAAACATAAGTGTGTAAGTCAGCTGAGACTGAGCACACAAACTTCGGTGTCCAAACTCACCCCCCCATTCTGGACTTTATTGGCAGCAGAAAAACAGCACACAAAATACACCGCAGCATTAGTTTCTTCCTCAAGCTAAGCTGGTCCTAGGGTATCCCACTCAGGATCTCCTCTATCTTAAACCACACCCCTTTTATATTCTAGTTGGAACTAACTGGATCCACCTGCCAGCATTATTCTACAGTAATTAACTGAGCCTAAGGTGACTCAATAGAAGAGCCCTGAATTCCTATACAGAATCGGCTGCCATTTGACAAAAAACAGACTAAAAATAAGAGCCACATTTTCAGTAACAGCCTGTTTGTTTTTATATCCAAAAAAGCACATGCAATTATTTGCATCACAAAACAGTCCATAAGCAGGTATTAGAATGTGACCCGTGGTTCCAGGTCCAACATCAGGTGAAAGTAGACTGAGGCACATGTGGCTTCTATTACAAATATGGCCTAGCTGTTAATAAGAACATGCATCCAGAGAGATACACAAGCTAACTGGCAATTTTTCTCCAGGTATACCAGTATAATTATATCAGTATAGGTAAACTCCTATAGTCACACCATTATAACTCCTCCTTGTAGACTCTTATTTCAGAAGAATGGTTTTTTTCGGTTTTGCTTAAACAGCTTCCAAAGCAACATAAACTAAACTGGAAAAAGGCACTCTTATACTGGCATAAGGGTGGCCACATGAGGAGTTATACCAGTGTAGCTATAGTGGTTTAAATTTACACCCTATCTTATACCAGTATAACTTCCCTCTGCAGACAAACTCTAAGGCCTGGTCTACACTATGACTTTAATTCGGATTTAGCAGCGTTAAATCGAATTAACCCTGCACCCGTCCACACAACGAAGCCATTTATTTCGAAATAAAGGGCTCTTAAAATCGATTTCTGTACTCCACCCCGACGAGTGGAGTAGCGCCAAAATCGATTTTGTCATTTCGAATTAGGGGTAGTGTGGCCGCAATTCGATGGTATTGGCCTCTGGGAGCTATCCCACAGTGCACCATTGTGACCGCTCTGGACAGCAATCTGAACTCGGATGCACTGGCCAGGTAGACAGGAAAAGCCCCGCGAACATTTGAATTTCATTTCCTGTTTGCCCAGCGTGGAGAGCACAGGTGACCACAGATAGCTCATCAGCACAGGTAACCATGCAGGCCGATAATCGAAAAAGAGCACCAGCATGGACCGTACAGGAGGTACTGGATCTGATTGCTATATGGGGAGAGGATTCAGTGCTAGCAGAACTTCGTTCGAAAAGACGAAATGCCAAAACTTTTGAAAAAATCTCCAAGGGCATGATGGAGAGAGGCCACAATAGGGACTCAGATCAGTGCCGCGTGAAAGTCAAGGAGCTCAGACAAGCCTATCAAAAAACAAAGGAGGCAAACGGTCGCTCCGGGTCAGAGCCGCGGACATGCCGCTTCTACGCCGAGCTGCATGCAATTCTAGGGGGGGCCGCCACCACTACCTCACCTCTGACCGTGGATTCCGAGGCGGGGATAATCTCATCAGCTACACCTGAGGATTCTGCGGAGTGGGAAGAGGAGGAGGAGGAGGAGGAGCTTGCGGAGAGCACCCAGCACTCCGTTCTCCCCAACAGCCAGGATCTTTTTCTCAGCCTGACTGAAGTACCCTCCCAACCCTCCCAAGCCAGTATCCAAGACCATGACCCCATGGAAGGGACCTCAGGTGAGTTTACCTTTTAAAATATAAAACTTGTTTTAAAAGCAAGCGTTTTTTAATGATTACTTTGCCCTGAGGACTTGGGATGCATTCGCAGCCAGTACAGCTACTGGAAAAGTCTGTTAACGTGTCTGGGGATGGAGCGGAAATCCTCCAGGGACATCTCCATGAAGCTCTCCTGGAGGTACTCCAAAAGCCTTGCCACAAGGTTTCTGGGCAGTGCAGCCTTATTCCGTCCTCCATGGTAGGACACTTGACCACGCCATGCTTGCAGCAAGTCATCTGGTATCATTGCATGACAAAGCCTGGCAGCGTATGGTCCCGGTGTTTGCTGGCATTCAAGCAACATCCGTTCTTTATGTCGCTGTGTAATCCTCAGGAGAGTGATATCGCTCATGGTAACCTGGTTGAAATACGGGAACTTAATTAAGGGGACAGAGGTGGCCGTTACTACTGGGCTGTTTGCCTGTGGCTGAAAAGAAATCCTTCCCTGCAGTTAGCCAAGCGCAGGGTGGGGGGAATTGGCCCTGAGCTTTTCGCGTTTGGCTAGCAGGGATCTTCCCTGTTACCAGCCACGCGGTGGGGGGAGGGGTACAGCGATCATCCCAGATAATTCATGGCGGGGGCGGGGGCGGAGGGGTTAGTTTGGTTTCTGCAGGGATCTTCCCTGATACCTGCCATGCGGTGGGGGGAGGGATAAAGCGATCATCCCAGAGAATTGGATGGGGTGGGGTTAGTTGGTTTTCTGCTGCTGAAGGTTAACAGGAAAACCGCAGCACTCAACGGGCTTTGCTTGGTATGTGGGAAAGGAGGGCGCAGAAGCCGAAAGACAATGGCTTACCATGGCTGCATGCAAGCTGAATTCTGTTGCCCGGACCTGCGTCTGTGATCTCTAACACCAAAGCCACAGGCACTCAATATTAAGATGGAAAATGCGACCTTGTACTGAAATCACATGTGCTATCTAATGTGAATAGTGTTGTTCACCGTGAAAGAGTATAAGCATTGTTCTGTAAAACGTATCGTTTTAAAAACTTCTCTCCTTTTTTTCAACCCTCCCTCCAGCAGCTGCAAATTTTTCAAGCCTCCCTCCTCCGTCCCGAAGGCTATCTCAGATAAGGCGGCGTAGAAAGAGGACGCGAGACGACACGTTCACGGAAATAATGGAATGCACCCGCAATGAAAGAGCTCATTTGAATGAGTGGAAGGACACGGTATCTAAATTTAGGAAAGATGCCAGTGAACGTGAGGTCATGAGGGACGCTCGAGATGAGAGGTGGCAGGCTGCAACGCTGGGGCTGCTGCGTGATCAAACGGACATGCTCCGGCGTCTGGTGGAGCTTCAGGAACGGCAGCAGGATAACAGACTGCCGCTGCAGCCGCTGTATAACCTCCCTCCCCCCTCCCCATGTTCCATATCCTCCTCACCCAGACGTGTAAGAACGCAGGGGGGGAGGCTCCGTGCACCCTCCCACTCCACCCCAGTGGACAGCCCAACCAAAAGGCTGTCATTATATTGAATTTTTTCAGTGGCCTTTTACTTCCCTCCTATCCTCCTCCCAAACCTCACCCAGATTACCTTGTTGGTTCTCTCCCTATGTTTATAATCACTTAATAAAGAATACATGATTTTTAAACGATAGTGACTTTATTTCCTTTGAAAGCAAGCTGGGGGAAGGGGGAGGGTGGGTTCCTTACAGAGAATGAGTCAATAAAGGGGGCGGGTTTTCATGAAGGAGAAACAAACAGAAATTTCACACTGTAGCCTGGCCAGTCATGAAACTGGTTTTCAAAGCTTCTCTGATGCACAGCGCTTCCTGGTGTGCTCTTCTAATCGCCCTGGTGTCTGGCTGCGCGTAATCAGCAGCCAGGCGATCTGCCTCAGCCTCCCACCCTGCCATAAAGGTCTCCCCCTTACTTTCACAGAGATTGTGGAGCACACAGCAAGCAGAAATAACAATGGGGAGATTTCTTTGGCTGAGGTCAGAGCGAGTCAGTAGCGATCGCCAGCGACCTTTTAAACGGCCAAATGCACATTCTACCACCATTCTGCACTTGCTCAGCCTGTAGTTAAACAGCTCCTGACTCCTGTCCAGGCTGCCTGTGTATGGCTTCATGAGCCATGGCATTAAGGGGTAGGCTGGGTCCCCAAGAATAACTATTGGCATTTCAACATCCCCAACGGTTATTTTCTGGTCCGGGAAGTAAGTCCCTTGCTGCAGCCCTTTAAACAGAGTAGTGTTCCTGAAGACGCGAGCATCATGAACCCTTCCCGGCCAGCCCACGTTGATGTTGGTGAAACGTCCCTTGTGATCCACAAGTGCTTGCAGCACCATTGAAAAGTAACCCTTGCGGTTTATGTACTGGGTACCCTGGTGCTCCGGTGCCAAGATAGGGATATGGGTTCCATCTATCGCCCCACCACAGTTAGGGAATCCCATTGCAGCAAAGCCATCCACTATGACCTGCACATCTCCCAGAGTCACTAGCTTTCGTAGCAGCACCTCAGTGATTGCTTTGGCTACTTGCATCACAGCAGCCCCCACAGTAGATTTGCCCACTCCAAATTGATTCCCGACTGACCGGTAGCTGTCTGGTGTTGCAAGCTTCCACAGGGCTATCGCCACTCGCTTCTCAACTGTGAGGGCTGCTCTCATCTTGGTATTCTGGTGCTTCAGGGCAGGGGAAAGCAAGTCACAAAGTTCCAAGAAAGTGCCCTTACGCATGCGAAAGTTCCGCAGCCACTGGGAATCATCCCACACCTGCAACACTATGCGGTCCCACCAGTCTGTGCTTGTTTCCCGGGCCCAGAATCGGCGTTCCACGGCTATAACCTGCCCCATTAACAGCATGATCTCCAAAGCACCGGGTCCCGCGGTTCGATAGAATTCCATGTCCATATCCTCATCACTCTCGCCACCGCGCTGCCGTAGCCTGCTCCTCGCCGCCTGGTTTTGCAGGTTCTGGTTCAGCATAAACTGCACGATAAGGCGCGAGGTATTTACAATGTTCATGACTGCTGTCTTGAGCTGAGCGGGCTCCATGCTTGCCGTGGTATGGCGTCTGCACTGTTCACCCAGGAAAAAGGCGTGAAACGGTTGTCTGCCGTTGCTTCCCTGGAGAGGGGGGAGGATATACCCAGAACCACCCGCGACAATGTTTTTGGCCCCATCAGGCATTGGGATCTCAACCCAGAATTCCAATGGGTGGAGGAGACTGCGGGAACTATGGGATAGCTATGGGATAGCTACCCACAGTGCAACGCTCCAGAAATCGACGCTAGCCCCGGTACATGGACGCACACCGCCGAATTAATGTGCTTAGTGTGGCCGCATACATTCGACTTTATACAATCTGTTTCCCAAATTCGAATTATATAAATTCGGATTAATCCCGTAGTGTAGACATACCTTAAGATACACGCTCATGATGGCTCGGTTTCCACATGTGACTCCAATAAATATCTGTGGTGAGAACTTTTGTTTATTTGTCTTTCATTAAACTACATTTTCTCATAATCTCCAAAAGATACTGATAATATTCTAACAATCTGCCACCAAACAGCTGTCATGTTCATAATACAAGATTTCTATGTTTCTCCAAACCACCATCCAGGTACTTATAAAGTGTCCAATCATGATGGTATCTAGTCTGGGATTAGCCTCTTTATCTACTGTATTTGGAACTATTCACAATTCTGTATTTTGTACTGTACAGAACAGAACTCAGATGTAATGTTAGCCTTAATCATGGCCATATTAGCACTAAACCAAATATACATAAATTATTCAACTGAGCAATTCACAAAAGGTACTTAACAAGTATTTTATCATATTCTCTCTTATTTCTGGCTACAAATCTATTTCCATAGAGACACCAAAATGCAACACAAATACTATCCAAATTTGTATTTTCTGGCTACACTGTGAGAGCTTTGAGATTCAAAGTCAAGCCATTTTCTTTCCCAGTATAAAATAATTTTCATCAGGAAATTATGATGATGGCTCTTGTAATATCATTTGGGAATTCTCTCTCTCTCTCTCTCCTTTTTTTTTTTTTTTTTTAAACAAATTCACTTCCAAGTAATATTTTTCCCATCACATTTTGAAATTACATGAGCATGGATTACTGCTTTGCAAAATTAAGTAAATAAATAACTTTATTGACTTCATTCATTAAAATGCAAGGAACTCAGGTAAAGCTAAATATAATATAGAACATTTAAAAAACAAAACAAAACAAAAAACACTGAAAAGTAACTGGTTCCAAAACATGGTCAGAAAACTCAATCATATAGAAACAGGTAGTGTAGGTGTTAAAATCATACAGGGTAAGAAAAAAAAAATCTATATTTTAATCTTTTTGGGTGAAAACAAATTATCTTATTTACTACATGAATGGTTTCCTCAATTTGACGCCAATCTTTGGAGGCAACTTCAACCTGTCTGAATTAAACAGCCTGCACAAGAAAAGACTAGATTATTTATATTATGGAGGACTGCTTAAAAAATAAAATTGAAAGATTACCTTACCGTACACTGAAAATAAGAACATGCACATCACTCTATCTTACAAAAACCTAATTTTAGTTTATTCTGTTCATAGAGAGAAGTTTGATAGATAAGTACATTACATATCTATTTTTCTGGGAGGGGAGGACCTAGAGACAGGAAGAGACCCATAAATGTTTCTGTCACTGTATGTTGCAATAATAATTTTACAGTCAGGAGACCTTCTGATATTTAATCATCACATCTGAAGTTTAAAATTAACATTTTTTCAACCAGCAATGTACAGGATGAAATATAACGTCATAATGGCTTGTTTGTTTTAAGAGTTATATTCCTTCTCAAAAACAATCACAAATTAAAAGTGATTCACTAAAGCACATAAAAGTGGCAAGACAGAAGTGTCTTATGTTAAGACCCATAGACAAAGGGTTCCACAAATAAAGGTGTTTCCTGAAGCCAAATGTAGGCAGCCTGCTCAGCAAAGCTTACAACACATTAAAAATAAATAATTTACTGTGCAGGGGTCTTATGCTGCAAACATTTACTATCGGGTATAGTGCTTGCTATGGTGAGTAGAACCATTGACAAGCTCACTCACAGTGGTGTGTGTTACTTCTGGTAGCGAGTGTTTGAACAGTCAGGCACCTAACTATTTAAAAAGCAACATTTCATGGAAAATAACTGCTTGGACTACGTGGTAATTCATGGTCACTTTTTTCTTTTTTGTATCTGAGGCAGTGGAGTAACTTCCACTGGGCTTAGAAGCCCCAGACTCTAGGCAAACCCTGGAATTCATTCCTAGTGTGATTTAAAGGGTTTATATCAGTGATGAATTTGGGCCAATAATTCCAGGACATGTGCCGTTTCATTATATCCAAATATTCCAGAAACATTCTTTCATCCCACTGATTGGTAGTGATAGTCAATTAAACTTGTTGCTGAAAATCATACATAGCACTGCAGCAGAAGAGGTTACATACACCACCAGCACACTAAATCATTTCATATTCTATTTCCTTCCCAATGTCTTATTTATTGCTAAGAAACAAAAGCTTAAGAAACTGGACGTGAAGATCTATTAAATGTGATAGCTGGGCTATACAAGAGTGTAAGGAAAAGTTATAAACGATTTCACTATCACTCTTTCACCCAAGCTAAAAAGGACAACAGTCGCATGGGTGTCTCTGATATAACTGTAATAATCTGGTTATGCCCTAGCTGATGTCATCATATATTTAAACAGCAGAATGGCATTTTAAATGAAGGCCAATAAACTAATTTCTGTATGGCTTGGACATAAAGGAGGAGATTTTAAAGGGCACAAAAGGCAAATATGTTTCAGTACTGCCATAGCAAAGGTTACGACCAGTGTGTTAAAGTGTAGATATCGGTTGCTTTAAGAAAAAAAAGTTGAGACAAATGTTATTGGCATTTCAATTTTTTTAGAAAAATGGTAATGCAAATGTATGCAAGAACCAAAATATAACAAATTACTGATGGGAATAAAGTAAACAAAACATGGACCTAACACCATAATCCTATTTCAGGGACGTGGTGGAATTAGCAAACTATTATTATTATGCAGTACCACATTATTTCTTTTGTACAAGTGATAACAAGGAAAGGCTGGCAGAAAGAGCAGATGAGGTCTGCAAAAGAGACCTTCTAATTATGTACCTCAAGAGCTAAACTTTCCAAGAAGAAAACAGGGCAAAAGCATGTGAATGGTATATGATTCTACAGACCTGAATCATCCTTCCAATGCAATTAACACACTTCACCCACAAACATAAGCTGCAGTACATCCAAGTACTGTGTCTAGGAACACTAGCCATTTACTTAATCTCACTGAATGTTTTAAATGAATACACGTTGAACTGAAAAAGAACCACTTATTAAAGCTCCTTTTCAAAACTATCAATGAGCACTTGTGCAGGAGATCAAATTCAGACCATTCAAAAACCTTCAATTCCAAGTGAACGACCATGCTTCGATACATAAAAGACTAATACAAGCAGTCACTTGGACTAGAGCCCCATGAAAAACACCGGGTGACAAAAGCCCCTTACAGCAATCTGCAAGAAGGAGAAATAAATTAATCAAACTGCCAAACGAAGAAGGCCGTGTTTGACCTCCTTCTGATCTCATTACTTCTCTATTACCCTTTTGAAAAACATCCTCTTACAAAGATCACTAATTGAAGATTATGTGGAGCGGAATCACACCTCTCCATCACCGTGGTAACTTTAACTCATTTGTCATTCTAATAATTCACTTCTTTTCTTTTCTGAACAGACAGAGACACTAATGGACTATCATCAGTTAAAAAGGCAATTTTTCCATTTAATTGCACTCATTAAATACTGCAATAGAACAACTGGAAAAGCAATACTCTCACTATTTAATCATACTATAGTAATAATAAAACACTGCTTCAAAATAAACTTGGTAACATGTAAAATATACTACAATAGCTGTTACAATAGCTAGAATAGCAACATTATTTTGAGATAATTGTGTTTGCTTTTTTTAAATATTATCCTTTATTTTTGACAATGTTTATAAAAGGAACAGCCACGCACTGTACAGAAAGTCATTGTGTAAGGTCCTTCACAGTAACTTCAATTCTGTTTTCACCCTACCACTGCAGTTCAAGCGATCTCATGAGCTAACACAGCCAATAGATGAATTGTGAAAGATAAACATCCAAACATTTAGACCTTGTTTACACACAGTATTTGTACCATTATAACCATGTCTATTGGGGTGGAGTTTTTTAACCAACTAATTTATAACGGTACCACCCCTACTGCGGGTGCCTTATACTGGGATAGCTTATTTTCTTTCCTGTATGGGAATAGTTACACCGCACTAAGAAGTATCTTTGTATCAGTATAACCACATTCACAATCTGGTCTGTGATGGGATGTTCACCCTGTGACGGGTTCCCTCCGGGGTGCTACCTAGAACTGGAGTACCATGGAGCCTGCCTGACCCACCAGCCTGGGCTCCCTCTCACACTGTGCTGCGGTGACAAGCTGCTAAGCTCTCCAAGCTTGCTCTTTCAATCAGCATACACACGGGTAGGGACACACCCAGCTGCAACTGCACACACATGCTGAGATCAGCTCTGCATGGGAAGGCTCAATTAAGGCACCTCCCAGTTCTTGAGGCACACACCCCGCTCTGGAGTGTAAACCCAAAGTTAGACCATCTTGCACTGCACAGGGAACTGTACAGCATAAGCTCATAAAATTCACCCCTTCCCTCAATGTGGAGAGAGATATGCAACAGCTTTCTTCCCCAAGGTATAATTTCCACACACTGATTTTAGACAAAACAAAAACAAGTTTATTAACGACAAAAGATAGAGTATAAGGGATAGCAAGCAGATCAGAGCACATTACCTAGCAAATAAAACAAAAACACAATCTAAGCTTAATATACTAAAGAAATTGGATATGAGTAGCAAATTCTCACCCTAAATGAGGATGTAAGCAGTTTGCAGAGTTTCTTGAGGGCAAGTTGTACTTGCTTGCAGCTTAAAACCCCAGATACTCCTTTCACAGGCTAGAAATCCTAGCCTGGGTTCAGTCCTTGTTTCTCAGGTGTTTCCAAGCGTCTCCTTTGGATGGGGTGTCAGAAGAACCTCGATGATGTCACTCCCCTGCCTTAAATAGCTTTTGCATACAGTGGGAACCCTTTGTCTCCACCTTTAGTTTCCATGCCTTTCAGTGGAAAAACACTGGTATTCCAAGATGGAGTCCAGTCCCAGGTGACTTGGTCACATGTCTCTGTAGAGCTATAGCAGCCATGACTCAGAGGCTGTTTGTACCATCCTCAGGAAGGCTCCTGGGTGAGAGATTAGCATCTTCTAAGACCTATTGTTCTCCCTAACAGCCCTTCCCAGCCAATCATCTAGACTGACTGCCTTCTGCCTACTGGGCGTTCCCCAGGTGTAAACACATTTGTAATAAGTGCATAGACAATGTTCCTAATTTCAGAAACCAAAATGATACATGCATACAAATAGGATAATCATATTCAGTGAACCATAACCTTTTCAATGATACCTTACATAACCTATCTTGCATAAAGTACATCATAGTTATGCCATAAGCATATCATAATAATATTATGAAGAATATGGGGCATAATGCCACACACCCCACAACAGCCTTGAAAGGGTTAATAAGGCTGAAAAGGGGGCCAGGTAATAATCAAGTGATCTCTCTCCTGCCATCCATCCCCACTCTCTGACAAACAAAGGCTAGGAACACCATTCCTTACCCATCCTAGCTAATAGCCATTAATGGACTTAACCTCCATGAATTTATCTAGTTCTCTTTTAAACCCTGTTATAGTCCTAGCCTTCACAACCTCCTCAGGCAAGGAGTTCCACAGGTTGACTGTGTACTGTGTGAAGAAGAACTTCCTTTTATTTGTTTTAAACCTGCTGCCCATTAATTTCATTTGGTGTCCCCTAGTTCTTATATTATGGGAACAAGTAAATAACTGTTTCTTATTCACTTTCTCCACACCACTCATGATTTTATATACCTCTATCATATCCCCCCTTAGTCTCTTCTTTTCCAAGCTGAAAAGTCCTAGCCTCTTTAATCTCTCCTAATATGGGACCCATTCCAAATCCCTAATGATTTTAGTTGCCCTTCTCTGAACCTTTTCTAATGCCAGTATATCTTTTTTGAGATGAGGAGATCACATCTGTACGCAGTATTCAAGATGTGGGCATACCATGGATTTATATAACGGCAATAAGATATTCTCCATCTTATTATCTATCCCTTTTTAAATGATTCCTAACATCCTGTTTGCTTTTTTGACTGCCGCTGCACACTGCGTGGACGTCTTCAGAGAACTATCCATGATGACTCCAAGATCTCTTTCCTGATTAGTTGTAGCTAAATTAGCCCCCATCATATTGTCTGTATAGTTGGGGTTATTTTTTCCAATGTGCATTATTTTACATTTATCCACATGAAATTTCATTTGCCATTTTGTTGCCCAATCACTTAGTTTTGTGAGATCTTTTTGAAGTTCTTCACAGTCTGCTTTGGGCTTAACTATCTTGAGCAGTTTAGTATTGTCTGCAAACTTTGCCAGCTCACTGTTTACCCCTTTCTCCAGATCATTTATGATTAAGTTGAATAGGATTGGTCCTAAGACTGACCCGTGGGGAACACCACTAGTTACCCCTCTCCATTTCTGAAAATGTGTTGGATCCCTGGGCTGGAACCTGGAGTAATGGGTGAGCCTGGGTTCCCCTACCAGCCACTAGGGAGATGTCACAAACCAGGCAGTGGAGCAGCAGTCAGGATGGTTGTCTAGTGGGACTTTGGTACCCCAGAAGGAGAGGACTACAGTGACCTGGCTGGAGGACCAGGTCATGAAGAGAAAGCACCGCAAGATGCGGAGAGAGAGAGGGGCGCAAGGTGCATGAACAAGGAGCAGAAGGGGGAGTCAGATGTGAGTGGAGCTAACCCCCAGAGCAGCCAGGAGAAGGCAGACCTAGCAGTGTGTGTACCCTGTGACATGGTCCAGTGGGAAAAAAATTAAAAAGCAGTTATCTGAACTACTCTTGCTAAGAGCAAGTGCTGCCTGTGTAGTGTCCTTTAATTATTTATTCAAAATTTATGTGTGGAACCTTATTGATTCCAGTGAGACTAACTGCTAAACCAATATGAATGAAACTGACAGCAATACAGGAAATCAAGAAACATTACACAAGGCCAAGTCAAAATGTCTGAGAGGTGAGAAACTGACATAATATGAGAAATTTACAGACACATGACCGCTGCAGAACAAAACATTTCCAACCCTCCCGATTTGCAGGAAACAAATGTAAACTCAAACCTCATACATGACAAGACTAGAGTAGGTAGACATATCTTTGGGTTTTCTAACATCTGGGTTTAGTTGGGGTATATGTCACTACTCTGAAAGGTAGAACATTGAGCAATTCAAGTCCTCTGTGGAAGAGTGGACGCACAGGTGGTGTGTCCCTTGTTGCTAGGCATAACACAGCACCTTTTCAGGCTCTAACAACCCCTGTTGATGGTTGCTCCAATCCTGCAGGAGTCTCTTTTCTCGTGACTTTGCCCTTCAGCCAGGTCACTTTAAAGTCTCTCCCCTTCCAAGTGTTAAAAAAAGAAATACAACAAAAGTCCACAAACATCCCAACACAAAAGATCCTTCTGCCCCCACTCTCTTGGGCTATTCCTCAGCCTGTCCTTGGGACTCAGGGCACGTCTACACTACCCGCCGGATCGGCGGGTAGCAATCGGTCTATCGGGGATTGACTTATCGCGTCTAGTGAAGACACGATAAAATCGATCCCCGATGGCTCTGCCGTCGACTCCGGAAATCCACAGCGGCAAGAGGCGGTAGCGGAGTCGACGGCGGCGCGGCAGCGGTCGACTTGCCGCCGTCCTCACAGCCAGGTAAGTTGACCTAAAATACGCCACTTCAGCTACGCTATTCACGTAGCTGAAGTTGCGTATCTTAGGTCGACCCCCCGCTGTAGTGTAGACCTAGCCTCAGTTTTCAGCCTCACTCCAGGCTCAACAGTTTTTACATCAGGCTTGTACGCCCTTTCTTCTGGGTGGTAGGGGAACCTAGGCCTACACTCTGCCATACTAAGGCCTTGTCTACACTACGAGAGTACTTCGATTTTAGTTAATTCGACTATGTGGAATCGATATTACTAAGTCGAACGTGTGTGTCCACACTAAGGACAGTAATTCGACTTTGTGAGACTTTGTGAGTCCACACTAATGGGGCAAGCGTCGACATTGGAAGCGGTGCACTGTGGGCAGCTATCCCACAGTTCCCGCAGTCCCCGCTGCCCATTGGAATTCTGGGTCGAGCCCCAAATGCCTTCTGGGTAAAAAAATGTGTCGAGGGTGCTTTTGGGCGCCTGTCGTCATCCGTCCGTCACTCACGCCCTCCCTCCCTCCCTCCCTGAAAGCGCCGGTGGGAAATCAGTTCGCGCGCTTTTCTGATTACTGACAGCGCGGACGCCACAGCAGTGCGAGCATGGATCCCGCTGCGACCATCGCTGCAGTTGTGGCAGTTCTCAACGCCTCGCAGCTTCTCCTCCACCTGTACCAGAGGCAGCTGCAGATCAATCATGAGAGGAGGCTACGGCACCACCGTGACGGCATGAAGTCGGACACTAGCTCCGACCTCTCTGAGAACATGAGACCCAGCGCCCAGGACATCTCGCTGTCACTGGGTCTTGTTGATACTGTTGAACGGCGATTCTGGGCCCGTGAAACAAGCACAGAATGGTGGGACCACATAGTGCTGCAGGTCTGGGATGAATCCCAGTGGCTGCGCAACTTTCGCATGCGGAAGGGGACTTTCCTCGAACTGTGTGAGTTGCTGTCCCCTGCCCTGAAGCGAAAGGACACCCGGATGCGGGCAGCCCTGACTGTCCAGAAGCGAGTGGCCATAGCCCTCTGGAAGCTCGCAACGCCAGACAGCTACCGGTCCGTCGCTAACCACTTTGGTGTGGGCAAGTCTACCGTGGGGGTTGCTGTTATGCAAGTAGCCAGGGCAATCGTCAAGCTACTGCTATCTAAGGTAGTGACCCTGGGAAACGTGGAGCTCATCAGAGATGGCTTTGCCGAGATGGGATTCCCAAACTGCGGTGGGGCTATAGATGGGACTCACATCCCTATCCTGGCACCGGACCAACAGGCCAGCCAGTACATCAACAGAAAGGGGTACTTTTCCATGGTGCTGCAAGCACTGGTGGACCATCGGGGACGTTTTACCAATATCTACGTTGGATGGCCTGGCAAGGTTCATGACGCTAGGGTGTTCAGGAACTCTGGTCTGTATAGACGGCTGCAGGAAGGTCTTTACTTCCCGGACCACAAAGTAACTGTTGGGGATGTGGAGATGCCTACAGTCATCCTCGGGGACCCTGCATACCCGCTAATGCCCTGGCTCATGAAGCCCTACACTGGCGCACTGGACTCAGGGAAAGAACTATTCAACTACCGGCTCAGCAAGTGCAGAATGGTGGTGGAGTGTGCTTTTGGCCGTCTCAAGGGGAGATGGAGAAGCCTACTCACTCGCTGTGATCTCAGCGAGACCAATATCCCCATTGTGATAGCTGCTTGCTGTGTGCTCCACAATTTGTGTGAGAGCAAGGGGGAGACCTTTATGGCGGGGTGGGAGCTTGAGGCAAATAGCCTGGCTTCTGATTACGTCCAGCCAGACAGCCGGGCGATTAGAAGATCCCAGCGGGACGCGCTGTGCATCAGGGAGGCTTTGAAAGCCAGGTTCCTGACTGAGCAGGGTCTCCAGTGACTGTTCACTTTGTGGACACAGATACTGAACCTGCCCCCGTTTCTTTACCCAGTTACTGTTGACTATCCTTCCAAGTTACATACCCCCTTCCCCACCTTCCCAACAAATAAAATCTGTTCCGTTTTGTTACTGAACAAGGTTCTCTTTCTTACTGTTTTCGCGGGAATGTTTTAAACCGGGGACGCAGACTGTGGCGGGGGGCTGGTTTATTGTTTTGATGCAAATGATGCTTCTAAACTCCGGGAATGACAGGCTCCGCAGTGCTGGATTGGTTGTTTCAACGCAGCCTGCCAGCAGTCCTGGGCGGGACTGCATGTATGTGTCGGCCAAGTGACTTTCTGGCAGGGGGCGGAGGGTAACAGATCCCCTGCTGCGTGGCTCTGTGATCCAGGATAAGGACCGCGGCAGAAGATCTGTAACTGCCCTCCCCCGCCACAAAGTCACAGATCAACCCCCTCGCACCCCAGAACATGAAAACCGCCTCCCAGACTGACCAGGGTAACTGGTGACTGTACTGTGTATGTGTCCTGATGCTGGACCTGCCCCCGCCTCTGTAGCCTGCTACAGGTGACTGTCCTGTCCAAGTAACAAACCCCTTCCCCCCCTTCAGACAGAATCCCCTCTAAAAGACACTCTCGGAAACAGTACTTAACAGAAACAGATGTTTTATTATGAACCGCACATGAAAAGGGGGGGAGGAAACTTGGACGTGGGCTATTGTGAGATGGGTAGGAAAGGGCTTTTCAAACTTTGGAACGAGAGCCTTCCATTGCTGCAGCAGTGTGCAGGGGCCGACTGAAAGTTTTAACGGCCCTTGCCGCCCCTCCTTCTTTGGACTTTTGGTGAGGGGGGTGTGGGACTTGGTGGCGGGGGAGGGCGGTTAGAGATAGACAGCAGCAGGGCTCTGTCCTCCTGCCTCCGGTCTTGCAGAACATCCACTAGGCGCCGGAGCGTCTCCGTTTGCTCCCTCATTAGTCCAAGCAGGGTTCGAGTAGCCTGCTGGTCCTCCTGGCGCCACCTCTCCTCCCGTTCCATGACTGCTCTGTGCATTTGTGACAAGTTCTCCCTCCACTGTGTCGTCTGGGCTGCCTGCTCTCGTGAGCACTCCATAAGTTCATAAAACATGTCTTCACGCGTCTTTCTCTTCCTTCTCCTAATCTGCGCTAGCCTCTGGGAGTGTGATGCCAGGCTGGGTTGGGAGACAGTCGCAGATGTGTCTGTGGGAATGGGAAAAAGGGAGTAAATTCCTGAGACAGATAAATGAAGTTGCTAACAAAGAACATAGTCTTTCTCTGTGAACAACACCATGCACTGGACCTTTCACATGCGCACACAGGACAAGGTCGAATTTTCGGCCCTCGCCTTCAGTGCCTGGGGTCTTGCAGTTGCGATCAGAGAAGCGTGGCAGGACACCTCTACTTTTGTTGCAGGAAAACATGGTAAGCCGTAGACTTGTGGCAGCTTAAAAATGTAATAGTAGCACTGGGCTCCTTTCGCACTGAATGCAAGGCCACTCTCTGCTGGCAGCAATCAGGGAAGCATGAGCTCTGCCCCTGTCCCACCACCTCGCGGCTGTCCCCGGGAAAGATCACTGTATGCTGCCCCTCTGCCGCCTCCACCGCGTGGCTGTAAAGCAGTCCCAATACTAACATTCCCCTCCCTAATTTAAAGCAGGGCGTCATGTGCGATATAACTCTAATGAGGATCTCGGAGAGCGAGAGGGGAAGAATGCTTCGGGAGACCATGCAGAGGCCAGGGCCGTATGCCGCCATGCTGTGCCGTGCCATGATCCCAGACTACTTACTGGACTCATGGCGTGGGAACGTGTGTTACCACGGTGGACCAGTTATGTTAAAATTACATGTTTAGATGTTTAAAGCACTCACTGCTTGATCCTTCCCCTGATTCGGTGTCCGGGGTAACGGCTGTGGATGGTTGGTAGGGGATCTCGGTAAGGGTGATGAAGAGCTCCTGGCTGTCGGGGAAATCAGTGGTGCAAGCGCTGTCGACTGCCTCGTCCTCCTCATCTCCTTCCTCATCTTCCCCGTCCGCTAACATTTCCGACGAGGAACCGGCCGTGGACAGTATCCCATCCTCTGAGTCCACGGTCACTGGTGGGGTAGTGGTGGCGGCCGCACCTAGGATGGAATGCAGTGCCTCGTAGAAACGTGATGTGTGGGGCTGGGATCCGGAGCGTCGGTTTGCCTCTTTGGTTTTTTGGTAGCCTTGTCTCAGCTCCTTGATTTTCACGCGGCACTGCGTTGCATCCCGGATGTATCCTCTCTCTGCCATGGCTTTAGAGATCTTCTCGTAGATCTTTGCATTCCTTCTTTTGGAGCGCAGCTCTGAAAGCACGGACTCATCGCCCCACACAGCGATGAGATCCAAGACTTCCCGATCAGTCCATGCTGGGGCCCTCTTTCTATTAGATTGCACGGCCATCTCTGCTGGAGAGCTCTGCATCGTTGCCAGTGCTGCTGAGCTCTCCACGCTGTCCAAACAGAAAATGAGATTCAAACTGCCCAGACAGGAAAAGGAATTCAAATTTTCCCGGGGCTTTTCCTGTGTGGCTGGTCAGAGCATCCGAGCTCGAAGTGCTGTCCAGAGCGTCAACAGAGTGGTGCACTGTGGGATAGCTCCCGGAGCTATTACCGTCGATTTCCATCCACACCTAGCCTAATTCGATATTGCCATTTCGAATTTAGCGCTACTCCTCTCGTTTTCGAGGAGTACAGAAGTCGAATTTAAGACAGCTCTATGTCGAATTAAATAGCTTCGTGGTGTGGACGGGTGCGGGGTTAATTCGATGTAACGGCGCTAAATTCGATATAAACTCCTAGTGTAGACCAGGCCTAAGCAGCTAAGTCAGATCTTTCAGATGAACTGATGTGCAGACGTACCCTCAGACTCTTCTTTATTGTAACTACCCAGCTCCTTCCTTGGCTAGGTATCACCTTTAATTAGGTCCATCAGGTAAAAACAGTCCACATTAACCCTTAATAGAGCTCTCCCGCCCACATTAACCCTTTCATCACTTGTGTGGGGTACATACCCCATCGCTACCTCCTATACCACAGCAATATTTTTTGTTGGATACCAATATCAGATATTTTCATGTAACTGTGAAGGACCATATGTAAAAGAGTTGATGCAATGTACATAATGTAATGATAACAGTAAAGCAATTTTGTCTTTACTGGATAGTAGGGGGTGAGAATGATTTGTAAAAAACATGAACATAGCAAAGTACAATGTCTTAATGCTTAAAGTGTGACAAATTCCAGTCCAATGCAGCTGCAAAATACTAGCATGTACCACATTTCTTTTACAGCAGGTTAGGAATGTTGTTCATTTTCATTCCAGCTCTCATGCAACACTGCCTGCTAGCATAACATATTCATGTATGCTTTTCTTTTGAATATGTTCTTGCAAAATTCCAGCTGTGAGTGTACAATCAGCCTTTAAAAGAGGCAAAGGGAGATGCAAGGAATGTTTCCCCTTGCACATGTTTTCCAGATTCATCTGTGCAATTGGCTTGTGCCTAATACTCAATTCTCAGTATGAGAATAAACGGTATGCCAAAATTATTTTGTGATTAAAGAAATGTGTAGGCTACCTGCTGTGTTATTTTCAACTCTGTTAAGATAATGAGTGCTTTTCTGACACCCCCCTTCCATTTACACATTTTTAGAATATCATGAAATACATTAAAACCAAGACTGGAAAAAAATGTAATCCAGTACCTTGGATGTACTGTGATTAGGCTGAGGTCTACTTCAGTGTGTTAGATTTCAGTTGCTGAGCAGAATGGCAATCATTAAGACAAGGAAACGATTCTCAGCAATGTGATATTGCATTGCAGAACAGGCTTAAGTTAGATGTGCTTACGATGAATATTGCAGTGGCTCCTTACCTTGATTAAATACAACAGGCTTACTCAAGTTGTTTGCTTGTGTAATTTTGAAATATGAAAACATCAAGGAAAAAGTTAAGATAAACTTATTACTGTTAGGCCTGATGTACCAATAAGACAGTTTCAAACACATACATTTCTTGCTTCAAGAAGTCACTGGGTACTAATAAAGGCATTTTAAGCTGCCTACTCAGATCTCCTACACACTATCCTGACCATCAGCAAACGAGTCAAGACATACACAGTCCATCTGGGATTGTTGGGCTTTGCATTCTTAATTATAGCTCAGAGGGAGAAGGAGAGAACAAATGGCATATTTTCCCCCACGCACCCTAAACCTGACAGATTTTTTTCTAAGCTATTGGTGTCATGCTGACAAGGACACAGACTTCAGGGCATGATGCAGACAGCCATGGTGACTCTACAACTGATGGGTTTAGACATAACCAACATCAGCTTTGTATATGTACCCGGATGGAATCCAGAGAAAATATAGCTAAACATACCTGCATACACACATTCCAATTTAGTGTCATCTCACTGTAACTACAGACACCAGAGAAAACCGATGCCATATAGACTCGAGGCCTATTGTATAAAGAATTTAAAATCATTTTGCTGCTTCTAAGAGAAAGTTCATAAATGTGCGAGTCTCTTTTCCAGAGCTTGAACTACATACGATAGCTATGCTGCCAGCAATGTGGGCAGCCATTGTTGAACCAGTTTCAATCACCTTTATCCCAGCAGTGAGAATCTCTGTGCAAGGTTACTGAAGTAGGAGATTTAGTAGTTAGATCATAGGAGCTATAACCACCTCTTGGGACTGTGAGATGCATATGAGAAAGAGCCAGTGGAAGCCCACAGGACTAAATACTTGCGCTTCAGCATTCACTAGCGCAGGGGTCGGCAACGTTTGGCACGCGGCTCGCCAGGGTAAGCACCCTGGCAGGCTGGGCCAGTTTTATTTACCTGCTGACGCGGCAGGTTCGGCCGATCGCGGCCCCCACTGGCCGCGGTTCGCCGTCCCGGGCCAATGGGGGCGGCGAGAAGCGGCGCGGGCCGAGGGATGTGCTGGCCGCGGCTTCTCGCCGCCCCCATTGGCCCAGGACGGCGAACCGCGGCCAGTGGGGGCCGCGATCGGCCGAACCTGCCACGTCAGTAGGTAAATAAAACTGGCCCGGCCCGCTAGGGTGCTTACCCTGGCGAGCTGCGTGCCGAATGTTGCCAACCCCTGCACTAGCGTGAAGTGAGGGCAGGGCCAGCTCTGGCTTTTTGGCTGCCCGGCTCGGGGGGGGGGGAGGCGGAGGGAGCAGGCGGGAGAGAGAGAGAAGGGGGTGGCCAGGGCTACAGCAGGGGCGCTGCCACGCGGCCCCTCCCGCTGCGCCGCCTCCTGCCGCCTGCCGCGAGGGCTCCGCTCCGGTCGGCGGGGAGGGAAGGAAGAGGACTGCCCTGCAGGGCGCTCTGGTTCTCCGGCCGCAGCCCCCTACAGGGCGGCCGGAGCGGAACAAGAACAAAAACAAACAAACAAACAAACAACAAAACAAAAAAAAGCGGCTGTGCCGCCCTAGGATTGGGCAGAATGCCGCCTCCAACAATCTGCCGCCCCAAGCACCAGCTTGCTCAGCTGATGCCTGGAGCCGGCTCTGAGTGAGGGTGTTTCTATATCTTCCATACTATCTTAGGCTTCTCTAGGCTTAGATATAGAGGTACTATTGCCAGATGCACAAAAGCCAGCCCCCCTAACTGAAATAAACTTCTGATGCAGTCTGTAAAGAACAAGGAGGAATGAAAGTACCGTCTGACGGAATGGCTGAACATGTGGATTGCATGCAACCTGCTAACAAGGTGCTTTCAACTGCTCAGCATTTTGAGTTATGCAAATTCTGACATATTGCATATCAGAATATTAAATCTACTGAGCAGAGATCTATAATAACTCAATGTTGGGAAAAGTAAATTATTGAGGAGCAAAAAAAGGAAATATTTTCTCATTTATCTCTATTTTAAACACACAAATACTAATTCATTACACCTCAACATTTCTGTGGAGCATTACATCCATTTTGAAGATGGAGAAACTGAAGCAAAGACAGGTTAGGTGATATGGTCAAGGCCATACAGAAAGTAAGTATCATATCTAGGAATAAAACCTGGATTCCAGGAAGCCAGAAAACTAGTTCCCATTCCTGTGTTCTTACCACTACACATGCTTCTTTGGTAAGGAAGGATTTAAAAATAAATGTGACTTATCAGTAATGCTTAAAGAAACTTTGATTGTAGGAAAAATATTGTAAGGGTAGTTTAAAGAGTTGGAAGAAAAACTGCAAGCTTGATCGTTTAAAATATAAATTGAGCTACTGCCACCAGATGCAGAAAGTAAATAGATTTAAAAAAAAAATCCTGTTGAAGTATGGGTTTAAAAAGGAACCAGAAAATACTACTGCAGGAGGAAATAATACCCTTCATTGTTAGAGGTTAAACCTCTCAACAGAAAACATTACAATCCAGCCCATGGCAGTCAAACATGTAAGCACATTTCAGCCTTACTGGGATTCTTTATACACTTGGTTAGAGATAGAGGAAATCCCCAAGGCAAGAAATAATATAGGAATGAAAGAATCAATAATGATGGCAGTGAGAATAAACAGTAGTCGTCAAAGAATGTTTTGTTTTGTGTCGAGAAAACACCTCAAGTTAGTGGATAAAACAGGTGTCTATTTTTTATCCCCTGCAAGGCTCTAGTGACTTTTGTACAGAAGCAGTAAGCAAATATGGGACTAGACACAAAAAGGAATATATAGACTACACACTGACAGAATTCAAGCACTATTAAAGAAATATCCATTGCACTGAGGATAGTATGTCAAAATTTGATTACCAATGAGTAGGGTGTTCCCTTTGCACAACAAAGATGATTGGACAGATAGCCTGCTATTTTGGGGATCTGGGGAGTGTTCTCAGAGAACCAGTGCATTTAAGAGTGGAGGAATGTTTAAGCATATGCTGTTCTTCTCCCCATCCCCAAAGGCATCAAATGAGCATTGAGACCTGGCAGCTACTTCCCTAGGTCCATTGCTGAAGATCTACTTCCCTTTCTGAAACCCTGAGAAAAATCTTGCAAGCTCCTGATGTTTCAGAATTGCAGTGCACTACAGCATTGAAAACGCTAGCAGCCTAAAATGTTTGACTGGAGATACAGTGGCAAGGGCTAGAAGGGAGACTACACAACTACATTAACACCAGAAAGAAGGGAAAAGGAAAGCAGACTCCTCCAGATATCCCTCATACCAGAGAATCTGATAGTGTGGAGGAAAAAAAGACAGAGACAATTAATACCTCAAGAGTCCAATAAAGGGATACCTGGATGTCCCACCAAGGAGAGGATCCACGAAGGGTACGTCTACACTACGGGATTAATCCGAATTTATATAATTCGAATTTGGGAAACAGATTGTATAAAGTCGAATGTATGCGGCCACACTAAGCACATTAATTCGGCGGTGTGCGTCCATGTACCGGGGCTAGCGTCGATTTCTGGAGCGTTGCACTGTGGGTAGCTATCCCATAGCTATCCCATAGTTCCCGCAGTCTCCCCCGCCCATTGGAATTCTGGGTTGAGATCCCAGTGCCTGATGGGACAAAAAACATTGTCGCAGGTGGTTCTGGGTACAGCCTCACCCCTCCCTCCCTCCCTCCCTGCATGAAAGCAACGGACAGCAGACAACCATTTCGCGCCTTTTTTCCTGGGTGAACGCTGCAGACTCCATGCCACGGCAAGCATGGAGCCCGCTCAGCTCCAGACAGCAGTCATGAACATTGTAAACACCTCGCGCGTTCTCGTGGAGTTTATGCTGAGGCAGGACCAGAAAAACGAGGCGAGGAGGCGGCGGCGGCACGAGCGCAGCGACAAGCGTGATGAGGACATGGACATGGACACGGACACAGAATTCTCTCAAACCGCGGGCCCCGGTGCTTTGGAGATCATGTTGTTAATGGGGCAGGTTCTATCCATGGAACGCCGATTCTGGGCAAGGGAAACAAGCACAGACTGGTGGGACCGCATAGTGTTGCAGGTGTGGGATGATTCCCAGTGGCTGCGGAACTTTCGCATGCGAAAGGGCACTTTCATGGAACTTTGTGACTTGCTTTCCCCTGCCCTGAAGCGCCAGAATACCAAGATGAGAGCAGCCCTCACAGTTGAGAAGCGAGTGGCGATAGCCCTGTGGAAGCTTGCAACGCCAGACAGCTACCGGTCAGTCGGGAATCAATTTGGAGTGGGCAAATCTACTGTGGGGGCTGCTGTGATGCAAGTAGCCAAAGCAATCATTGAGGTGCTGCTACGAAAGGTAGTGACTCTGGGAAATGTGCAGGTCATAGTGGATGGCTTTGCTGCAATGGGATTCCCCAACTGTGGTGGGGCGATAGATGGAACCCATATCCCTATCTTGGCACCGGAGCACCAGGGTACCCAGTACATAAACCGCAAGGGGTACTTTTCAATGGTGCTGCAAGCACTTGTGGATCACAAGGGACGTTTCACCAACATCAACGTGGGCTGGCCGGGAAGGGTTCATGATGCTCGCGTCTTCAGGAACACTATTCTGTTTAAAGGGCTGCAGCAAGGGACTTACTTCCCAGACCAGAAAATAACCGTTGGGGATGTTGAAATGCCAATAGTTATTCTTGGGGACCCAGCCTACCCCTTAATGCCATGGCTCATGAAGCCATACACAGGCAGCCTGGACAGGAGTCAGGAGCTGTTTAACTACAGGCTGAGCAAGTGCAGAATGGTGGTAGAATGTGCATTTGGCCGTTTAAAAGGTCGCTGGCGATCGCTACTGACTCGCTCTGACCTCAGCCAAAGAAATCTCCCCATTGTTATTTCTGCTTGCTGTGTGCTCCACAATCTCTGTGAAAGTAAGGGGGAGACCTTTATGGCAGGGTGGGAGGCTGAGGCAAATCGCCTGGCTGCTGATTACACGCAGCCAGACACCAGGGCGATTAGAGGAGCACACCAGGATGGAGGAGGGAGGCTTGAAGAATTTGCAGCTGCTGGAGGGAGGGAAAAAAGGAGAGAATTTTTTAAAAAGATACATTTTGCAGAACAATGCTTATACTCTTTCACGGTGAACAACACTATTCACATTACATAGCACATGTGATTTCTGTGCAAGGTCGCATTTTGCCTCTTAATATTGAGTGCCTGTGGCTTTGCTGCTAGAGATCACAGACGCAGGTCCGGGCAACAGAATTCGGCTTGCATGCAGCCATGGTAAGCCATTGTCTTTCGGCTTCTGCGCCCTCCTTTCCCACATACCAAGCAAAGCCCGTTGAGTGCTGCGGTTTTCCTGTTAACCTTCTGCAGCAGAAAACAAACTAACCCCCCCCATCCAATTCTCTGGATGATCGCTTTATCCCTCCCCCCATCGCGTGGCTGGTATCAGGGAAGATCCCTGCAGGAACCAAACTAACACCCCCCACCCCGCCATGAATTCTCTGGGATGATCGCTTTACCCCTCCCCCCACCGCGTGGCTGGTATCAGGGAAGATCCCTGCTAGCCAAACGCGAAAAGCTCTGGGCCAATCCCCCGCCCCCCCCCCCTCGCCTAACTGCAGGGAAGGATTTCTTTTCAGCCACAGGCAAAGAGCCCAGTAGGAACGGCCACCTCTGTCCCCTTAATTAAATTCCCGTATTTCAACCAGGTTACCATGAGCGATATCACTCTCCTGAGGATTACACAGCAAGATAAAGAACGGATGTTGCTTGAATGCCAGCAAACACCGGGACCATGCGCTGCCAGGCTTTGTCAGGCAATGATACCAGATTACTTGCTGCAAGCATGGCGCGGTCAAGTGTCCTACCATGGAGGACGGAATAAGGCTGCACTGCCCAGAAACCTTGTGGCAAGGCTTTTGGAGTACCTCCTGGAGAGCTTCATGGAGATGTCCCTGGAGGATTTCCGCTCCATCCCCAGACACGTTAACAGACTTTTCCAGTAGCTGTACTGGCTGCGAATGCATCCCAAGTCCTCAGGGCAAAGTAATCATTAAAAAACCTTGCTTTTAAAACAAGTTTTATATTTTAATAGGTAAACTCACCTGAGGTCCCTTCCATGGGGTCGTGGTCTTGGATACTGGCTTGGGAGGGTTGGGAGGGTACTTCAGTCAGGCTGAGAAAAAGATCCTGGCTGTTGGGGAGAACGTAGTGCTGGGTGCTCTCCGCAAGTTCGTCCTCCTCCTCCTCTTCCCACTCCGCAGAATCCTCAGGTGTAGCTGATGAGATTATCCCCGCCTCGGAATCCACGGTCACAGGTGGGGTAGTGGTGGCGGCCCCCCCTAGAATTGCATGCAGCTCGGCGTAGAAGCGGCATGTCCGCGGCTCTGACCCGGAGCGACCGTTTGCCTCCTTTGTTTTTTGATAGGCTTGTCTGAGCTCCTTGACTTTCACGCGGCACTGATCTGAGTCCCTATTGTGGCCTCTCTCCATCATGCCCTTGGAGATTTTTTCAAAAGTTTTGGCATTTCGTCTCTTTGAACGAAGTTCTGCTAGCACTGAATCCTCTCCCCATATAGCAATCAGATCCAGTACCTCCCGTACGGTCCATGCTGGTGCTCTTTTTCGATTATCGGCCTGCATGGTTACCTGTGCTGATGAGCTATCTGTGGTCACCTGTGCTCTCCACGCTGGGCAAACAGGAAATGAAATTCAAATGTTCGCGGGGCTTTTCCTGTCTACCTGGCCAGTGCATCCGAGTTCAGATTGCTGTCCAGAGCGGTCACAATGGTGCACTGTGGGATAGCTCCCGGAGGCCAATACCATCGAATTGCGGCCACACTACCCCTAATTCGAAATGACAAAATCGATTTGGGCGCTACTCCGCTCGTCGGGGTGGAGTACATAAATCGATTTTAAGCGCCCTTTATTTCGAACTAAATGGCTCCGTTGTGTGGACGGGTGCAGGGTTAATTCGATTTAATGCTGCTAAATCCGAATTAAAGTCGTAGTGTAGACCAGGCCAAAGTGTCAGGGAGGAACTGTACTTCCCATTGCCCTAAATTAAAACTGCTGCAGGAGCAACAGATTTTCAAAGTTTGAGAAGAAAGCTTGTGAAGCAAATGAACAAAGTAATCATATCAATACCAAAATGTGGCATTTAGTAGTTTCCTAACTGAAAGTACAGATATACTGTATTATTCACATTTCCAAGTAGTTTTCTACAAAATGAATATTAACATATGTTCTGGTCTCTTTAGCACTATGGAAATAATGGAATACTACTATAATTTCTACCCGTATGGCTGCTTCAGTATAACGATCTTCAAGTGCTTTACAAACATTGTCAACACTCTGTGAGCCTGGAAAGTGTTGTTAATTTCCCAATTTGTAAAACGGGGCTAAGTATAGAGGAGTGATTTGGCTTGCTCAGAGTCACATAACAAATCAATGGCAGAGGCAGTAATAGAACCCGTAATATTACAGATTGTTAAATTTCCAATTGAACCATTAGACCGCAGTCTCCCTGTCAAGTGCAATGGCCACTCTGCACTGGCATTTCAAAGCTATTCTTTGGAGGCACTTTGGAGGAAGAGAGGACTCATTCGTGAAGAACAAAGTAACAAATCACAGTTTCACTAATTACTGTCTGATTTTCATCAGTTAGGCAACCAGCCATTTGAGCACACCCAGGCATGCCTACTTTTGTGCATCCAGTAATTTGTGAGCAAGTGTTAATACCTGCTTTGCACATTTGAACCACATTGTTGCCTCTAGCCATGTGCAGAAGCCAAAGCTGTAGTTCCCCCCCCCCCCCCAACAGCCCTAAATTCTGCCATGGCACCAATATTGAGTGATATGATACAATGCTCCAAAGTTAATTCAGTAGGTGATATAGACCCAGATTCTGGCACAGTTCAAGAACTATGAGGGAGGTATTTCCATTTTGCAGATGGGGAAAGTAAGACAAAAAAAGTTAAAGGCCCTGCTCCCAAAAGGTGTTGAATTCCTAATGACTTTCAAATGAGAAGCTGAGGGACCTCCGCACTTCACAGGAATGGGCCCTCAGAGATTTACCCAGGGTCACAAATTTTGTCAGTAGAACAGCCAGAACTAGACTTCAGGAATTCCTGGTTCCCAGACCTGTGATCACTCCATGAAATGAGGCTGCCTTGGCTTTAATGTAAGTTCTGCAATTTAGGAGGTATGCATCGCACATGGAAAAAGAAAATCAAGTTCACAGTTAAGACAAATTTTATCGAGTTGATAATAAATGAATCAACTTTGATGTTTTTAGCTCCTTTATCAATAACACTCTTATAGATGAATAGCCTTCTAACAAGAAACCGTGACTGTTGGCTACACAATTTCAGCATATCTTCTTTAAAAGATAGCAGAACAGATTCTAAACTAAGTTACAGTGGTGTAAAGACAGAATAAATCCACTTCCTCTGGATTTATACTACTAAAACTAAGCAATACAAATGGTTCCATGAAAACTAAAATTTAAAACTTACTGTTAAAAAGAGCTACTTTATTATCAAAATAAAGCACATTTCAAAATATTGTAATTGGAAAGAAAAAGAGGTATCATTCTTTAAAACCAATAAGAAACTGTTAAGTGATGTTGTACTCAATGTTATTAAGGGCATCAGATTCTGGCCCTAAACCAGACTAGAAATCTTGAAGTTACTCTTGACCTTTCTTTTCTATCCCATATTCCCTAAGTGTAAACATGCCTATCAGCATCCCCAGAACATTGCTAGAATATATCTTCACCTTGACTCTTCCTCTGCAGAAGTTCTTATTTAGATCTTAATTTTCTTTCATGAGCATGGCAATTAGCTCTTCCATAACTTTTTTTAAATCCCCAACTTTTCAGGGATTCAGAATCTTGTATTCATTCTACCATCTCACTAAAGGAAATGGAAGTATATTTCCCCTTTAAAACTTTCCATTCATGCTGTATCCAATTTAGATTTGTTCAAGAGTCCCTTGGAGTTCAGCACTACCTTATAGACACCACGATGTGTTGTCAGACAGAGCTGTACCACCCAAAAAGGAGCTCCAGGAGCCATACAGCTTCCATAAGGCACAATGCTTCCCAAAAATACTGAGGGGATAACCCACTACTATTCCCCCTCTTAAGGAGTATAGTGTATGCACCCCTCTTTGGATGGTCAGTTACACCAGCCAGGCAAGAGAAATGGGGACACAATCCAGCTCTCTCTCTACCACTTTTCAGGATAGCTAGAGGAGCAAGTCCTGCCAAATCCTTGTGCTCAAACAAGTGTGAGGGTCACATACACCTCTACCCCGATCAGGGCCGTCTCCAGGGTTTTGGCCGCCCCAAGCAGCCAAAAAAAAAAAAAAAAAAAAAAAAGCCGCAATCGCAATCTGCAGCGGCAATTCGGCGGGAGGTCCTTCGCTCCGAGCGGGAGTGAGGGACCGTCCGCCGAATTGCCACCGAATAGCTGGACGTGCCGCCCCTCTCCGGAGCAGCCGCCCCAAGCACCTGCTTGGTAAGCTGGTGCCTGGAGCCGGCCCTGACCCCGATATAACACGGTCCTCGGGAGCCAAAAAATATTACTGTGTTATAGGTTAGACCGCGTTATATCAGGGTAGGGAGAGGAACCGCTTCCAGCCCCAGCTCACCTCCAGTCCACCTCCGCCTCCTCCCCTGAGCGTGCTGCCACCACTCCGCTTCTCCCCCCGTCCCTCCCTTCCGGGCTTGCCAAACCAGGTCAGGGGGAGGAGCGGAGCTGCAGCACACTCGTGGGAGGAGGCGGAGGTAAGCTGGGCCCCCCCCACCCCAGCTCACCTCCACTCCAACTCTTCCCATGAGCGCGCCGCAGCTCTGCTTCTCCCCCCTCCCTCCCAGGCTTGCCGCACCAAACAGCTGATTGGCGCGGCAAGCCTGGGAGGAAAGGAGGAAGGGAAGGAGGGGGGAGAAGCAGAGCAGCGGCACGCTCGTGGGAGGAGGCAGAGCGGAGGTAAGCTGGGGCGGGGGGAGCCGCAGCAAGTAAGGGGGGAGCACAGAGGAACGGCTTGCGGTAACACGAATTCGGATATAACAAGGTAAAGCAGCCCCGCCTCCAGGAGCTCTGCTTTACCGCGTTATATCCGAATTCGCGTTATATTGGGGTAGAGGTGTACCTTGACCATACGCTGCAAGGAGGAAGCTCCTAGCATCTTCCTGCTTTGTGCACTGGCCAATATCTAGCCATAATTTTGCCCTTGGATTCATTACACTCTCTTTAAACTTATGTTGCCTTAACCCCCTCGCAATAGGAAGCATTACTTAATTTAAAAATAAATATACAAATGGGTATACATTTTTAAGTTATTTAGTAGCCTATTCTGAAATGTCAAATTACAGAAATTTGCAACACTTTCTCTGTCCTATCAGGATAATTCCATTTAACAACATTTTCATGTTTTGCCTCCAAGATCCCATGGATCTGTAGAATTTTTCTGAAAGGGTGTATTTTAAATATAGCTGCAAAGAGGATATTCACTGCCTCAATGTACATCTATCACCAAAGGTGTCACAACCCAATGCCCCCCTCCCTCGGGGGGTCCCCTGGGGAGGCAGATCAGCATTGTATGTTGCTAACACTGTTGCAGGCATCGCAAGGCAGTTTGGTAAGGGTTAAAGGTGAGAGTGTGGAGTGAAAGTTTCCTTTGCAAGTTACGAGAGGCCATAGAGGGAGGAAGGGAGAAGGGAATGGGTTAACTCAACGCTCCAGCTAGGTCCAAAAATAAGCCGCTGACTCCAGCCCAAGGCCACGGCACACAACCAACTCTCGGCTGCCTGCCAAGAAAGACGGGGTCCTGGATTCCAACCCTGACCAGCCGTGAGAAAAGAGGATTCAGCTAAACAGAACTGCAGGGGCTGCGAAAACTAGTGAGACAGTGAAGGCCAGCGAGGGTGAAAACTGTTTTTGCATCCCTGAAGCCGGTATGTTTTGGGAATGCTGAGGAAGCCACAGAAAGCCGGTTCAGACTGATACAAAGAGCATGGGGAACAGCGGTCCCTGAATGAAACACCCCCAAAAGACTCCAGGACTTAAAACCCTCCTGAGAGCTGAAGCAAATCGGAGATCAAGAGCGGATCCTGGACGGCCTGTGCACAGGACAGAACTCTCGTCCACCCTTCCCCCTCATCTTACGTTACACCCAGGCTTCGCCAGCCTTGGGTTGTGCATGTGTGAGTATGAAAGTTGGTTAGGGCACGGGCACTAATGCTTTCTTCCTTCCTTTGAGTGACATGGGGAGCCCCCGCACTCACCGCTGTTATTTTATTAATAAAGCTTTAAAACTTAAACACTTGGTGTGCTCCTTCATCCCCTCCCCTAACGATCCTGCTTCCTCAGCCTGATCACCTGATGCCTCAGGCAGATTGGTAACATAAATCTATCACAAAGGAAGTTGTGAGAAGTTTAGGCTTGTGGATGACATACCAATCTCAGGCTAGTTGGAGTTTTAAAAAAAAGCAAGCAGAAGAGGGCTAGATGTGTAATCACCTGTTTGTGAAGATAAGGGTAATGGTAGTTGTTAACTTCTCCTGTCAATCCCAAGGCATCTGGTGAAATTCTAAGCCAAGTAAACCATGCTGAACTTATTCTGAAAGAGACTGCCTTGTAAAGTGGATAGTTTACTCTGTGTCACATCCATAAGTCTAGTTAAAGAGGGTGAATAACTAGCCTATAGCTTCCACTCCTGATCTTGTGGGTTGGCAATGTAGCATGCATCTTTTGCCGAGTTTTAGAGAGACTAGAGGTGAATCCATATATAGATATATACCAGGGGTCGAAGTGCGGGCCGCGGCTTCTCGCCACCCCCATTGGCCCGGGACGGCGAACCGCGGCCAATGGGGGCCGCGATCGGCCGAACCTGCCGCGTCAGCAGGTAAATAAACTGCCCCGGCCCCCCAGGGTGCTTACCCTGGCGAGCCGCGTGCCGAACATTGCCGACACCTGATATATATACACACACACCCCAACCAAATCCCATGCAGGCATCGCTCATACTTTAGGTGCCCTATTAACCTCTTGATAAATGAGCAGCATAAGGATATCATCACTGAATGGTAACAATACTTTACTTATCCTCTCCAGAAGTAAAAAGTATGTACATAAGCTCTCCTGTGAGATGACTCCAAGTCTTGGACACACTTTACATTTTTTTGTACTTGAAAGTCCAACCCTTTCAAAGCTTCCCCCAGGGGAGTAGGATTAGTTGCTGCTGTATCACAGAACTTGAAAGGATACTTTAAAATAGCTTCTATCATACCAGAATCAATCACAAAGCCAAAGACACTTTGTAGGAATAGCTGATGGTTTCATATATTGTGATATAATTACCATAGAACGTAAAATTGTCCAAATATTGGGAAGAAAAAAAGCCAAATGTACAGTAAGTAGTTCAGGATGAAGCAGAGTAAAGTTGTTGATCCATCAAAAGATCAAAGACTTACTATGCTGAAAGCATTCTCCAGTTTACACAGCTGTAAATCGAAGGCACAAGCCACACAACAAACAAACTATAGATAGGAGCTAACGATTCTATGATTTGGGATGAAAGGGCATTGATAATTCTGTAACACATCAGTCCTGGGCTAAGATATAACTTATATCTGGGTGTATGACAATTTGATAGGTAGTGATTCCAGCATGATCTGTTAACTTAAAAGCCATCTTGAAAGAGGACAAAAATTTGCAAATTAAAATTAAAAGAAAAAAAATCAGGAGGTATCTTCTTTCTCTAAAAATCAATTGTTTCCCTACTCCGAACAATGCAAACCTGCAACTTCTAGCTGAGAAAGCCATCCAAAGAGAATCTTAAGTTTAACAAACATAAAAAAGCAGGGGTTGCACTCTTTTTAATATGTTTGACTATGTAAACTCTGTTTAATCTAATCATGTTTATACAGGGTCTACTAAGACAGTATACAGTGTATTCATGGTAAAGAAGGCTCTTAAATTCATTGGAGAGTATACTATGGTTTAATTTAGGATTGTAAAGTAATATATTGTTGTATTTACAAATGTGCACTATAACACAACACACCAACAGAAGAGCAGTTCACTTATATAATTTACTTTCATTAAAAACAAATTCACCTTATAAGTCTACAATGTTGATTTTTTGAGTTGCAGACATTCATATTTCCCATGTGTAGAAAAGGTATAATTTCTTTACTTGGGTGTATTCACTGCTTTGAATTTGATATACATGTGATATTTGAGAATGAAAATAAAAATATAATGAAAAAGATTCTCTATTTCATGTATTAGAAAACAATGTTTTCCTCATTAAAGCATCAGATACAAATGCTATAAACCATGAAATTACCTTTGAGCCCTTTCTGAAATAACCAGTTCACAAATAAATGATCCATGCAGAAAGAAAAGAGAAGATTAAAATAATAAGACAAAGTTACATTTTCATATCAGAAGTCTAAAAAATATAAAACAGAAAAAATATTATTCTAGAACTTATTCACACAATTGAGACTATTTAAATAATAAGATTTAAACAATCTTATCTGACAAAATTATATTAAATTGTTAGTCATATTTTTCAACATTCTGGAGAATTAATCCTTACCACAAATTAACAGTAATTTTGCAGAAGAAACTGCAAGTATAGGCCCTTGTTCCCACCAGAGTCCAATTGATATCCATACTTTTGTATCCATTTGTTGAATCAGTCCCCAACAATTAAATGTTTCTATCTGAGTACTTATATGGATCTCATTATCATAGTAGCTGAGTGCCTGACAATACTTTAAAGTAGATATATTCACAACACTCCTGTGTGTTCGGGAAATGGCATTATTCCTATTTTACAGATAGAAAATTGAGGCACAGACTATGGGTAAAGTGCCTGAGTGATTCAGGAACCTGAATCTCATTTTCAAAAGTGACTTAAGAACTAAGGAGCCTAAACCCCTTTTTAAAGTGAGTAGGACTTAGGCTCTTAAATGGCTGTCAACTTTGAAAACGTGGCTGAGGTTTCTAAGTTATGAAGGTACTTTTGAAAATTGTACCCCAGGAAGCATGGATCAGCGGTCACACTGCACTCCCTGTCAGTACCCAGCCCAAGCCAGGGAAGCTAATGATCCAACCAGCAGACCAAATTCAGGTGGCACATTGTGCATATGCTAAAAACCACCAAAGGTCACACGGGATGTCTGTGGTAGACCAGGAAATTCAACCTGAGTCTCCTGAATCCCAAGCTGGTGCTCTAACCTCTGACCATCACTTCCCTCTGCTAGGACTCACAATGAGCTTTGACATCTTTTTTATCTTTAAGATGAATTGCAACAAAACTTGGACCTAGGAAACAGTGATGCAACGATAACGGTGACTGATAATGAGGCATTTCTAGCTAGAGGAATTAGCTAGCTCAGGGGTTGTCAACCTTTCAGAAGTGGTGTTTATTCACTCTAAGTTAAGGTTTCGTGTGCCAGTAATACATTTTAACTTTTTTAGAAGGTCTCTTTCTATAAGTCTATAAGTCTATAATATATAACTAAACTATTGTTGTATGTAAAGTAAATAAGGTTTTTAAAATGTTTAAGAAGCTTCATTTAAAATTAAATTAAAATGCAGAGCCCCCCAGACCAGGTGGCCAGGACCCGGGCACTGTGAGTGCCACTGAAAATCAGCTCATGTGCCGCCTTTGGCACACGTAACATCGGTTGCCTACCCCTGAGCTAGCTAATGGGACAGAGAGTAAGTATATTAGTCTTTCATACTCAGAATTCAGAGCTCATCTTCCAATTTAAACTAATTTAAAAACCACCCAGTATACACACATCCAAAATACACCAAGTTCAGAATGAGACTTCTAGGCTGATATTTTCAAGTGTCAAAGGGAGTTATGCACCCAACTCCCACTGAAAGTCAATGGGAATGGACACCTAGTTCTACTAGGCCTCTCTCTGAAAATTCCAGCCTTAAATTCTTTTATAATTATATACCCGGCCTGCTGCCTCTCTCTTAACTACATTGCAATGTGTTTCCCATGTACTGCAGCCTTGGCAACACATCAATACTAGGTAAACTTCTGATTTTTTTATTTCATTCATATAGCTTTGATAAAAAGCCAAACCAGTATTCTTGAAAATCTGTAAAAATATTAACTTCTAAGCTGAAAGTTTGGATGCCAAGCTTCAGCTTGGAGCAAATTTTTATGGCTGAGCTATAAACTCCTGAAAGTAAAGACCTATATAATGGAAACACTGACAAACCCTTAACTATACTGGGGCTACCAGGTGCCATTTTAATATATTTACCACTTAAAACTTACTTATACGGCTGCTTTTGCTGAATACCAGCTACAAACTAGCTCAGTTAAAGACAGAAATATAAGTTATAACACATTAGCAGCCTGCAGTGGGCAAATGTTCAAGCGCATTAAGGTTTTAATATAATTATAATTGTTGAACACGTTCAATCAATTAACCACAAATATTCTGTTTATCTGAAATGCTGCCAAAATTGTGAACTGCAGTCAAAACAACATGATACTGTGGTCCTTAAGCAAAGGATACACACTTAATCAAAAGAAACACCAGCTGGAAAGAGCCAAAGCAAATATCTTATCTGACATTTTATAAATTTTCAAATGCCATATTTTAAAATATCCATTGGTACCTATCTCAGCTTTCCAAGTAGTTATTTGATAAACTCACGTTTTTAAAAGTTCATATTACCATTAAACAGCTACAGAATAACCGTGTGTGTTAAACCCAACTCTCAGTGGTCAAGTTTCTTCTAAAGTTATGCAAAGCAATTGTAAATATTCAGAAAATGTCAGAGCTGCTGTGCATGGAACTTTTAGAATAAAATTTCAATTTTATTTCATTACCTGTTTATGATGGCTTAGCTGTACTACTACGAAATAGTTAAATATGAGTTTTGTCTTAGAAGAAAAAAAAATCACCCATATAATTTGCCTTTAAGAAAGAATTATTAAAAAGCCTTGTTGTACAATTCCTATCTAGACAATTTGCAGTGCTGCAAAAGCACTTTTTTCAACAGTGCCCCCTAAATAATTAAGCTGTTCCTTTTACCATACTTCCTATATTACAGAAGTCGTTTTCCCACAACGAATCAATAACTCATTCCTTACGTCAGTCATTTTTCTCCATTTAACTGAATGGACTGAAGTCCAACACTGCAAGTTACATTACCTTTGAATTACATGTGTGATTTAAAATTCAAAGTACTACTCTAAGGAGCTTTTTAGACTGACCACTCTACAGTCTCTTCATATAGACAATCCTTTACAGACATTCCTGACAGATTTACAGCAGACCAATAACTCTGAAATAGTTAAAACTGTGAACATTAACAGGAAAGCTTTGTCCCTTTGTAAAGAAAATAGAAAGCAAGCCATCATTACAAGGGAAAAAACGTCTTTTTCGATTAACTATAAATGCATCCTATGGTATTAGAAATTGAATCATATAGTTTTCGAATAAGCTTCCACTGCAGACACCCAGTCAACTAAGAATTTAGTTCTACTATTTAAAAAAAAAAATCCAGCCTCTCATTTTTATTTCTGGAAGAGTTGATTCACAACCCTTCATGCACATATAGGTGAACATGCAATTTAATAATAGGAGAATGAAAATGATGGCACAATTTAGCGCAAGTTCTGGGATAAAATGTGCTCTGACTTACAAAACATTGACAATCTATACAGACAAGAACAAAAAAGATACAGAAAGAAAAACTTAAGAATGTTCAGATACTTTGTCCAAATTGTAATAAATGTGATAGTGTGAAACAAAAACAAAAAAGAACATTAGAGCCAGTCTTCAAACAAAGCAACCCTGAGAAGTCCATATCAATTTAATTCATTACCCTATCTCAAAAAAATACAACAATCCAGCAAGTCTTACTAAGCTAGGACGATGGGTTTTGGACATGTTTCTTTGTCATCTGTTAGTTATCTCTTAATTTACAGCATATGACATCTTGATGTTCATATCCTCCAAAATAAACATCTTCAAACCCTTCTATGTGATTTGCTTTTCTATGATGGTTAACACAAACTAATGCAATTGGACACCACCTACTGTCACTTACTATCTAGAATTGCCAAAGGTGAAAGGTTTCTTTAGACTAATCCACATAATGGGTACCTTCTATTTTCCTTTGTTTTTCTTTTGTCTTTTTGGTTTCGAGTTCCCACTCACTCCCACAAATTAAGCAGTATTGACAACATCTTTGTGCCAAAAAACTTAATCTGGGGAAAATGTACAGCAATTCAAATCAAAAAGCATTTTCACGTTAACATACTTTTTAAATTCAGTTACCAATTTCTAATTTGATATATTGTAACAATTCCATAACGTTGTATCTTTTTAAATTTAGAAATCCTCACTCATTCAACTTTAGCATCTCATCAGACTCAGAACCTCAGCATTACATGAGGTATTAGAAGAAACCAAACTGGCAAAGTTGTTTTGCTAATGTTAGGTAAAATGCTTTACCTTTTAGTACTCTGGAAGCTCAGCAAGACTTCCATTCAGAGCTTTTCTCCATTCCATTTTGGGCTCAGCACCCTGAATCTGTACTTCGCCAGCTGCTGACGTTCCTTCTATTAAACTGAAAATTTGTGAGAAAAGCAGAACTTCCTGCTGTGTGTTAGCTTCACATGAGAACACTCAACATGAAATAGTGCCATTCTTATGATGCACTTTTTTGCAAACTTTTTTTATTTTAAGCGAACATATTCAGGAATGTCTATTATTGAATGATTAACCACTAGCTACAGTTGTTCTGATAATATTTAATAAATGCAGTTAATAAACTACGCAGTTTGTCTTGTAAACTGGTTTAAGGTAACATCCTAATGAAATTATCAATTTCTCAGCAAGCCACTCAACCTTGATCTTGTACATATGGAACCAGGAAGTTATATGGTACTGGCAAGTAAATCAATTTAACTATATTATCATCAAATTATTTTCCTTTTGGGAAAAAATATTCTTCCTACAATAGACATGCATTGGTATTGCTATCTTAAATCACAACCAATTTTTAAAAACTTAACACAATGAAATTTTAACCATTTTGGACTGAATTATAAACAAAGACAGTGTCTGTTCTTTCTGTGTATAACAGAACTGTAATTCTTTTTGCAAATGTTACGTTTCACTGGATCAAATATTATTTCGCTCTAAATCAAAGGATCTGTTATTTTAGTTAAGTCTAGCAATACTAGAAAGTAAAATTCCTCATCTGGGGCTGTAATATTTGTTGAAAAAATCTACTTCAAAAACATTAATCAAATTTTTCGCCTACTGGGCAGCCATATGGTAAAGCAGCATGTGAATCTCACAAACTTGCTGATCTTCTGTAACTGGGTGCTATTAATTACGCTTACTGCATCCATCTCTTGGATTTTCGCTTTGTGAAAAAAATATTTATTGCAACAGCTTTTACAAAACAAGGGAATGAAAATCACAATTGATTAATGAGCTGAATGGAAATATTTCCGTTAGCAGATTTTTAGAATGAATAAGAATTAATACCATGAGTAGAAATAAACCCACTTTGTGTTCCCCACACACTTTTTTTGGACAAAAAACAAAAAAATAAACCCTACAACATGCATTATTCACTGAGCACACTTTAGGTGACAAACAGAAAGGTTTAAATTAACTGAATAATAAAATGGCTGATTTTCCTAAGTGATTTAATATGAAATTGAAGTGATTGTTTTATTATTTCAAAATAAATATTATGCACAGGAATGTCTTAACATGTTGTTAAGGCTCTTTCTTACACCAATAAAAGCAAGTTGATTAAGAGTGATTGTTTCCACTTTGTTTCTCACTCCGCAGCCAACAGTATTGTAGCTTATATGGTATATAATATCATACACTGTGTTCTGGAACCGCAACCATAAATCTGAGCTCCCAATGGTAAGTTAAAGTTGGAATGCAATCCTTTACTTCAAAGACTCCTATGTACTACTGAGCCAAACTCCAGGGCAACTCTTTCCATGGAATTATGGAAAGGCATTATGGACTGGCAAGAGAGAATGGCAATGAGAGAGGTTAGTGAAATGTGCTGATCCACTGGTTGCAATCCCAGCATGTGGAGGGGGTGAAGAGCCATTGTCAGCAGTGCCATCTACTAAAGTCCAAGGTACTAGGAGTCATAGCACATCTATGAAGGTGCCTCATGTCATGTCTCCAAGTTAGCGAAGGTGGTTTTCTTTGCCCAAAATCTTCATATTGGTCTCTTATGCAAAGCCGGTTTACTTGGGTATGTGGCAGGTGATATGCATTTCATCCTAAGTAACAGCAGAAATAGTTACAAGCCTAAGATTATGTATGGCTCTTGCACTGAGGAGCCCCGTGGGATACTCAAGAATTTTAACTAACTGGCTAGTCTCATTTTGGATTAGTAAAAATAGTGTGAGGTAAGGTAACGGAATGAAGCAGCTCGAACTTCAGGAAGTGTTGTATGCTACGCATCACCTTCCTGAGCTCAAAAATCTAATACGAGTGACACTGGGAGAGCACTAAAAATGACTGCTTGTAGCAGCCAATTAAGTTGAAGGGGAGGACTATACTGGCAGTTCAACAAAAAGAAAAGACAAGGTGGGTGAAATAGTATATTTTATTGGGCCAACTTCTGTTGGTGAGAGAGACAAGCTTACACTCTTACACTGACCTCTTCTTCTTCAAGTCTCTGTAAACTCAAAAGCTTCTCTTTCACCAGTGTTAGTTCAATAAAAAAATATTACCTCATCGACCTTACCTCATCATCCATATCTGGGAATAACAATACTACAACACCACTGCAAACAAAAAGTAAAGGAACATTTTAGGCATTTGGCTGTAGAGAGGGGAGCTACTGAAGTCACTAGCTACTGGAAAGGCCCCAAATCAATTATAATCATCTTCACACTTGTGTAAGGAGACAACTAATCCCCCTTTGATAAATGATGCTACTAAATAATTTCTAATATTTAATAGATCCTTTAAAAACTCTACTCACCCAATCATCCAGGAGGAATAACTTTTTTTGATGGGACAGTAAAATGTCAATCATTGCTTTCTGGAACTCTCCAAATTTCCCCACACCTTCATGAAGTTCCTTGTGTTTTTTAACTTACAGTAATAATGTATTTTGGTTCAGTGAAATTTTTAAAACATTGTTATCAAAGTGTAGAATTATATAATTGCCAAACTATTCCAAATTATATAATGATCTAATGCTTGGCATTCCATTTATCTAAAAAGTACACATCTAATTTTCAAAATTTAGTGGGAAAAAAGCATTAAATTTTCATTATTTTCAGGTTAATGTTAAATAAGCAAAAGAAAAGTTTTATGTGGATTAGATGCGACTTTGACCATTTTTCTTGGTACAGGGTAGAAACAGACACTGGACTGTTTTTTGTTTGTTTGGGTTTTTTTTAAATCATGAAATTTGGCCACTTTCTTCACGCATTGATATCCTGGGGTTTTGTTTGTTTGTTTGTTTTAATTCTGTCACAGCAGAATTATTGTTTTCTACCTCATGGACAATAGCATTAAAGTTCTCATGGTTAAAAAGCAGGTAAGCTGCATAGCTTACTTTGCCAAAGAAAAGCATTTTTAAAAAATGTTAAGAAACCTTTTTACTAAGTTTTAATTAGTGACCCAAAATGTATGCCATAACTTTTCATCACCTCTTGGGTCATCTCTAAACCTCTCCTGCATACATTGACTGTCTGCTTAAAAGTTTAAAGAGCTAACAAAATGTTTTAACGAGATACAAATCTCAGAGATCATTAATCAATATGTTCAATGTTATTTGTGATAATTCATCATGACATGATATTAATGGGTTACTGTACCCTTCAGAGGTGAGATTAATGCAAATGAGCAGCCACAATTAACTTTACTGCTCCCAACTCACAGAAATGGACAGATGATTATAAATGACAACTATATGTCAATTACAATATCCAATAAAGTGAAGCTTAGAGGGCAATCTATCTACTTTTATAGCTCTTCCTTGATGTAGCTGAATTTAGCTCAGCCCACTGTTGTCACAGGGTAACCACTGTTTTGAAGGAGGGACAAAATTTTTAATTTCAGATTTCTTATGTGTTTCAAAATTCTGAACGTATTGTCTGAAGAATGAAAACTGCAAGAAGCCAAGAACAGATGCTGCATTCTTCATGAGCTAAAGAAAAGTGTGTCTGTTTTCAAATTGCAACAACAAAGCATGAAGAAAATAACCTGCCCTGCTGAGCAATATGTTTATTCAATAGTAACAATAAAAATAAATAATAAAAAACATTAGCACAGTATCCTAAAAGACCTTATATTTGGTAAACCTTTTAGTGACACATCATATAGCAGAGAGATTAAAATATAGGCCCACACATGTGCAAAGACCTTCATGACCACTTTCTGAGCACTAATGCCCTTACACTGAAGGGACAGGGTGAAATCCTGGGCTCACTGAAGTAAATGGCAAAAATTGCCATGGAATTCAATGCTGCCAGGATTTCATACACAGAATTTACATACTCAGAACCCTAAATGCAGGCCAGATTGAAGCTACTTTGTAACTATGTCCAATAGAAATGCACCAAATATCACTGTCAATTCCAGCAAGAAAGAACAAAATGTACAGAATCTGCAATCATGACACATCTTTTTCTCTTTCCCACAGAGCTCTGAAGCAAAAGGTTCATCTCTGGAAGAGGAAGCTGCTACCTTTCTATTTCACAGTTTGTTCTAGCTTGTGGCATTCAAAGTGGACCTAGTAGAGGCCATGTTTACTGCCCTTGTAGCCATAAAAAAAAGCTTAATCACTACTATCAGATGGAAAAAATCAGGCTGAAATTGGGCCTATGTCAAAGCATTGTGAGCAGGCACAGAAAAATAAAGTCATATGCTAGGGTTACCATATTTTAAGTGTCCAAAAAGAGGACACTCCACGGGGCCCCAGCCCCACAACTCCGCCCCAGCCCCGCCCCTTCCCGGCCCCACCCCTTCCTGGCCCCGCCCCAACTCCGCTGCTTCCCGCAAACATTTGATTCACAGGAAGCCTGAAGCAGGCAGGCAGCAAGTAAGCTGGGGCGGGGGGCGCGGCCCAGTCCGGCCCCCCCGGCCGAGCGGCTCCCTCCGGCGGCCGGCCGGCCCAGGCCAAGAGGCTCTGGCCACGGCGTCTCCCGCCCGGCTCGGCTCGGGCCCTGGGGCGCCGGCCCCCGGCCGAGCACCGCCGGCCCCGGGCCCCAGCGGCTCCGGCCCCCGGCCAAACACCGCCAGCCCCAGCGGCTCCGGCCCTCGGCCGAACACCGCTGGCCCCTTCCTCCCTATTTTCCCGGACATGTCCGGCTTTTTGGGATTTCCTCCCGGACGGGGATTTGAGGCCCAAAAAGCCGGACATGTCCGGGAAAATCCAGATGTATGGTAACCCTATCATATGCAAATATTTTCTATATTTTTATCCCCTGTCAAATCCAAGCTTTTGCTTTTTTTATAGCCCTTTCCCTTTGCAAATTAGCCATCATAATGCCTGCACTTGTGTGTCACTGGCTAGAGGTATGCATATAGATGAGGAAGGCCCCACTGTAAGTAGCAATGGCAGTATTACATTTTGCATTTAGCTTAACTAATGAACTGCATGAAGATATAGCTGTAGCTTTTTAATATGTATGTAATCTATACCATGTACTATAATTATAATTGTTCACTTTAAATTTTGCATACTGTATTTCTGGAATAGGTTTAACTGACAGGGAAATTTTTGGCTATATCAATAATCAGAGGAACATCTTATTCCTGGTGATGAAAATATTCCAATTGGTTCCTTTCCTCTAATTTTCTTTGAGGAAAAAGGTAGCCTATAATCTTATTTCCTTCTGTTTCAATCCCTCAATATGAAGAATTTGAATTTATTTTATTTTTAGTTGAATGCAGAAAACAGTAAAAAATTGCTTACGATTTTTTAATACAATACTTTCTCTTCAATATGTATTTATTGAAAAAGACAGAGACAAAAGCAAGCACTTTTTCGACATGTATACTCCAGGAAAAGATATAAAACCCCCGATCCTTCAACGTGTTGTGCATGGGTACACTCTAGGGCAGTGGTCTCTAAACTTTTTTGATCGTGCACCCCTATCAGTAAAAATTTTTTGAGCACGCACCCCCTGCCACGTCGGCTCTACCATTTTTCCCAAGGAAAAAAAAAAAAAAAGCCGCTCGGACTCCCACCCAAACTGCTGAAGCAAAAAAAAAAAAAAAAAAAAAAAAGCCGCTCCTCCTGCCGTGCACCCCCCAAGGATCCTCTTGCATGCACCCCACTTTGGAGACCACTGCTGTACGGAGCCGAAGCCACTGAAGTCAATGGGGGGGAGGGAAGGCCACCCATGTACATCATATTGCTGGATCAGGGCCTTAATTTGTGAATGACTCTACGTGAAAGGTGTATTCTTTGTCCACAATTTTTCAGTGTTACATCAGCGCGTGCCCAACTTCAAATGTGCAAGTAATGTAACTACACAAATGCTGAAAGTTAGGTCCATGTCTAATTAGCTTGCTGAATCAGGGCCTCAGAGACTAACAGTTCTTGATGATGATACTTTGCAGAAGGCCAGACATTTGCCAATACACTGCTTTGGGGGAGGGGGAGTTTTCAGGACATCTTATAAAATATATAATTTCATGATAGTAAATTAACAGAGCAACGTAGCCCCAATATTCTGAGCTAAGTTAACAGTGGTGTGTGCCATATATCTTCAACAAGCACTAATTCACCATATAAGACAAGATATTAGATAAAATTAATAAAGCCCAAATTCAATTGAGTAACAAACGTGGACAAATACTAGATCAGTTTGTTCTTTAAAAACATACAAATACTAGGTGTGTGGGGGTTTTAAAATTAATTAATCAAAAAAATTCAAGTTGGTTAAATAAAACCTTCTTCCAATGCCTCCTATTTAATTGCAGTTTGGCACCAGCAAATATATATCAAAATTATAGTATTTCCCTTGACAGGAAGCTCCTTGCTTCCACACACAGTTATGGCTCTCTACAGAGTAACCCAGAACTGCTGACAACCTTGAACACTGCTACAACAATATTACTATACTTGGCAGAGAAGTACCCTTGCGGCGGAGAAAAGCTGTAATTTTGACTGTCACTGCACATTACACTGGATATTATTTCACTGTACGCATATGTGCACACTCACAAACACTTAATAGACAACAGTTTTCTCAGCTCTTCTAGTATAAATGGCAATATAATACCATTGAACCACCAATGGGATCCCTGTTAAAAATGAGGATTTTATATTACTGAAACATTTTGTTAAAATATCTGTTATAGATTATCTAATTTTATTGGCTTCAAAAAGCCGAAAGTGTCCTTTAATGCTATTTATCACAACTAATTATTTTTGTAATACGCTTTTTTGTTTGTTTGTTTGTTTTCACAGAAAAAGAACGTTTGTTTAAAAATGTCAACCAGGACCATTTCCTGTTCCCTGCATTTTAAGGAGATGCTCAAATTTTAAAACATTTAAATGTCCACATTTTCATCTACAACATTTTCTTTGTACAAAACATCGTATTAGAGTATACCTGGTATAAATCTTCAGTTTTCCAGTACAGAATGACCTCACTGCATAGGCTTTACCACTTATGTCATAAAAGCTGCAAAAAACATATCTAACTTGTAAAATAGAAGTATTTCCTATTGTCCCTTTTCTCTGTATCTAAAAGATGAGTATATGCAAACATTTAATTGAACAGCTCTTGTTTTATAAAGTTTAAATACATGCAACACATACAATGCTGGTACTTTAAAATTCCATCTAACACGTATGGGATTTCTGGCCTTGCAAGATGGATTTCACAGACCCCCTGTAAAAAAGGCACTTGCTTCCTGCAGGATAAGTGAAATGTTAAGATTATAAAATACCTAGAATATTAGGCCAAACTTATCCTCTTTCATTTGTACTGAAGAGCTTCATTGCATATTCTTCATATGTTCAATACATAAGATCCAACTGAAATCTGGGAATTCTGCATGCAGAAAGAAGGTAGAATGTGTAACAGAATTCTGCACTGTGGAATTCCACATTATGAAGAGGAGAATGTTCCCCTTAATCTCAGTGAAACATGGCTACAATGAGCCTTCATAGACTAAATTAATTTGCTGTGAACTGAAAAACACATTTGGTAAAACATTGATACCGATTCATATAATGAAAGTATACTATAGTTTGGTTAATCGTAGAGAATCTGCAGCAATATTAAACACATGTCAGATGTCAGTAGACATTGTGACAAACAGCAGTCCTGAAAAGCAACAAAGAGTCCTGTGGCACCTTATAAACTAACAGACGTATTGGAGCATAAGCTTTCGTGGGTGAATACGAAGTGGGTATTCACCCACGAAAGCTTATGCTCCAATATGTCTGTTAGTCTATAAGGTGCCACAGGAATCTGTCGCTTTTTACAGATCCAGACTAACACGGCTACCCCTCTGATAGCAGTCCTAAAAGTATGTATGTGATAAAAGAAAGGGTAATATGTATAGTTTTTTCTACTGTTGTACATACATTTTTGCTCCTACTCTTCCTTTATTGCCACCCTGTTTCAAATACATCTGGAATGAAACCATTTTACCTGTGTTGTTTAGACAAGGAAGCATCAATGAACCTCTTTGCCCTTTTACAATAAAATGTATCAACAATTTCAGTACTGTCTGCTGACCGTACCGAATTTAACAAGGTTCGCAAATGAACCTAGAGTAAGTTTCCCACTGTGACACATTAATAATAAGTTCTTTATCCCATCTATCCCAAGCCATGAATATGTAATGTTATAAAATGAGTCCTTTTCACACAACAGAACCTCAGATGTGAATAAATAAAAACTATCCATCACAAGCCTGTGAAAAATTAATGAGAGTTTTGAAACAAGAAAAAATTGGTTACTGAGAAGGCAAGGTCCAGTATGTAAAAACCTTTGGTAACTCACCTATCATAAGTTTAATTTTAAAAGTTTACAAGATTTTCAAAAGTACATGTCAAACTAACAAAAGAATATCTGTAATATATTTACTATATCAAAGTGGAAAGGAAAGAAAATAGCTTTAATGGTAAAACTTAACTTTTTAACTACCTATATAGCATAGGGGTAATCAGAAACTAAATATTCCCATAATAAAACATAGTTACTTTTCAGGATACACCAAAGTTCTAATGCTAGATCTCCAGAAGCAGAGTTCCTATTCCATTTCTTTCTCCTCCAGAATTAATATTCCTGATATGATTAGAGGCATTGTTTGCCTAAACTTCATTTATTAGGATAAAAAGAATTCATAGGAAAAAAAACTATTCTCATTCATGTGAGTATCACTTCACTAGTTGGAAGGCTTTAATCTCTGGAGATGCAGTAGTGTCTATTTGCAAAGTGAAGAGAAATAAAACAACAAAAACAAAAATCAACACCCCCCACGCTTTCAGGAGAGTGAGGCTGTCACTTTGTTTATTAATACATTTTCTTAATCTTGCCCAAAAAAGACTGTGTTGATGTCTGAGAAGTACAAGTGCTGTGTCATCTGGCCCTACTCAAACTACATTACCAAAGAAAGTATTGAAACCTTCATTAGGATAGTGGTAAGGGCAGAGAGACAGAAAATGCAAGATAGTGGCTCAGTCTTTGAAAGACTCTCCATGAAAGACCATTTCTTTACTAGAAACTGTTCTGCACAATGAGAACCCTTCTGCATCTGAGACCACATGAAAGCTTATAGAGTGTATAAGTTGCAAATGTCAAGCTTTAGCCACTACAAAAACTGGCTTCTCTCTCGTAATGATACTAAGCAAATGAAATGAAGGTGATGCCATGTAAAACAAACTACCTGTGGGGAAGTTCAGGCTCTGCTATTTTTTCCCAAAACATTTTCTGCTTCCTCCACTGAATCTCCTACTGGCATCCTTCTCTGTCTAGCAAATATCTGACAGACTCAATTCCATCTGCTGGGTTTGACTGCATGATGAGCTCCACCTGGGCTCAATCTGCTGGGCTTGGCTTGACCTCCCAGCCCCATTACCCTTTCCCATCTAGTCCCTAAATTCTGTCAGCAAACTCAGGATCGGGAAGGTTCTGACTCTTCTTGGGAGAGCCCAGTATCCAGAGTCATCCTGAGAGCCAGACAGGTAGCATATGCCATCACACATGTCTTCCCTGTGAGCATGTCAGTTGGCACGTCACACACTGTTACAAAAGCTCCAATAGTCCATAGAATCCAGAAAAATAAATCAACATTACCATTTCCTTTCCCAGATGATGATGTATATAAAACCAATGGCATTGACAAGCCAAGGATTGGTCACTTCGATAGTTCCAAGAATTGGCCACTTTGATAGTTCATAACCATCGGGGAATGCAAGAATCGAGACCAGAATGAAAAAGTAATACTTCAGCTCTCCATCCCCCAGATTGCCAAGCACTCCTTCCCCACTCTGAAGTGGTTCCCCTAGGTAAGCTTTTTCCCCTGACACCTATATGTGTGAGATAGTATGGCTGAAAGAGATCTCTCTGAGGTATCTATTTATAAAACTAATTCTTTTTTGAAGAATGGACTGTGCATGGCTGGGTGACTATGAAGAATTATGTATTAGCCTTAAAGTGTTGGTCATAGCTCTTGGACCAATTAATCTGGTTAAGAGCCAGTTGTTCTGTACATCTATTATGGCTGCAGAAAATGAAATAAAAAGGTGGCACAAACTGCTGAGACTATCCAGCAATACCATAAAAGAACCAGGTTTTCAATTTTGTTTGAGGGTTTGGTGGATCTTCCTCACTAAGGCTTCCACTTTACTCACCAAAGGTCAGATTTGCCTATTCCCTATCAAGTATATCCTAGGTAGCTGATTTAACATTCTCCTAGCATACATTCAGTTGCATTTTCTGCAGGGGGAAAAAAACTGTTTTTTAGATCAGACTTAACTACCACCAAAGTTTTCCTTTGCACAGAAGAGGAAACCTTTCCAAAGCCATCTTCTATATTACAGACTTGCCATTTTTCATATCTTTTGAGTTCCTCTTCCAAGGGAATATCACCCAGCCCTGCTGCTTTGGGATACTGGGAAGTTTAACTAAATAACTTATGTTCAGGATCACTGAAGAGATCTTTCTGTGCCTATCAGAGTTTCCGCAAATTCATGTGATGAGTTCACTCTTTCGCCCCTTCACTTTTCTGGGTACCAAATTTCATAATCAGCTGCACCTCTTCACCAGACAATCTCAAGGCAGCACCCTATCCACTGGCTGGAATTCCATTTTCTGGACCACCACCACCCCCCTTATTGCAGCCTGCTCTTGCTAGGCTTGAATCAAGTTTTTATGGGAAAAGAACCCTACCGTCTCCAGCCAAACTCACATTCCCAGAACATACTGCCACACATCAATGACATTAGTCAGTCAGCTGTCTTAGGCATACTTGACCAGGTCACCTTCCATATAAAACTCCAATGACTAAAAGCCAGTGATGGGATGGTGAACTTCCAGACAGACGGTAGATCCCGTCACAGAATCCATTGCCATATATGAGCACCAAAAATTCTAATATATTTTTTTAAAAAACAGAAGAAATATTAGTAAGGACAACAGAATAATCCTCCACAGTTTTCAAGAAGTGCCATGGATTCTTCAAGTTCCCCCTGGAAGCCACTAAAGCCTGGCAGAAGTGATTACAATTTAATATTTCTTCTAAAGAATAGCAGGCCTTGCATTTTTTTTTTATTATACTGCACCTTTCTATATGCCTATTTGGTTGGCACCTTAGCAGCTGCAATTGGCAGACCACTAGGTGTGTAGGCAAAGTGCCATATTAAGAGATAGACTGCTTCTTCATACAGTTGGATGTGCAAAATCCTATCCAATAGTATCAAAACAGTAATGATGTGCATAGTGCATCTTTTTGTAGTGTTAGGGCATTATGTCATCCCTTCACTAGTTAACAGGATTGCCTTTGAAACTAAATAACCCAAACTACTTATTTAGGATGTTTTTTCAGTAATGGAATACAGTTCTGCAGTGGGAGGAGAAAGCAATCAAAGTCTCCGCCCTTAGCAACTCCTTTGTGGAATGCATATCCAGATCTTGACAAAAGTGATTTCATAGCCAAGAAGAGTTCCCTTCTATATCTCTTCATTGGGCATGGGAGCCAGATTCCCCTCTGCAAAAACCTGCATATAATTTCTGCTGAATAGGATCCTTACTTAACAGCAGAATCCAATTTGTAATTTAGTATTAAATGCACACTCCACACACACACAAAAAAAAATCAGGTAAAAAACTCCTGACACGTAGATATAAAATCTTTTTGACATACGTAAGTGAAAACTAATACTGTGACATTTTTCAAATTAGCCATTTGAAGCACCCACATACTGAACACAACTTTCACTGTATAGGCATTTTAAAGGATTTTTTTGGACTTGAAAAATATTTACGAAAAGAATAATAAATAAATTACTGACTGAAGGCTGCAACTCTTCTCTGGTTAAACTATATGCAGTGAAATGTGTTTAAATTATATGACAGAATTGAATCAAATAGCTTCCATTAGCAATTTGGCAAGCTGTTGTGAATTGCTACTAATCAATTTTAAATAAAACTATCCCGTTTGAAAATGAAGGCATCTTCAAGTTACACATCTCCATGTTTCAGAATTGTAAATTGGTGGCTAAAGTCTAAATTTGTCCATATCTTCTTATAATTCACTGTTTTAATATATCACCAGTAAAACTAACACAGAGCCAAGTCCTTGTGCATGCCATCACAACTGTATTTTAGATTCTATATAGATTTTTGCCTGTTTTACTGGTGTATTTTAGACTAATGTAATATTTTAACTAATATTACTCTAGGCCATTTTATAGTATAGATCAGGGGTTGGCAACGTTTGGCACGCGGTTCGCCAGAGTAAGCATCCTAGCGGGCCGGGCCAGTTTATTTACCTGCTGACGCGGCAGGTTCGGCCGATCGCGGCCCCCACTGGCCGCGGTTCACCGTCCCGGGCCAATGGGGACGGCGGGAAGCCCCAGCCAGCACATCCCTCGCCCGCGCCGCTTCCCGCCGCCCCCATTGGCCCGGGACGGCGAACGTTGCCGACCCCTGGTATAGATTGTTGATTGTCCACAGACCAGGAAACACCAACTCAAAGCAGCACCAAACCCTGCCAGAACAACAGATGCAAAACCTGCAGACATATCTCCATTGCTACCATGATCAACATGCCTTGCAAGACCCACGAGTCCTACACATGCCTATCACAATATGGGGCTTACCTCATCTACTGCACTAAATGCCCCAATAACAACTATGTGGGGGAAACCAGACAATCATTACTCTCCCGCATGAACTCACACAGAAAATGATAGAAGACAAAAACACCCTATCCCATGTGGGTGAACACTTTTCACAAAGTAATCACTCTATATCTGACCTATCACTCCTCATCCTCAAAGGAGACCTGCACAACACTTTCAAAAGATGAGACTGGGAGCATAAATGGTTAACTTTGCTAGACACTAAAAATCTTGTCTTAATAAAGACACTGGCTTTATGGTTTATTACAACAATCTGTAACCCACTAACCCCCTTTTTGTCCTAGGACTACAGGGATGATAATGGGCCACTTTAACTTGAATGATCCCTTAGAATACATGCTAACTACTTATGTTAAACTATCTGTTTGGTCTTATATTTAGCTGTGACAGTCTGAGTACCTTTCCCAGACCTGAGGAAGAACTCTTTATAGCTCCAAAGTTTGTCTCTCTCACCCACAAAAGTTGGTCCAATAAAAGACATTACGTCACCCACCTTATCTCTCTAATATCCTGGGACCGACACAGCTCCAACAACACTGCATACAAGCCTAATTATTCTCTTGGACGCGCCAGGAAGACAAGACCTGACACCAGTAATGTAGCTTAACCAGGCTGCAATGTTGTTGTGGTGGTGGTGGTTTTTAACTTAACACATCTGGTAGACTATCTTGTAATAACCAAGCAGGGCATATAACCTTACTTCAATAATCCATACCACATGAGGGAGGGCGACCCACAGCCGCTGCCCCCTAACCTCCAAATCCTTAACCTTGTCCCAACATCATTTCTGAGACCTCAACATACAAGGGGAGGGCTGAAGTTGATGGCCTGGGGGGCTCCAGCCTCTTTCCCCACCTTCTTTAGGAGATGCCCTCTTCTGATTCCAATTCCAGCTTATTCGGGAGTTACAGCCATATTAAACTAGCACCTGCACTAGGAACACCTTTCAACTTCCAACAAACACCTTACCTTCTAATCTGCCCGGGGCTGATGAGAAAAGATGAAAATCTCACGCCATCTAAGACAACCTGGCAGTGATGGAAAACTTCCTTCTCAGCCCCCCAAAAACAATTTGCCCACAACAAGGCCTGGATATCGACTCTAATTCTGAGTGGGGGAGAGGGCGAGATGTTTCTCTTAAGTGCAGAATGACAAGGGGAAAGCCCTCCCTTCAGATGTGGCAGCCAATGTCCTTCTGCTGTGCTGGCCTTCAACCCAGCCAATTAGCTAGGGATACCCAGCCCAAGAGGAGGCTGAGCACCTACAAGGAGGGGGGGAGAAAAGGGGGGCATTCCTTAAAGGGACCCTAGGGTTTTCTTTTCCCTGATGGCTCACAAAAAACTCCCTACCCCCATTAAATTCATTTCCCATTATATTTTATGAGTACGCCTCATTTTTCCCCTAAGAAAAATCCACAGGATTTAAAGAATGAAATCCTATGACAGACATTAATCACTATGCTAAAACATCTCAGTAGAAAAATCAATTCCTACAGCAGTCCAGGTACTGGATAGAACTCTTAATAGCCCATGTCTCAAAAATATAGAGGAAAGCAATTCAGGGTTGATCTACATATTGGTGTTCCTGATTTTATAGTATAGTTTTTAGTTGCTTCTATTGTATTCATTTTATATTTTCATATATATTATGTATGTTTTTTTCCTCCAAAGTTTTTCAGTACCTGGAGTGTTTAAAAACATTCCTTTCAAATTCAGAAGAAAAAAAAAGTTTGGAGTGTCTGACACTCAATTTTACATTTTAATTAAAAATTCCAAGAAAGTTATCTGAACTGTGCAAATACAGAAATTAAACAAACTTTAAAGCTTTTCATTCTATAACTGAGATCTTAATTATAAAACAACAAAAACAAGCAACTAATTTTCCTTTGTCACATTAAACTCTTCATGCTAAATGGGGCGTGAAAAACAGCCAAGAAGTATTTTCCATCACTTGACAGATAAACAGAAAATCTAAGTACACCTAGCTTATGAAGCAAAAAAATACAGAAGGAAACTACAGCATTCATTATGTGATATAGTATCTGTAAAATTAGGGATTGGAAATATACAGCAATGGGTTGACTGCTTGCAGCACGTTCTAATCATGGCTGCTTTGTAGTAGCAATAATAAAGCATTACACTGAATACTTTGCAGCTATGCCAGTAATGAAGATTTGCTTCTTACTGAATTCTTTGAAAGTGTCCAAAAAACAAAACCCAGGTTTTTTCTCTTTGCATATTTTTTTCTATCCTGTCCTGTGGTTCTTTTTTTCTTTTGCTAAGCATTCAGGTAACAGTGTCTATACATAAACACCACTAGTGCTTGAAACTAAAAGCTGAAAGAGCCAAAAACTGCATGCATGCAGATATTTTCAAGTTGCTGTTTTTTTTAAAAAATCCATCGTCTATGATACAACTATTGCATTTAAGGGGTAGTTCAGTTTTAAAGGGAAGGACATAGCAAATAGATAAAAACGTATTCTGTAACCCACTATTGTAATAAGCAAACTAACTGGAAATGTCATTTCATAATTAACAAGTGCAAAAAAATAAGCTTGGTCATTAAGGAAAGCTCTGTAAATTAAGGAATATCCCTTTGTAGTTTTGATTGCAGATAGACAGGATAGAGAGAGGCTTTGCATTTCTATAGCATCTTTCAGCATGCATCATCTGGTAATATGCCCCTTCCCCATATTTCTTGGGCCAGGAGATGAAGCCAAAGTTCTCTGTTGTGATACCAAAGTCGGACAGAACTCTATGAGAGAAATCAGAGAAGACACTATGGCTGGCGAGTCAACAATTGCAATATGAACCTGACTCCTTATATCTATTCTATTTGGAACTCAATGGAACAGGCAACAATCACTTTGAGATGTCATCAAGAATCCCAAAAGTTATCAAACAGTAATTAAACTTCCAAATCAAAATACATTTTTAGATTGCCTCAAAACAACTCTGAAAAAGTCATTTGGACCTGTTTATCTGATCAGAGTGTGGTTCAGCAGTAATCTCTGAACAACATCCTGGCCTGTACCAACTTTGACAACCCAATCAGATACTCAAAAGTTGTCTCACAACAACTTTTTCAATAATCTTAACCAAAAATGGAAAATTAGTTACTGGAGAATAATTGGCCAGATTATGGTTGCTTGGGCAACAGCTGTAAAACAAATTGCTTCAGGGAAACGGTAAACTGTCCTACCTAAGAGAATTACTGCTTATCCCCCATTGCCAATGGTCTCAACCTTCACCAGCCAAAAGCAGGCACTGGCCCATAGTGGCATGAAATATTCTCAGTACTTCAGGATAACACTGTCCAATACACAAGCAGAGCAGATTTATAATTCTGTTGACTGTGGACAAGAGATTATTATAAAGTCCTATCAATCTGACAGAGTGGTTGGTCTTGCCCAGAGCTCTCTGGAAGTGCTCGTTCATTTGCTCTAATAGGAGAAGTGAGCCCCAACCTCAAGACATGGGAGATAATAGCTGGTCCGTGACTTGACCAAAATTTCCATTTTCCCAACCTCCAATCACAATCCAAACACACACTGGATCAAGGGAGTGTAGTTAGTTGTATAAGCAGAATCATTCACAAGCTGGGTGAATCCTATGGTCATGGTGGCCTAGAAATCCTGAACTAAATCCACATGAATGATGGGGTCCCCAAGTGGCCTGAGCCTTCAACCCTCCCACAGCACCATGGTGAGGAGCAGGGGGTTTGGACCCAGGACAATCAAAACAGAAAAACAAATAATTTCTGGTTTCAATCCCAAGACACACACAAGATGAATACATAGAATTTGATCCAGTTTTGGGGTGGAATTCACCTATAGGTTTTAAATATGTATAAATATACATTAGGACAGATACAGAGATCATGTGGGTCAATATGGAAATGATGTAGGGCCTAATTTTGCATGGGCACATGTATGTAACTGTGCATAAAGATGACAAGTTATAACACCTATGCACTCCGGTACACACACACACACACGATTGTGTGTAAAGCCAGAAGATGACAAATTAAAGCCCCATTGAAAATTTGGCTCTGTTTACCTTCTAATCCATTCTATAACTGTTTGATTTATCTTATAGACTTTAAACTCACAGTAACATAAAGGCCATATGCAGGAAAACAAGATCATGGGTTTTTTTCCTTCTAAAATACTCTTTAATGGCTTGGAAATGCTTACAAGTGTGTGTGTGTGTGTGTGTGTGTGTGTGTGTGTGTGTGTGTGTGTGTGTGTGTGTGTGTGTGTGTGTGAGAGAGAGAGAGAGAGAAAGAAAATATTACATTATACAAATATAGGTGCAAATGAAATTCAATGCATTATTTTTTACAAGCTACATGATTGCAAGGACAAAAATCTTCTTTTTAGTTACGCTAATTACAGTGCTTAAGATCCACAATCTTTACATTATGGTCTCAGTGAACTCTGATTTTTTTTTTCTCTCTACAGAAGATGTCTTTTTTTCTGCTAGTCAGTGGAAGAAAATCAGAACAGTATTATCTGTTTAAAGTTTAAGACTATTATTTTTGCTTCTTTATAGGTGATGGAGCACCTCTTATAGGTTAATTACCAGTTAGAACATGTTTATTATTACCCTTCCCACCCAAAACAGGTTTTCAAAGTTACACTTGTGATTTAATACTGTACGAAGACTCAAAGAAAAAAGAAAGAAAGAAAAAAAAGGACAGGCTCATGTGCTCCTCCTCTACAGACAACTGAATTCCAATTCACACAGATTTTAAACTGAAAGTAGCATTTAACATATGCTTACTAATAGGGACACTAATTAAATGGATTCAAGTAAGTAAAAGTAAAATGGAATTAAAGAGATTAAAAGGCATTTGAAATAATTTTCTTTTTCTTCCCAATTTATCAATTTTAATTATCTTTCTTTACAACAACAAAAATGCAATAATAAACTTACTTAAATAAATACATTAAAATAGAGCTTGAAAATAAATATTTTACAGGAAAAGGAAACCTTTTTGGTGTATTGGGGAGCATTTGGGAAAGGAAACCATTAAGTGCTTTCCGTAACACAGGGGGGGAAAAAAGTGTGCTGTGACAGACAGTTACTGATGAAGTAGAGTCAAAGATTTACTTTATTAAAGCAATGAATATGGTGATGAGAAACTGCTTCAAAAAGGCTGTAAACTTAAGTGTTGTGCTAGTAAATAACAAGCTTCCCCCCACGCTTACATCACTGTTCAGCTCTAAACACTAATGCCCGCCTTTAGAGGAATTGAAAGGTTACATACCCGTAAATGAACTCTTTGCATATATTGCCTGTTCACATCCATAATGACCTCCTTTCTCCTCTTTTCTTTGACCTTTTTAAAAAGACCACATTGAAGTAGAGAGAGACTGAGGATGGTTAGGTAGGTCGGCCCTTTTATTACAGTGATTCGGAACATTTGGATCTGCAGAGGAGGCATAAACTCACTTACTAAGAATTTTAATACTATTGTGCTCAGATGAGAACTAGAAAGACTTAAAATAAAAAACTACTTCCATGGCTCTCTATGCATGGCATGCAACATCCGAAGATGGGAATGTGTAGAGATAACATAAGGCAAGCACATCTGCTTCCCAACCTTCCTTCCCATCTTGTCAGCTGCTTAGGATGCAAACACACAAATAGAGCCTAATTAATAAATTGATCTTATATAAATGTCAAATCTAGTTCTGGACTCCCTGAACACTCAGGAAGGCCTCGGCAATCTGCAGGAGTTTTGGGTTGGCAATGAATACAGAGTTTGGCCCACTACAGCATGATCCAATTCAATAGGTTTTGGATTGGGATTTAGTGCCCATAACGCAAAAAATTCCTTAAAATATGACTATTTTCAACACTATTCAAAACACATCTGAACTTCTGGTGATCACCCTATATACATGGCAGGTTCAAAAGCAACTTCAATGCCTCCAGTTAGAATTTACAAAACAAGCAAACAGTAGACCAAGAGAAGTATTTCCTTACTCTAACAACACTATTCTATTGTGTCATTTACACACACACACACACACACACACACACACACACACACACACAAATTAAAAAAAATTCAACAAAGGCATCACTAAAATTCCAACACACTAGTCAAAGGATGGGATTTCAGAAATATAAATCTTCTATTTCTATGGAGGTCAACAGAGGAATCTTATTCAGAGCTTCCTCTTTCATTATGAATTTTCTTTTTTAATCTTTTGTGTGCACGCATGTGAGAGAAAGAGTCTTCAGTAACACCCTAGCCTTCTTTTTCATTAAATGCATTATATTAATTGTACTATTTATTAATAGGAATCCTAAAAGAGCTATCATCTAGTCTCAGTGCAAGCAAACTGAAAACTTTGGTATCGTACAGCTGGGATGGAAGTATGCCATTTTAATTTAATTGAGATGAGAATGGCTTCTTAGTTAATGTAAAAGAATCATTATGTTTCTTTTTCTTCATTGTAATTGATATTGAATCCAGATTCAGTTTTATTAAGTGTTATTAAAAGTAGTTACTGTGTAACTGCAGTACATTTGCAAAAGTATCAATATTCCTGATATACTGAAAGAAATTTCAATACCAAAAGTTTGTATCACCAACTGCCATTTTTTTTAAAAAGATACATATTTTTCCATATGCACAACAAAAACAAATGTTAAAGCAACAAAATAACCACTTTTTTGCCTCCCTCATTATATCTACCTAAACCATTCCACAACCTCAAAATATATAAAACAGATAAATATATCTATATCCTTCTGGTGTAAGTAATTGGATGCCAAGTTTCATCTGGCAAAGGACATTTCATGATTATATTAACTATGTGAACACAGAGATTTTGAGAGGAAACCATGATAGAACCATAATATCTTATAAAACTTAGAACATCAATTGCTAGACTATTTATACAAAAATTACTGCTCTTATTTCTGTTGGTTGCTGAACAAGGTGATGCAGTAATACTTACCACACCAGCATTATGCAATGATCCAGTTTTAATGCACACCAACGTTCAAGAAATTAGATAGAGAAAATCTCTCAAGACTACTTAAATTTTAATCACTTTTTTATTTTTATATTGCAGAAGTCAAGAGTAAACAACATTTTTAATCCCACTGGGCCTTCAAGAGATACTTCTTACAGAAAAGAGAGATGCCAGCAATTTGTCCTGTTCAAGATCCTATAAAAATCTCCCATCATTCAATCTCTCCCTTCTGTCACTGAACTTTTTTTTTTTTTAAACACAATTCTTAGCATTCACTGTCAGTTCAGATTCCTTAAAACCATCAATAATGTTTACACAACAAATACTGGACAAAAAATCTAGATCAACACAATATGAATATGCCTTAGAAACAAACTTTTTGACTGAAGCTTTTTGAAAAAGCTAAGTACAAGAAAAACAGACACCACAAAATGTTTCAAACATTTACTGAAGAACTGGAGGGATATCACTCTGCATGGAAGGCAGGGAGGGAGGCGAGGGAGAAAAAAACCCCGGACATTTTAACCTTGTTACCAATTCCTCCCAGACGGCTATTTAGAGACGCAAAAGCCGGACATGTCCGGGGAAATACGGACGGATGGTAACCCTACCTAGAAAGAACTTCCGATTGAAGCAGGAATGCCTCCAAAAAGAAGACACACAGGAAACACAGGCACTCCCCACTTAGCAATATCAAATATTTTTACAGGTCAAATAGTGACACAGTGGGGACTGGGGCGGGGGAAAGGGGAAGGAGATTGTGGGAAGTTATCTGTATGCAACAGCTCACTTTTTCTCCCTCAGTCTAGCTCTCCTTTCATAGAATCTATTGAGGTTTTTCTCACTTTCCTCTAACATTGGAGGAAAAGATTGTTGCTCTGGCCCCCACACGTTTTGAAATTTGCCTACCCGTGGGGTTCTAAAAGAGGATATAAAACCAGTGACTCTTAAAAGTAGAATCTGAATGTGCCAAAGCTATATTTTCCCTTTTGGTTAAGAAAAACATTATGCTATACAGAACATTGGAGGCCTTGGAAAATATTTGTATAAATATGAACCTGTGTGCATAGTGAGAGAGAGTAAAAGAGAATGAGATGTGGGGACATAAAAATGTGAATAGCATTCGTAATTTGCTGGAAACCTTGTTGAAATAAAGTTTGAGACACCCATTCAAGTCAGGCAGAACTATATCATCTCAAACCTTCTTTTGGTACTACAAGCAATGTAGAACATTTAACTGGGTCTGGCTAAAAGATCAATAATTCAACTGTCACAGCATAACTAATTTTTGCTTGGGAGTAGAGTTACCTTGTACGACACACCTTGTTCCCAAGTTTGTTTCTGTATGGGACCTGTCAGGCACATAAGGTTTTTCACCTGGCTCGAAAGGAAAATAATTGACAGTTTTAAAAAATAATTTCCTAATATGCAAGAAATTTCAATCACATGACCAAATAAGCTCTGAACAAGAAGCAAGATAAGCTCAGTCTGCCGCCTGAGGCAGTAACATTTTTCTGACTTTGTAACATATTGGGGAATTATATAAATGATAAATCAGGAGACGAAAAGAAATAAGAGACTCTTCATGGGCACATTTTTAGAAAGGATACACTATGAAAACTGATCATCAGCAGAGGGAATACTTCCTACTTCTGCTTGTTTCTAGGCCACGTGTCTTAACTTTCTTCACGAACAAAAGATCTACTGCTTGTATTGTATGGTCAGTCAAATGAAAAATGTACAGGGGTTTTCTTGTGACTTTTTCACCTGCAAACTTAGTGAGAGATCTGTACGGATGAGTGAATAATTCAGAACAACGTATTTGACAAATTTTGTATCTTTTTCCAGATGACTGTCCAAACATTTTAAATTCTTCATTGATTACGAGTGAATATTTCTTGATCTGCAGATCCTTCACAAACATCTCCTTGTAGACATTTTTATTCAAAATTTGTGGTTACACAAATCACGTGACATTGCATCTGAAAATGCTTGCAATGAAAACAAAATGTCAATCTGGTGCAAAGTTTCTTGCATTTCATCCAAAAAAAACTGCAAGAACAAATAGAATATGTAGTTTAAGAGGATTTTTCCACCAACCTAGAGACATCACCCTTTTGCTCCAGTGTATAGAAAACATCCAAGGCACAGGCACAGATATTTTTCTTTAAAAAAAAAAAATACATATATTCATTCTCTAGACAAACTCACAATTAAATCCTCTCTCCCTATATTGCAATTGTCTGATACCGTGCTGAGCAGGTGTGCCCAAAACATATTTCCACCTTATGATTTTGTCAGGTTTTGCAGTGTGCCATTACATCTACCCACCACCATTGCTATACCTTCAATAAACTTTGTTTAACAAATTGTATGACAAATTTCAGATTTAACTAGCTGAATTGTTTCTAACCTGACCTTCACTACTAAATTGTATTTATAATACATTTATAATTTGGTTACAAAGCAAAGCAAGGAGCCAGCAGGAAGGGCCAAGTAAATGTTCTTATTCTGTTCTTATCGTTTGTCTGATAAATACAATAAAATTGATCATTATAAACATGCCTCATGACATCTTATGTCATTTTGAAGTGTATTTAATGGCTTAAAAGAAGCTTCCAAATGGGTATACCCATTTACAGTAAATGTCCACTATAGGTCACCTGCACATCAGACAGGGCACATTTAGAATTTATTTATGAGCTTGCAGTTGCTTTTTAAAACAAACAAACTAAAAGATATAAATCTTAATACTCCCGGTTCTAATGTATGGATATGAGTCATTAATCTCCCCTACAAACATATTTAGGATGCAAACAAATACTTTTGTCTCCTATAGGTATCTGTATTGTCCCTAGGACTCCTTATGATGATAGGACTTTAAATATTGGTTGCATTTGTCCTGGAGATAAACATGAAGGTTATTGCCTGACATTTAGTAAAGAAGTCACAGGATATTTGCTTTTGATAATTCATTGTAGTTTTTCTAGGATTATCACATACACAGTCAAATATGAATATAGGGCAAACCAATGGAGTATTGAGCAAAATATTTGGTGATATATATTATAATACACAAACTAAGACCAGGTTGTTACATATGTATGTAAATTTAATGATGTCAATAAATGGATCAAGAATGAAAACTGTGGAATTCTCCCCCTCCCCAGATCAACCATATAGTGAAATGCAGCTTTGCATCTGCACCGTGTAATGGCTGCCTCAATTTCACTGTAACCATGCCATTTCACAACTCAATGGCCAAGAAAATCACTCTCTGGCCACATTTTATTTAGCTCTCTTTTAATAAACCAGGATCTGCAACAACCATACTACCATCAACTGGCAAATTGTTTGCACAGATCCAAAAATTTCAGAAGAAGATTTTTTTAAAGCTTACACGGAGAACTATTTCTTATAGAAGCTTACAATTTTGAGACATCAGCCTTAAGTCTCCAATTTTGCTTTCACAAAAATCAGAGAAAAAATTCCCATTGACTTCAATAGTGCAGGAACGGGCCTTTTAAGAATTTACAGGATACTCCTCTATTTAACTTCTTGTTTTGCTACCCTCCACAAGCCTGATGTGTGGAAAATTAGCTGCAATACTAGAAACACTTCTTTTTCTATTAAAATGTGATTGATGTGATTTTATTTGACATGAACCAAAATGGTACTATGAAAATACCCTGGAATTCTAGGTATATATTTTTAGATTCATGAAATGTATTTACAGAACAAGCTGTAAGCAAATGTTTACCATTTGTGGTTGAGGGTATCAAAGACTGCAAAGAGAGTTGGTAAGGACACCTGACTTTTATAGTCCACTAATAGGACATTATCCACCAATAGGATTTAATACAGTCTATGGACTACTCCGAGGCAAAAAAATGATTGAAGAGGGTCAAGGGAGTCAAAAGACTTCAGATAACAAAAGTTACCTTGCCATAAACATTTCAATAATCCTACACAAAAATGGGAGGTTAGAAAAAAGTTGATAGTTGTTAATACTGACAAGTGTCATTCTCTTGACAATATCCACTAACAGAGAACCTAATGGTTTCTCGCTAGATTTGAAGTCTAATTCATACATTGAAGATATACAATCTCCTCTAACAAACCCAGAAAAGTGGTAAGCAAAATAAACCCAAACTATTTTGAAAGGACTTTTTTTGCAGGGGAAAGGAGAGGAGAAATATTTTCAAACATCTGATCTTGATCTGTTAACATTTCTTTGAGTGAAGGACTAATTTTAATGGGTTTTGGGGGGGGGGGGGGGGAGAATGTGTTTCAAATATGGATTTAAAGAAAGAAATGTGGTAGGTATACCTAGTTTAATGAAAAAGCTAATTTATTCTAAGTCTTCTGATGAGACAGACTGAATTTGGGGAAGCCTTTTACAGTCACTAAGAGGAGAAAAAAGTTATTTGATTTATAAAATGAACAGCAATTCAGAAAGGTCTAAGTTGATGTAAACGTGCTACAGATACTCTGAAGCAGCAGTTCCTTATTAAAATTGGAATGTGTTTGGTTTCAATGTATAATCCAATATTGCTGTTTTGGTATGATTATGGATAGTATTGTTGATATTTTTGTTCATACTGTTTTCTTTTGGGCTTTATTCCTCCACTGTGTTTACAAAACAGTCTTTCTTTTTAATCAGTCAAAATAAGTTGCTTCTAGGACATATTTTTATTTTAAGATTGATCCAGTGCAAGTTTCCTATCTTTGCTATGACTAAGTTGGAAACATGTTCCAGCATTGTTGATAGGGAACATATAAAGGTCAAGAGAACAGCAACAGCCTTGATCTAAAACTCTTGAATTAAATCTTACAGGGATAATGTTCCTCATTAGTTTCTCAGGTCATTTTATTGCTCAACATTTCAATTCCTTACTGTTATTTGAAAATGTTTGTGGTTTAAAAAATACCAACAGTTCTTCAGAAAAGGAAGAGATGTACTTTTAGCAGGACTATTGCTCTGTATGTATATTGTCACTTATACCTTTATTTAACAATATACAGGACCAATTTTTTTTTTTAAGATGCATAATTTAAACCAGGTTTTCGCACTAGCTGCTGTTAAAGTGTTCTTTGGTGCACACACCAGGCACCTGTACATCCAAGCTTCATTCTCACTGGGAATTTCCTGTAGCCTCAGAATGTTCTTCATTCCCAACATACTTGGCAGAAACAGGCCACACCCCTCAGACTTAAAAATATAGCAGTTATCTTCCTCATTTTTCAAACATTTTAGTTTTATTTTAGCATTTCCCCATCAACTGGAATTTTTTCTTGCTCCTGACTTTCTGCTCTAATCCTCTCCTCTCTCTTCTCCATCTTAAATAATTTTTATTTTTTTCCTTCTCCCACTCTTCTTCCATCCCTAATGCTCTTTCATGCCAGCCCCTATGCTTGAAACAGCCTCCCACTCCCTCTTTTCCTTCAATTCCACATCTTTCTTAACATCTCCCAGTGATGATCTCCTTACTGACTGTGCGTTAACACTCATCCCACTTATCATGTGCTTGATCTAGACTGTAAGCTCTTTTGGACAAGGGTTTTGCAGTTTGCAAAGCAATGTGGCCAAAATTTTGAAGCTTGGTGTCTAAAGTTAAGCAGCTAAATCGATATCAAACAGTCTAAACAAGTGGCTTGATTTTCAGCAGTACTGAGCATCCACAGCTCCCAGTGACATCAGTGGATATTATAGTCACTAAAATACTTCTGAAAATAAAAGGGTACTCAGAGGCCTAAATATAGATTTGTTATTCTCTAGGCACCGTGGTTAGAAAATGTGTTTGGGCTTCTTATTATGGTTCACTGCTCCAAAATCCATCCAGGAGGATTAGACCCTATCAAACTTATTGCCATAACAACATTTGATGCACTCTCTAGAACACGAGAGGGGGAGGGGGAAAATCAATGAAGAAATGTATACATCAGAGCTCCCATAAACTGATGGAGGAGATATTGAAGGAGGTAAAGATGGGTCAGGAAGGGATGCCCAGGTATAAGAATCAGGCCCAGACCAAGGTCAACTCACAGAGCCATTCACAGAAAGAGTGTACTGTTATCTTCAGGGAGTGGAGCACTTTGTAGTGCGTTGTAGAGGAAATATTGCCCCGAAGGCCAGATTTCAATCTGCCGCACAGCACATATGACCAGCTGTCTCACAAGGTCTGCTGCTACGCTGTCATGAACACAAGCTTATGACTGGCAGAATCAAGCAAGAGGTATGCTGAGTTATGTGGGGGAAATATGTATCCCAACAAAATTATCTGACATAATAGCAAAGGAAATTGAGAAAATGACTTAAGAGTGGGTTTCATACAAATATATATATTTTTAATTTAATCCTGTTGTGAAACAGCTCTTTAAAAATGAAACAATCTGGAACCTATTAGAGAATTTATGTTCCTGCAACCGATGTGCCTGGAGATAGTGACAAATTCATTATACAAATAAAATCCCACTGAAGAATTTGCTCTCTCCCCCATGAAAACATAAGCAACACTGAGTCCTTTTTTTTCCCCTTGTAAGAGCGCTCTCATCTTAGAAGTCACACACTAACTTTTAGAGCTCTGCACTGGAGTCCTAGAATTCACTAATATTGTAGCTGAAAATACAATGCCCTAGTTCATATAGCTAGCCCAATCAGATGTGCTCCCATGAGTTAAACCCTTCCAGAGATAGTCACTTAAAAGAATTATCTTCTTTAGAACCATAAACCTGAAACTCACTGCTCAGCACAGTTACAATTCCTGATCCAACCAGTGACCCAGGGAATTAAAATGTGATTTCTGAAAAACAGCATGCTTCTTGGCATCAAGCTTATCTGAGACATTATACTTAACTGATACTGTAAATCAGGATAGTTTTCCCCACGACAATATCTCAAAAATTAGAGACTATGTTACTTGAAAACTTTGGAATGATATTTCAGTTTAGAATAGGTCAATAATATGTGCAGTATAATGACATGGGAAAAAAACTCAAAGCAAAGGAACGTTTTATGCTAAATGGTTTTTGCTTACAAGTGGATTCATGCTCTATTTTTACTGGAACTTTGCAACATTTTGTGAAGCCACTAATAAAACTATTATAATCTAGGAAATGTGTGGAAAGAGACCTCTTTATCCAAGGCAGGGCTCAGTCAGTGTTCTTGGAATATTTATTTAGCCCACACAGAGAGGGATTGTTAACATTTGCCAAAGAATGTAGCTTTATACAGTAACTAGGTCAAACAGACAGCATATCAACTTTCAAAAAGTTAAAAATAATGCAAAAATGTTTAAGTTACATGGCCAAGACCTTGTCAGCTTTTAATTTAAATGGCTGCTGGAAACACTATACAAAATTGTACTTCATGAACTTTGAAAATGTAGATATTGCTAAGGTTGTCTTGCAAAGCAGCTAATTAAATAAAATTGGAGTTGACCTCTGAATGATTAATTCTCACTCACTTAAAAACTATAAAGAGGTTACAGGCAATGAGCCTAATAGTCAAACTGTGGGTAGTTCTGAAGCTACAGGGCCAGATTTTCAAAAGAGCAGAGCACACAACATCTCCTACTTTGGAACCTAAACAAAATGGTCAGATTTTCAATGGGGCTCAGCTCATCCCCAATCTTTCTAACAGACTTTATGTAACAAACTCCACAGATAGCTGGGCATCTATATTATGGATCTCTTAAGAGTATATTATTTAACATGTATACGCACTATGGCATATTCTTCAAAAATTGTACAAATGTGAATTAATTAATTCTCTGTATTAGCTATAGGTTCTGAAGTTTTTTTGTCATTATTTAACCAAACCAGAAATACTTGCAAGCTGCCAATGAACAAAACCGAGGGCAGGATTTTCAAAGGCACTTAAGTTACTTGGGAGCACAAGAAGAGGTAGACAAGAACTGAAGGGGAGAAGATTGAGGGAAATAGAACAGAGAGGTCTGTAACCACTAGAGCAGTGGTTCCAAAACTTGTTCCGCCGCTTGTGCAGGGAAAGCCCCTGGCAGGCCGGGCCGGTTTGTTTACTTGCTGCGTCCACAGGTTCAGCCGATCGCGGCTCCCAGTGGCCGCGGTTCGCTGCTCCAGGCCAACGGGAGCTGCTGGAAGTGGCGCGGGCCGAGGGACGTACTGGCATTCCCTGAACAAGCGGCGGAACAAGTTTGGGAACCACTGCACTAGAGAACATTCACCCTTCAGAACTTGAAATAGAACTCAGGATTTCTGAGTCACAACATTCCTCTTCTGTCAGCAAATAGATGGGAAACTTGCTGGCAGATTGGCTCTGGCCAGGTCTACATTACAAAGTTTGGTCGACACAAGTTAACATCAGCATACATCTGTCAAAAGTTACGCTTAGGCACATGCACACTTAGTTGCTTGCGTACTCACCAAGAATGCTTGTGTTGATGTATAGCGCAGTGCACCACGGATAGATATCCCAGCATGCCCTGTGCTGCCATCCTGTGCAGTGCTTTTTGGAACATTTCTGCAATGGTTTGTAGGATAGTAGTGAGTACTGCTCCAATCAGGTTTGTGATGAGTCAGATGCAAAGATATTTGAGCACAATAACTGGATGCTGATGGACATAGCAAATAAATAATAAAATAAAAAAATATTCCAGGTTGCTTCTGGCATTCCTGAAGCACTCCACATGGTGAAGCACTGCTTTTGGGCTCAAAAAAAAAAAGAAAAGAAAATAAGAGCACGGATTGGTGCGATCACATCATAATGCAGTATTGGGATGATAAGCAGTGGCATCAGAACTTTTAGATGTGAAAAGGCCACATTCCTGGAGCTGTGCGCTGAGTTCACCCTAGTCCAATACAGTGATACCAAAATGAGAGCTGTACCTAACTAGAAGGAACACTCTGGAAACTCACAACACCAGATTGCTACCAGTCAGTGGACAATCATTCTGGAGTTGGAAAATCTACAGCAGGACCATTGTGACCCAAGCGTTTCAGGCCTTTAAATATCTCCTGGTACACAGGACTGTGTTTCTCAGTAATGTAGTGAGGAAATAGCACATGGATTTGCAGTAATGAGGCTCCCAAACTATGGTGGGTCAACAGATGGCACGCATTATTCCTATTTTGGCACCAGCTTATCTTGCCACAGAGTGCATCAAAATGAAAGGGCTATTATTCTATGGTTATACAAGCACCAGTGGATCACCAGGGATGCTTCACTGATATGAATGCTGCCTGGTCAGGGAAGGTACAGGATGCTCACATCTTTAAGAACACAGGACGTTCTGAAAAGCAGCGAGCAAAGACATTCTTTCACAACCAGCCGATTACCACTGGTTATGTTGAAATGTCAGTAGTGATTCTGAGGGACCCAGCCTACCTCTTACTCCCCTGACTGCTGAAGCCATACGCTGGCCACCGCAACAATGCCAAGGAAAGATTCAGCTACCAGCACAGCAAGTGCAGAATGACTGCTGAATGTGCTTTTGGTGGATTGAAGGGATGCTGGCGTCGTTTACACACTAGATTTGATCTTAGCCAGAAAAAACATCCTGCTGGTTATAGCTGCATGTTGTATATTGCATAGTATCTGTGAGGTGAAGGCAGAAAAGCTGCCACCAGGGTGGAAGAGCGAGGTGGGGCGGCTGTCTGCTGGCTTTGAACAACCAGACATAAAGGCTACTAGAAGAACTGTGCAGCTAAGAGATGCTTTAAAAGAGCATTTTAACAGTCAATCACAGTAAAGTTCTCAGTTTCTTTCATGAAATAAGTGTCTTGTATACTGTAGGTTATATATTGCTTGGGTCTTTCCTTCCCGCTATGAATTCTGTAGTGCTTGGTTTGGATCTTTGGTTAGGGACAAGGTTTTGTCAGCAGCAACATGAAAATTCCTATAATAAAAGTCCAGACGTCCACATACAGTCCAAAATACAAGATTGCAAAGTGAAGCACAGAGAGTTGTGATGCTCTAACATGATTAGTAGTTGGTATCAGCTCAGTTTTGGAGCGTTGGCTTTAAATTGACAGAGATAGTGTGAGAAATCTCATGTGAAAGCCAAAGGGAATACAGATCTAAGACTTTTTTTAAAAACCTTTACCACAAGATGTCACCTTTGTTCCATGCTGTTGCTGGATATAAATTTCACCGATAGTGCAACTGTCTGGCAGTTAAATACTCCCTTCTCAGAAGATATTTAGGAATCCCTTATTTTTAATATAATTTATAAATAAAATTAGAATACAACCCAGTCTCCATTTCTCACTTCATTGTCCTATTACAGCCCAATCAACTTACTGATCCATAAAGGTGTTAAACCCTGTTAACAGTTCTTCCTGTTTGGAAAATCTGGAATATAAACTAACAGACACACCACCTACTCATGCCTGTTTTGGTGCACACATTTAATAGGTGCCAACTTAAACTAATGACATTTAGAGCTCCTTTTCACATTCAACTTCTTATATTTGCATCTTTTAAGGGTACAGAATTTGTTTTCCAAAGAAGTGCCTTTATATGGATTATTGTAACGAAATGGTGCCATCTTATGGGGAGACCAAGAAATCCTAGATCTGTATTATCTATCCCTATCTTCATGGGATAGATACCAAACCTGCAACTCATATTTAAAATCAGAGTCCAACCTGGTTACATTTGTTTTGCTCTGGTGCTTCAAAATAAGTAGCAACTGTGGCAGAAGTGATATTTACTGGAATATCCATATGTGAGAGATGGGAGAGGATCTACAGGATGGGAGAGATGTCTACATGGAAACAAGAGGTCTCCAATTCCTCTGCCTACATCCATCCAGCACTGCATCTGATAGAAATGTTACTTCCAAAATGACGTCTTTAATAATGACTAACAGAAAAGACTAAAAATACAGCATTGATAACAAAAATGAATTCCTAACACAGTGGGCCAAATTTAGCCTTAGCATAACAGGCTCAACTCTCATTGACATCTATGGAAATTGCAACCGCTTACTCTACAGCTGGATTTGGTCTAATATACACTTTACTACAAAAAAATTAGTACTCAGTAAGACCAATGTTCACTTTAAAAAACAAATAATTTCCCACATTTCACTCCTGTTTAGTCAAACCATTAAATAAAAGACACAATAAAAGTTACCTAGATTTTTTTTGTCCTTTTCAAAAATGAGAATGCATTTGACTCAGTTAATATGTTATAATGATTGTTCACATATGACCAATGCAGGTAGAAAAAGGTGGACAGGATCACTTTTTAGCATTTTGTAGCAAGTAATATGAATGTTTTCCAGATGCCTTATGACAATGAATACCTAATAGAGCAGGGGTCGGCAACGTTTGGCACGCGGCTCGCCAGGGTAAGCACCCTAGCGGGCCGGGCCAGTTTATTTACCTGCTGACGCAGCAGGTTCGGCCGATCGCGGCCCCCACTGGCCGCGGTTCGCCGTCCCGGGCCAATGGGGGCGGTGGGAAGCCGCGGCCAGCACATCCCTCGGCCCGCGCCGCTTCCCGCTGCCCCCATTGGCCCGGGACAGCGAACCGCAGCGAGTGGGGGCTGTGATCGGCCGAACCTGCCGCGTCAGCAGGTAAATAAACTGGCCCGGCCAGCTAGGGTGCTTACCCTGGCGAGCCGCATGCCGAACGTTGCCGACCCCTGTAATAGAGAATGTCTTTTAATGGAAAGCATATTTTGCATTAGGCATGTAAGTGTATATGAAACTAGGTGTAGTTATCAGCAGAAATCAGACAGTTTCCTATCTTGCCTTTATTATATATGCAATGTAACCATAACGAAGACCAGGTGCTCACATATTAGTTATTTTATACAAGAACAGCAAAACTGTCACTGTGGTCAGCAATGTAACAGATATATAAACTAGAAAAATTACAGTGTTGCAGAGGAAGGCCCCCTGAAGTAATTACTAAAGTTTATTTAGCAGAATATGCACCTTCTTTATTCTTAAGTTATTAGTATTATGATTCATGTTCTACGATCACTCAGGCTACAACATTTTAAATAACTTGCTTTCTTCAGAGACACATAGAAATTAGTTTGTTTCAATTTGTGACCTAGACTGAATATGAATTCATATCCAAAGGGAAAACATCACATGTCATTAATCCACTGGACCCAGCTTTGATACCTGGAAAGCCCTTACTTTCCTTTCATAACTTTGATAGCTTCCACAAATGCTTAAATAGTAGTTTAAGGGGCAAATGCCAGATTTAACATTGTAAGCTCTGGATACCAATTTTTGTCCACAAAAAGACCGATTTTGTGTTGTCAACTCTCCATACATAACTTCAAGTCCTGGGATACTGATGTTTTTTAAAAAGCCCCAATTCCTGGAGTCGTTATTACATGATCATCTCCTATTCCTCATGCAAAGAAAAGCTTGAAATTTTGAACCCTGAAGGCTCAAAATCCAGAAGGCAAATAAAAAGAACCCCAAATTTTTTTAACCTTGTGATTTTAAGACATTATACATTTTGGAGGCTGGCAATATTGCTTACTAAACACCAGGAGATGTTATATGGTACTGAGGGTCAGATTTGTAGAAGACCTCAGCACCCAGCAGATCCCACTCTTCCCATTAATCCACCAAAAAGTCCATTGTGAGGTTTGGCTGAGGGCCTCCTCTTTCAGATGATATACTCTAGCTCTTCATTCTTATTCAATAGTATAGTGGTGCATGGGGGGCAGGGGGGAAACCTATACCTCCCCAAAATAAACCACTATTAATGTTTCAAAGTGTGTTTTGTATTTAAATCATAAACAGAATAAGCCACACCACAGTGTGTGTTACTGGCCTGCTGGTGCATTTTAAGTGTCTGAAGGATTCGGATTGTTGTCTTGTGTTTCCCCACTTATCTGAGGCATGTATTAATAGGCTGGTGAAGCACCTTGCCTTGCTTTAATTATCACTAGTTATCAAACACTCTCATTCACTCCTAAACAAAAATAAGTGACCAGAAATATACAAAGTTAATCTAAAAACAACTAGGGCAGGATTTGCAAGAAAGCCTAAGGGAATTAGAAGCCCAACTCCTACTGAAATACAAAGATAGTTAATAGATTCCTTTGGATGTTTAAAAAAAATAAAAGGTAGATAAGAATGTGATGATGTCAGAATCTGGAATCAAAGGAAAATATGGCAAAACCAAGTTGTGAAGGCTTCAGAAAGAAGCGTGGTTATGCAAGGGTTAAAACACCCCACAGACAAATCCAAAGCATATTTATTACTGGGCAGCACATTTCAGGCCTGATACTACAAATCTTAATCACGCAGAGAACCACATTCTTTTCCCCATCCAAAGAAAAGGAAATAGAGGGAAGTTTTAGTTCATTTAACTCATTGTTAATGACAGTGTGAGAATTCTTTCATCAAAATAAGTGAAAGGAATGTATTCATTCCTTATAGCTAATTAAATATTTTGTAGGGGCAAATCCAGGCACTCTCTCCAAACCCCAAGGCACCTTCCTGCAGTGAGGGGAGGCCCTAACCACAGAGCCCACCGGTTCTTAAATAGTGCCAGGCATTGGGGGGGTGGGGGGAGGAAGGAGAGACAGAACTCAGCTAGTCATGCAAGAGGGTCTGCACCCCATGTGCACCATGAAAAACAACCCTGCAGGGCGAGTTCTCTGGCCATTTCTCCCATCGGGAGGGAAGAAGGGGGCATAACAAAAACAGGGGCATCTGGAACTACTAGTGATTCCAATGTTCTTCACAGCCTGGGAGAAAAATTAATCACCCTTTGTCCCCCATCTCACTTTTCAAGGGCCCAATCAATGCCCATTAATTTAATTGGACTTTGGATTGGGCTCCAAGATCACAGGTGAGTTACCTCTACATATTGGGCCACCACAGGTTCATTATGTATTATGAATTGCAACTTTTGATGTCTCAACTTCCTAAGTAACACGCTGTGAAGCTTGGGAGATGTTTATTTTTTTAAATTATTTTATTTTATTTTAAGTCCAACTATATGCAGAGAGTAAGTTACTCAAACAAATTACAGAGAGAGATAAAAATCCTCATAAACCCTATAATCTCTAACTTCCAAAGCAGGTGAATTAATGTATAGGCTGTTCAAGATTTATCTTCTTTTAAGTACAGAGAGTAAAGAATATTTGAAAGTCATTTGCAGAACTGAAGATTTTGCTAAATCCTTATGAACTAGACTTTTCCTCTTTGGTATACTACAATAAAACCTACTCTAGGATTTACAGATAATGGCTTTATACACCTCTACCCCGATATAATGCTGTCCTCGGGAGCCAAAAAATCTTACGGTGTTATAGGTGAAATCGCGTTATATTGAACTTGCTTTGATCCGCCGGAGTGTGCAGCCCCGCCCCCCCGGAGCACTGCTTTACTGCGTTATATCCGAATTCGTGTTAGAACGGGTCGCGTTATATCGGGGTAGAGGTGTACATTGAGAATAACAGAAAGGAAGTTATTTAGTACCTATATCTCTTGCATCCTAAGCAGTTTAAACATACATAAACATTTAGATTGTTTTCTTCATATAATTAAGCTTATTATAGGTGTGGATGTGTTTGTGTATAATTTTAAATATTTGTACATGGCTGTGATGGACAGTCTGGCCAAGAAATATGAATTATGGGCAGATCCTCAAAAAAAGATCTTTACTGGGTTTTAACAAGAGGCCTAACTAAAACAAGAAACAACCAGAAAAGGGGATCCGAGCTGGGGCATAAGTATCTGAAAGGCAGCTATTAATCATCATTAGAGGGTTATTTGTGCCTTCCATGGTCCAGTAAGTCCAGACCCCATTGCGTATGTAGATAACTGGAGAAAATGGGTTGGGAAAGCAGGGGTAAGTGATCCAAGAACAGGGATCTTGATGAGAGATATCTGGACACAGCAAAAGGCTGTTGGTATCTGGACATGGAAACTAACCCAGAGTAGGGGGCTTTAAAAATGGGTGCTGGGGATGGGAGGAAAAAAGTTTGTCTCTAGAAAGCAGCATGATGTTGGCAGGCAGAGTGGTCAGAGAGGGGATTGCTTTCAAGGGCGGTAAATTATTTTCTGTAATGAGAGTGCCTTATCTGGTTTAGTTTATGAGGCATGTAAACCTAGATATGCTAAACAAATGGTTTATTTAATTTTCATTCTATTTTCTCTGTTTTTAATCAATCTAATTTTTGTTAAGATTACAGTTGTATGGGTAATTTCCCTGCAGCTGTCCCCAAAGAAGAGAGAACCCTTTAACTTCTAAGTAGAGGGGGTGACAGGTAAAGAGTTTTTGGAACCTATATTCCTACCCCCTTTAGTCTCAATCAAAGAGCATGAACAATTGTGTCCTATCCCAAAGAGCAGTGTTGCCACCAGGCAATGACAGGTGAATACAAGCTGAAAGACTAAGGAGGAAACAAGAGTTGGAAGTGGTACTGGTCACAGTGTCAAACTAGCACACCATAAAATTAGACACATTAGCAGGAAAAGCTAGTTAAATATTACCAAAATAAAAGAGAATCCCATTTGCAGGACCAAGATACCTACTTGTTCCCATCAGGCCCAACAAATACTTCTCACTTACAAAGAAAAAAAACGAACAGTCATGGTAGCTAGCAAAACTATTGGTTCAGGAATACCCAAGAACAGTCTTAAAAGAGGCACACATTCCAGATCTACTCAGAAGTAACAAGTGAAGTAACTTTCAATTATTGATGGACACCATACCAAATCTAAATAATCAACTATGAAAAGCAAGCAAACATCACACTCTCATAACAAATTTCAGAGAAAGTCTTGGAGTAAACAGTACTATTAAAAAATAATGGACAATTTTATAGCATTTATACCAGCAGGATATAGGTAGGCCATCTCTCTGGTTCCTCCAGGCAAGCAGCCTGTCAGTGACCATACACAAAGCATCACAAGAAATAATTCTCCAAAGGAATAATTTCTTATCTGGCTATCCACTCCCTGTGGGCACATTCTCTTAAAGGGACAAATGTTGGAGGAGGGAAGAAATCTAAAACTTTTGTTTTGCTTGCTTATATAATCCAACCCACTCCATCCTACTTACTCTTCCCTTTAGAGTATTAAAGGCAGTCAATACACTTCCCAGGAGCTTATTAGTCTATGAGGTATTAGTAGTACTCTGGAGGACATATAAACAATATTAAAAAATAAAGTTAGCCATTATCTGATTATCTGAGTTAATATTGGTTGAGACAGCTTTCTCAGCTTCCTTCAAGAAAAGCAGATACCTCCTATGAACTGAAAAATGTTTATGTCTGGTCACCCCACTCCTCCTGTCCCCTCTCAATAAAAAGAAAAGCAGTTTTATAAGCACTTAATTGCTCATAGCAAAGTGCCTGCCACATTTTACTAGTGCATGGGTCCTAAGAAGTAAACATTAGATTTTAAATACTTAGTATTTTGGTTGGTCTTGAGATCTGGCCACCTTAATTATCTTAATTCCAGAACTGCAAGCCCTAGCAGATTATTTTTAAAGCCATCCTTGCCTATACAGAAGTTAAAGATTTTGTAATGAAATCTTTAGCTATGGTAATTTTAATGACATTATCAGGCACAACCAGCCTCACCAAGTCAAACAGCCACTTAGTGAAAGACATTCTTATATCTTCAAATTCCATTTCTTCTCTAGTTCCCAGAATGTGCTTTTTTTCGTCTTTATTTTCCAACACCTTGTGGGCTTTACCATCTTTAATCAAGGGAGCTGAAATGTTCTCAGGGTCCATAGCCCTCACCTCACTGTTTCATCTTAAGAAAAATTACCTATTATCTGTCTTGCGTCTTATACAACCTTTTATGGATTAAATCCATGAACGTCTGAATCCGATTGTTTTCCCATGGTTTAAATCACACACAACCCCATTACTACCAGACTCTATGAGACTTTGCTACCTAATATCTCAAGCCATGGAATTCAACTGAAATCACCTCATTAGCTGTAAACACTTTGCCATAATTTTGCAATTATTTTGCTTTTGAGAACAGTATTATAGAAACAAAGATCCAATTTTTAGAATTGCACACATGCATAAGCTGCTTGTGCTGTTACCATAACTGACCACAAAAGTGACCAGTTCAATTGATACATGCCCATTTTCCCATTCAAAATTCTAGAAATCTGACCACAGATGTTGGCTTATCATTGGAGTTATAACTCCAAATTCTTCACTGGTGAAACCATGAATATTTGAAATTGACAAATTTAAAGTAAACTAAAAGGATAATGAGCCAAACAAGTACTCAGAGAAAACAAGCAAAAACAAAATAATCTTTAAACTGATCAAAGGAGGAACAACATATTTCAGCAAGCAACTTCCTTAAATTTAATAACTACAAAACAGTTATTTGTTTCCCTTTCTTTCAGTGTTACACTCTAAATACACTCAGCAGCTAGGATTAAAAATAAACACTATTGCACACAAAACTCACTTTGGTTTTCCATATCCCATCTAGCCATGGAAGAATTCCTCTACTGGCTAGATTAAGGCAATGTCCATCCCTTCTTTAGAACCAGTTTAGATCTAAAATATTTTAGTATTTGCCGCATGCTTGCTAACATCCCTTTAGGTAACTCCCAAGGATATCAGGAAGGTTTTTTATAAACATGCTTTGTGAAAATATGCACACTAATGCATAGTAATAGGAATCCTATCTGAATAGTGCATTAGAAAATGGGCAGTTTTTGATGATGTAAAGTAGCCTAAACAGATAGAAAATGCTTTAAACAAAGATATGAAAATGATCTTTTTAATTTGAATGTTAATAATTGAACTATTTAAAAACAAATAAATTTCACACTCTCTTTCAGGTTCTATATTATCTCAACAGCAAAACCATCATTAGAGCTCAATAAAAGGGATAACAAACCACTAACTCTATTTAACAGTAGATTTTTGTACCTTTCAGATAAAGAATGGCACACGTGTTGCTGACCAGAATTACTGTCAGGATTATTTTATACTATTCCATTGTCTTTGCATCAGTGACACTCACTCTCTTAAAAGATAAATAAACTGCTCACTCGCAAAACTGAGATTTACCGAGTTAAAAAATTAAGTTGTACAGATCAGAAATGTAATCATGGGAGACAAGCTCTGAGAGTTTTTCAATCACTGTGGGGCTGCATCAATTTAAAGTCATGTTACATTAAAGAGAAAAACGTCTGGGAAAGTCTCCCAGTTGTCACTTTAGATTAGATTTGTTGTTGTTATCAGACTGTGCATTTTGTAGGCTTTTTTTTTACATTTTAAAGATATTGCCTAATGCAGGCACACGGTAACATGTAACATATGACTATCTATCAGATTGCCCAGAGATTAGGAGTCTGTGCAAATTAACTTTAAGTCTAAAAAATACACATCTGTTCTAGAAGCCTATTAACATATTAACATTAACTAATTACCTCAGAGTAATGTAACATACTGTGACTCAACCCAACTTTTTTTAATACTGCTACATTTAATTTAACAGTTATAAAAAAATCAATTTGTGATCTATCTCATTTCGCCGATTCTAGCATGCAGAAGGCAAATGGAAAACCTCATTTACTACGTCCAGATTCCAAGTCAAGCTCTGCATCTATCTTTGCACGAAGCTCTTGTTAAGTGCCATGTAAGTGCCATCTTGTGCTTGGCTATTCTCTAAACATAAAACTGCAAAAATGAAACATTCTGAGAGCAGCTCTCTCAAATTGGTAAAACTGGAAGTACTACGTTCTGGTTATAAATGTGTCCTATTTTGTTCCAAATACTATGGTCTGCATTCTCATTACCATATGACAAAAGGACAACAGAACTGTACTCAATATGCCCTGAGTGAGAAGGCCCCATAACCAAAACCTTAGTCTTGAATGCCTGGGAATCAGGGCTGGACACAAGCCAGAAAGGGAGGGAGGGAGGGAAAGGGGCTCCTACTTCATGGAAGAATCCTACTTCGTGATTATTCTTCTCCACAGAAGAAGGCTGAACATAAAGGAGTAGATTCTGATGCCCTTACTCATGCTGAGTAGCATTTTGTTTCACAAATGCCCCCCATTTACGTTAATGGGACTACTTGTGCAGTAAGGTGTTATCCACTGTAGGCAATGATGTAAGTATCAGGTCCATAATCAGGGTATTCAGTAACCTACAGGGTCAGGCGGAAGATTGAAGTTTTACTTGTGCACTACTAAAAGTGAAAAATTTTAGCTCGTGTCTCCACATTCTTACTGAACACTGATTTATTGCATTAATCAGCGCCTCTGACAATCAGTGTAATTAGGAGAATTGTCTAACTATCACAAATGGATTCCTGAACATTATTATGTCCAATCACAATGCAGAATATTAACTCTCAAAAAGACAAACGTAGCAAAATCATTAAACACTTTGCTAGACATGATTATTTTCAAGCAAATACCCAAATTGTAAGAGAAATTACACCACAGACGGATTGCTGACGGATCTGATTTATACATATATGTGTCTACTTGAAGTGTAAAATATATTAGATGATTTCCCCAGGGGTGTGTATTTGAATTCAATTTTTGAAACAATTCTGAAGTTTAACAGTAAAGCAATATGAGGGTAACCCTCCTGCCAGGTGCTGCTGGCAGCAAAAAGCATCAGTTCCAAATATCTAGGAGTTCCTCTTGAAATTAACACACACTACCAGCTCAAGCTGCCACCCAAAAACCTGGGAAGAACTAAAGACCTTCCCTGGGCACCCTTAAGAGGCAATACTGAGTCTGTATATAAAACAAGGAAGGAACAAGGGGGGAAAGGAACATAGCATTAATTTGGGAAAACAAAACAATCAATGATACTTTCATATGAATAAGTAAAGCATCCACCTCCATGCCATCTTTACAGTAGTCCTTGGCCTCAGTTTCCCAACCCACCAGACACTTTCCCCCTTCCCCTCTGCTGCACCCCACTCACTGTTTGTTGTAAGTGGCTAGTGAAGTACCAGAGGCCAGGAGTGCACTCAGGCAAGTCCATCTCCAGCCCGAAGGGCTTATTGCTGCTTGTTTTCCTTGGGAAGATACCTTGTCACCACTTCTTTGTCACTTCTAGTCACAATGTTGACCCTGCACCATCACAACTGCATAGTCTCTCACCATGATACTGCCTCTATGCCATCCCTCACCTCTATAGCCTCTCTCACTGTTTTGTTGCCTCTAACAGTGATGCAAAGTCCAGGTCCCTCTGGCTCATAAGTCCAGCTGTAGTGATTACTCCTCTAGTGCTATTAGATAGGAGAATCTGGTCACCATCTCTACAATGCGAGACCAAGGTCCATACTAGAGTACACTCAGCTCTGTCATTACACTTTGGAGGGAGTTAAAAAGCATAAAGGACCTTTGAGCAGAGAGTTTGCCACCAAGGATTTGCTCCTCACCACTAAGTAGGAGCCCATTTCCCCCAAGGCTTGAGTCCAGTCCTACTTACCAATCATTCAAGATTAAAGTTTTGGTTATGGTGACTCCTCTCTCGGGGCATATTAAGAACAGTTCTGTTGCCCTTTTGTCATATGACAATGAGAATGTTTCATTACCCCCATAACCAAAACTTAATCTTAACCAAAATGTTCACACTGGAAGGATGAGTAAAAATATGCAAATAAGGTTTAACTCTTTCTATCTTGTTCACTGGTTCACCACTAGATGGCCAAGGGGCAGGCCTGGGGCAGTACAGCCGCCAGAGGAGCTGCTGGTGTTCTGCTCCTTTCCCCGCTGCCCCTCCCAGCAGGAAAAGAGCAGAACCCCCAGCCGCACCCCCTGCCCTTCCAGGGAGCGGTCTCTCCTCCGGCTCCGTCTGTACAGCAGCAGCCCCGTCAGAGGACAGGGCTGGGGCGGTACAACCACCAGAGGAGCTGCCGGTGTTCTGCTCCTTTCCCTGCTGCGGTTCCTGGGAGCAGGGCTTTCCCGGGAACTGCAGCGGGGAAAGGGAGCAGAATGTGGGGCCACCAGGAGGCCCCACACCGGCAGCTCCTCTGGTGCGACTGCTGTACCGCCCCCAGCCCTGCCTCCCCAGCGGGGCTGGCTGCTGTACTGACGGAGGAGACCCTGCTTGAAATGGCTGGGGCAATAGAGCCACGCCGGAGGAGCTGCAGGGGTGGGGCTGCCCAGCGGCTCCACGTTCTGCTCCTTTCGCCGCTGCAGTTCCGAAGTCTCCGGCACAGCGGGAGGAGGACAGAGCACCCCGCCCTCCCCGGGTAAAGGGTGTGGATCATGGGAAGGAGAAGGGGAGACCATGGGGGCCCTGGGTTGGGGGCAGGCTGGGGAGGAGTCATGTGGAGGGTCACATGCCCCCCATGGCATCCCCAATCCCCGTACTGGTAAGAAATGGATTCCACTTGCACCACTGCTGTTGGTGCACTTTAACATAGCGCTGTTTGAAGAATACTGCATTAAAGTGCATTAAAGAACCTTTAGTGCACACCAGCAAGGTCTACACGGACAAATTAAATCACATCCCTGTAGAACACATTACCCCACCATGCAGACAGGCCTTTAGTTATCAGTCTCAGCAGAGAGGCCTAGATTTGAATGTAGATAGATACTAAATTACCCTTCAGCTCCTATATATAGTTCTTCTAATTCTAGGTTAAAGGCATTATTGGGAAGGCCTTTGCTATACGGAAGCTTACAGTTCATAGCTTTCTGCCACCGATACTAGGGATACGTAGAGGGCCAAAAATCTCCAGGGTCTGTTTTTCTGGTATCTTTTGACAAGCACCGAATTCATATACATTTACAAAAGAAAAAAAGATAGAAAGTTTTCCAATTAACGAGTGATCTTTTTAAATAGATTCAAGCCCAAGGTGGTTATTTTAGGAGTGGACTAAATTTTTAAGCATGGTGATGACCACCATAAACAAGACACCTTTTATTCTAAAGGGTGGCAGCCAGAATCAGCTATGTTTTAGCATAACATATCTTTAATCTAACACTGTAGTCCTAAAATCCGTTCTGGATTTAGAAATGCCTCCCAGTTATTTCAGTTTTATCAGTGAAGAAAATGAAATAAAAAAAATGTTTCATACTTAACACCAAACAGATCACTTTATCCCAAAAGACATGTTTAAATAATTCAGCTGTTAAAAAAAAATCTTTAACTATAAATGTACTACAAAAAGAAATTAACACGGCCGTAGGAAAAGTAGATAACATTTTTCTAAAGCTTTTTGATATGCTACTTTTTAGAATTAAATCTAGAGTGAACTAATATTTTTAAATGAGACATTCAACACCCATCAAATGATGTAGTAACATTTGTGCCTATTCTGGAATGCTTCAGAATTTTGGCTACAGAGAAATTTATCAACACAAAAAAAACATTAGAATCTGTACAGAATTCTAGAATGGATACTTAAATAGGATTTAGCAACAAAAGAGCAAGTACTCGTTAACACCCAGTATAAATATGCAGCAGTTAGTTCCATCACAAACTTTGTCACAACATATCACAGCAAAATAACATTTCCTTCCCTCAACAACTTAAAAGTTTCCAGGGCTTTATCACCAAGCCAAGCAGTCTGTTTGCATTCTCCAATACAAACTGACAATCTAGTGATGCAGTACATTCAAAATTCTCTGTAGTATTGACTGCCTGAAGCTGATGCTCCCTTGCTAAATGCAATGCAGTTCAATTAACAGCTCTTCAATATACAATTTAATTTTTCTTTCATCTTGATCCATGGCCCAGCTTGAAATAAGGAACGCTGGAATAGATGTACTTTGAATACTGAAGCAAGTCTTTATAAATAAACCTATCAAGCTTGTAATGATTTCTGTCGTAACATGACAAAATAGATGAACCGGAATGTCTTGGTCTTTACGGCTTAGGTGTCATTTTTCTCAACATCACTAATGTTGTGGGGCGGGGTTTCCCCTCAAAACCTCCCTCAAGAATACTCCCCCTCTCTTTCAGTAGCATCTGCTGTTTCTACTGCCTATTTATGAGTGCAAGACATGTAACTTACAAGGCTTCAATCCTGCATCTGGATTCACTAGTATAGATCCCTGTGCCTGTAACTCCAGACTCATTTATATCATTTGAATGGGACTCCAAATAGTCAAAGGAGGTCCAAGTAGATGATCCTAATGGAGAACCTTTGGTTAAATATATTGTAAGCATCACAGCTGTGGACTGAAGAATACACATATCGCTCTAAATGCTATCCAGAACATTTTTCCCAAATACAGTGTAGACATATTTGTGCACAATTATTCATTCTAAGTTATACAGGCAATTTCACAAGCAAAAACAACAGTTTAGTTTCACCTAAAGGAATGAAATATTGCATTTAAACGTTATTCTAGAGTGAGACATCTTTGCAGCAAAGTATTAATAACTCTTGCACTATGCATGTACAAGGAAACATTGTGAATCAGTCCATTTCTCATTGGTATAGTATACAGCTTTCAAAATGGTTGGATTTACTACAGTTCATCAGAAAGGAAAACATTCTGCTTTGGACCAGAGGCATTTTTTACTCTTTAAACATATTCATAAAAATAAACACTTATTGCCTTAGGTACAAAAGAAGCAGTACTGACATGGATGTCTAACAATCAGCATGAGATGTGTTGGAAAGTAACAGGGGCCTCACTGAATAAACCTAAGCAGCAGTTGATGTATAGTAATCAGTTTCAGATAAAACTAGCAAAATTGCCTTTTTCCAAGTGATATACTAATGTACAGTAAAATATGGACGTTCACTATTAAATCACTGCATTTGTATCCAGATTTATAAAGGTTTCATTACAAATGATGAGTTTTTACTTAAGTCTTTTTAGTTAGGTGTTTTTTCCTTCTTACTATAATCAGTTCATATATTTATGTTATGATTTTGAACGATACATAGATCCCCTTAAAATCTGAGCTGGTATGTTGCCTATAGTAAGTTTTTATTATCTTCATCCAGTTTCTTATCTGTTTTTATTTCTAGCTGTACTTTTAAAAAAAATCTTAAGTCAGTGTTCTGTTTTTAATTGTGAGAGAAACAGCATTGAGCCTTTACAGTAATTAACTTGTCATTACTTCGAATAACTACACTAATTGGTATGTTCTCCAAACCTGCAACACTGCAAAATTAAAAATAAATAAAGATATAATTTACAACTAATCTATACTTACAATTAAAGTTAGTTTCAAGATTTATTTCATTCTATTTTTTTACTAGTTACAACACACAGTAAATGAGGTGTACCATGTTCTGCTTTGCAAACACCTAGATTATAAAATGTAATTACACAAATTGATTAGAAATGAATGCATATATTTACGCCTTTGTTTGCAACCATAACACATTAAACCTGACAAAATTAAGGAGCAGCTCCTGAAAATAAAATAAAATATTGTATCATTTTTATAACATCAATTTTGTGGGGTTGCCTTTCATTTTACTAAGTGCAATAACCGGGAATATAAGTTTCAATAAGTATAGTTTTTAACATTTAAAGTACATATTAGAATATGTAACTGAGGCTATTACGTGAGCCCATTACCAAGAGAACGTGCTGATGGGTGACAGGTCACCTTTTAGAGTCATTACTTGGGACAAGAACAGGGCCGCCCAGAGGATTCAGGGAGCCTGGGGTCTTCGGCGGCGGGGGGCCCCTGCCGCCGAATTGCTGCCGAAGACCCGGCGCTTTGGCGGCGGGTCCCGGGGCGGAAGGACCCCCCGCCGCCGAATTGCCGCCGAAGACCCGGAGCGGAAGAAGCTCCGGGGGCCCGGGCCCCATGAGAGTTTTCCGGGGCCCCCGGAGCGAGTGAAGGACCCCGCTCCAGGGGCCCTGAAAAACTCTCGTGGGGGCCCCTGTGGGGCCCGGGGCAAATTGCCCCACTTGCCCTCCCCCTCCCCCCCCCCCCCCCGGGCGGCCCTGGACAAGAACCTCAGATGAAATCAAAGAGTTCCCAGGCCTCCATGCTTTAGAGGTGAAATGCATCCCCTGTGCAGAGGGGCACCATGAGGCCCATGCACCAATTAAATTCCACTGATGTTCTATTTTGAGGGTTCAAATGTTTAGTGTAGGCTTTGTGCTGGTCCCCTGCATGGTAGAAATTCAACCACGGGTGAAAAATTATTCTTTTGGGAGCAAGCAACCTGGAGAATAAACTGTACAATTCTGAGCAAACATGAATTGTGCATATACAGAGTTTAGGCTGGGCTATACGGGTATACTATCCTGGCAAAGCCCCAGGGCCGCCCGGGGGGGGGGGGCAAATGGGGCAATTTGCCCCAGGCCCCGGGCCCCACAGGGGCCCCCACGAGAATATAGTATTCTATAGTATTGCAACTTTTTTTTTTATGGAAGGGGTCCCCGAACTTGCTTTGCCCCAGGCCCCCTGAATCCTCTGGGCAGCCCTGCAAAGCTCTCCTAGTGAGGATGGATCTCATAACAGCAAACTTGCACTTTTGCCAGTATACCTTATTCCTGGCCTAAGATTACAAGCTCTTAGGGGCAGGGACCATCTTTGTTTGTATAGTGCCTAGCACAATAGAGGTGGGACCTCTAAGCACTTAATATTATGTGACTCTGCCTGACAGCACTTATCAAAATAAACAATACTTGACACCTTTTTAAAGGGCCAAATGCTGTTCCCATTCAAGTCAATGACAGCTTTACCACAGATTTCAATGGGACCATGATATGGCACTCAGGGAGTGCAGAAGGCTATAAGGCCAGGTTTACTCCACAGTAGGGTTACCATATTTAAAAAATAAAAAAAGAGGACACTCCACAGGGCCCTGGCCCCGCCCCTTTCCCACCCCCAGCCCCGCCCCAACTCCACCCATTCCCCGCCCATTCCCCAAAGTCCCCGCCCTAACTCCCCCTCCTCCCTCCCAGCCACGCGAAAAGGGCTGCCCAAGCGCTACCGGCTTCACGGTTTGCCGGGCAGCCCCCAGACCCTGCGCCCCCGGCCAGCGCTTCCCCAGCGCAGCTGGAGCCCAGGAGGGGAAGCGCCCAGCCGGGGGCGCAGGGTCTGGAGGCTGCCCGGCAAACCTGTGAAGCCGGTAGCGCTCGGGCTTCGGGCAGCCCCCCTTGCCTCCGGACCCCAGCCGCCGGCCGGGCACTTCTCCTCCCCGGCTCCAGCTGCCTCTGCTCCTCCCCTCTCAGACTTCGGCTCTGTTTAAGAGCCAAGCTGCCCGAGCCAGCGCTACCGGCTTCGGGCAGCCCCTCTTGCCTCCGGACCCCAGCCGCCGGAGCAGAGCAGCTGGAGCCGGGGAGGAGAAGTGCCCGGCCGGCGGCTGGGGTCCGGAGGCAAAGGGGGCTGCCCGAAGCCGGTAGCGCTGGCTCGGGCAGCTTGGCTCTTAAACAGAGCCGAAGTCTGAGAGGGGAGGAGCAGAGCAGCCGCGGGAGGGGAAGTGCCCGGACGGCATTTTTCCCGGACATGTTCGGCTTTTTGGCAATTCCCCCCGGACGGGGGTTTGATTGCCGAAAAGCCGGACATGTCCGGGAAAAACCGGACGTATGGTAACCCTACTCCACAGACTTTTGCTGGTATAACTATGTCGGTCAGGGGGGTGAGGAGGTGTGATCTTTGACCAACACAGCAGTGCCAACACACCAAAACCCTCTAGTGTAGCCACATTTATACTGGCAAAACTATGCTTAAACTGATATAGCTTATTTCGCTCAGAGGGGACTGAAATAAGCTAAACTGGCAAAAGCAGGTTTGTTGATATAAACTGCATCCCATAGGAGTGCTTTGCTGATGTAACTATACTGCCAAAGTGCTTCTAGTGTAGACACGGCCTAAGAGTATGTCCCTGCTGCAGAAGTAACCCAGCCCTGTTCTACAGTTGAAACTTAGATCGACATACCTAGAGTGCTCAGAGGTATGAAAAATCCACAGCCCTGAGCGCCAAACCTAATCTGGTCTAGGTTGATGGAAGAATACTTCCATTGATCTAGCTACCATCACTCAGGGAGGTGGAGTTCCTACAGAGATGTAAAAACCATTGCTGTATGCTGGATCCCTATGGGGTTATGCTGACATAGCTACCTGCACCATAGCTATGCCGCTATAGTGCCTGTAGTGTAGACATGGCCCCAGGCTCTTACTCAGGTGTTGCACCTCATCTCCCTCCCATCCACACACCATACCTCTGATCCACGTTTAGTGGCGTTTTCAGACTGGGCTAATTTACCCATCCTGCAGTACAGACTAACACCCAGGTGTTGCTTTCACATGGGGTGATAATCCACCCATTTTGCAGTGAGGACACAGGCTACCATACCAGAGTATTGACAGTCCTCCAATTCCTTCCCACAATTCCTCTGTGTGCCCAGGAAAGACAAATTCTCCCATAATTAACTGGGAAACAATCTGAGCAACACAAAGAACCATAGCATTTGCCTCCAGAAGTCCTAGTGACATACACAGGTGAGTACAGCACCACCGAGGACCCAGTAATGTGAGTGTTGCTTTGCAGTGCTGCTGCTCACACCCAAGCTAGGTGAAACTCGGGACCCAGACCCAGGTGCCAATCAGAGTTAACTCTGCATTGAATACATACCCTAAAAAGTCATTGGGTGGAATTCACTCCATGCCGTATAATACTATACCATTCACTTTGTTCCAATTAAATCCTCTAAAGACCAAGCTTGGAGATTAAGAGGAGATTAAGTGGGGTGTAGCTTCTTGTGCTGACCCTCACCACTCTGTGAATTTTACCTAATGTGAACACCAAAGTCAAGTCTGAATGGGGAGCTGCTGGAACACAATATTGTTCATGTGGAGTCATCTGCTCTTCTGGTGTCAAGCCATATCCTGGGTGGCTAGAGAAGTCCCACTATGATACAGAGAAAGAAAAAATCTGACAGTTTCCTCAAATAACTTTTCTAATGTGAAGCAAACCTTCCCACAGATGAGGCATACAAGACTGCTCACCGCACCCTGCAGTCTAGTGGCACATCTTCTCCTAAAATACAGTGTAAATAGACCTGACAAACAAAGGCGGGGGGGGGGGGGAGGGACTTATATGGGAGTATTATTATCCTCACTTTATACATGTTGGAACCTAGGCACAAGGAAATTAAATGATTTGCCCAAGGTCAAACAGGAAGCCTGTGGCAGAGCTGGGAGATAATCTCAATCCCTTAACCACAAGGCAATCCTTCCGTTCCAGGAATTTAATATTTTTATGTAATGATCAAAGTTTAATTTTAAAGTTTATCCTGTATCTCAGTGATCTCAAATGAAATAAGGAAAAGAAAAACTATGAACAAGCTCAGCATACTATAACTTATTTTTACCACCTCCTTATAAAGTTATATATTGAGTAATAAAGCTGCTCCTGCAAAATGATGCACTGAGAATCTTTACCAGGACTAAATTAATAGAGGCTTAGTGCAAAGATTGCAACATTTGGATTGCATTTTCAATCTAGCTTTCCCTCTTCAAATAAAGTATTGCTGAAGGAACAAGAGTTGCCATTTAGAAAACACCAAAGTAAATGTTTACCTTTTAATTGTAAGGTTAGCATTATAAGCCATCCATTCTGGTTCAGAATGCTCACCTGGCATGTCACAAGTAAAATGAGAATGAATTTTTAATAACATGAATTGCAATCAGAAATAATGAATGTTTTCCCCAATAGCACAATTAGAAATGCACATACATGAAGTGCTTCCTTCCAGCACAAAAAACAGAAAGGAGCAACATAAAGATTTTTAAATTACCTCATTTCATAATGAATGGACAATTATATATTGGACAACACCCCTCAATGCAGCTCAAATAAAGTCAGATCTAATAACAATGCCAGATTTTCAAAAACAAGCATGCAAAAGTGCATTATTTTGCACTTTTTTGCACATTATTTTGCAAGTGCCAGACTTGCATGAAAGCATGGAGGTTTGCACACAAGCAAGATGGGATCGGTGCATACCTTACTTGGACACTCTAGTTAAGCATATGCATGCATGTGCAGCTATATACTAAAAAACTGGCCCCTTTAAGACAAATCTTTCTACATACTTAACATATCTAGGGCCTGATCCAAAGCCCAAAGTAAAAGGAAAGACACTGATTGATTTCAATAGGCTTTGGATTAGACCCTAACTAAAATAATGTGGCACTATCCAGAAGAACATAATACACCACTCAGATACCCCTTATCTTTACAGCCACTTGTACAGTGGACTTACAGAGCAACATGTGCATTCTGTCATGACTGTATCACTTAGTGCCATAAAGAAACCATTCTGCATGCCCAAACACCTTAACCAAGGGGTAGTCAATAGGTGGACTGCAGGCCAAATCTGGCCCGCAGACACTTTAAAAAGATTTTGTGGTCTGTTCCATTTACTTATTCTTATCATTATTGTTATTTTTGCTGGAGTCTGGACCTTGCCCAAGACATTTGGATCTTGACGAGAAATAACTGACTACCCCTGCCTTAACACATTGAATTAAGTGAGAAGCTATTATTAAGAAGAGGCTACCATTAATTATCATTAATCAACATTTATATTGCAGAAGTGCCTAAAATCCACAATCAGGTTGGGCCTCATTGTGCTGCGTACTGCATAAACACTTCCCAAATGACAGTCCTACCATGTGCTGCCAACAAAAGATTATCAAGTAAGGAGAAGCATTCCTTTCAGCTAATAGTAGGGATTGTGAAATGAGAGAATGGTGACAAAGGTGACAGGCTCTTATAAAAAGGTCTGAGCACGTAAAATACTGTAGTACTTCCCGTGGTGGACAGAGGAGATAAAATGATGGCAAACTGATTACAAACTTAGTGAAGTTGCACAGTGCTTCAACTCCAGAGTAATAGAAATACCTTAGAGAGACTGACAAAGCTAAGAGTGCCCTCTAGGCAGACATTTTGCGTAACATTTCTACCACTGTTTATATTTTGATTATGCCTCCTTCTTGAATAGCGTTCCTATGGGTGTTTTAGGTCATTTATGTGTACACTGGTCAGGAGCTTCGATTTTCAATTACAAGCTAAGGAATATCAGGAAGCCCATTAGTTGTTGGATGAGTGCCCCCAAGTCAAGCCCTGGGTGCTATAAGAAGTAATGCTGGTGATTCATTAAGTGATAGGTCACACTCTTTCCTCTTTCAGTACTGAAATATTGCTCCAGCATGGTACGGTGTTTCTATCGGTTGTGGAGGAGTATTTAAATGCTTGTGATTAGAGCAGAACTGATACAGAAGTCACTGAAGGAGAAAAACATTAAGTAGGGTTTTTTTAATTTTTAAACCACCACCATACTGTTTTTAATAGCACCAGATGTACACAGAGATGTACACAATGGTGTTTTAAAGACAAGTAGTACAAGATTAGAGTAGTAAGGCATTTGATACGGTCTAGTAAGGCATTTGATACGGTCTTAGTAAGGCATTTGATACGGTCTCGCATGATATTCTTATCGACAAACTAGGCAAATACAATTTAGATGGGGCTACTATAAGGTGGGTGCATAACTGGCTGGATAACCGTACTCAGAGAGTTGTTATTAATGGTTCCCAAACCTGCTGGAAAGGCATAACGAGTGGGGTTCCGCAGGGGTCTGTTTTGGGACCGGCTCTGTTCAATATCTTCATTAACGACTTAGATATTGGCATAGAAAGTATGCTTATTAAGTTTGCGGATGATACCAAACTGGGAGGGATTGCAACTGCTTTGGAGGACAGGGTCATAATTCAAAATGATCTGGACAAATTGGAGAAATGGTCTGAGTTAAACCGGGATGAAGTTTAACAAAGACAAATGCAAAGTGCTCCACTTAGGAAGAAAAAATCAGTTTCACACATACAGAATGGGAAGAGACTGTCTAGGAAGGAGTACGGCAGAAAGGGATCTAGGGGTAATAGTGGACCACAAGCTAAATATGAGTCAACAGTGTGATGCTGTTGCAAAAAAAGCAAACGTGATTCTGGGATGTATTAACAGGTGTGTTGTGAGCAAGACACGAGAAGTCATTCTTCCGCTCTACTCTGCTCTGGTTAGGCCTCAGCTGGAGTATTGTGTCCAGTTCTGGGCACCGCATTTCAAGAAAGATGTGGAGAAATTGGAAAGGGTCCAGAGAAGAGCAACAAGAATGATTAAAGGTCTTGAGAACATGACCTATGAAGGAAGGCTGAAAGAATTGGGTTTGTTTAGTTTGGAAAAGAGAAGACTGAGAGGGGACATGATAGCAGTTTTCAGGTATCTAAAAGGGTGTCATAAGGAGGAGGGAGAAAACTTGTTCACCTTAGCCTCTGAGGATAGAACACGAAGCAATGGGCTTAAACTGCAGCAAGGGAGGTCTAGGTTGGACATTAGAAAAAAGTTCCTAACTGTCAGGGCGGTTAAACACTGGAATAGATTGCCTAGGGAGGTTGTGGAATCTCCATCTCTGGAGATATTTAAGAGTAGGTTAGATAAATGTCTATCAGGGATGGTCTAGACAGTATTTGGTCCTGCCATGCGGGCAGGGGACTGGACTCGATGACCTCTCGAGGTCCCTTCCAGTCCTAGAATCTATGAATCTATGAATAAGATCCATAATCAGAAATGTTTATTGGCTATCTGGAAGGGCTCTTCTACCACATTGGGGAATCTGAATAAAACCTAAAGAGAAGAGGAAATCTTTTATGGCTCAAATCCTGTAGGGTCTACTTTGTATGACCCCTGTGGGATTTGTCCATAGCCCTACTTCTAACTCCTAAAACATAGAAGATGGAGAAAACGATGCAAGTGTGACTTTTTTTCCAAATGAACTTTTTTGATGTCAAAATGATTGAAGGTCCATGACATATTCATAAAAAATAGAAAGGGAAAAGAGAAAAAAAAGGAGAGAAAGCCTAAAACAGGGGTCGGCAACGTTTGGCACGCGGCTCGCCAGGGTAAGAACCCTGGCGGGCCGGGCCAGTTTATTTACTTGCTGACGCGGCAGGTTCGGCCGATCACGGCCCCCACTGGCCGCGGTTCGCCATCCCGGGCCAATGGGGGTGGCGGGAAGCCGTGGCCAACACATCCCTCGCCCGCGCTGCTTCTCGCCGCCCCCATTGGCCCGGGACGGCGAACCGCGGCGAGTGGGGGCCGTGATCGGCCGAACCTGCCAAGTCAGCAGGTAAATAAACTGGCCCGGCCCGCCAGGGTGCTTACCCTGGCGAGCCGCGTGCCGAACGTTGCTGACCCCTGGCCTAAAAGATACTTTATCAAAAAGTTTGTCTTGCAGTTTCCAGCTCACAATTATATTTTGCTAATGTAACCCACACACCTCCTGGGTGTGGTGTTCTGTCCCATCTAGTGGCCACTGAGAGAGAGAGAGAGAGAGAGAGAGAGAGAGAGAGAGAGAGAGAGAGAGAGAGAGAGAGAGAGAGAGAGAGAGAGAGACTGCTCTACAGCCTTAGCTAACAGCCAGTTGGCTTTTAGCTCATGCGGTAGAGGCTCATGCACTAAGCTCCACAGATCCCCGCTTTGATCCCGCCTGCCGACGACTGGGGTCTATCAGCGTTACACTAACAAACATTTTGGGGGGTTTGTGCAAAGGACAGTGAGCAATCCATTTTCACTGTGAATATACTGCTTTACTGGTACCCTGTCACACATTCCATCCTATTCACTCACAATATGAAATAAGCTAGCAAATTTGTTTGGGAATTAATTATATGAAAACCTATGAAGTCTTCAACATAGATGCTAGTTTTGGCAGAGTTTTATAAAGGAAAACAAAGAATCAGTTTGGTGATAAAGTGACCCACTGGATTTCACCACGACTTTCATCAAAAGTTATCACAGTACATATTAAATCATTAGCAACAAACTCTGCAGCCTGCTGGTTTTAAAATGCAGACAGAGAAATTCAATGCAGAAGCAAAATAGGGCCAATAATATAATTACAGCACTATGCCTGTGTAGTCTAAGTTAATGTTATTATTTGACATTGCAAGGCTATGCTATTCCCCATGAGTCTCAATGGAGACAAGATTCACTCTAATTGGTTCCAAAGCACAACCCACCAACAACAATCTTTCCTCAGGACCAGTAATGTTAATTTCCACACGACTGTAAATAGTGTTTGCAAACAATACAAACATGGTAATAGGAGGCTAGGTGGGTAATTAATGTGGTTACAAAGCAGCTTATTTGCATTTTTATTTAAAACTCCCTTCTTTAAAAAGCAGCTCAGATTTCTTTTTGCAAAAGGAGCCTTGGTTAAGGAGTAGAGCAGTAATTACTCTCTTTAGGGGTTCTTTTATATGTCCTTTAGGGAATTAGAATGAAAAGATAAGCAGAATTATAAAGGGAATCATGTAAAATATAAAATGTACTATAAACACTTAGTAGTGTATTTACCATAAGCTAAGCTTGCCTTTTTCATTAATGGAATATATTACAAGCTCACATCACAATCAAAGTAATTGTGGGGATGGTTAAAAATTTACAATCAAGCCAGTTTAACTTATTTTCAAAACTTAGTTCTACAAGTGTAATGAGAGTAGAATTCTATTTATGTGAAAAGAATACATGACATGGAGTATATACAAACAGAGGGTTTTTCCGTACCAACAATGTACACTGTGGGAAAAGCAATTAGACAATGGGAGTTTATGGAAAGAAAGATTCATATAAATAGGATTCTGCTGTATTCTGTGTATCTGTAAAACATCAATATGAAGCTTATCTACACATATCTGTAAGCGAGGCTATGTGAATACAGAAAGGCCAAGATTTAAAAGCAGATGTCTAAAGTTAGGCCTGATTCTCAGAAGTGCAGAACAGCCAGCTGCTCCCATTAGTTTTAACTGAAGCGCTGATGGCCTGATTTTTTCAAAAGTGCTAAGCAATTTACTTGGGAGCCTAAACATGAATTTAGAAGCCCAGCTTTAGGCACCTATTTTTGGAAAGCTTGGCGAAAACTAGTCATGGCTGAGTGATTTGCTGGCAATATTCTCTCATGTTATGTTTTGCCAATTTCCTGGATGATGAAGGTGGGTTGTTTGTTTTTGTAATGAAGAACACTGAAATTGTATCAAGAACAGTGTTTTACTAAAATCAGGAACCAAATATCCCTCTCCTGCAAATGTAATGTGTATAAAACATGGGAGAGGAGCACTGCGGACATTTCATTTCAGACATTTTTGAGACGTGCACTGAGATGGTAGAAGATGAGTGGGAAGACGACTTCAGATGATTTGGTTCCAATGTACAATATTATGGCAGGTTAAAAATGTACATGCTATTATATGAAAAGCTGTATTTTACACTAATTAAATACAACACTAACTTCACAGACAGGCGACAGCACTTTTGTTTTCATTAGCTGGCTATGGGATTATGGCTAGAGCAGTTAGATGTTGACATACAGTGTAGAGTAACCTAGAAATCCAAAATTACAGCAGGAGACCAAGGCAGAATTTACTATTCTGGACTATCTCTTAGTCAAGATGTTATTAAACCACCAAGGTGAATCTCCTGTTGTCACCCTACTAACTTCCTTCTGTGCACTGCATATGAAAAGCCCAGAATGCAATGGGATATTTTTGCTGACCTTGGCAGAAACACACCAGGTGGGACAAAATCGTTGGATACCCCTTCACAATTAAGAGGGATGCTGAGCCTTTCAGGGAAATAATACCTTCTGATCCTGACTAGATAATGCCTCCATCAGGACACAAAACAGGCTGGTGCCTTCATAGGTCAGCAGGGCTTCGTGAAATTCAAACTGACAGAATGCTGCAGGTTGGCTCTCTTGGACATTTTGGAAGGGAGTGCTCATATGTTCCTTTCAGAATGAACCCCCTGCTTTCTTTCACCTATATTTCCCTGAGGTCAAGCATGGATGAAGTAGGCATAAGGCAGATATGCCCATAACTCACCCTTCTTTTCATGAGACTACCTTAGAGTACACTTGGTGCTGGGGTACATTTGGTTCGGAACTAGCAGCCCCTACTGTTGTGAGACATCAGACCCTCATTTCTTCCACTAGGACTATTGCAACCACCCGAGTTGAATCTCCCTACCCATCATCTCTGCCCCTTTTACTAATCCACTCAACCTACCCCACCCACAACATTTCAATCATTCTTCCTCTCTGCTAAAACCCTTCCAACACAGTTCCTGTTTCTTTCCACAGGACACTCCTCATCCTCAGCTTCAGTGTTCTTCCCTGTGCTGCTCCTTCCTTTTTCTCTTCCCCAAGATCCTACTATTCCCTAACCCAAATCTTCCCACCTTATGAAGGGCTCTCTGCTTCAACCACTCACGTCACCAGCCATTTTGAATCCTATTTCTTACGCAAGGAACAATCCCGCCCTCCATTGTGCCAAGCCACTTCAAATTCTTCAAAGCCCCTTTAGTGGTCTTCTTTCAGCTTGCCAGCTACTGCTAAACCATTTCTGCAGCGATCTCTGATAAGTTTTGACAAAAAGCTTTGGAACTACAAGAAACTAAACTAAAAAATGCAGATCCCATTTCTTTAATTACATTTCTTCTCCTAACCTTTTGTTTACTGAATAAGGGCCACGTACTGATAACATTTAATACTAAGCGCAATGCTTGCTACCATGAGCAGTGCAACTGAAGTCAGTGTGACCACTCATGATAGGAAGCACTACATTTGACAGTAAGTGCTTATAGCGTCTAGAACTAAAATAGTAAATGCTTTTGAGCAGAAACATAAGCGGTTTCTACAGGGTTTGTCTGTACAGTACCAGGCAAATCTCTGGCACTATAGAAATAATAATAACTTCTATAAATCTGAAATCAACAATGTATATTTTTGGCTGTAGGTAGATTGTATAAAAAGGGCATTGGTGGAAAGGTAGCTGACTAGATATTTTCTACCGATACTTTCAAATACATAAAAACAGTGATATACTTTAACTTTTAAGAAATATTTTGTTTTTACAAATTCATGTATTTAGCATACACATTCTTTGGAATTACAGTTCTTTATCAACTGAAAAAGAATCAAAACACTTCCAAGTTCTCATAACTGTGGCAAGAAATTAAAGTGAATAAAGAGTAAGATGTTATATTAATTAAATGTTATGGATGCATTCCAAATGTTTAATGAAAATGGAAGCCATATGAGGTCTTAAATGACTGGAAAATGCCTACCAAATCCTTTAAAGCCTCCTGCACCCACCCATAGTGACTAGAAGTCTGCTTTATAGTTCATAAATGTTATTCTTGTAAAATATCAATGTATTTGGATAATAAAACTACATATTTACTACAATAATGGTACAAGGCTAACTGTACACATAGACAAAGGTCTGAAATAGTTCAGCTGTAGTCAGTAGATTGATTCTGTATAAATGATATCCACTATTCAGTGTTGGGCATCTTGCTGAATGCAAGGGCCTTAACACATCTGCTATATAATTCAGACTCTGTTTTACAGTGGTTTCATTACCAACCATAAAAACTGTAACAGTGGAACTGTATAAACAAACTGAACAGTGTTTTTACTGTAAAACATGAATGTAATCTAAATATTTGTCTTTCCCTTCTCTCAGCATCTGTAATGAGAGCAGCAAATTCATGCCATATGTTTATAGTGAAGAAAAAATAGATCTCAACAATTCATCCATGTGGATGCTGGTGAAGCTATTTAATGTTTTTAATTCATCCATTTGCTTTTACATATAAATTTCTTGAAAATCATTACCAAAAAAACCCTCTTGCTATTGTCAGTTACTAAATTCGTTGCTGTTAAAAAGGTGTGTGCCTGGCAAGAAGAATATAGAAATGTTATCACTGCAGAAATCTATCAAGACCAGTTGCTATGACAGACTAAGAAACATCAGCGTGGGTAGCTGCGTTACCAATATATATTACCAAAAACATAATACAATTTAGAATCCTAAAGCCTATCAATTACTTCAGAAGTTCAAAAGCTGCAGCTAATTTGCTCCTCCATTAGCAGGCTGTGTTACAGTATGTTTGATCCTTATTTTTTCTTAGAGCTGCAAACACATTTGAATGCTATTCAAAGTCTTGGGTATCACTGTATAACAATTTATTTACAAGCTGTACTTGGAAGATGGCTTTACTAGCAGCCCCAACAACCACACCCTCTGTGTCCCTCAACACTGGAAGGGTCAGTGATATAGACCACATACTAATATAGATGCTACTAGGAACTGGACTGAGGATCAATTCATTTCACGCAGCTCACAACCTGATTTCAGATGGTTATGATATTTGATTACTACCAACCTCAGCCAGAACTGCATTAGTAACATCAGTTCTCATCTAACTCACATTAAAATCAACTGAAAGATTTTAACTTAAAGGAGAGTAGGATCAGGCCTTTAAAAAGTAAAAAGCTTATGTGCTGTTAGTTACCCTATCCCTTTTCCCTATCTTTATCTGCAGTCTTCAGCTTGTTTACCAGATTTAGAGCACTGAAGAAACATGCCTCCCCCATACTGAGTTTACTCTGCAGTAAAGTATCCTGAAATACCTATACTTGTTTTTTCAACATTTTACTTTTTGAGAGTGTTTATTCATTATAAAGTTTACCAGAAGATACGTAACAGAAGTGCCATTCGGTGCCATTTTGTGGAACCCAACAGTTACTGATTCCTACCTGTGCTTTCAGAAGCAGTCTATTCATATGCTTTAGGACTTTCCATGACTGACCTCTATAGCTTACTGCTAATCAGCCACAAGGAGCCCTTTCTCCATTGAGCATGTCAGTGGACTTAGAGCATTTTTAGTGGATTGTTCCTAATAAGGCATCCTATACATGGGTCTATGGTGAGGAAAACAACTGTATAGGTTTTGTGGCATTCTTGAGGTAAAACAGAAGCTCAGTGACAACTTAGCACATAATGGGTAGCAAGAGTTTTATCTTCTAGATCAAGATTAACATCTACAGGGGTCGAGATGCTGAAGACTACACAAGAGTTTTTGGTTGATAGAGGTAACATTTCTTTTCAATGAACATATTCAATACACAGAACCAAAATCAACATCTGAGGCTCACTAACTGGCAGAATAGTCCCTTCTCCTTGAAAAACTAGGCTAATGTATAGATTGTATAAAAAGCGCTGCATGCATTCCTCGCAAATGGGACACATACACAAAGCCTGGGCATACAGCTTGCTTCCTGTCTTCCTATATTTCTGTTAGGTAACAGTTGGAGATCCAAACCTGAAAGATCAGGTTTTAATTTCAATCACAATAATTTAATCAGCAAGTGTCTGTCAATCAATCTTTCTTTATAGGAGTTACCCTCAGGTGGACAATACTTTGAGAAAAGAGTAGAGGCAAGTGTCAAACTTATCTTGCTGTTCTGAGTTAGAAGTTTTTTGTACTTTTGTTACATCTATACCTTGTAATCATCTCCATGTAACAGAAATTTTAGTTTGCCAATAATTTAATCTTTATTTGAAGTACCTGTCATCTTAATATTGAAAAAACTATAAGAGAAACATTTCTTTAGACTTTTTGTTAAAACAATAAATGTTCAATTTATTTTTAATATTTACTTAAAAGACTGAAATCTGATAGGACTATATACATGTAAGTTTCCCAACACAAAAAGCTGTATGATATTTTATTCATCCACATTTTGAAGAATTTTCTTGAGAATATAGTTAACATCTGGAGCTATGTAGCTCTGTCCAACTGTTATGCTTATACTCAGTTAGAAAAATGCATCAATAATACAATATAAAGCGCTCCCTAACTCCTCTTTCTGGAGCATAGATTTCAATGTTCATCAGAGCAACTATGTGTACTAACAGCACTGTAGTGTTTTTCATTAAGCCTTAAAGTCAATTAAGCTGCGAATTGGAACAATCATTCCTCCTTTGCAAAGTATTGATATTCTTCCTTGGCTGCTTTAGGGCCTTTCCACTACTCAAGGAGAGATTTGTTTGACAATTTATGATTAAAATTAATTATAGCTCTAAAATTCCAATTTCCTTTCTTCTGAGTAAGAAATTATCAAACTCAGTTTTAAACTGATATTGAGCTTTATCGTGCATGGGCAACTTCCATTTTCAAGACATCTACTGTAAAGCAACACATGTCTCTCTTTAGTTTGATTCCTTTACAATATATATCTCAGTCCATACCGACATACTCCACTACTATCCCCTCAAATGTGTGGGGGGGGTTGGGTGGTTTTTTTTGATCTTTTGGTTTTAAAAAAGAAAAACTACAATGGCCACACTTGAAAAGTTGTTGCTTTAAGTATATAGATAAGGCAATTATTTCTGTATCTGCAGTATTACCTAACCTTCACTATACTATAGGAAGTAAGTAAAATACCGCAAATACAACATTAAATGTTATGCAGTTACCTAATGTAGCTGACAAGTTTTCAAGTGTGATCATTGCAGAGCTGGTATCAAAGTCTCTACAAAATAGCATTTTGGACATAAATAGCAGAAAATTCGTGGTTTTCTACATTCGTCTTCAACAATCAGCCAAGTCATCCCCTGTGGTTTTTTAATTTACAGTGCATGCAACTGCTGATCTGACAAACCTTGTTTTACTGGATATCATTAGTATTATCCTCAAGTCCGTTAGGTTAAGTTTTTTTCAGTCCAAATGGCTTTTTTTTTTTTTTAAAGCTTACTTTTATGTCTGAATTGCAACATTCACTGAAAAGAGATAATCTAAAATTGATTTTTGTGTAACAATAACTGATTCTTTTGTAGTAACAAAACTAACACCAACAAAAAAGATAGCTCTCTACTGATACTAATGGAACCTACATTTTATGGCACTATTGATGATGATCTCATAAATCGAACAGACCAGAACGTCAAGGGCGTTACTCAGGTTGTTCTCAAGTTCATTTAAGCATACTGTACTTCATAACTGACTTTTTTTAATTCTGTATTATAATAGGTCTTCACATTTTTTAAACAAGAATTATATTTTTCCCACAAAAAGTTTAGATATATAATACATACATAATAAGTCAATACAAGAGAATCAAAACTTTAAACAAAAATATTTGTTTCTTTAATCATGTTCTGGGTAGTTGAGCATTCCTGATTACTTTAAAATAAGCAAAATACTTCTCAGATTCATTAGAAGTTGTAAGTGCTCAGTATCTTTTAGTATTTGGCCCTACATTAACAGAATATAAAGGTTGCAAAGGGAAGTACTCAAAGTAAGAAACGTGAACCTTAAGGAAGAACGCACTACCTTAACTCTGCCCAGTTATGCATTCGTATTAAAAGAACATAAGAATGGCCATACTATGTCAGATGAATGGTCCATCTAGCCCAGCATCCTGTCTTCTGACAGTGGACAATACCAGATGCATCAGAGGGAATGAAGAGAACAGGGCGATTATTTAGTGATCCATCCCCTGTCGTCCAGTCCCAGCATCTGGAAGTCAGAGGCATATGGACACAGAGAGCATGGGGTTGTGTCCCTGATCATCTTGGCTAATAGCTATTGATGAACCTATCCTCCATGAATTTATCTATTTCTTTTTGAACTCAGTTATAGTTTTGGCCTTTACAGCATCCCCTGACAATGAGTTCCACAGGTTGACTGAGTTGTGTGATACAAATCTTTAACCACACTATTTCTCAAACATTTTTCTAAAACCTTAGATAGGACACAAACACTTGTTACAGATTTGCTGCTCTTTTAAACGCACTAAGTTCGTTGTTATAAATGGTACATTTGTGACTTTTATAGGAGTATTATAAGCAGCAGTATAAATTTCTAAAATCATCACACATGCAGTATTTCCAACAAAAAAATCAGATAAAATTAAATATTATTGAAAATATTCATAGACAATTTCACAGAAAAATAACATTAGATTTCCATTAAAACTATGAATTTTTTAAAAGCTGTTTTATCCACTTCATGGGAGAATTTAGGGAATGCAGAATTTATGTTTGTACAATGCAGATTAATGACAGTCCAGCAAAGCATTATGCATATGAGTAAATTTACTCACATTGATAGCACCACTGACTTCAATGGGGCTACTCCCAAGAGTAAAGTTACTCATGTGTGCTAAGTTATGTAGGATTGCACCCTAAGGTATATTTCCAAATATAGTTCTACATTCTCAAGTTCAACTGAAGTGAACCAAGTCCCCTTGATCATATAGCTTCCCCTAAAACTACAAAGTCAAAGGTCATGGCCATTTAAAAGCTTTCCTTTCCAGCAGGGTACAGTATTTCCTGCCCTGTAGGAGGAATTCCACTGAATAACATTAAGTCATGTTTTCTTTAACAAGACACTTTGTTCAGGAAAGTGGAATGTTCAGGTTAACAAGCTTCCACACTCCCATATAAGAAAAATATATATAAAAATGTATTACAAAATAAATATCAGTATCAATATTATAATATTAGTATTAACCAGATTAATCTAACATGCATATGTATTTTCCCCCTTTTATTTACAATAACTGTGTTTTCTCTCTCTCCCCCAATTCTCCTCAAGATTGCTTACAATTTGATGTAAATTTTAAGCATCTTGTAATTCACCAACTAATTCTCTCCTGGTTACACACTCCAAGTAATTAAAGTTCAGTAATAACTTATTCTTTCTGCTCCAGCACCTGCATTTCATTTGTTTATTTTCCCAGAGTCATAAATCTGAGGGACTGTCAAAATGCCACAATATTAGTGCAATAATCAAAGTTAATTAGTGCCTCTCAATAAACAACAACAAAGCCATTACAAAGATGCATTGAAGGTTCTCCAGCTACTCAGTTTACAGATGAGATTGTATTCTGAACAATTAGAATTTGAGAACTGTTAGTAAATAAATGTAGTGTTTTTTTAAGTAATTTGAACCAAGACAGTAATCTTCATTCAATTACCAATTCATTAACTTTCAGTGAGGTAATATATGTACTTACACACGTAGTCTGGTACTCTTGTTGTCTGAACAAAGTACTAAAAACAATTTTTGCTTTCACTGAATTTTGATAACTTCTGGAAAAGTACTTTTTAAATTAAATGTGCAAAGCAAATTATATGTAAGAGGCACTCACCATTATTTCAGGTCATTTCACTCTTCTGTTGAAATAATTTAATTACATTTACTTATGGACATTTAGAAAGAGAATAAATCAGTTCAAAAGAGGGTCTACTCAAAAATCCAGCTATGTTGGCAGATAATCTAAAGCCAAATTTAAAAGTAACACAAATACAGTCTTCTAGTGGGCCCTTTAGATATTCCACTGGTGTTATTGCAACAAAGAAAACAGGCAGCTTCCATTTCAATTAGGAACTATGGAAAAAACAAACCTTAAAATACAGTATTTGGAACTCACAGGCCCAAGAGAGATAAGGCTTTAATCCAAAATACCTTCTTCAAGAAACTGGGCTCCAGAAATAATGATTCTTCTTATGTGGCATCTCCATTACAGGAGGTTTGCAATCACGGTAGCACATTCTGTATGACCCTCCACTAATCTCTTGTGGATGAATAGTCCTTTTGATTCATCCAGCATACCACATCATCCAACAACTTTCCCTTCCAGTGCCCGTAAACATGCATCTCCAGCTGAAGCCCTTACAATGTGCCCTGCAAATCAAATCTTTCTTTTCATAAGATTTCTGACTAGCATTTGCTGAGTTCCAATAATCTCCAATACTTTTTTCATTACATGTCTCTATCAATGATATTTTTAAATTTCTTCTATAACATCATAATTTCAGAAGAATTGTAGTTTCTTTATTATTGATTGTTTGAATGCCCATGTTTCACAGCTGTAATTTAACACAGACCAAATGCAAGGTTTTAAGAGATGGAATTTAGTCTTCAGATTTATGTCCCTTCTCCTCAGGTGTTTATTCTTCCAGAATGTCTCTTTCGCTGTTGCTATTCTGGTGCTGACTTCAGTATCTGATCTTCCATCTTCTGTATTGATGCTTCCTAAGTAGCAATAACGTCTCACTTGCTGCATGGCTATGTTATGCACTATAATCTTGCATGTCTTTCTAGGATCCTTGCATGCCACCATAGTTTTTGACTTGTCCACATATGACCTTAGATAGACAATATTGTCATATGCATATATAATCTCCACTAACGGCACAGACTTTCTTCTGAATCAGCCAACAGTGCCGTGTCATCTGCATAGCAAATATTATTCCATTTTCCATTCATCTTAATACCTTCTTCTGCTTAATTTCATCTAAACTTGATACAAGTGTTGAATAAAGTCAGTGACATTATACAAACCTAACTCTTCTCTTGATCCCTACTAGATTTTCATTTTAATTTCCCATTATAATCGCCTTTTGATTCCAGTATAAATTGTTTTATTACTCAGTTTGTATCCATCAATCCCTACAGATCTTAATGTATTGAGTAATTTGTATGAGTAGAATGACTTCCCAAATAAAAAGAAATACCCAACAAGTATACTGTTTTCCCCATTTCGATTGATCTTTCGAATATGAGCTTCAAGTTCATAATGGCATTTAGTGTGCCCTTTCCACCTTTTAAGCCATATTGTTATTTGCTTATTTCCTTATCAATTTTTCCTTGTATTAAGCTCACAAAAGTATGTTAGAGGCATGTGATATTAGACTGCCTATCCTGTAGTCTTTACAATCCATAGAGTTGTTCTTTTTGAGGATTTGGATATACAGTGAGGTTGTAACGTCTTTTGGCAATTCTGCTGTCTCAAGCATATTCTTCATTCCTCTGACAGGGCTTACAAACTTTCATCCCCTATGCTTTAAAACAATTCAGCCAGTATTCCATCACAACATAGTGCTTTTCCATTCACGGTCTTTTTATCGCTGCCATGATTTCTTCATCCATTATTGGCAGGTTTACCTGATTCATCTGTAGTTGAGCTTTTCAGGAATATCTTCACCATATAGTTCCTTGACACATTCTCATCATCTCTCGTTCTTGTCTTTAAGGTTTGTCAAATATTGTCCATTTTTGCAACATCCAAGGACACCTGGAGAGAGGTTCGGGCTAAAAATTGACGCTCCTTAATGTTGGCCTGGAAGTGTTCTCAATTGAATATCTTCAACAGGAGCATAAAGGATGCAAACTTGTTGTAATTCAGGTAGTCATACTTGTCCACAATCACCTGATCACAAACTGAGGGTTGCAAAAGAGTTAGGCTTTCCATCCAAAACAGTCTAACCTTTTCTAGTCCATGTCATAAAAGGAATAGACCTGGAAAAATGCTGTCCACCACCAGGGAATTGGTGGGGATGGGAAAACAAAAAATCTAAGTCTCTGGGGGGACATAATATTCCTTATTTGCCCATTTACAAGTTGGCAGGATGGGAACAGGAGTTTACCACACAGTTTTTGCTGGATCCAGGAGTATTTAATTAATGGGCAGCGCAATCTAAGTGGGTGATGCCAACTGCAAAACATCCAACCACTTGTGATGTGAGTCTTTAACCTCCTCAAAAGGTATATGGAGGGTGTCCACCACCCTCTTCACAAGGTCCTGGAATTGATTAAAATTACCGGACATCTATGGTGGCCCCAGTAGAAACAGGTGGAGAATCCTGCGGTACTGTGAAGCACTGGTAAACCAGAGACTGGGGTCTCAGTACTGAGAGTTGTTCAGTACCCATAAGCAGTGGGGATTCCAGCTCGTCTAACACTGACAAGTCTCTGAAGTAACAGAATGCCTGCGGTACCAAGTGGGTCTGTACCGACACAGCAGCTGACTTGGGTGGTACCATTGGTTTGGAGTGTGTAGGTGCCAGAGCCAAAGGTGTGTGCTTCGATTTCATCAGTAACAATGGAACCGAGTGAGAAGACACCATTGGTAAGTCTGAAATAGACGGTGCCAATTTGGAGGCAGATGGTACTAGGGCCCCGCTGGTGCTGTGTTTTTCTAAAGTGCTTTGGGATCTCCCTGCTCCGCCAGTACCAGAGGAAGAGACTTTTGCCTCCATGGTACCAAGTTGAGAAGCCGAGGCCGCTGAAATCATAGATCTAGCAGGAGGTTGCTGGGAGACTGACCTCCTCCTCCTAGGAGTCTTCCCTAGTCCTCCAAGATCTTCCCTTTCTGAGGTTAGACTTTAGCTGAAGTCAAAGGGGCACTGGATCTGTCTGGAGACAGATGTATGTGAGGGTCTCTTGATTGGACTCAGAAACAGGTTGAAGAGAGCACTCCATCAGCAGCAGCTTCAGTTTGGTCTCCTGATTCTTCTGAGCTCTAGATTTTAAAGCCAGGCAAGAGTTACACTTTTGGGAGATATGGGACTCTCCCAAGCAATGGATACACTTAGAGTGACTGTCGCTGATCGAGATAGCCTCCTGACATGAAAGACAGTGTTTGAAAACCAGTGAGTGAGCCATGTCCAGCCAGGCCAAATAAGCTCCCCAGAAAAATGGGAGAGAGAAAAAAGGAAGAGATGACAAACAAACTTCTCACAACTATCTAACTAATTCTAGACTAACAACAATACTTACTAGAAACACTAAACTAATTAAACAACAACTACAAAACATGCTGAGGTGGACACACTAGAGCTCTGTCTCATGCCCAGTCATTAAAGAAGGAATGAAAGGCAGTTTACCTGCATAGCCCTATGTACCCTCTAAGCATGTCACGAGGTTGTATAGGCCGAATGGAGAATGCTAACAGAAAATCTCCAATCGAGGGCTCAAAAGGCACACGTACACCTGAAGTGGAGCACCCACGGGGATAGTACTCAAAGAAAAATAAGTATTTACAAGACAAAAATGATTTCCTTGAAATACCTTATAGGCAGAATTTTATGGAACTCTCAAAGTAATAGTGACTAAGGTAGCAAGGGCATTAAACTGACAATCTCAGGAATAATTAAGCACACATTTAGATGCTTACAAAATTCTTTTTTTCTGTCATCAATGGCATGCGCCTCATTAGTCCTTTTGAATTTTTTAGCATTAAAATAACCAAGCATAGTATGATGATGCTTAAAATGAACTGTACATACACATTATAAAATGGCACAGCTCCTTTGTTCCATCTATAAATACATTTAAGTACTGAAGTGATTATTGCAATACAAAGAAAGCTGTTTTCTTGAATTCTGATAAGTGATAAACAACATTTATTAAACGGCATACACTGCACAAAATGACCTCATAATTGCACATTGTTTTGAAGATGGTAGAATTTGCTAAGCATTGAAAAAATATATGTGTTTCCTTACCCATTCCTCTAGGATGCGTTGCACAGCTTCGTTGGCTCTTGACATATTTCTGCAGGCAAGAATGACATAGGCACCATGGAGTGCAAGAGACTTTGCAGTTTCAAATCCTATAATAAAAATAAAAAAACCAATTCCAATCAGAGAAAGATGAGTCTTCATAAAACTAGCAAGAAGTATAAACTCGTGTTTCAAGGGAGATGCAGCCAGGAACTTAGGAATTTCTTTAATATGCATCTCCACTGTTCTAGTTATTTAAGGCTATCTTTGTAAGGGCACACATGCAAAAAGTGATGGACACTTGAGTGTACTTAAGCTGTGCCCAGCAAATGCCTGGCATGCACATGCAAGTCAAGTCTGCATACAGGTAAATGTCTGCAAGATTTTAGGATCACAAAACTTAGGTGCATGCAAAACTCCACATGTGCTCTTACAAGTATAGCACCTTAACCCCTCTGCCTCAGTTTCTTCATTTGTAAAATGAGGATAATTACTATTATTTATTTGTATTACCATAGTACCTAGAAGCCCCACTTCTTTCCTTACAGAGTTGCTATGAAGATTTAGCAGTTAGGGTGAAATCCAGGCCCTACTGATTTCAATGGGAACTTTGCCACTGACTTCAGTGGAGCTAGGATTTCATCCTTAAAGCCCACAATACACAAAGAATTGCAGTAGTGCTATATAAGTGCTAATGGTGATCATAACTCAGACCAGATTTTCTCTTCAAAACTGAGATCATAAACTCATCTGAAATTATGGAGTTCTTTCCTACCCACAATTAATAGAAGAGGTGAGTTTTGTTGTTTCTTTAAAATGCTGCATCAAGCCTTGAATGGAAGCATATGTTGCTATGTTTGCCAAGACAGCACGGAAAGGCATGAGGAGAGGAGCCCAGGTGTGCCTACAGTCTTGGATGGATTTAACACACCTGGAGCTGGCCTGTTATTGACCGATATGAGGGCCACTTATGGCAGGATTGGACGTCCAATGCACACAGTGTGGAGAAATAAAGATGCCAGCCAGTGGAAGATACCTGCTTCCCTTGCTGAGCTTTCCCACCCACTCCCCTTTATTTGTAAAGGGCCTGTATCAAGACACTGGGGTATACAGCCTCAAGCTGGTGTTAATTGCCATGGCTTATTACAGTTAATTGAAATGGGCCTATATGCTAGTTTACACCAGCTGAGAATCTGCCCTTGCGAGTGCAGAGTGCCTGATTTACAGTGCACAGGGTTGGGTCAATAACTAGGGTTCCACCTGGGGCAAGTTGGTTTGTGTTTGTGGGGCATTCAGCAGTGTTTTATTGCTATGGAGCACTGTAACCATGGAAGAGAAATTTCCATCTAACTGAAAGAGGCAACTCACCATAACAGCACTTAATGAGTTCCAATTAGAAAAGCTTAAAACTAGAACATGAAGAATCAAATCATAATGCCCAATAATTTGAGTATGAACATACTAGAAAGTCTCAGAGAAGGGGAGGCTATTTGTTCCAGCTTGATGTAGCTTAAAGCATATTCATGTTTTCCTTTTAAAATTTGTTTACCAGGGAAAACGTATTAAGTTATGCTGCCTCACTCCCAAAAATGCCCTGGGGCAAAAAGAAATTCAGTTACCACATAGGTATTAACAGATTATAGAAACAACAGACACCAGACAAATGTATACCATTCTCTGCAATTACATACTTGTGGTATTTAAGCCCAAGCAATTTTCCTGCATCTCTTTTCAAACCATTCATTGTACTAAGCAACTTTAATTACCTGGGAAATTCATTGTATGCACACGAATGTACCTTCAGTACATGCAGAGGATATTTCCCCTGTTCCTAATTCCATTTTCAGCACATACAGCAGGGTAATTTTAAAATGTAACAAATGTGGCACATGTTGTATTGCAACATTGTTAGCTAGCCATATGCTAGTTACTTTACAAAAAAGTACTAATTTTAATAGCTCTACATATTGCTAAAATCTGGTTTGAACCCTTGAGAATCATGTTCTTTTGTACTGTAATACTAGCAATGTGGAGCTGATGACCAGTTTAACTAGCTAAACGTAGCTGCGCTTAGCCAAGTCTACCCTGTGCCATATTTTGTGCAAAATAAAACTCCACACCTCTCACATTTTTAGTTAATAACTTGTTTCTTATTATAAAAAATATGAACTGACAAAGTTTAAAATTGAAATAATAAAGTTACATGTTACAATTTAGCTAATTTTACCCTGCACACACAAACATAACAATCAATGGTAAACTATCTTAAACCAACAACAAAAAATTCAGGATTTAGGCAAAAATAGAGAAACATTGCACCTTAAATCACCCATAAAAAAATCTACTTTTAAAAAAGCACAATACAAGGAAGCAATCTTGATTCTTAGTAACTGAAAAGTTTTTCAGGGTGAACACTAGAGAGTGTACAGAGGTAGAAAAGAAGGATAATCCAGTGGTTAGGGGCCACGCCTGGGACTCTGGAGACCTGGATTTGATTCCTTGCTCTGCCACAGATGTTTTGTATGATCTTGGCCAAGTCACTTAGTCTCTCTGTGCCTCAGTTCCTCATCTGTAAAATGGGGATACGTGCACTTCTCTACCTCACGGGGTGTTGAGGATAAGTACATGTTAAAGATTGTGAAGCATGCAGATACTATGATAATGGGGGTCACTTAAGTAAGATAGATGGAGAAAAGGATGGTTAGCAAGCATACCTCTGAAGTCATAATCCAACTATCCAACAATGTGTGACCTGGAAGGCTATAGCAGCAGAAAGAAAGGAGAGGCGGCCAGACAAAGGAGAGAGAGGAGAGGAAGGAGGAGGTGGCCAGGCACTACCTCCACAATCATGACTATGTAACAATGGTGCCAGCAGAAGTAGGGAGAGGAAGAGAGGACAGAACAATTATGGCTCCCCCAGTACGGTCTTCCAGCCATTTATTTACATACCAGATTTCAGCTCAGGGAATAGGTGAAATCCTGGCTCCACTGACCTCTATGGGCATTTTTGCCATTGACTTTAATGGGACCAGGATTTTACCCAATGTTTATAGAATAAAGATAAACCCTGAAGATAGCTCGTTTTTATAATCAAGGACTATCTCTGCAATCTAGTTATTGAACAACCAGAGCCCATCCTGGGGCCTAGCATACTGTGCTACCCCACCAGCACCCACTCCCAGAAACAGCAAGGGACAAGATGCAGAATCCAGAAGGCTGGCCTAGGGATGGGGTAAGGAGAAGAACTAAGGGTGGGAAGCAGAAAATAACAGGTGCAGGAGAGCAAGAGCTGGGGGTGGAGGAAGTACAGAAGCAAGAACTGGAAAAGCAGGACCCAAGTGTGGTGAAAGCAAGGGAACAGGAGCAAGATGTGCAGGAGAACTGAAGCAACGTGGGGGTGGGCAAAAGAGGGCTGCGTGCATGGAGGGACTTCAGCACTGGTCCTAGGGATATGCCAGATAAGTGATGTGGATATGTGTATTGCAAAGGTGGTAGACTATGGCGTTTGTTTGGGGGCTGGAAGAGCTGAGGGAGTGGTGGGAACAAGCAGGTGTGTTAATACAAGAGAAGCATGTGGCCATCAGGAAGACGAAGAGGCAATATTTCAGTAACCATCTGTCCTCTTCAATGCGGAAACAGTACCCTCTAGCCATTTCCTCAGAATCCCTTTGGAAACTGGAGGGACCAGCTGTGAATGCAACTCTCACATGTAGGGTACACAAATCTGAATCAGGTCTAGGAAATTAAGGGAGATCAAAACAAGCTAGGTGAATTAGCAATGCAATGAAGTTGGCAAATGAAATGTACTGATCAATGCAAAGTAATACATATTGGATGGAGAAATCTAACCTACTGATACACCCTACAGGGTTCTAAATTAGCTGTATTACCTCAAGAAAGGGATCTGGGTGTCACTGTAGACAGCTCAATGAAGACTTCTGCTCAATGCGCAGGTAAAGCCAGAGATTTATATAGAAGAAATTACAAAATTCTCCAAATCAACAATGTGGCCTTAGCTAAAATACTGTGCACTGTACTGGTCTCCCCATCTCAAAAGGGATATTGCAGAACTAAATGGGGATCAGAAAAGGGGATCGAGAATCATCACAGCCCTGGTTAAACTCTCATATGAAGAGAGTTTGAAAAGTTTGGGATTGTTTACCTTAGAAAGATGATGAATCAGCAGCCATGATAAAAGTATTTAAAATAATGACTGGTATAGAAACTTCCATTCTACTTGTCATGTAACACAAGAACAAGGGGACATTCTATTAAATTAATAGGTAGCAAATTCAAACCTGGTAAAAGGTAAAACTTTTTCAAACAAAATGTATTTAGTACTCCTGGGGGAATTCTGTGCCAAAAAAATAAAAATTTTGCAGACAATATTTTAAAATTCTGCAAAATTCTGCATATTTTGTCAAAATAACACAACATAATCACACCAATTTCTATTATTTTGGTCTGATCCAGTCTGGGAATTCCAGTGTTCTATGTGCAATAGCTTGTTTCAGTGACATTTTGTGTGTCTGATAATAAGTGACACTTTTTCCCCCAAGTGAACAAAAGAGGTAGGGGAAAAAGCTTTTGCCACTTAAAAGTCTTTTTACATATTGAATTTATTAACAGCAAAACCACTGGAGTTTGGCGACAAAATTTGCTTTTGGACTCGAATGTTACAAGTTAATTTTCAGACTAGAGTAAATACAAACCCTGAACAGTAATTGTAACGGAGGTGCTGACAACTAAAAGACTTGAACTCTATAAAAGAAAAAAAAAAGTTCTGCCTAACCCATTATATAAAAATTGCATTACAATGTTGATTATATATCAGTAACTTAAGGGTAAACTATTAAAAGATGTTTCAATTATACCCAAAACAAGCATCACAAATCCAGGAAATCAGAGGTAAGTTTACATATAAAAGAAATCTAAAGCACCTTAAAGTACGGAAATGCACAGCTAAGGGACCTGAACACCTTAACTTTACCCCTGCAGCAAAAACTCTGGGAAGGTTTCTTTAAAACTCAGTTTCAAACACAGGACTCCAAATACCATTAGCATCAATTATAATTGAATATTTATTTTGAAAAGTTTGAACTTGCTAGGGTAATTTTTTGCAAAAGACACAATGGGGTATATCGGGGGTCGGCAACGTTTGGCATGCGGCTCGCCAGGGTAAGCACCCTAGCGGGCGGGCCAGTTTATTTACCTGCTGATGCGGCAGGTTCGGCTGATCGCGGCCCCCACTCGCCGCGGTTCGCCGTCCCGGACCAATGGGGGCGGCGGGAAGCGGCGCAGGCCGAGGGATGTGCTGGCCGCGGCTTCCCGCCGCCCCCATTGGCCCGGGACGGCGAACCGCGGCCAGTGGGGGCCGCGATCGGCCGAACCTGCCGCGTCAGTAGGTAAATAAACTGGCCCGGCCTGCTAGGGTGCTTACCCTGGCGAGCCGCGTGCCAAACGTTGCCGACCCCTGGGGTATATCCTCCACAGAGGTAAGTCCACTTTGTGCAGCACTACCAGTGTCATCTAGCTTTAAAAATGGTTTAACCAGCAAAAATGGTTTAACCAGGTAATCCCAGTGAAATGGCAATCGACTGGTGGCACAGATGTTATGCCATCTGTGCTCCCCAAGACTGGTGTAATAAGCAAAAGAGAGTATTGGCAGGAAGAATTGGGGTGAAACATAGATGTGTTACATCAATATTTGCAGCACCTTTGACCCTCTGTCATTTGCAGCCTAGTGCAAATCAGAGTGGCCTGCTCTGATGTTACAAAACTAAGAGAATACCCCTAACAGAATGGAAATATACTGCATTAACATAAGTTAATAGTGACTTTTCTTGTTACAAGAGGAAATAAAGCACTTGCAAAAATATGCAGTACATTTTTAAAAAATAAATATATACACATATTAAGAATATAATTACTTACAAAACAAACTTACTACACAGAATAAGAAAAAGATATTTCCCAAAATATGGCAAGGAGAATTGTGCGCTCAAAAGGAATCCACGTTGAGGTACAACCACACTACATTTAAATTCTCTATGCAATACAATGTTGAAGCAATAATGTTTTGTAAAACTATACAATAAATTCCAAGTGACTGCCCTGAAAATCTCAAGAGGCAAGACTGACCTGAGGCTGGCTACTATTGCTGCCACTGCTCTGGTTGAATGAGCTCTAATCTGACCCTCAAGTGACAATCCTGTTTAAGAATAACAATGAGACATACATGAAGACAAACATTATGGCACAGTTCTCTTTGTCAAAGGCTGACCCAACGGGTTGGTAACAAAACAAACAAAAAGCGTAACTGCTCTGGATTGGCTATAGAACTTTAAAGCACTCCACCTACAAATTAGAAGGCTTTTTTCATCTAAACCTTAATATTTTATTCTCCTTCATATTAAAGTCAGGGAAAATATGGTCTGGTTAAGACAATTCCAGTAGTGCATTTAGGACATGGCCTTATTGTTACTGATATAAAAAACGGTTTTCACTGCAGCTTGGGTGAACTTACTACTATTTTTGTGTCACCCGGGGTATGTCTACACTGCAATAAAAGACCTGTGACTGGTTCATGTCAACTGACTCAGGCTCACAGGGCAGTGTAGACGATTAGCCTTGGGAGGGAGCCTGGGCTCTGGGATTCTGCGGGGGGGGAGGGGGGGGGGTTGGGGGGGGGGGGCCAAGAATCCAGGCTCCATCCCAGGCCCAGATGTCTACACTGCAATTTTATAGCCCTGCAGACCAAGCCAGCTGACACGGGCCAGCCATAGGTATTTTATTGCAGTGTAGACATACCTTGTCATTCTGAATGGAGGGGAAGCCTCTTCAGTCCCTCCCCTTCACTACACATAACCTCACCTGAGGGCTAACATGTTAGAGTCCTAGGTTTCATGATTCTTCTTCTTGAGGCCATGATTTTCCCCTGTATACTCACTGTACCCATCTTGCTAGTTGACGACTACCATCACTGGGCTAGATTCAGTTAGTGTAAGTCAGCATAACTCTATTCAATCCAATGGTGCAATGTCGATTTACACCTAACTAAGAATATTGTCTCTATCAGATAAGCGCCATCCTCCATATAACAGTCAACAGGATGGCATATCAAAAATAAACAGAACTTTAATCAACTGAGGGAACTTGGTAACAAACATCCTGAGATTGCTCTTCCACATTGGTCTTCTTTAGGGTAGCATGTTGCTCTGCTACCATTCTACAGGGCCAGTATGTCAGGTTTTTTTATTGGGAGGTGCCATGGTTCCCCCCACTGGAACTCCTGGACCCATGATCCAAGCAGCCAGCTTCCAAAGAACAAGTTGTCTCTTACTAAACGACTAGTAGTCCTTACACTTTCTTCATACCCTTTCACACCCTGATTGTAACTAAGTGAGCATCCTATCAAGATAGCATTCACTTAGTGGATAGAAAAGTAGGTCTGCTTTAAATCAAACCAGCAACCTTAGAGAGAACGGAGCATAATTTAGTTACACAATATTCCACAAACTAATGATGACGAACTTGAACCAGATGTTTAAACAATTTAAAATGTGTCCTTACTCTAAGTCTCCATAAGAACTAAGTATTACCCAATACAGAGATAAAAGAATTAAAGAAGAGAGAAGATGAAAGCTAAAATATGCTAAATAGTAGTGATTCTGTTTCAACTTTTCGGAATGCTCACACAACCACCCATGAATACCTAGGACCAGGTGTCTGGAGACCTTCCCCATATTCAGAAAACTTGTTTCCCAGACATCAACTACAAAACATCCACAACGAAGATATCCAGCCTTCCTCTCCAATCTCCCCAGACTAAAAGCCTAAAACTTTTTGAAAATTCTCCAAAAACAGCTTTTGACTCTCCCTCACCCTGTAATAGTACTCTCAAAGCCTTGAGATTATAAATCCTTGCAATGTATTTTATTTTAGATTTAGAACCTTCACGGGTTTTATTGAGCCCTATGTCACAGGTGGTTTAAATGTAAAAATAAACTAATAGAAACTGCAAAAGAGAGATGCTTTCCTCTTGTAATAGAGTAAAAGCAACAAGTTTGACTAAGTGAACTAAAGTGGTCTGTAGGATTGGAAGTGAAAAGTGTTAGCCTGTTTCTGTGTGGTATGCATGTTTCTTCCCTTTTACACTCTGATGGGTTACTTATTGCCTCTACAATAGCAGAAACCAACTCTGACTTTGTAAGCATGAGCATATTATATTACTAAACTTATACTGTTTTCACAGCTGCGTTTGGTTCTCTTTTCACTGCTATGGTCTGTATTTCTCTGTTCCTTAAGACTTTCAGGTTTCCTTTCTGACTTGAAGCAAACCGATCTGTCACAAGGGTCCCCATTTGTACAGCCCAATAAGCTCCTAAACTTCAGAATGAATCAGACCATCTTCTAGAATATTATATTTTTCTTCTAAGTACAAGGAGGTTAAGAAGAATCTTCTTCAATATTACTCTTACATAATTTAAGTATTTCCAAAAGAACAGCAGTGGTAGTTGAAAAGTATAATTTCTTTCTGGCTTGCTGTGCAGTAAACTTGCCATGTAGACAAGCACTCAGACTGGAAATAAAGGTGCAATTTTTTTAAAATGAGGGTAAATAAAGGTTGGAACAAAGTGCCAAGGGTTATGGTGGATTCTCAATCGCTGGTCATTTTAAAATCAAGATGAAATGTTTTTCTAAGGGACATGGTTTAGTTAGAACAGGAGTTAATTCAGGGAAGTCCTATTGCCTGTGATATGCAGGAGGTCAGATTAGTTGATCAAAATGGTCCCTTCTGGCTTTATAATCTATGAATCTATAAAAATAAAAATCAGTAGCTTTTACTAATAATGCAATCTAAAACATCAGCCATGAAGAGAAACTTTCTTGATATAAGTGTACACTATGAAAATAGCAACTTTTCCAACTCCTTACTGATCCATACAGGCCATTTGAACTGCAACTTCAGGACCATATGTCTCCCCGTACAAGTTTCAACTCTGGTAATGTGTATTATTCACACAAAGTCAATCCAGTGGGCCTTCCTCTGAGCAAAAAGGCACTTTAGGGGGGGAATGTAGCACAGGACCCCTTTTTCCAGCTCTTTGTGTCACCATGCTGTTGGTGCTTTCATCAGAAGTAGGTCTCCTTTCTGACCCTGCCTCTAACTCAGCATAGAGACATTTATTACACTTTTTACTTAGATTGTAAAATCTTTGAGGGAGAAACAGCCTTTTTGTTCTGTGTTTATATGTCTAGTGCATAAAGGGGTCCTGGTCCATTACTGGGGCTCTGAGGCACTACTCCAATACAAATAAAAATAATACTCCCTATGAATTTTCTTGTGCTATGCACACATGCACAGAACCAACCGAACATTGGCAATCAGCTATGACTTCGCTTTACAGAGTCTAGTGTGTACCCACAAAGTACCTTTTAAAACCTCAAAAATTTTGATAAACTATAGCAAATTTTTACAAGACCACACAAGGTATGTCTGCAACAGAACCTCCATCTCCCAGCCAAATTTAAAGATTTAACTTACTGTTCCACTAAGGAACTAGAGCTAATCAAGATAAGCATATTTGCAACTTAAAGAGAAAAAGATTCAGACACCCAACCTTTGTTAGTACTGTTAGAACTTAACGGGGGGAGGGGGGGAAAGGGTTCTTGGGCCATGAACAAACCTGCCACATTTATCTTTTGGGCTGAAAAGATCAGATCAAAATGACACCTTAAAAATGAAACACTAGTGGAACCTTTACTATAGGCATTACATACACCCCTTCAAATAATACTTTGCACTTATTCTGTACCTTTCATTAACAGATGTTTACAAAAGGTGGTATAACCCCATTTCTGCAAGGGAGACAGCGAAGCACACAAAGATTAAGCACCTGCTCAAGATCATTTAACAAGTCATCATTACAAGTAGGAATGGACCCCAGTCTCCTGATTTCCAGTCCCAAGTTCTATACCAAGGGTCCAGACTGCCTCATACGCAACAATAATTTCTAGACCCTTGTCAACTGCACTACATGCAGCAAAGGTAAAATGACTTGGTTCTTGTATAGATGCATCACTAGGATAATTTTAACACAAAGTAGGAACTAAGCACCAACAAAGATGAGCACTGAATAATCAAGCCGTCCTTGTAAACACTCCTTCACTAGAATAAATAAGGCAAATCCAAGCATTCCAAATGCATGAAGTTCTGGTGCAGGACTGATGTACACTGAGCTCCCTTTAAAGCTGAGTTTTGCGATGAAATCACAAATCCTAGCAACTTGATCATTGATTATTTAGGAGTAGGCAACAGATTTCAGCTAAGGTTTTCCTTGCTAGCCATGGTAAGTTGGTGTTACACAATAAATTAGATTTTCATTTTGAATAAACTCAGCCTGTCCCATGCCACAAGATCAACATCTTGCAAGTATTTTTAAGGCTGAGAAACTTCTTTGCTCCATTTTATAATGGACATCATAATGCTAGAAACATGAGTTTTTTAATTCCTGTACCATTAGCAGAGACTACAAGGAGTCATTGACCGTCGAAATTAACACTCAGGTTTCTTGCACTGGAGAACAAAGAAAAACAAAAGTCTCCTGTGCCATGACAACAGATTTCTGCTTCTTGGAGGTGGCTTGAAATACCTGCAGCTTCTTCTTGGAGATCTTGATAAATCCAGACAGTATTCTCCATGTAACAATTTCCAAACCACTACAAAATATATGTCACGAAGTTATATGCACTTCCTCCTGACTTTTCAGAGTCCAAAAATAAGCAATGAACAATTTCACACACATAGACTGCAATGTTTGGGAACAAATTGTTGTTCCTTTTGAATATCAATATTGAAGAAAGGTAATTCAGCTCCAGAAGTTTGATTGAGTCACACTAAACGTAAATCAAGCAATCTGAATGTCATGCTTTTTAAAAACTCTTTCAAGACTTTAGAAAGAGCAAGCTGTATCAAGTATTTTGATATTATTTGTTCACTTTGCTAACACTAACTTTAGACAATGATTTTCATTGCAAAGTTTGATGTTAAATTTAAGATATATCCTGCCTCTCTGTGTGAGTGAAAAAAATGGACAATTTTGTTGTTCTTGGATTCAAGAGTTATGGAGAAAGCCAACCAAAATGAATTAGGATGACTAATGTGTTGTTTCTGTTTTCCATCCAACCAATGTTAAAATAAAAGAAACAGTTTCACGTTATTACACTTTTTTGTTCAGTTTAACATCGTGTTCTAAACAAAACAAAGTAATTATTTTACATATACAATTATTTGAGTAGGTGACAAAATTAAAAATATGTATTTAATGTGAAAGGAAGACCATCTTCTTTCAACAAATACAAAAGCATTTTCTTATATCAAATATATTGTAAACTATAAAAATAGAAAACTTAAGTATCTGATTCATTTGTTTTTCCTGTGGAAAATTAGCAAATGCATCAAATGAACCAAAGAAAGTTTAATCTATCATTTACTGTACAGTAAACACAATATTACAATTACATCAGAGCTATCCAGTAGATGCACTGCAAGATTAGAGTCAAATGCCTTCAGCCAGTCAAAAATTGATATTTAGTGTAATTACACTTTCTGAAAAGTCCTACCACCTTATGAGACAATAAAACAGTTGTTTTACATGAACAAATCTATGGAGTTATGACACACACATACCCAGGTAGAACTCCAATAGCTGATCAGATTTGCCCTTTCAAAATGTTATAAATCTTGGGTCAATGACTATTAAAAACTATTGCTTATTAACATATGTGAACTTGCATTTCCTAGCTTTATATTGTAAATTGCTGTTATTCAATAGAAATATCTTGCAGTAGCAGCCAGAGGTTCCCATCAGGATGAGCCCCATTGTGACAGGCACTCCATTACAGGAAAATCTTGAAGTGCCACCTATAGTTAGGGTTACCAGACACTTCCCATTATAAGACCCTGTTTTCTGCTTGCTTATAGTGTTCTGAAACTAACCATTCAGGCTAAAGTTTTTCGTGCTGGGTGTCTGCCTCAAAACACAAAGGCTTGGGACACACCCAGAAAAAAAAAAGTCTTATAATCTAAGAAAAATCTTGATATATAAATTACTTAAAAGATAATCAGATTATAACCAAGTATTAGTTACTGAACCAAAATCTGAGTTTAATACAGACTTGTGGATGACCTTTTGAGCAGCCCTTTTTCAGTTATAGAGGATGGGCCCCATTAGGCATTTGTTTATGTGACCAGTAGACTGAGGGGTGCGGTGGGAGACTAACTTGGAGTATCTAACTCTTTTCAATGCAGTCCCAGTTTGATCCTTGATACCTACTCTTTGGCTTATAATAGACATGTTGGTTGAGATTTTCCTAAGTAGTCTAAGGGATTTAGACACACTTCTTCCATTAAAATGGAAGACGCATCTAAATAGCATAAACGGCTTTCAAAAATCTCAGCCTTTCTTTGTTGAACTTTTTACTCCCTTATTCTGTCCAGTGGTAGGGCATGCCTCTAAAAGGATAGATTGTGCTTAAATATTCCGATTGTCTACAGCATGTGGCACCATGGCCACACTAATTACTGCTTATGGTGTCATGTTACTACCAGTCCTTTGTAGACATTTACATAAGTTTTCACTACCTTTGAACAATTTCATATTTGCAACCAAGTCATGATCTATTTGAACTTTATAATCTCCTCAGTGTTTTATTAAGCATGGGCCAAGTTTATGCTTTCTTTTGGTTGTCTTTACATGTGAGAGTTTGGCTTTCAGCAAGAAAGCCAGTCGTCTATAGACACAAATCATTCTTTATATTTAAAAGAAAAATATCTGAATTGGGCACTCCATTTTATATTTGGTTAATAAATTCTCACAAAAACATGTGGACTAATATTTCATTTGCACTGTGTTTTATTTACTTCTTTTGTCTTTGTAGCATTTCGTTCTTTTAAACACTGTAGCCCAGGTTTTCTCCCGTGTGCCTTTGAATGTACGAATTGAGCATACAACTTCAAGGTAGCTAGGCATAAATGACAAGCTACACATCAAAAAGGGACATCTACACATAGTTATCATGATGACATGATCATAAAACTGCATGCACATGTGCAATTTTAAAAATCTGAGCCTGTAACATTAAAATAAAAAATTACTTATTGTTTAAAAAATAGTGTTACCCATATTCCCCAATTTTATTTGGATTCATTTTCTTAGACAAATATATTGGCTGAAATTAGCATATGCCTGTTTATTCTGAAATTCATATACTTACACCTGTAATAGGCAGTGGAAATATGTTGCTATGCCACAAATAGGTTGTAAACCCAATCTTTATATGGTAAAGAAAAGAAGAATTCTTGACCATAACGAAAATCTATATTCAAAAGAAAAGGATAACCCTGCTTACATTGACTTCAGTAAGAGGAGGATCAGACCCATGATGGCAGTCAAACTTGACAAAGATGACTCTACAATGGTGCATATTTTCTTTGTCAGGCAGCCTTTGAAGACTTAGCTGCCCATGGACAACTGATCAGAAGTGTTAATAAACCTAGCCTGCTTACGAGTGCTGTTACTTTCACACCTTCCAAGGACACAAAATCAGGAGGGGAGAATAAATGTCTTAGTGTGTTACTTAAAGTATCTGTAATGTTTCAGTATCTTTTACTCCAAATAATTGTAAAAACTATGCCAGGAAAACTCACAGTAATAGTGAAAAAAAAATACATAAAAGAATTCACCTGACATTAGTAGCAAGAAACTCTGCTTCGGACCTGTCATAACCACTCAGAACTGCCATTAGCAACAGCTGTTCAAAGCTTTTCATTTTGTGAAATATTGGTGTTGGGGGATTGTTAGCCATACCTTGCACTAAATGATTTATTTCTGTTCCCCCCCCTTCTATTCCTCCCACCCACTCACGCCAAAAAAATTGTACAAGGGACAGGCATGAAGAACACTGGTTGTTTAGGGTGAGTGGGATCCCTTTTCCCCAAACTAATAGGTCGGTCTTACCTGTTTTGAAAGTCCACTCAGCTTCCTGAGGTGGTCTGAGTAGGACCCAGAGACTGGTTTGGTTTATAAAGTTGTTCTTGATTGGACCTTGTATAGTTTTCCTATAAAGTGTGCATGCACGTGGGGTGGGGGAGAGGGGAGAAGGCGGGGGATTAGATAGGAGAAAGGGCAGTTTGCCACACCTAGAATGGCTTTTTCTCTCAGTGATAATTTCAAATCAAACACCAGAATTTTCACTCTAAAGCAAAACAGGGAAGGCAGCCAAAATGTCTCCAGTTTCTTTTTTGAGTGCAAACATTTTTGCACAGACCTCCTGTGAGCCAACAGTATCAGAGGCTTCTCCACTGCTGAGCTGAGTCCTAATTAAGCATTCTTTAAAAAAAAAAAAAAAAAAAAATTAGCTGCATGTTTTAAATCTCCTTTTGGCAAGTACAATCGCACAATGTTAATATGGGAAATAAATTTAATAAAATTAAAAAGGAATATTTTATCTAAGACAGAATAATTAAAAGACATACTGTGCTGCCGGCTAAAGAGAGCTGGATACTGCAAGCACTATCCTGCAAGTTTTTTTCATGATATTCCGAGTTTTATAGAAAACTTGTGAGCTCTACTTGCATAAAATTTGACCAAACCCATTTTCTTAAACAAATTTAATATTTATTATTATTTATTTACACAAACACTGTAGTGGTCTAAAAACTGTGCTAGGTATTTTACAGGCATATAAGACAGGGTCCTGCCCTGAAGAGCTTACAATCTATATTACTGAAACAAGAGTGACAAAAGGATGAAACACAAATTTGTTCAGTTTTTGCCAGTCTTCTGCATGCCCTCCTCTGTCTTCTTGGGGAAAATGTGAGATGAACGTGATTAGTTTAATTAACCAACAAAGGAAGATTTTAAATACAGTCATGAATCACTTCAGGACCTGGGAAGAGAATTTAATACTGGCATCTTGCAGTTCATCTTTTCAAAGATTCTTCAGGTGCAAATAAACAAAGATTGACACTGAAGAGTGACCAATGGAGGAGGCTGGAGTGTGAAGGTTTGGGGATTTACACAGCATTGGAACACCTCTTACAATCAGAGCCTCTTTGGATTAGATGGGCTCCATTTAAAATAGAATGGGTATCGGCCTCCCGGGTTCAAAACTGGAAGACCTTTTAGACATGCTTTTAACTACGTAGGAAAGAGGGAGAAGGGGAGCGGTTATGTAACTCAAATGATCCATCATGTGGTTCCAACATACAAAGTAAGGCAGGAGATGGAGTTGTTCTGAAACAAAAGATGAAGAATAAGAAGAGTATTAACATATAGCATCTGTACACAAATGCAAGGAGCATGGGAAACAAGCAAGAATTAGTAGTCTTTAAATGATATAACCTAGTGCCATTTCTGAAACTGAGGCCTTCTCTGCCTCAGTTTCAAGCAGTGGGGCAAATTTCAGCTTGCATCTCTAAACGTGAGGTTTACGTCAAAGCAGCTATACCAGTGTCTGGCACCAGCGGTTGGAATCAGGCAATCCATCAGTGTAGACAAAGCCTCAGTGGAAAGATTCTCACCTATGGAAAGTCAGTACTGGAACTAGACACACTTGTTGACAATTTTTTATGTAAGTATGAAATTTTTAGCCAATTCCTTCTGCGCAATTTTGTTGTGCAAGATCCAAAAATGCTTTTTCATATGAAAATTTACACCTGTGAATTCTGAAAGCTGGTGGAGAAGCAATTGCATTTAGAAAGAGAGACATATTGGCCAAAAGCTATTAGGTCCTGTATTCTAGTTCCAACTCCGCCAGTGACTATGTTTCTGTAGTGCAAAGTATTAACAAAGTGAGGTTTTGTCACACCCCTATGAAATAGGTAAGCTATTTTTCAGGTGAAGAAATAGAGGATCAGAGGTTAAAACAATTAATTAAAGGTTGCATAGAATCCAAGCTGCCCAACTCCTATAGCCAGTTTGCTGGACCATAGGGTTCACCAGGTCAGGAACACTCAACCTCAGTTTCTTAAGTGTGTAAAAACAGGTCAACAATACTTACGTATCAGTACCTGCCACCTCAGATCTTAAATCCTCTCTATTTTCAGATATTGCCTTGCTAATTATTTTTCCTCTATTGATTTAAGAATTTCTCTCAGTATCTGTTTTCCAAGACACAAATGTAAGTTAGGCTCCTAATTCCCATATTAGTTTCTAACGATAAACAGACATCTGACTATTCTTAGTGCCTTTAAACACTTCACCCACTAAAGTTCAAGGGATTTGACTGGAACAGAGTGTAGTTTAGGTGATTAGATATAGGAAATAGACACAGGAGATCTGGGGTTTTATTCTGATCAGAGATAAGACTGGCAGGTCTCGGAGAGGGGAAATGGTGATCTTTTCCCAAACTCAGCCTATAATTCTAGCTCCATCCCTCTAGACTCCAAAATGAGCTGTCACACACAGTAGATTGTGTGCATGTTCATCACTCCTTAATTGCATGCTTCAACCAAATATGAAATAGTTAATGTTGACATGTGTCATCTTTGGCCTTCAGAGTTAACATCCATTTTCATGACTAAAGTCAATTTAAAGTTTTTCAAAGCAACTGTTCAGATTGGGTGACGACCCAGATGAATACCCAGTGCATCTTTCCTGAAGGCTTTAACAACACTCATTAAGAGTTGGGGAAGCACCAACTTTCCAAACTGCCATAATCTGGCGCCATTCAACTTCTGCTCCCAGTACAGGATAAAAGTAACTCCCATTGGAGTCAATGGAAGTTATTTACATCCTGTAGTGGAACTGTAGTCCTAATGCTAATACGGACTTACTCTGACTTTAGGCAAGTCAGTTTCTGGAAGTATTAACTGCCCATGTGTAAAATAAGGATAACAACTTACTTCACCAAACGTTGAGTGCCATAAACACTTATGGCTCCCAGCCCTGTGTGAAATCCACTAGACTCTAGCTTTGTTGAGAGATTTTTTGGACAGGCAGAGACCAATATACTTATCCAGCAGCTTTTTCAAAATTCACAAGAATGAATATTTGCACAAAAATAACTTTGATTGATCACAATCAGAGGGTAAAACTATTTCACACAATTTCACTATTTTTTTTTTTTAATTTCAGAACCTTTTCCCAGTTTCTCATGAACTTGAAAGCTGTTAAATTTAGACAAAAATATCTATATTTACAAATATTTCACCCAGCTTCAGTCATTACTGATGGATGTTTTCTACACAGAAGGGACAGAAAGGAAGGAAGAAATGCAATAACTGTGCTACAAAAGTATCTACCATGCTAGGCAGCTAGCATTTGATGATAAGTGTGGTGGTGAAGTTATTTGACAAGAAATGACTCAAAAGATACCTCCTGAAAACAATCGGGATAAATGACGGTAAGAATGGAAAATTTTTGAAGTAACTCTTGGTATGCTAAGCCTCAGTGCACATGGAAGATTTTAAACAAGTATAGACAGACAAGCATTATAATTACACAATTACACACAAAATGTTATGATCCACATTGTAACTATCCTGGTCTATTTCTTAGTGGCAAGGAAGAATTGATCAAGAATAGCAACTTACAACCAGTGACCAGATAATTGAATTCAACAGGGAGAGTGGAAAGGAATCACAACATGCAACATGTTGAGATTTCAGGAAAACAAGTTTTGGTGGAATTAAGTTTGTTCAGTACAACAAGTCACTCTGTAGAAGGCCGGCGTGAAATTCGAAAAGGTGTAACTAGTTACAAGACAATGTGCAAGGAAGAAGGGAACAGAAGAATTAAGAATCAGCCCAAGGGGCTATGCAGAAGTCTGAGGTTTAAAAAGGAACACCTCTACTGTAAATGGAAAAGGGAGAAGTAAGCAAACAAATATTCAGTTTCAGCTTGCAGGGAAAGAGAAAGGCAGCAGAAGGATAAAAAATTAAAAATATCAAAAGAGCTTTTATCCCTAGCAAAATAATGGAACAAATACTAAAAGGAAAAATTGCTTATTGTGCAGAGGATAACGAAACCATGAGCCATATAAGCAATACAAATTTTAAAATGTAAGTCTTCAAAGAAATTTGATTTTGAAAGAGAATCAAAAACAAATGGATGAAAAGGAACATAGCAAATATTAGTCTTTATATTAAAAAAAACAAAAAACAACAAAAAAAAAACCACAAACACAGTTCAGAGGGTTTGAGTATCCTCAGCCATTAAGTTCATCCCTTTAATTTGTTAATGGATCTATTTTCTCTAGATACTATATGCACTTCGGTGAAATTCTGAATTCTGGCCCCTTTGAATTCAATAGGAGTTTTGCCATTGATTTCAATGGCATCAAGACTTTACCCCTTCTCTCGAAGAGCTCTTAACACCACTGAAGAAGAGTTAGGAGCTGTGCTCCTACAGATTTGAGCTTCTAAACTCCAAAGAAGCCCATCTCCCTGAGTTGGTCCCTTGTGAGCAGTTTAGGTCTCCTGCAGAGTTTAGAGGGAGCCTTTTTCCTGCAGATGCCGAAAGATGAGCCGATGGATTTAAAAAAAACCTAAAAGGGAATTCCCATGGGGAAAAAAGAAGTTAAAGCTGAAAGTTAGAGTTGAAAGGACCTATCATTTACTTCAGTCAAAAATCCCTCGAGGAGAGTATCATTTTCCTTAGAAATGATAAATGCAAAGTAATGCACATTGGAAAACATCATCCCAACTATACATGTAAAATGATGGGGTCTAAATTAGCTATTAGCACTCAAGAAAGATCTTGGAGTCATTGTGGATAGTTCTCTGAAAACATCCACACAATGAGCAGTGGCAGTCAACAAGTTAACAGAATGTTGGGCATCATTAAGAAAGGGATAGATAATAAGATACTTTCTATCTTATTGTCTCTATATACATCCATGGTACACCAACATTTTGAATACTGCATGCAGATGTGGCCGCCCCATCTCGAAAAAGATATATTGGAATTGGAAAAGGTACAGAAAAGGGCAACCGCAAAAATGATTAGGGATATGGCACAGCTTCAATATGCGGAGAGATTAATAAGACTGGGACTTTTCAGCTTGGAAAAGAGACGACTAAGGGGGGATATGATAGAGGTCTATAAAATCATGACTGGTGTGGCGAAAGTAAATAAGGAAGTGTTATTTACTCCTCATAACAGAAGAGCTAGGGGGTCACAAAATGAAATTAATAGGCAGCAAGTTTAAAACGAACAAAGGGAAGTACTTCTTCACACAACGCAGTCAAGCTGTGGAACTCTTTGCAAAAAGACGTTGTGAAGGCCAAGACTATAACAGCGTTCAAAAAAGAACTAGATGAATTCATGGAGGATAGGTCCATCACTGGCTATTAGCCAGGATGTGCAGGGATGCAAAAACCATACTTTGAAGAGTCCCTAGCCTCTGTTTGCCAGAAGCTGGGAATGGGTGACAGGGGATGGATCACTTGATGATGGCCCATTCTGTTCTTTCTCTCTGAAGCACCTGGTATTGGCCACTGTTCGAAGACAGGATACTGGGCTACATGGACCATTGGTCTGGCCTAGTATGGCTGTTCTTATGTTCTTAGAAAACAAATATTAAGAAGCCTGTAAATCAATAGTTACTGTTTTACTTAAGAAATCACAAGCATTGCAGAGAATCCAAATGCCCTTCAGTTGGCCAGAAAATGAAAATCCCTTCCCAAGAAAAATTTTGTGTTTTTGAAAAACAAATTTTGCCCTGAATGGGATGACAATTCAAAAACATGAAATATTTTCTAGGGAAGGGTTTTCCAGAAAGATCCTGTCCTAGGAGAACCAAAAGTGGAATTTTTGGCTGCCTGCCTGAAGGCCATTCTCAATTCCACTTTCTTCCTGCAGGCAGAAAGAAAAAAAAGTGACAAGAGTCTTTTAGGCAAGCAGCCAGGGAGTCACAAAATTTCCACTTGCCCAGTAAAAAATTGAAATTACACCTCTACCCCGATATAACGCTGTCCTCGGGAGCCAAAAATAATCTTACCGCGTTACAGGTGAAACCGCGTTATATCGAACTTGCTTTGATCCACCGGAGTGCGCAGCCCCCCCCCCCCCAGAGCACTACTTTATCGCATTATATCCGAATTCGTGTTATATCGGGTCGCGTTATATCGGGGTAGAGGTGTATTAAGCAAAACTGGAATTTTTCCATGGAAAATGTCAATTTTTTTTGTTGGAAAATCATTCTGATGGAAAATTCCTAACCAACTCTAAAATTCACAGCTAAGGTCACTCAGACAACCGTGATGCTGTAGTGCTATTGAAATAAATCCTGCTCTGGTAGAGAGATGGATTGATTCATCAAAAAGATCTTTTCCATCTCCACATCCCATGAAAGGTATTATTATTATTATAGTAACGTTTATAAGCAGAAAAACCTTTCCAAGTCAAATATTTTCAAAGACATTTGACAAGAAAGATCCAGTTCCTCCAAGGCACATAGACAAGTCTTTTTAACCCTTTCATAACAGATAATTGAACACATTCTTAAATGTGATTGTGTATCATAAATGAATTAATCTGATCTACAGGCATGTTATTTCAGTGTTAGAATGAATTTTAAAAAGCATAGGCATACAGTTAAATCCCATTCTTTGTGAAAAGAATCCATTACAAGAGTAATCATTATTGAACCTTTTAGCCAAGATGTAATTTCTTACATGTTACAAGAAGTTTGGCATGCATTGTGAATTTCAGCCAAGGTTGATAAAGTTCAATAACTTGGCTAACCAACCATGTGTACTACTCATTACAGAAGTAATAAATAGATTCATCAAAACGGACATGAGAAAAGCAATATGAAAATCGGATACCATTTCTAGTCTACCTCAAAAGAACTTTTCTGATTAATGCAATTTACTCATTAACTGTTATGGACTATAACAAGCACAACATAAGAGCCATATGTAAAAGAAAGCAATACCTAGTATTCAAATAAATTAAGCCACATAAAGAAAAAAAAAAAAGATTCGTTCAAAAAATCCTTTAATGTAAGCTAAACCTTAGGCAACAAAATTTCATTTAAAAGGATGATAGCAGTTTAATCACATTTTAAAACAAAAAAGGGTCCTTACCTTTGTAATTAACACTTTATATGATTAAATCAGTTTTAAAAAGCCAGTTTGCTTCTCACTATTTTCAGTCATTAAAAATACACTTTGACCTATGAATGGTAATTTCTAACTTCGTAAGAGTCATCAGAACAGGGACCTCAGATCTGTGGAACTTAGAACTCCACAAGGCCTGTCTTGAAGCCCTTACCCACACAATTTACCCTTTTTCCTGGCCACTGCCCCAAAGTGCCCTGAACAACCACATTCCCCCACACTGTGGGCCTCTCAAGCACTCTACTATTATGCATCTTAAAAGACATGCAGGACACGTCCTCAACTGGTACGAAGCTTAAGAGCTGCAATGTTGGAGTCAGTCCCTACACTATAGAATAAATAAATTCTGTTGGAGCCAAAGTAACGCTATGAAACTAAGAAAGGACTCCTTCAGGTTGCATCCCCAAAAGTGAAATGTATGAAGCTGTGGGACAGTCTCTTTCCACAGAAGTGGAAGAAACCCCCATTTTTTAGGACATTTAAAACTAGAATTCTCAGAACACTAGCAGACATAAAGTGGCGAACTCAGCTGCATTATTAGAGAAATTAATTTGATAACATATTAGGTCTTTCTCACTGCTTACATCCCTGCTTCCATAGCAATGAAGCATTATCTAGTAGGCACACAGAGTTTGAGAAATGGAGTAATTACATGAAAAATAAAGACTGGTATACGCTTACCAGAACACAGACCCAGACTTCCTGACCTTTGTGTATGCATGTGTCTCAGATTTTGTATGCACACTCCTGCAATCATCTCCAAAATAGGCAGGTCTTGATTAGAAAATGATCTGATCATGGATGGTAGACACTCTCCTGCCGACAAAGCACTGTTCACACTTTTGTGGTTTGGGGAGGTGGTTTTTTCACACCCCTGAACAACAAGAGCTTTTCTAACAAAGGTCCAGTGTGGACAAAGCCACTATCTGCAGGCCTACATCTGAAAGGCTACTGATTACAAAAGGACTAAAAGCCCAAACCTGCAGAAACAAATAATACCCGCTATTATCCTCCCTATCCCAAGTTCCTCATGGCAGCACTGATCAACCCACAAAGCCAATCAAAAAGGCTACAAGAGTTAGCCCCACAACTAGATATCCAGTAAACAATTCCAGGTGAGGGCACAAGATCCATCCTTCCTTCGCCCCAATACAATAAAATTAATTTAAGGTGGTAAAAACTCCACTGAACAGATTGAGTTAATTGGCAATGTAGTTCATCACATTTGTAAAGGCCTGGACACTCCCCAATTGTTTGATCCAAGCTACAAAACATGTAGTTTACCCTACGCTGATCCCAGAGGGAGAAAGACTTGGCAACCAGGGAACAAGGCATCTTTCAATGGAGGGAACAGTGTAGAGCAGGGGTCGGCAACGTTCGGCACGCGGCTCGCCAGGGTAAGCACCGTAGCGGGCCGGGACAGTTTATTTACCTGCTGACACGGCAGGTTCGGCCGATCGCGGCCCCCACTCGCCGCGGTTCGCCGTCCTGGGCCAATGGGGGCGGCGGGAAGCGGCGCGGGCTGAGGGATGTGCTGGCCGCGGCTTCCCGCCGCCCCCATTGGCCCGGGACGGCGAACCGCGGCCAGTGGGGGCCGCGATCGGCCGAACCTGCCGCGTCAGCAGGTAAATAAACTGGCCCGGCCCGCTACGGTGCTTACCCTGGCGAGCCGCGTGCTGATCGTTGCCGACCCCTGGTGTAGAGCCACACTCCCTTCTCTGGATTCCGCAGGGCCTTTAAAGCAGCAGCAATTCTACTGCAGGGCCTGTGGAGTAGACAAGTGCTGCCTTCCTCGAGGGCTGTGCTGAATTAGGCCCTAACTCCCTCATCTCCTTTTTCCTCCTCCTCTGAGGAGGGAAGAACTTATGCCTGGTCTGCACTAAAAAGTTAAGTTAACCCAGCTATGTCGCTCAGGAGTATAAGAAAATCCACACCTCTGAGTAACATAATTAAGCCAGCATACACAGCAGTCAACCTAGCTACGACCTCTCAGGACCCTCCCATCAGGGTACATAGTGTCCACATTGAAGCACTACAGTGAAGCAGCTGTAGCATTTCAGGTGTAGACAAGCCCTAAATCTTCACTACACAGTTATTCTGGGTGATCAGCACCCAGGCCTAAGCACCTGGACTGGCCTACACTGGATGCGAGCATCCTCATACCAAAGCCCTATCTGTGTTACCATGGCCTCCTGGTTTCTAGACTCACCCAAGTCTCCCTGAGGGCATATCCCATGGTTCTTTGTGGTGAGATGCTCGGATTCTTTCCCAGTCAATTGTGGGAGACCCTGTCCATCCTTCAGGGGAATCGTGGGAAGGGCACTGGAGGATCATCAGCATTCAAGTAACTTTGCATGCTCACTGCAAAGTGGGAGGATTCCATCCAGAGTTAAACTGGAGTCTGAGTTCTAAACTATACCCCAGATGGGTAAATTAGCCCAGTCTTCAGACCCAAATCCAGATTAGAGGGTTTTCTGTGAGGATAGTAGGGGGCTAAAACACCAGTAAAAAGCCCAGGTTAACTATGCAGTGAGGACATACCCCCAAGTAGTGCAAGTAGTGGAAGCAATATACAAGCAAGTTTTCTTGATGTTTACATTTCATTAAAGCAAGTTTAAAAAAAAAAAAAAAAAAAAAAAAAAAAGCATTTAATCAGCTAATCTGCATATAAAGAGCTCTGCTGCATGAAAGGTTGCATTAGTACTACTGGTGTGCATTAGATAATAGCAACAGTACAAAGCAGACCGAAAACAAAAAGGAAAATTCCATATAAAAAGATCCTTCTTAAATAAAATGCTCTTATTTTTCAGTACAACTGAACAACCAAGCCTGAGTGCTTCACATTGGTTTCAAAAATCTTATTTCCCCCCCACCCCCGCACCCCCACTTAAAGTACTATCTGCTTGAAAGAAGGATTGGTAAAAATCAGACACCAAAGTGTGAAACAGACTCAGAAGCCTTGCAACAAATCAGAAAATGAGTCTAGAACAGGACAGCATGTCTAGTGAATCATTTATAGAAGTTGTATGTCAATTCATATAATCATTTTAACTATTATTTCATCTGGAGACAAACAGAAAGAGGATAAAGACATAAATTAGAAAATAAACCAATGTCTGTTCAGACAAATGTATGCACGCTTCTAGAGGGGAAGAAAAATGTGCCCTCTAGTTCCAAAGCAGAGGTGAACAATTCCTTACTAACAAACTCAGACAAGGGTCTGTGTGGGCTGAGACCACCAAGAGCTATGTAATATAGTGAGACAGTTAACAAACTTAAAGAATCAGACTAATATCATTAACATGATAGTCCTCATTGATATTTATTGGGTCTGTTTTATTCCTCCCATATGATCTGGATTTGACTAAAGATACTGTTATATGTATTGTCTAGTTAGGGCTCAACTACTACATCACGCACGCATGCACACGCACACAACACCATCTCTTCATAATAAGAGTATTGTGCCCTCTGCCAAAAGCCTGAGCAGACTCCCATGTCTGGCATGTTTCCCTATATGCACAAAGTGATCTTTTTGGGATGTTCAGAACACATTATTCAACCTCTGATTTATGAAAAAAAGAAGTAATCAAAAGAGACATCTCAGTGGTTATTTTAATTCATATTTGCTTTCTGCCCATAGATCCAAGAAGGATCAAGCACCTTGTGATATTCAAGAACATCAGGGCGTGCCCCAAATATAAAGTGTATATGTTTCATATAGGAGAGTTTATGTCATTTTCCACCTATATAGGAAAGCTTTTTGGTGAAGGACCTAGCTGGTGAGTACCGGAGACCCGAAAACCTCTCCATAAGCAGTTTAGAAAGTTGTTTAAGACAGTGATCAAAACTACTCTATTATCCAAGTGTCTTGAGAATTGCAAAGAGGATGAATGCTACATATCTGCCCTTACGTGAAGCTCCTTGAAGGCAGATTCTGGAGCATTTGTTTCAAGTTGTTGAGCCTGTCACAAACCCAGGTACTTTAAAGTCATTCTGAAACGTATCATGATGGTAAGTTCTCAAACCCTAGTGAGAAAACTTAAGATTCTTGAATTTAGAACTTTTACTGGGATTATATGATGCATCATTCCACCTGTAAAACAAGCTGCTATTGGCCTCAATCCTGCAGTGTGATGTGACTAGATGGACCGGCACACAAGCATCATATCACTAAAGCAGGGCCCTTAGTTCGCTTTTGTCCAAATGTACAAGCTTTAGATAGAGAGAGAGAATAGACATTGTTACCTACAATGACTTTCTGTCTAAAATTATGCTTGGATGGTAAGCTTTGGGAGCTCCTAGGACTAAATGTAAGCATTTTGTGTGTCTTTGTCTGTCTTTCCAGGGTTGCCATCTCAGAGTGCTTGTGGCTCGTGATAGCATTGCAGGCATCCCCTTTCCAGGACTCCTGAAGAATACTGTACTTTTCCAACACTCTTCGACTAACGCCACTTCAAATCGAACAATTAAGGTCAAGACCGTAACTCAAAAGGTTCTGGCTCTGCTGCCTTCTGTGAACCCAGGCTCTTTATCTGTCTTAATCTTCCTTCACAGTGGCGGGCTCTCAGCCCCAGAATCCCTACTAGAGTTCAAATGGCCCAAACAAAGGACCAACACAAACAATGTCCACCCACCCCTTGGCTTCTGGATTCTCTCCCAATTCCCTGTCCCTTATTCAGTATAGTGGCCCCAGGGGCGCTCCTCTGGGCCTTCTTCTCTGGGGTCTTTTTCCCTGCTCCAGGGACTAACTGCAGGAAACTGCCCTTTCCTGCAGCATCTTGCTGCAGACCTGTCTTCTGCTCTGGGCTTCCTCTCTATGCTCAGCTCCTTTCTCAGCTGGGACTCATCTTGGGTGGAGGGAGGGGAGAGAGGCAGGCCCAATCTCCAGGTACCGTAATTGAGCTATCTAGTTTCAGTTAGCCCTTTCATCACCTGTGTGGGATAAATATACCATAACAATGCGTTTAACTGGACCAGAGAGATATTCCTGAGTTTCCAGTGGTCTGAAGTTCATACTCCCCTGAAGGTACCAAACCTCAAATGTGTCACGGATCCAAGGCTGAATGTGGCTAGTCCACTGCAAATTATTTTTAATTTTCTGGACAAAGAGTGAGTTGAATTTGTGATTTTTGGAGAGCAGACTGATTTTCAAAAAAATGGTAGATGTTCCATACTGATCACGGGTTTGAAATGTTAAAGTTCCAGGTGAGATGGATTAGTGGGCTGAGAGCAAGTAAGACAGTCAAAGGTGCATGATAAATACAATCACCTAAACATCACGACCACCTATGATCAAAATCTCATCACCCATACATTATCATGGTGACAGTATGCAAATTAATAGATACTTACTTGTCAAGATATGTTACTTTCTTGGGGTGAGTAAAGTTTTACAAAACTTTATGTATTTAGGAACACACAAATGTCATTTTGAAGCAAACCCTAGCTATAGCACTTGCTACTGAGAATACACTTCATTACATATACATTCCATTCAGAAGATACATAATAGCTATGCCCAAAGCGAAGAGTTTTAGCTAATAGTACTGAGAACATATTTCCCAATTCCATAGCCTGATGCACAGATACTACTTGTTTGTTTAAGCAACAGAAGAGTCATCAATGGGTATAATATAATTCAATTTAAGAAAGACTAAAGGGATAGAGCTGCTACCTATATTTTTGTAGTTAAGATGAGCAATGCAGGTTGTTTTCTTTGTTTATATAAGCAAGCCTTAATGAAGCATCTCCTCTTCTCTTGAGACTTAAATTATAGTTAAAAATGGTAATCCAAGACAGACTTCTGGATTTTAAAACTTAATATTATACTACAAAACTAGGAACTAATTAAGCCCTCTATTTAATCTTTATTAACAGCTGTCTCAGGCTAGTGTTCTAGTAATGACATGCAAGTCAAACTCCAGTATACAAGGCAGAGCCCACCTATAACCACAGGTAATTCAGACAAGGGTGAAAGAGAAGGGAAATACACATCTTTATAAAGCCTCTATAAATCCAAGGGCCAGTTATCCAAAACAGATTAATAAATTATACAGCAGATGCTTAATTTTGATATATTAAAAAAAACATATCCTCGTTCTTGGCACCAATATGATGTTACAAAACTTTTGAATACTGCAGCTTTGTATTGGCAATAGTAGAAACAAGATGACTTTTTACACTACAAGTCTGCGGAGAATGAAAGCTCTCGTATGTGTTCACAATGCCTAGTAGAATAGGACCTCACTCCTGACTGGAGTCTCTAGGAGTCTGTAATACAAAATAATATTCTATTTAGCAAAAGTGTTAATACACAGTTACTGGTTTTGAAATAGTGGAAATGTTTGCAGATCAACTAAGTTTATGGACTGAAAAAAGGCTTTGTAACTCAAGAGTTAAGAAAATGCAGCACGGACAGTTCATGTTCAGCACAAGAGTTTTTGGAATTTTTTCAGTATTTGGTTAAAAAAGTAAGCTGCACAAAGCCAAGAATGCTTTTAATTTTCTGAGGTCACCTCTGTGTTTGATCTGGGCATCCCCTAAGATATGTAATTAATAGATTGCTTATGACCTTGATATAACCAAAATAGGATTATTTCTTGTTCTTTGAATACAAAAAGATTCTGTGCATGATGGTTTTGTAAAGAGAAAAAATGAAACTTTGTGATTAAAAGAACAGTCTCATATAAGATGGCTTCTTAAAAAAAAAAAAAAAGTGTTTTCCGAAGTCTGCACCAGCACAAAAAAGATACACATTTTGTCCCTCTACAACAGGGGTCGGCAACCTTTCAGAAGTGGTGTGCCGAGTCTTCATTTATTCACTCTAATTTAAGGTTTCACGTGCCAGTAATACATTTTAACCTTTTTAGAAGGTCTCTTTCTATAAGTCTATAATATATAACTAAACTATTGTTGTATGTAAAGTAAATAAGGTTTTTAAAATGTTTAAGAAGCTTCATTTAAAATTAAATTAAATGCAGAGCCCCCCGTATCGGCGGCCAGGACCCAGGCAGTTGTGAGTGCCACTGAAAATCGGCACGCGTGCCATAGGTTGCCTACCCCTGCTCTACAATATGCCAGTAAAACAGCGTAAGTAGTACTGTATCATTTATATTTTACTGTTCTTACATAGTCTAATATTCACAATAGATTAGGTAACCAATGTGTACTGTAAAAAAAAAAAATGAAGCTGAGGTACATGTAGTTTCAAGGTCATTTAGTATAGCCTTAGATGAGCCTTAAAATGTACAGTAATATTTGTGTAATTCAGCTTCCTACAAATATATAAACCACACCATTGTCTCCCTGATATTAAAAACAAATACTACTAAAAATATGGACATTGTGTAATTTGGCAGAACTGATTGCAAACAAAGTTGAAAATATTGTATCTTCTTATAGACTAGAACTCAATGAAACAACTAACATACTTCTCATACTTTGAACTTAAACTCTGATAATTAAAAACACATAATGTACATTACAAAAATTCAAAAGTATTTAACAAAAAACCACAGAGGAGGGAAAAATATAAAAGCTCTCTTTTGTTTAATATTTTCAAAGGCCAATACAGCCCTCTAGTGGGAAAAAAACAAAAAAAAATTAAAGAATTATTTTTATTTGTATGCACGATACAAACTAAAGGACTTTTTCTTTGTAATCAAAATAGGGTTCCAGTCCTGCAAAAACTTAACTACGCATTAACCATTAACTATGTATTTCAAGTAGTCTCATTGACTTTAAAAGCACTACTTTGTGTGTGAGTAAGTCTCTGCAGGAACAGGGTCTGTTTCTGAAATTAGATGGGTTAATATTACAAGACCATTCATGGCTGAAGTTAAAATTAATCATAATATAGTGTTGCAGAACACAAATAATTAACATTTTTCTGATGCAATATTTAGAACATGAAAATTCAGTCCTGGCTAAAACTAATCAAGATCTAAAGAATGTTTATCACATGGCTAAAAGAGATCTGTAAAATTAAAGGAAGAAAAAAGTTTGATATTTACCATCCTCACAACACAAACACCAGCTTTAATTTTAAAGAAGTTGGTAAGTATTCACTCCCTGATAAAAATCTAAGTATTTTAGAAAAATTACCTCAAGCGACTAGTGGATATATTTAGTAAATTCTTTTCACCATAAGTTTTACATATTTTCACTTATTCATTATTTATCCTAAATACACCTGGGGGTCGGGGGGTTATTGCTTGAATATGTTTTATGGTAGTCTTTAAAAAAAAAAAAAAAAAAAAAAAAAGTAAGTACAAAAATATATATATAAAGATATGCGAAAGCAGCCATTAGATAAAACCAAGAAATCTGAATTTGAATTCCATACTCTTGTTAACAAGTTTTCCTCATAATGGAACCTGCAATGGATTAATTGTTAGCTTTAAATAAGAAGATAGACGTTAAAGGAAATATCTGATGGGAGGGAGAAATAATTTGTTTGAGAGTTGGATATACCGAAAGAGTTGCAGAAAATATACCACCACTTCTACAGTTAGTAGTACAGCCATAAACTGTTGAACTGTACATCAGTTTACATCAAGTAAAATAAGGAACATCACTTTAAAACAGTGTTTCTCAAAGGCCAATGGGAGCTGCTGGAAGCGGCGGCCAGTACGTCCCTCGGCGCTTCCAGCAGCTCCCATTGGCCCGGATCAGCGAACCACGGCCAGTGGGAGCCGCGATCGGCCGGACCTGCAGACGGGGCACGTAAACAAACCGGCCCGGCCCACCAGGGGCTTTCCCTACACAAGCGGCGACCCCAGTTTGAGAAACACTGCTTTAAAAACTACACAAATGTTCTGTAATCTTCACAACAGATTTCTGTACTAGATATAATTTTTCCCATTTTATAGATGAGCACAGACGTCAAAGACAATAAGTGAAATCCTTGTCCTGTTAAAAATCAATGTGAGTTTTGCCAAGGACTTTGACGGAGCCAAGATTTCACCCAATATTTCCCAACATGAGATCCTAAGGTTGAGCACAAAAATCAATACTCGGGTAACTAAATAAGTGGCTCAACTTTCACCGGTGTATGGCACCTACAACTCCTAGTGGCTGCTGTAGAAACTTTGTCCCTGTGAAAAACAGGCAACTTATTTAATTGCCCTCACACAGATTTAGTTGCTTAGCTTTTGGGGCCCAACTGTACATAAACCTAGACTAAAGGTGAAATTTTGGCCCCTTCGAAGTCAATGGCAAAACTCCCACTGACTCCAATGGAGTCATGATTTCATGGTTTGTCGCTCATCCACACCCTGAGCTGGAGTCTAGCATGCAATACTATAACCAAGTTTTTCAAACCTAGATAATCTGAAACTCTTGTCCAGAAAAGGATTGCATTCCCTGGAGTCTATGAATTATAGTGACAATTCCCTGAATTATCTGACCTTCCTCAATGCTCCCATGACAGTCAGAACACAGAAATTGTAAGTTTAATATGCTTAAGACCCCAGAAGTCATTTTGTTTTTACACACTGTATCTTTGTTTTTTCCTCCCTTGCCCCTCAGTGACATTATACACTTTGAAAGTGATTTTTTTCACATGCATTTACTAAAATCGGGATGATTACACAATAAAATTCTAGTAATTAGTAACCTGCATAAGCTTCCATGTATTATACCAGGGGTCGGCAACGTACAGCACGCGGCTCGCCAGGGTAAGCACCCTAGCGGGCCGGGCCAGTTTATTTACCTGCTGATGCAGCAGGTTCGGCCGATCGTGGCCCCCACTCGCCGTGGTTCGCCGTCCCGGGCCAATGGGGGCGGTGGGAAGCCGCGGCCAGCACATCCCTTGGCCCGCGCCGCTTCCCGCCGCCCCCATTGGCCCGGGACGGCGAACCGCGGCCAGTGGGGGCCGCGATCGGCCGAACCTGCCGCGTCAGCAGGTAAATAAACTGGCCCGGCCCGCTAGGTGCTTACCCTGGCGAGCCGCGTGCCGAACGTTGCCAACCCCTGTATTATACCTATTGATAACTTATTAGAAATATCAGCCCAAGAACAGTTTGAGCTTTTTACCTTTAGCATAATCAACTGATGTGTGTTGGTGAATGAAATAAGGTTTTTATTCTGCGTTGTTTGGGCTTTTTTTGTTTGAACTCCATCTTTTTTGCTCAACTCATTAATGTAAAAGGTCGAAAGATACGTTTGAGCAAAAAGAAACAATGTAATGTGTTTAAAATATATGTTTGGCCTTTGGCCTATATTTTTGGAGCTAACTGCCGGTCATATTGAAATAAATGAAGTTCCCCACCCATGATGTGCAGAAACTCCGTTCACGGAGACAGTCAAATCAGTCTTTAAAGTATGTTGCAAACTGATTTTGATAATGAGAAGCATTAATATTTTATTATTTTTAAAAAAAAAAAACATTCAAGTGCTTCTGACCTTATGAAATTTCAAACTGCCAAGGCTGAACAAGATTTTCTTTTAATCACTTTTTAGCTAGTGGAATACAGCAGCATTTTCCTCTAGAACATCCAATCAAACTAAAAAACACAGAACAGAGTACTTTTTTTTCAGAGCATTATACAACCACTAACTAATTAATCCTCAGAATACTCCTGCGAGATAGGGAAGTACTATCCCTGATGCATACAGAGGACAAGTTACTTACCCAAGGCCCCACAGCATTACAGTGGCTGAACTGGGACTAGAATTCAGTGTTTAATGATTTCTAGTCCTATCTCAATCTTCTAGATAGCCCCGTCTCAACAGATCTTCAAGACTTACAAGGTACATCCAAATGGCCTGGACAAGAACATTAGCAGCCACGCTCTACGGAAGCAAAGGAAGAGAGCTCCCCTTCACAGTAAGCAGTGAAGGAGAAAGCAAGCCTTACACTTAGACCTCACAAAATCAGGACAACTCAGGGTGCCCAAACAGCACAGGACTCTACTTGATCCCCCTGTACCCAAGTCCCAATGGCCTCACCCTTGAAACATCTTGCTTTCTGGCAGTTGGTAACTGGTGCTGGATGCAGAGATGGAACCTAAAGTGATGTCGAAGACATTACGGCATCTGAGAAGTTTGAGGCTCATAGGCCATGTCTTCACCTCAAGCATTCACATATGATGCAAGTTCGACTGAGAAAAACCATCTGGACTTCAGGTTTCTGAACCTTATATCATCACAATTTGAAGCAGCACAGGTCCAATGTTTTGTTCACTCCATTAATGCCACTAATGTCATTTGTTGCATTACCCTGACTGTTGCAAAGGCTTTAAAATAAACAGAGGGGTGGCTAAGGATCACGTCACCCACGGGGTCTTGATCATCCAGGTGCAATAGAATTGCTGAGTAGTCTGCTCTATGAGAGTGAGAGAGTGCTGAATGCCAATTATTCTGTGCAGCCTTTTCAGATGCACTTTTGTAATTAATACTACAAATTTTCCAGTCAGACAGGGAGCCTTATTTATTTGGCTAGTTCCCAAGATGAGGAAAACGCTCAAAATAAAAATGAGCAAACCACAAAACAAAATACTCAGATTTTCAAACAGCCCACATAGTCAGCAATACTTCCTGCCTAGTCTCGCACACCCACTTATGCTTCTATTCTCCTCTTAATATACAGCAGAACCCATTTATCCATCTAACTGGGACCAGGACCAGAGCGGATAATCAAAAATTCGGATAATGCAGAGAATGTGCAAATGCAAGGCTGCATCGCCATCTAGCAGCCGAAGGAGAGATCGCCCACTTCTGGACCTGTGCGTGCTGGTAGTTCAGTTAATACAGAGAACCAGATAACGGAGGGTCGGATAAACAGGGTTCTAAAGTAGTTTCCTGTTAGCTTGATAGGTTAACATGTTGCAGCTCTCAGTATATAGTAGCCCAGGGGTCGGCAACGTTTGGCACGCGGCTCACCGGGGTAAGCACCCTAGCGGGCCGGGCCAGTTTATTTACCTGCTGACGCAGCAGGTTCGGCCGATTGTGGCCCCCACTGGCCGCGGTTCGCCGTCCTGGGCCAATGGGGGCGGCAGGAAGCGGCGCGGGGCGAGGGATGTGCTGGCTGTGGCTTCCCGCCGCCCCCATTGGCCCGGGACGGCGAACCGCGGCGAGTGGGGGCCGCGATCGGCCGAACCTGCCGCGTCAGCAGGTAAATAAACTGGCCCGGCCCGCTAGGGTGCTTACCCTGGCGAGCCGCATGCCAAACGTTGCCGACCCCTGTAGCAGCCATTGGTAGCAAGCACTTAGTCCCGGGGTGCATGTATTTAGCTATGACCACCCAGAACTGCAAATTGGGTGGGGAAAAGGCGGAGAAACCACAATACAAATCCAGACATCCTCTCAAGATAACAGTTACCTTTCACAAGCATCACAAAGCTGGATGAGGTGTTAAACCCTTTGACTACAGTATCTCTATAGAAACGTGGAACACTATTTCACTCAACATGTTCACATGATAACCTTAAACCAGGTGAGGTTAGTCTTAAGAGAGAGAAGAGCTAGGTTATTTCTGAGATATACAGTTTCAGATTATTAGCAATGGACTCAATTAAAAATACTCTAAAGGGGGGCAGGAGAAGCTTTGATTGATTTACCCCCCCCAAATTTTACATACTTTTAAATGTGAACATTTGATTAAACAAATTTAGTTAATTATATAAGCAAATTTGCTGCACAGTATTGCAAGCTCTGGTAATGTTTACATAAATTTAAAGTTATGTAAAGTTATGTATCAGTCAACGATATAAAATCTCCCCAAAACAGATTTAACCAAGACATGTGCTGACAATAAGAAAAATTTAGAGCTTGTTGTAGCCTGAAAATACTATTTCAGAGAATGTTCCCTTTCAAATGATTTAAGGATGAACTGCACCAAGGAAATTCAGACTGACACTTGGTCCAAAAATCCTTTCATTGTTCAAGAGAGTTGCAAGCTGGCCATGGGTCCCGAAGGTGCAATCTTTGAAATATTTTTTTTGATGTAATCTGCTTCTGTTTTTAAACAATAGCTATAACTTGCATAAGGATATTTCCAATGCAGTTGTGATGGCTCTACAACTCAAAATGTAGACCACAAAAAAGGACGAACAGCAATTTAAATTTTAAATAAAATTTTGGAGGGCTCAGTGGATTATCTGCACAGGCCTGAGAGAGAACCAAGTTTAATACCTAATCCTCATCTAACTGTGTCTCAGCAACTTTGGCTCCTCCAAAAAATCAAACAGCAGAAACAGAAGAGATATCCTGTACAGTTTACTTTTACTACAATCACAGTGGCAACGACTCAAACCAAGGTAATGGCTGGGGCGGGGGGAAATGACTGACGTCTATGGGATCCTCTTCTGAGAGAAAAGTAATTAAGCCCTTCTTAAACTTCATCAAAAATTAATATTTGTAAAAAAACCTGATCAGTAACTTTAAATAATGCCTTAACTATACACTGTCTACACCTATTCCAATGCCACCATACAACAAACTACTGTAGAAGATGAATGATCAGGATGATTTTGGGGATCTAATTCTCAAAGCAACTTAATCTTAGTAATAATGGATGTGAATTCAATCCAGAATTAAAGGGTGAATGTACATTTTTAAATATGCCTAACCAATGTTAGGTCAAAACTACTTGCAACTAGATGAACCATAATATTTTACTTACTTAAGTGTCACATTGACCTACCTATTCCAGAATTCGCTCCAGTGATTATAACCACTTTTTCACTCAAATCACGACCCTGAAGGATTTCCATTGCAGTACTGTTTCCATCATATCTCTGTCTAGTAGTAGACTTCATTGGATTATCTTCAACTGTAAATGCCAGTCTGGGGTCAAGGTATGTAGTCCTTTTGTTTATATGGCTGTAAAAATCAAAAACAAGATTTCAAACTAATTTCTGTTTCTTCTATGCTGTGCAGTAAGGTTGCAAGCACTAGGGAAACACTGAAGTGTTGCCAATTTTCAACAATAAGCATGTCTTATTAATACCAAGAATGTTAATAACAGAACATGTGACTTGTTCTCTCCTTTTTACCTCAGGGACAAAGCCCTTTAAGAGTTATGACTTGTCTATACTTGAAACACTGCTGCAGCTGTGCTGCAGTAGTGTTCAGCATAGACACTACCTCCACAAAACGGGAAGGGTTCTTGCATCACCTTAGATAATCCATCTCCCCGAGAGGCAGTAGCTAGGTCAAAAAAAATTATTCTTCCATCAACCTAGTGCTGTCTACACCAGGGGTTAGGTCAGTATAGCTACATCTTGCAGGGGTGTGCATGTTTCGTACCCCTGAGAGACATAGCTATGCCGATGTAAGTTCCCAGTGTAGACCAGCAGTCTCCCATTGCTAACTGCCATACCCAAACAGTCCAATCTCATGAGAGCTGTACGGCTACTCTTTACTACAGACCAGTGGAAAGAGAGAGAACTCCGTTTTCAATGCTCAGATGCTTCTAACACTGTCATCTTTTGGCTGAAGCGAAATCTAGCTTTCCCTTTACTGCTGCAAGTTGGAGGCCTTTAAGATCAAAGAATAGAAACGAAATAGTCAAGTGCCTACTGATTCCAATATAGGATCACTTATGCTACTTCCCACTTCTCAAATCTCATTTATGCTTGCGGTCTGCATTCTACTCTTCACAGCAAGTCATTCCAAAATGTTTTGCTTGCTTTTAAGTGAAGTGTGAGTGTAATAATATTTAGCATTTCTAAGTGCAAAATTATCTTCATCTTCCCTCTGTTTGAGAAGGTCAAGGCACTTCACAAACGTTAACAAATTAAGCTTCACAACACCTATATAAAGTATATGAGGATTATGATACCCAGTTCACAGAGGGGGGGAACCAGAAGTGAGTCAAAAGAAGTTTAGTCTGTGGAGGAGCTGCAACTAAAACTCAGATCACACTTGGCTCCAATTCCAGTGCTTCAACCACACCTTCATCCGATCAAAGTAACTGTGAAATATTGCTGACATCTCTTTCAGGTAATATTTCAGTACTCCACAAAAACTCCACCCCCTTGTTAAGAAATGGCAGTTCCACCTTGTTGCACAATGGGAGAGGTTATCCAAAAAAAGGGAGAGATGTGCTTGAGTCAGTTTTATTCCCATGTATCGGGGGTAGCCGTGTTAGTCTGTATCTACAAAAACAACAAGGAGTCTGGTGGCACCTTAAAGACTAACAGATTTATTTGGGCATAAGCTTTCGTGGGTAAAAACCTCACTGCATCCGAAGAAGTGAGGTTTTTACCCACGAAAGCTTATGCCCAAATAAATCTGTTAGTCTTTAAGGTGCCACCAGACTCCTTGTTGTTTTTATTCCCATGTGATCTGCTAACAAGCAGCGGGGCAGGACGCAGCCTGAGCCAGGCTTATCTGAGAGTGCCTGCTTATATAATTCTCTCTCTCTCTCCAATGTGAGCTCTTTATTGCTTTGCTAGTGTCAAGTTCTTTTTACAATATGTTCTGAATTTCAGTGTGCTAACTCTCTGTCAAATGAGAGCTGGTAAGATACTGCTGCACAGACTTTTCCATTTCCCCCTCCCCCCGCTCACTGTGACTGGGTCCTGGAGGTGAAATCCTGACCCCACTGAAATTAATGAGAACTTTGCCAATGCTCCAAAGAGCTATACCTCTGGACTAAAACTGTAGCAGCATCCACCACCACTCCCCAGCCAAATAAGCTGGAGGAGGAACAGAAGCAGTATCTTCATCCTTGGTCAGAGCCTTTCCCCAGGAACAGTAGGACTAACCTGGCAGAGCAGTTGAGCCAAGTGAAATTCAGAATTTCTGTCCCACAGGAAATTCCAGCATTTCAACCGAAATATCCCCATTTTTCACCAAACAGAAACTCCCACAACAATTTCAATTCAGAAGAGATTAAATGTCTCATTGGATGAGGGGAAAGCAGTGGACGTGTTATTCCTTGACTTTAGCAAAGCTTTTGATATGGTCTCCCACAGTATTCTTGCCAGCAAGTAAAAGAAGTAAGGGCTGGATGAATGGACTATAAGGTGGATAGAAAGCTGGCTAAATCGTCGGGCTCAACGGGTAGTGATCAATGGCTCCATGTCTAGTTGGCAGCGAGTATCAAGCGGAGTGCCCCAAGGGTCAGTCCTGGGGCCGGTTTTGTTCAATATCTTCATTAATGATCTGGAGGATGGCGTGGACTGCACCCTCAGCAAGTTTGCAGATGACACTAAACTGGGAGGAGTGGAAGATACACTGGAGGGTAGGGACAGGATACAAAGTGACCTAGACAAATTAGAGGATTGGGCCAAAAGAAATCTGATGAGGTTCAACAAGGACAAGTGCAGAGTCCTGCACTTAGGACAGAAGAATCCCATGCATTGCAACAGACTAGGGACCGACTGGCTAGGCAACAGTTCTGCAGAAAAGGACCTAGTGTTACAGTGGATGAGAAGCTGGATATGAGTCAACAGTGTGCCCTTGTTGCCAAGAAGGCCAAAGGCATTTTGGGCTTTATAAGTAGAAGCATTGCCAGCAGATTGAGGGACGTGATCATTCCCCTCTATTCGGCATTGGTGAGGCCTCATCTGGAGTACTGTGTCCAGTTTTGGACCCCACACTACAAGGATGTGGAAAAATTGGAAAGAGTCCAGTGGAGGGCAACAAAAATGATTAGGGGGCTGGAGCACATGACTTATGAGGAGAGGCTTAGGGAACTAGGATTATTTAGTCTGCAGAAGAGAAGAATGAGGGGGGATTTGATAGCTGCTTTCAACTACCTTAAAGGGAGTTCCAAAGAGGATGGATCTAGACTGTTCTCAGTAGTACCAGATGACAGAATAAGGAGTAATGGTCTCAAGTTGCAGTGGGGGAGGTTTAAGATGGATATTAGGAAAAACTTTTTCACTGGGAGGGTAGTGAAGCACTGGAATGGGTTACCTAGGGAGGTGGTGGAATCTCCTTCCTTAGAGGTTTTTAAGGTCAGGCTTGACAAAGCCTTGGCTGGGATGATTTAGCTGGTGTGGGTCCTGCTTTGAGCAGGGGTTGACTAGATGACCTCCTGAGGTCCTTTCCAACTCCGATATTTTATGATTTTATTCTATGATTTTTAATGGAAACATTTCAACATTCCTGAAATTGAAGTGAACAGAAATGTTTCATTTTGAGTCACTTTAACATTAAGCTGCATTTTCCTATTGTAACGCTTTGACTCTTGGGAATTGCATTTCAGATGCCTGAGGCCCCCATTCTTCCCTCTGTGCCAGGCTCCCTAGCCAGGCCACATTTCCCCGTGGTGAACCAGGCAGAACTTGATCAGAGGGAAATCTACATTCAATTATGGGAGATGCAGTCCTCCAGGGAGCTGAGCTCAGCTCAGCTCAGCCCAGCCCAGCCCAGCCCATAGGAGAGACTAGGGCTTGAACTATAACTCCCATAAAGCAATCTGCTGAAAGAGAAATGCACTTTGATATTTTATTGAACTGATTCAAAATTCAATTAAATAAATCTTCCACAAAAAATATTCTATTTTGGGTTGAACTGACCCTAAATGAAATACTTCATTTAGATTTCCCTTCCCAATGGAAAAAAAAATGAAAGTCTGGGGGGGAAAAAAACAAAAAAAACAAAGATTCCCCCCACCCGCTCCATGGAAAATTTCTGTTTTGCAGAAACTGCATTTTCTGTCAGAAAATCATTCTGACAAAAAAATTCTCAACTCATTTCTGATTAATGATCTTCACAACACCTGTGCGCCCCTTGTGTGAGCAGATTCTACAGTTTGGACTGTAAATATTCTTCCCTCTCTGCTTATTCATTGTTTACTGAAACTACCTCCCTTCTTCTCTCTTCCAATGTCTATTCAAAGCCAGACTCAGTATTCCTTATGATCCTTCCTACTTTCCTCTTTTTCCTCTCCCTGCTCCTATGAACTCACCCCTCCTGCCGTTGCCCCTTGTTCAACCTCTCTTTCCTTCCCCCCAATCGCCCACGTCTTTTAGATTGTAAGCTCTCTGGGGCAGAGATTGTTCCTTCTGTTTTTCACAGCATCCAACACATTTTGAGCACTACCATATTGTAAAAACAGACCAACCAATTATGGAAGCTTGGCAGTCCATATAAGCAAAATCACATATAAAAAGTGTGAAACAGGCTTTGCTTTACAAAAACTGATCCATATAATTATCTTTCTGAGCTGAGATCACGAAATCAAGTTCCTTTTGTATTTCTTAAATTACTTTTCTGGCTAAGAAGAGACAGCCTCACCTACCTACACTTTGAAGAGGCAGGAATTTTTGGTCTACTAGAGTGAAAATTTGTTGTATGAAGAATTCACAATTCTTTCTCTCCTGACTTTACAACAGAGGATATTAACATATCATTGGGTGTTCTCTTTGGGAACCCAATCTTCATATGGAGTTATCTTTTGAATCACTCCATTATTCCTCATTTCATTATTATTGTTATTTCCCAAAGTTGTTTCTAGATTCTTTCCACCTTCTGTTTAGCTAGGAGAGAATGCTGGAAATCTATTGATATCACAATTACAGTAACTCCTCACTTAAAGTCATCCTGGTTAACGTTGCTTCCTTGTTATGTTGCTGATCAATTAGGGAACATGCTCGTTTAAAGTTGCGCAATGCTCAATTATAACATTGTTTGACAACCACCTGCTTTGTCTATTGCTTGCAGAAAGAGCAGCCCATTGGAGCTAGCTGGGGAGGGCTTGGAACCAGGGTGGACCAGCAGCCCCCCTATTGGCTCCCCTAAATTCCCTGTGTGGCAGCCACCCAGCAGGCTATCAATTGTCAGGCAGTTTAGCTGTCCCTCCCCCCACTGCCATGTGCTGTTCCTGCCCTCTGCCTTGGAGCTGCTCTCCAGAGCCTCCTGCTTGCTGTGCAAGGTGTGGGGGGGAGGGCAGGGGGGCAGAAGGGGTGCTAATGTCAGGGTATCCCCCTCCCCCCCCGCTCCTTTACCCCATCCACAGAGCTGGCGGGGGGACACTCTACAGGGCTCAGGATGGAGGGAGCTTGCTGGCAGCAGCTGCTGTCTCAACTTGCTGATCTAGTTAAAAAGGCAATGTACTTAGAGTGGGGTCAGCGTACTTAAAGGGGTAATGCGCGTGTCTCTCTCTCACACACATGGTGTGTGTCTCTGTCTCTCTGCCATGCTGTCTCCCCTCCCTCCATTCGTGCGGCCTTGTAGAGTGTGAGGCTACATTAACAACGTGTTAACCCTTGAGAGCTCAGCCGAGTGCTAGTTCATCATTTAGCAGTAAGGCATTCCCTGGGAAATATCCCACCCTCTTCCACCCTCTGACTCCCCCACATCAACCAAGCTTCACAATCATCATTACTGTGTACAGTATTACATTGTTTAAAACTTATACTCTGTGTGTGTGTGTGTGTGTGTATATATATATATATAGTCTTTTGTCTGGTGAAAAAAAATTTCCCTGGAACCTAACCCCGCCATTTACATTAATTCTTATGGGGAAACTGGATTCGCTTAACATCGTTTCACTTAAAGTAGCATTTTTCAGGAACATAACTAACACGTTAAGCAAGGAGTTACTGTATTCTGTTATAGAATTAAGTTTAAGTCACTCTCAATTCTGCACTGCAAGTTTATACTTATGTTTATATGAAACAATTTACTAACTTGGTGGGGGAGGGGAGATTTATTACATGCCTAAAAGTTTAAAATATTAAGTTTTTGTTTACTGGTTTCTGTGTATTTAACTCAAAGAATCATGGCATTGCAACTCACTAGAGTGGTCCAAATCTTGTATGTGTCATCATCCCTTCTATTCATTCATGATCTGTTTTCAAGTACTTACTCCACAAAGTACACTTGTCCGTTTTCATCTGTTTCTTGCTCCCACCCATATGGCAGATCTAGAATACAGAAAATATATCTCAAAGCATTTTCTACAGGAAGTCTGAACTCCTGGCATTGCTGAATATGGGAAATATATACAAGCATTTCCATCCCTAGTACTCCTACCTGCTTGTCTTGAACACTGAAGCTAAGTTTAAAAACAAGAACTGCTCACAAACCATCAAAACAAAGGAAAAGTTCTCAGAGGAAAGGTATAATATTCAGGAGATCTAGAATAAATAATATGGTGTGGCATATGGTCATTACTAACAAGGATATAGAGATGTTTGCAGGAGGCTAGTAATCCTTTCACAAATGACTTTACTTGCAATACAAACCCACAGGGTTTGATCCTGCCTTGTAATATGTTGCACATGTCCCATGCATCTTGGGCAGAGCTGGTGTGAATGCACGATCAAGTATAGCAGCTATCAAAATACTGGATTCTGCAATATTGTATATAATGCACATTACATATCTGAACATGGGAATAAGCCCCAGTGTGTAGCAGACAATACTATTATAGGAGGTGATATGTTAAAGGAAAGAAATGATAAAAAGTATAACAGAATATTTTCCTACAAACCAAATCTTATTATAAAATACTCATTAAAATGTTTAAATCAAGGAATTTTCCTGCTATTTCAAAGAAGCTAAACTTGGCTGAAAATATTAGCTGTAATTCATCAGGGCGGTGGTTCAAATATACTGAAAACATTCTAATTAGGTATGTGCACATTACTGACAATATATGAAACATGAGACATCGGCAGCCCATGAATAGCCTATCCCTTTCTTTAATGGCTTTAAAGATTTTACTGACACAATAAAAGATCACATAAAAAAAATTCAAATTTAGTGATGGAGTCCCTCCTTGGCATGCCTATTTATAATGCTCTCATCCTCCTGCCCCAACCAAAAAGTTACTAATATCCCTTTAATATTAATCTATTGAAAATGTTAATATCATGCATCATCTAGTCTTAATGTAGGACTGTTTTTCTGTATATATAACTTTGCCTCCTTTAAAATGCACTGTTTTTATTTATCCTCTATGTTTATTGAAGCTTTCCCCTGATCAACAATCTTTTTGCTAAGCAAGATGAGATCATACTAGTAAACAAGGGATTTCATTCTCTCCAGTGCTGGAGCTCAGCTAACACAGGGGGAGGGAGGTTTCAGGGAGCCAGTTTGGGTTCCCTGATTCTCAGAGCACTCTAACCTGAGCCACTAACAGAAGGTCCTTAAATGGGCATTTTCCCAGTGGCAGATTACTAAAGTTCTGCCACGCTCTCTTCCTGCCCACTCCTTCCTTGACACATACCTAGCCCAGGTATGGGGGACATGGAACAGTCCCTGGCACTGGCAGGGAATTCCCCTACACAAGCGGAATTCTCTGCTGGCATTTACAGCCGAAATAAGGACCCTTTGTGTCACCCAAGTGACAGAAAGGGGCCATAATGCAATTTACGAATCTTGCCATGAGTCTCTGCGTCCATTACAAGGACAGTAAACAGAAGACCTTGGCACTTCTGCCTATTATTTGCCTTTATGTAGAAATAAAGTCATGCAAACTAATCCTCATGCACAGACCCCTGGCAAACATGTCGGGCCCGGGTGAATCAACAGGGCTTTACTTATACAAAGAAGCTGACAGGATTGGGGCCAAATACAGCATAAATCGGCCATCTAGATCCTCCATCCATTCTGATCATTACTTGTAACTTACTGTGTTACAAAAGCCCAACACAAACCTCCTGCAATGCGTTTTCTCTTTCCAGATTTAGGATGCTCCCATTGGGTTTTCTCTTCAAGATGACTGTTTAAAAATAAATAAATAAATAAATAAATAAATAAATAAAGGACAATTAAAAAGTAACTTAAAGATGCATTTCTATTATTTACCTTCAATACAATATATCACCATAGCAGTGTTCTTGCTGCATTCTGATTATATCTTTCTGTGGTGTAAACCTCTGAGGAAAGAAATATATTCCCCCTATATATTAATAATATCCCCTCCGTTTAAAAGAAGTTTCATGAGTGCTGCCTCAGGTAACTAGATTCTACGGTGCCAGGCTTTTGAGAAAAACCTAGCCACACAGAACAGAAGCCATTACAATTCAAACACAAGTTTGGATCCAAGTCTCATTTCTCAGGCTGGCAGGGAGCAAAAAATCCCTCTGGATGATTAAAGAGCAACATTAAAAGACTCAGAGATTGTGTACAAAAGGCCGCTGGCCTTAAGGGGAAAAGCACGAAACATGCAATCATGAATGGGATCCACAGGATTCCAATGGGAATACATTATAGAAAAGTTTGAAGTCACAAAAATCCCTTTCAAAGTTTTGCCCAAGTAATTTTCATATGCAAGATGTGATGTAAAAGAGTTGGAACTTCCACCTTAGCAAGCGTAAGTCATAGCAAGTCTTAAAAGAAATTTATCAGTGAGCCCAAAGGGAGGAACAGTACTTAATTATAGGCCAGCAAACCACTGATTTATTCATTAATTAGTTCATTTAATAAGGTGGAAGATGGCATCATATCCCATCTAGAGCTATTATTCACTTGAAAAATATTCATTTGAACATATCTAACAATACCACTTAGCTTTCTACATTTGGGCTCGGGTAAACAAGCAGGGCCAAATTAAAGCATATAGATTATAGACCCATGCTTACAACACCAGCTTGTTATTGAATCAGAATCACTTCATCTAAAAGAAAAAGGACATTCTAGCCCTCACATCTGGGAAGAAAAGCTTGAAAGCATGCCCCAAGAGTAACTGCTGCAGTGGTATCTGCCCAAGTCTGCAGGTAGCTAGAAACAATGGCTCTGTGAAGTATGACTTGACCCTGCATCTCAATGAGGTGTTAACCCACTGCTCTGGGGGCCTCTGCAAACACCATCTGAGCAGAAGAAAAGAGTAGGATGGACTAGACACGTTTACCTAAGTTGAAACACTCCAGCAGCTGGATTAAGTTCTGCTGCTGCATCCCTGATACTACTTGTGCATCTCAGTGGGAAAGAAGAAAGAGGATACCTTTCAATACCGCAGGAGAAAGAAAGGGCCCCATTCCACTGCCCCTCACTCTCTAACAGTGTGTGCGCGCATACTAGAAATATTGAAAATGTGATCACATTCGTACAAAAATTAATGATAGGATCAATATAAATTTCTGACACCCATGTATGCAGAGGAATAATGTTACTTTACAATGCATACTGGTAAGTTACTAAAATACTTGGTCAATACTTATACATGCAGTATAAAGTTAGATATTTCTGGTAAAGGGAGAAAATACAGGTACATGTTAAAGCTACTGTCAGTGAAGTAAACTTATAGGAAGAACTGTGAATAAATAAGGCCCTGAGCATGCAAGAACTGTGAGGATGCAGAGCCTTTAGACCTTACTTCCTATACATGGCAAGTGTAACATTAATTAGGAAGTTAACAGGTTATTTAAAAAAAATGCCATATAAATATCAGAGATCAAATTATAATAATTACAAATCAAACATTTTCTTTAAAAATAGTCAGCTATATTTGCATATACTGGGTCAGATTTTCAGCTCGTGTAAACATGCACAGCTCCACTAACTTAAATAGAGCTAACCCAACACCAGCTAACAGTCTGACCCGAGTGAATTCTTTTGCATAAGGTACTTCCCCTTGTGGTTTAGTATATTGTTTTAATTATTGAAAAAAAATAAAGTAATACACACACACACCCCAGATCTATACTAGGAGTGCTTTACCAGTATAGCTATACCAGTATCCCACACCAGGAAAGCACTCCTAGTGTGGCCACAGCTTATATCAGCGAAACTGTACTTAGCCTTGGTATAGCAGGGGTTCTCAAACTGGGGGTCGGGACCCCTCAGGAGGTCGCAAGGTTTAATAGGCAGCAAGTTTAAAACAAATACAAGGAAGTTCTTCTTCACGTAGCGCACAGTCAACTTGTGGAACTCCTTACCTGAGGAGATTGTGAAGGCTATGGACTATAACACCATTTAAAAGAGAACTGGATAAATTCATGGTGTTAAGTCCATTAATGGTTATTAGCCAGGATGGTGTCCCTAGCCTCTGTTTGTCAGAGGATGGAGATGGATGGCATGAGAGAGATCACTTGATCATTGCCTGTTAGGTCCATTCCCTCTGGGGCACCTGGCATTGGCCTCTGTCGGTAGACAGGATACTGGGCTAGATGGACCTTTGGTCTGACCCGGTACGGCCGTTCTTATGTTATGTTCTTATTACGTGGGGGCAGGGCCGGCTTTAGGCCAATTCAACCAATTCCCCTGAATCGGGCCCCACCCCTAAGAGGGCCCCGCGCCCAAGCCCTGGTACTGGGGTAGCCCGGCTTCCACAGGGGGCAGTTTAAAGGGCCTGGGGCTCCCAGCAGGGGCTGGAGCCCCAGACCCTTTAAATTGCCACCAGAGCCCCACTGCTGGAGCCCTGGGGTAGGGCTGCGGGGCTCTGGGGGCTATTTGAAAAGTCCGGGGCTCCCGTTGCTTCTACCATCCTGGCCCTTTAAATAGCCACTGGAACCCCGCCGCTTCCCCAGGGCTCCCTATTTAAAGGGCCGGGGCAGCTATTTAAAGGGCCGGGGCAGTAGAAGCAGGGGAGCCCAGAGCCCTCGGATAGTGAGGGGCTCTGGGGGCTATTTAAAGGGCTGGGGCTCCAGCTGCCTCTGCCGCCCCGGCCCTCTAAATAGCCAGCCGGAGCCCCCTGCTTCCCTTGGCTATTTACAGGGCTGGGGCAGTGGAAGCAGGGGAGCCCCGGGCCCTTTAAATAGCCCCCGAGCTGCTGCTGCTACCCCGGTGGGGGAGGGAGGAGGAGGGGGCACTTACCGTACAGGGTGGGCTGTACCCGTACCCCCTGGCCTGCCCGCAGCCAGCCCCGCACCCCCTGCCCTGCCCGCAGCCAGCCCGTCTCCAGCCTGCCCCGCACCCCCTGCCCTGCCCGCAGCCAGCCCGTCTCCAGCCAGCCCCGCACCCCCTGGCCTGCCCGCAGCCAGCCCCGCACCCCCTGGCCTGCCCGCAGCCAGCCTGTCTCCAGCCAGCCCCTGCTGCACTCCCTGCCCTGCCGCTGCCCACAGCCAGCCCCGCACCTCCTGCCCACAGCCAGCCCCTGCCACACCCGCTGCCCTGTCTCCAGCCAACCCCTGCCACACACCCTTGCGGCCCTGCCCGAAGCCAGCCAGCCCCACACACACCCCTGCCCACACCAGTCCTGCACCCCCTGCCCTGCCTGTAGCCAGCCCGGCACCCCCTGCCCTGTCTCCAGCCAACCCCTGCCGCACCCCCCTGCCTGAAGCCAGCCAGTCCCGCACTCCTCTGTCTCCAGCCCTGCCAACCCCTGCCGCACCCCCCTGCGGCCTTGCCTGAAGCCAGCCAGCCCACCCCACACCCCCGTCTCCAGCCAGCCCCGCACCCCTTGCCCTGCCTGCAGCCAGAGCCTACCTCCAGTCAGCCCCTGCCCTGCCTCCAGCCAGCCCCTGGTGGTCCACTGGTGCCCTGCAGTTCCCAGGGCAGTAACCCTGCACACCTGCTTCAATGCGGGGGGCAGGGAGCAGCTGGGACCCACACATGTGCACACCCTAGGGTGACCAGCCAGCCCCGCAAGTGTGAAAAATCGGGACGGGGGTGGGGGGTAATAGGATCCTATATAAGAAAAAGACCCTAAAAATCTGGACTGTCCCTATAAAATCGGGACATCTGGTCACCCTAGCACACCCCCAGGGAGTGGCGGGGACCCACACATGTGAAACGGAACTCATTTCTAGTTCAGGCCCATCTTTTTAAAAAAGAACTTTAGGTAGGGTTAACATACATCTGTATTTTCCCGGACATGTCAGGCTTTTTGGTTCTTAAATCGCCGTCCGGGAGAAATTTTTAAAATTTAAAAATTCCTCCCGGGAAAATACGGATGTATGGTAACCCTATTGGTACAAAAAATACATACTGTGGCACATCCCTTAAATCAGAACTTTTTATAGGGAACCGGTTGCTAAGAAATGAAAGGCTTTTTTTTACGTTTTTTTTCTTTTAGTCATCCCTGCCGTGGCCCCGCTGAAAATGTTCGAATTGGGCCCCGCACTTCCTAAAGCCGGCTCTGTGGGGGGGGAGGGTCGCAAGCTGTCAACCTCCACCCCAAGCCCCGCTTTGCCTCCAGCATTTATAATGGTGTTAAATATATATTAAAAAAGTGTTTTTATTTTATAAGGGGGGGTTGCACTCAGAGACTTGCTATGTGAAAGGGGTCACCAGTAAAAAAGTTTGAGAGCCACTGTGGTATAGCTTAGCTATGCCAGCAAAAGTGAAGTTTTGTCACTCTACACTAGGGGCTTTTGCCAGCACAATTATGTCTGACAGAGATCACATGCACAGGATCTTACTTAAAGACATGCTAGTAATGATTACCGAAAGTTAGGCTCACTGAAGTCAGTGGGAATAAAGGAAAAGTTAAAATCTAGACTGAATGATTTAGTTTGTGGAGAATTATTTTTTTTATTCTCCTCACATGCTGGACAAGCTAGGAAGTGCATTTGCGGGTGCAGACGTAGGGTGAAGAGAAGTCATCTGTCAGTACATAGGACAAAACATTGTAACTACATTTTTTTCCTTCCACAAAGGTAGATCATGCTAGCATTATAACCGGAGGCCATCATTCAGACTTCAATACAGATTGACTCCACTGCCATTCCAGTTAAGGGAGCTTTAATAGAAAAGCAGGGAAATTCCTCTCACAAGTCAGCCCTGTAGTGCATCCGCTCTTGCTAAATGCCCAGAATATGGCAATGTCTAGGCTTAACATTTTCATAATGGCACGGGGTGGCAGCTATGGGCCCATGAATCACCCGGCCAAAACTCTGGCAAACCTCAACATCCAGATTGAGCTACACCCCTATTTATCACTTCCAATAGCCACCCACACACAGAATATTATAGCACCTGTTTCTCCTCTCCTCCTGCACAGAACAAAATTGAGAGCACCATGATCCCTTATGTAGGACACTATTGCCCCCCGCATATGTACACAAATATCCCCCAAAAACGTGCAGCAATATTGCCCCCAAACACACCCTGTGTTACTGCCCTCCCACTGGAGTTTTACCCCTTTTACGTTGAGCTCTATCATTACCACTTACCAGGTAAGAGACTACAGCTACACCTATGTGTACTTAGTATTGCACTTATTCATCCCCACATATAAAGCAAAATTTATCCCATTCCCCCATCCCAGTCTCCCCTGATGTGTAGGGCATTTCTGCCCCCTTCCCATCTCTGTATCCATGGTATTTATTCCCCCCCACCCATTACTGTAGCACCTTACTGCACCTAACACACATTAGTAGATCTATCACCACAACACCCCATGAGGTAAGTATCAGATCGGGAAACTGACATGCAGTGAAATAAGTGACTTAACTAAGTCGAGTTCTCATGACCCTCCCTCACTCACTCCCTCCCATATAGAGCTCTCTCACCCTCTCTACGCTCTCCCCCCCCCCCGCCCCCGCCCCCCCCAAGTTTATGCTAGTGTCACTCTGTGTAGGGAAGAAGCAGCTCTCTGCCCCCACCCACACACACACCTAGGAGAGGCAGCAAGGATAGATGCAGAAAGCAGCTACTGTGTCTCCATGCCCCCGCCCATCCCCAGGGCAGAAGAGGGAGAGGGATGGGCAGCTCCGTGCCTCCCCCATCCCCAGGGCGGGAGAGGGATGGGCAGCTCCGTGCCTCCCCCATCCCCAGGGCGGGAGGGGAAGGAGCAGCTCCGTGCCCCACCCATCCCCAGGGCGGGAGGGGAAGGAGCAGCTCCGTGCCCCACCCATCCCCAGGGCGGGAGGGAGGGGAAAAGGGAGGAGCAGCTCGGTGCCCGCCAATCCCCAGGGCGGGAGAGGGAGGAACAACTCCGTGCCCCCCATACCCGGGGCGGGAGCGGGAGGAGCAGCTCCGTGCCCCTCCGACCCCCAGGGCAGGAGAGGAGAGAGAAGAGGGGTCAGGGTCAGCAGGGTCCCGGCGCGGCAGGTGCCCCCTTACTTGGCATAATAAACCCAGCCGTCTTTGGTGGTCCGCTCCTCCCAGCCGGGCGGCAGCTCCTCCTCGCTGTCCGTGTCCTCCAGCCCCGCGTACTTCAGAGCAGCCATTGGGCCGAGAGGATCCAGGCAGCCCCAAAGCAACCGCCACCGGCCCGTTCCCTTCGCGGCTCCGCCCCTTCCGGTGGGCCCCGCCAATCGCGTGGTGAGGGGAGCCCGGTGCCCCCTGGGAAATGTAGTCCGGACAAGAGGGGCGCGCCGGCTGCCGCCGGACAGGTGCAGGGCGTGCGGCGGGCTGGGAGAGACGGGCGCATGGAGCCCCACTCCTGCAAATAGACACGCTCCCGGGTGCTGCCCCAGCGGGTGTCCAGCCCGCAGGCACGGCGCCTACACCTTGTCTGGAAAGCCGCGATTCTCAGCCCGCCTCCCCTTGGCGCTGTGACATGAGAGGCTGGGCTCACAGTCTGCCCGAGCGCGGGTGCAGTTCTCACGCTGGTGCCTCCACGGCGGCTCAGCGTTTGTGCGAAAGCGCGAGCTCATGCTGCAATCGTGATGTCGCCTGACTCTCTCCGCCTTTATTGCAGAGTGAGTGCGGAGAAAAGCGTCAAGTAAGTGGAGCCTAAAGGTTCAAAAACCCAAAGACAAAGAAATCAATTGCAGCACTTAGAAAATCCTCATTTTAAGCCAGTTTCATCATTTAGGGGATTCAGCCTCTGGTTGTTTGTACATGGTGGATTGGTGCAATTGGAAAAGACCAAGACCCACTGCATTAAATAATCAAACAAGATAGTTTCCAAATTGCCTGTTGGCATCTGATCATTGAACATATATATGAAGATCACTGAGCTTGCTAACTTTTGTACACTAGTGGGTGCCACAGATTTACACTACCTGATGATTTATTTCAGGGGTCGGCAACGTTCGGCACGCGGCTCGCCAGGGTAAGCACCCTAGCGGGCCGGGCCAGTTTATTTACCTGCTGACGCGGCAGGTTCGGCCGATCGCGGCCCCCACTCGCCGCGGTTCGCCGTCCCGGGCCAATGGGGGCGGCGGGAAGCGGCGTGGGCCGAGGGATGTGCTGGCCGCGGCTTCCCCCCGCCCCCATTGGCCCGGGATGGCGAACCGCGGCCAGAGGGGGCCACGAGCAGCCGAACCTGCCGCGTCAGCAGGTAAATAAACTGGCCCGGCCCGCCAGGGTGCTTACCCTGGCGAGCCGCATGTCAAACGTTGCCGACCCCTGATTTATTTAATCGCTTTTTGGTTAGAAGGAAAAATCATTGACCACTGCTTTGTCCTAGACCACTTTTTGCTCCATTTGCCCATTTTAGTTTCTCTGGCTGCCAGGCCAACATTGCATTACCTTGCCCTTACTGGGCTAGAAATACATTTGTCATTTCCTCAGAGCTAACAACTGCATCCAAAATGACACTTGGATAGGTCTCAGCCCCTGCCTTTACTGCAACTTAGGACCACTCAGCACGGCCAGTGCATGTCCCATTTCCCAAGACTGAGCAGTAAGATGACTGCAGTGATGTATGGGTATTTGCTGACAGTGATAACTATTGTGTCCCCTTTGTATTAACTCTCCAGCCATTCATTCAACTTTGAATCATGGAAAGTAAATCATCATGATGACACGTGGTCATGGTCTAGTGATCAATGTATAAGCCACCTACTAGCTGAGGGCAAACACAACCAAGCAACATGCTTATAGTGGAAGCGACCAAGAGATATAATAACTTGTCAGGGGCTAATGTTATTAGACCACAGTATTAATACTGTTAGTACCATCACATTGTTACTGTCTCTATGTTTCTTTCTCTAGGATTTGTTAGAATAATACTTTACACTTCTATAGCAGCTTTTATCAGAAACTGTCAAAATGCTTAATAGTTGTTAATATATTAAGTTATAACACACCTCATGGGTGTTATCCCTCACTGGGGTATTGGGGCACTGAATCACAGCAAGATTAAGTGACTAGGCTGAGGCCACACAGCCAGTCGGTGGTGGAACCAGGAATAAAAGTCAGATTCCCAGTCCTGGGCTTTAAACACAAGACCATATCTTTCTTTGTGAAAGCAAAGAATAGGCCTCAGGAGAAAGGAACAACACAAAAGCAAGTTTCATTATTAAAGAAAACTTAAGTTATTTTCCTGCCATAATGAAGTTAAGACAACACGAGCACACGCTTTGGCAAAGGATTCAAACATTTGAGAAATTTATGACCACAGATTAGAGCTTACCAAGACCTCCATTTGGACTCAAGAACTAGGATATATACCTTAGTCATAGCTTATGTGGCGCTCAGCCTGGTGTGGTATCAATATACCATAATTTTCTTCAGGGAAAATCCCCTCTCTTCAGTGGCTTTAGACCACCTAAATGAGCAGTCTCCATAGGCTCCTTTTCCAGATCTGTGGAATCTGAAATCCTGATAATTATATATAGTAATCAGGTCTGCTGCCTGTGAACATTTGTAATGGCATGGGTCATCAGTGGGGTTGGAATCCAGGACTTTGGTCTGGTAAATGCTGATAGAGTCTGGAGTACTTGGGATATAGGATTTGTCTCCTGTAACAAAGTGAGTGTGTCCATCTCTCTCAGAGAGAGAGACATACACACACTCAGAGTCTATGTTAAACACAATGTCTTCATTCTTCTGATAACCATATTCTGTTGTTCTTCAGGCCCTTCCTCATCATAGTCATTCCTTGGAGGAGTGAGCAATATGGACTGCTGGGCTGTAAATGTAATTATTGGAGATTGCAGCAGATGGCACTGTAGACAAAGAAATAAAGCTGAATATGCACTATTGGAGCTATACAGCTCACCTGCTCCCCAATAATTGCATACCCATGCCTGTCTGCCTGCAAAGACTTGAATTAGTTCCTGGCCTGCCCTTCCATCACTTTGAAGGCCTGTTTGAGAAGTGACACTGAAGTAGTTCCTCATGTCAATCAGTCATAAGAGGTGTTGGCTATGAATGTGCCAATTTTCACAGCAGAGAACTTACAGTAGCAGGGCTGGGAGTACTGAAAAGCACTGCAACAAGCTCCCTGCTGGGTGCAGGCATCCAAAAGGGAAGGGGCACTTCAGTGACATGCTCACCTCTGACCTGGGAGCGGCGGGAAGCTGCGGCCAGCACCTACCTCGCCCGTGCCGCTTCTCGCCGCCCCCATTGGCCCGGGACGTTATTCACAATGGGCTGGTGAGACTGGGGGTGTTACCCCAGGAACAAACACATTTGAGATACAGATACAGAGCCAATATTCATAACTTTAGATACAGCGATGATACATAGATTTAACCAGAATAATCATACTTGATAGACTGTAACTTTTTCATTGACACGTTTCATGGTACATTTTGTAAAAAATTTCCTGCAATTGTAAAACAGTGGTAGCAACAATGATACAAATGGACATTTTCAATTAGACAGCATCACGAAGGGTTATATTAAAGTACGTGTATAAATACACTTCAGCTCACACAGAGAATGACAGCAAGTTTAAAAGTAGGCATGTGTGTATATATACACACATGCACTGTAAATAACCACTATCTTTCATGTGACATGTTCAGTGTGAAAGATAAAATACAAAAGAGTTTTGTCTTAAAATCCCTGTCTTCGTGTCCATGTGAGATACCTTTATGGCATCCCTCAGGGTTTACAGTGTTTTCTGTGAAATATCCATGTATCCAATATTACTGCTTCAGGAGTAGTAATATTTATATTTATCATGATAAATTACAAATGATAACACCCAGCTCTTTCCATCAGTAGAACTCAAAGCACTTTTTAAAGGCAATCAGTATCATTATCCCCCTTTTACAGATGGGTAAACTGAGGCACACAGATGAAGGTCCAGATCCTCAATCGGAGTTAGGCACCTAAATACCTTTGATGATCTGGGTTGAAGTGACTTGCTCAAGGAAGGTAACCCAGCAGGCTAGAAGCAGAGCCAGAAAACCTGAGTTCCAATCCAGCTCTCTGTCCACACTGAAAACCCACTTTTGAACCGCTACTTACTGCTTTTCACCCAGAAATAACTGCAGGTGAGAAATGGTTAACACTTAACTGTCTAGCTATCTTATTTATGGGCACAATCAGAAACTTAGAAATGGAAGTTCTACCATTTACATCAAGAATTTATTGTGGGTGCTACTGTTTGCAGGCACAAAACGAGATAGGGCTAGGATTTAAACAAAAATCCTCTGATGATTTTTGGGTGTCTGATTAGTTTTGCATCCTTTCAGATTTAGTATACTTTAGGTATATGTTCTTATCTCAACACTCAATGACTTAGGGGTGAGTTTTTCAGAAGCATCTAACCCACTTAGGCATATCACAAAATCCCACCCTAAAGCACAGATTCATTTACAACATTCAGTCCTCTCAGCATTAGTGAGGATTCAGTGTGCAAACCCATGAGCCCAAAAACACTGAGCTGAGTTACCCTAATGTAATAAAGTCCTTTTTTCATCAATCATTTACACACTGTGTACCAAAATTGCACACACACCTGTACTATTTTAGTTTTGAAAACTAAATATTTTATTTTTTAGTTTTGAAAACTAAATATTTATTTATATACATATAGCAATGTTATTTTTACATCCTCTCCCCCCCCCACCCCACCTCACCTCACCTCCCCACCCCAGACAGCAACTCTTTAAAATCACCAAGATAAAATCTCTTCTCTTACCTTTGTTTGGACAAGTCACCAAATACAAGTACTTCTTTGCAGCAATTACAAAACCAACTTTTATGAAACTTCTTGGGTTTAACCTTCAAGTCCCTCACATTTTATTAAAATGAAAAGCCGCAAGAAAATGTCTAGATAACACTGGTCTACAATTTTTGAGAAGTCGTCTGCTTCAGAGATAAAATGTGCTATTTATTATGTATTTTGATGTGCTGAATTCAAATATGACAATTAAAACAACTGATTGGCTACTGTTTCTAAGATATTTAAGTTTTTACATTTTATGTCTATGTATATTGTGTAGATAGTAGAGTTTTAATCATAAATTGTAAACCTAGGTCTTTTCATGTGTTTATGGTTGCTTTACATGATAATATTTCACCTGTCCTGTTTATGTAACACTTTAAAAATCAGCAAAAGGGTTATATAAATAAAATTTATTATGAAACAAAAGGCAAAAAACTATTATGTACATAGTTTAGTCCTATTCAGTGTCTACTCGGCGCTTCTTGGCTTGTCTCTTGTATTCATTAAATGAAGCATCTCTTGTCACTGTCCAGCAATAGTCTGCAAGCATTGATGGGCTCCATTTGCCCTGATAGCGTTTCTCCATTGTTGCAATGTCCTGGTGAAATCGCTCGCCGTGCTCGTCGCTCACTGCTCTGCAGTTCGGTGGAAAAAAATCTAGATGAGAGTGCAAAAAATGTATCTTTAGCGACATGTTGCAACCAAGGGCTTTTGTATGCCTTGAGGAGGTTTTCCACCAACAACCTGTAGTTGTCTGCCTTGTTGTTTCCGAGAAAATTTATTGCCACTAACTGGAAGGCTTTCCATGCCGTCTTTTCCTTGCCACGCAGTGCATGGTCAAATGCATCATCTCGAAGAAGTTCACGAATCTGAGGACCAACAAAGACACCTTCCTTTATCTTAGCTTCACTTAACCTTGGAAATTTTCCACGGAGGTACTTGAAAGCTGCTTGTGTTTTGTCAATGGCCTTGACAAAGTTCTTCATCAGACCCAGCTTGATGTGTAAGGGTGGTAACAAAATCTTCCTTGATTCAACAAGTGATGGATGCTGAACACTTTTCCTCCCAGGCTCCAATGACTGTCGGAGTGGCCAATCTTTCTTGATGTAGTGGGAATCTCTTGCACGACTATCCCATTCGCAGAGAAAACAGCAGTACTTTGTGTATCCAGTCTGCAGACCAAGCAAGAGAGCAATAACCTTCAAATCGCCACAAAACTGCCACTGATGTTGGTCAGAGTTTATGCACCTCAAAAGTTGTTTCATGTTGTCATAGGTTTCCTTCATATGGACTGCATGACCTACTGGAATTGATGGCAAACATTGCCATTATGCAGTAAAACAGCTTTAAGACTCATCTTCGATGAATCAATGAACAGTCTCCACTCATCTGGATCGTGAACTATGTTGAGGGCTGCCATCACACCATCAATGTTGTTGCAGGCTACAAGATCACCTTCCATGAAGAAGAATGGGACAAGATCCTTTTGACGGTCACAGAACATGGAAACCCTAACATCACCTGCCAGGAGATTCCACTGCTGTAGTCTGGAGCCCAACAGCTCTCCCTTACTCTTGGGTAGTTCCAAATCCCTGACAAGGTCATTCAGTTCACCTTGTGTTATGAGGTGTGGTTCAGAGGAGGAGGATGGGAGAAAATGTGGGTCCTGTGACATTGATGGTTCAGGACCAGAAGTTTCATCCTCTTCCTCGTCTGACTCAAGTGAGAATGATTCTGGTGCATCAGGAACCGGCAGTCCTTCTCCGTGGGGTACTGGGTGTATAGCTGATGGAATGTTTGGATAATGCACAATCCACTTTTTCTTCTTTGACACACCTTTCCCAACTGGAGGCACCATGCAGAAGTAACAATTGCTGGTATGATCTGTTGGCGCTCTCCAAATCATTGGCACTGCAAAAGGCATAGATTTCCTTTTCCTGTTCAATCACTGGTGAAGATTTGTTGCACAAGTGTTGCAGCATATGTGTGGGGCCCACCTCTTGTCCTGATCTCCAATTTTGCAGCCAAAATAAAGGTGATAGGCTTTCTTAACCATAGTGGTTATACTGCGCTTTTGTGATGCAAAAGTCACTTTACCACAAACATAGCAGAAGTTATCTGCACTGTTCACACAAGTACGAGGCATCTCTGCTCACTTTGGCTAAACAGAAATGTGTCCCTTTGCAAAATCAAACACTGACAAATAAGAGAGCATGACACTGTATGATTTCTCGAGCTGATATAGGGCAATTTGTTCAGCAGAGTGATGTAAGCTTCGTTATGATTGCATCATCCATGACTTCTAGGAATAACGTGATGCAATTCATATCATATATGACGCAATACCAGCTTCAGATTGCATCATTCATTGTTTTGCCTAAAAAGCAAGTACTGTCCAAGCCCAGTCATAGATTTATTCATAGATCCAGTCAAAGATGTATTTTAGTCATTTCTGGTTTAAATTGAGATCCCTTCCCTTTATAACTCACTTATCCTCCGCCATTCCCAAGTCAAGGGTCGTATATACTGACCCAATAGCATATCTTGAAAACTAGAGCCAATCAACAATTTTAAGCATCATTTTCATTCTCAGTGACCCAGAATTAGTAAAGTTTGACTACATTTATTTCAGAAGCATTTTGGCTGTAGAGCAGTGTAATCACAATGAAGCAGCCCTTTAAAAAAATCCTGAAATTTCACAGGATACATAAGACTCTCGCGAAGTTTTATTGTAAGGAAAAAATATGCAAGTTAAATTAAACTACTATGCTTTTGCAATACACCTGTCATGCAGCTAAGACAAAAAAGGATTAATTTACCACTTCATGGAATAATACTTACCATTAATATAGCACTTTTCACCCATACGTCTCAAAGCACTTAATAAAGGTGAGTAAATCATTGTTCCCATTTTGCCAAAGAGGAGACAGAGGCACGGAAGTTAAGTGACTTGCCCATAGTCATGCAGCTAACGAGCAAGAGATGGGAAGAGAACACAAGCCTCCTCTGCCTGTCTACTTCAGTACATCAATTCTGTGGTTTTTTCCATAAAAAGCCTTTACCATAATCAACACATGTTAATGCTTTATATTTCTTAACAAATCAGGTAAATTGTGCATCCAGAAGTGTGGCTGTAAACAGAAGGCAAAAAACAGTCAATCAAAACAGAATAATCTGCCTTGATCAGAGAATTACATCTTTTCAAGAAAAAAAAAAAGTTTCTAAGACATTCTGCAGAGACATGTCTCTACCTAAATTAGTGTAATCCCTCCCAAAATATAGATGGGGTGTGAATCAGCAAATCATGTAAATGCTGTTGTGTATAATGGGGTATAGAAGGATAATTTGGTCCATAGTACATTATGATAGATGAATATTGTACTCAATGACAGTATTTATATAGAATGTCCTCTAAAAGAGTAGAACATTTCAAACAAGATTATTATTTTATGGACCAAATTCTGCTCTAACAGCTATCCCCCTCTATGCAGCCCCAATGAAAATCATATTTCTTACTGGAAAAGTTTGTTTTCCAAGTTATATACATTTATTGTAAAAATTTAAATGAAGATCCAGATCCATAAAGCCCAGATTTAGGTCAATCTACAAAACACCTGCTCACTTACACTACAAAGTCATTCTCACTCTCTCTCTCTCTGGCCCGCTGTATATTCAGTACACAATAAAACAGCTTCAACGGGACTGAGAGCAGCCCACATCAGAATATTCCATAGTCAAGTAATTAGGAAACACACTTGGGAAATGAGAAACCCCTGTTCAAATCCCTTTTCTTCATCAGGAAGAGGGGGGAATTGAACGAGGTCTCCTATATCCCAAGTGAGCTCCCTAACTCTGGGCTAAAAGGTAGCCAGGTGGATGAAGAGGCCTCACATATGTTTTGTATGGAGTGACACATGTGCCACTTAGGTACCTAAGTATGGACTGGTGGGAGTTATGGGATACGTGTGCTTAAGATACACAGTCAGGAACCTGTCGTGGAGTCAGGTGCCTATCTTCCTAAGAGGGGTGAGGCTTAGGAAACTCCCTCTGTTTGGCATCTGATATTGGCTAACTTACATGGTGTCTTGTCAAGCATGCCAGCTTTTATAGAGCCCATTCTTTGGTGCCTGTCTCTCCCCATGCATGGTATAAGGTGCCTAGGCCCCATCTCAGGATTTGTGGATTTCAGTGATTTCCAAGGTACCTAGAAGTTAGGTATTGTAAACACTTAAGTCCATTTATGGATCCAGGCCAAATTATTGAAATTCTTGTTTCAAACTAAATTTTTAAAAATCACATATATATATATATATATATATACACACGCGCACACACACAATGATATACATATTTTTGACTTTTTAAATTCTGACTTGAATCAAGAATTTCAAGAGTTTAGGTTTATTATATATATGGTAGAAATACCATAGCAGTTATTTGCCCTTTTGACAAACACTAGCCAAAATAATCTGATACAATAAATAATAATTTGACTTTAGAACTGTGATTTAATGAAAGTGCATTTCTGAAAATTGAGGATACATGTGAATATTTAGTTATCTGTACAAGAACCTTCCTAAGATTCCACTGACTGTAGGTTTTCACCAGTTTGCCTGTTGCAGTGGTAAGTAGAAATCTCAAATACTTGTTTCCTAATTCAAGTTGATACAATACACACTGGATTAACCTTTAAAACAAACCCTTTCTGAGTTGTAAAATGGAAAAGGGAGAAAAGGGAGAAAGGAGGGGGGGGAGAAACACCAAACCTCCCCCCAAAATAGGAAGGAACACCCCTCCCCCCCCAATATTCTAAACTGAGTTTTTTTTATTGAAAATTTCTGTGAAAATTTTCAAACAGACAAAAAATGTTTTCCCTTCCAAAACCTATAGAACAAAAATTACATCATACTCACACCTTTCACCATTTTATTTTCCATGTTTTGACCAGCTCTAGCTGGAACCATGACAACAAAATTTACATCCGAAGGAAACAGTTGCAGTCTTTACAATGATGTTTTGGCCACTACTACTTGATTCTCTTAGAGCAGCTGGGAATTTAACCCTACCCTTAATCTGCAAATTCTGACAAGTAGGTGACACATCATCTCTCAAGATAGCACCCAAACCCTTTGCCAGATCCAGATTTATTCCCCAATCTACCAGCATTACTCTCATCTCATTTGTATTACCCCAGAGTAGGAAATAGATACATGAGTCTTCAACCAGACATCTGAGATTAAGCTGTGACTTCTGTGGGGCTCCATGTGGGCCCAAGGATCTGCCCATGTGCATCACATTGCAGAACTGGGGCTTGCACCACTGGAATCGGTGGGAGGTTTGCCAATAATTTCAATAGGAGCTGGACCACAATCTCAGAGGACAAGCTGAGGCCACTTAATTTTTTCCCCCCCATTAAGGGCTTGACCCTGCAGCCCGGTATCACATGAGCATCCCAGTGAAGTCACTCAGACTAGTCCATGGAGCAAGGACTGTAGGATCAGCAAAAAGAACATCAATTCCTCCACTGGGGGGGGGGAAAGTGACTTTGGATCCTAAACGGTTGAGCCGGCCCCTTTAAGTTTTAGATAGCTGTGCTGAATTTGAGGTCCTGGATTTTTTTTGCAGTCGGAGTTATGCAGTTACCACTCATTTTGTTTGTCCTATAAATAGGCCCAGATCTCCACAGTGCTGCATTGCGTTCCTTCCACCTGTTTATTCAAAAACTGTGGTAAATAATCCGTTCTGCTTAAAATCCTCTGACACTTGCTTGGAGTGTCGTATCTTGGCAGACAGTGCTTCAAAGATATCATTCTGATCCACTGCTGTAGCAACCCTGTAAATTAATTCTTCCAAGGATTCCAAGCCTCTCAATCCAAGATTAACTCCACAGCCTGCCAGAAAAAGGGGATAAAATAAAAAGGCATTTAGAAATCGGGATTAATGTCACAATGAAATATTTGCCAATTAGCACATGAAGTAGAGTTGTTGATCTCCTTTGCTTTAAGCAATCAAAATCAAGTGTCTTATAGGTTTCACCACTAGAAATATTGATTTAAACTTGATTATATATAATCTGTTGGCAACCCTGATCCAGCAAAGCACTTAAGTATCTTCTTATGTATTTTACTGGATTGGGGCCTGTATTGTCTGCCCGAGACTGGGGGATGGAAGAGGATAAGACAACAGTAATGCTGATATGTTGCAGAAAGCAACCCAATGATCAGAGACAGATTAAGGTTTCCTGGGCCCCTGGGACAGAGCAAGCAGGGGGCTCCTCCCCATCCCTTCTGTCTGCGGTCCCACCCCCATCCCACCCCTTCTGACTGTGGCCACGCCCACAGTTCCACCCCTTTCTGCCCCTTCCCCGGGAACCCGCCCCTGTTCCTTCCAGGGTTCCCCCTCTTCCACCCACACCACAACCTGTTTGCTTCTTTCCGCCCCCTATCAACTGCGGCCCCAAGACTGGAGAAGCTCTGGCGCCATGCCACGGCCCTGGGGTCATAGCAGGAAGGGATTGTTCCTCCGGTCTCAGGGCTGCAATGGGGGTGCGGGTCCTGAGGCTTCCCCTGCCACCCTCTGCGCTTCTTCAGGGAACCAGGGTCGGGGCGCTGGGGCTTCTCCCGTCCCACCCACTGCTTCTTTTGGAGAGTGGGGTCGGGGCACTGGGAGCTTCCTCTGCTGGGGATGGAGTTGCAGGCCACTGGGGGCTTCTGCTGGGGAGGCTTCCCCCGTTCTGTGGCTTCTGTCGGGGTTGGGAGAGTGTGCTGTGGTGGTTTCCCCTGTCCTGCAGCTTCTACTGGGGATGGGGTTGGGGAGCGCGGGGACTTCCCCCGCCCCACCCGCCAGGCGACGGAAGCTGGGGGGCCCCAGTTGGTGGGGCCCAGTCCCCGTGGGCCCAGTGGCTATTCAACCACTGCTGATGATATGGCAAAGCGTTTATTTCACAATTTAGAGATATGGTAAATTCCCTGCTGCTCTCAGATGATCAACTATCAGCAGCAGTCATGGTGTATTTATAAAGATAGCAACTGTTTCTTCCAGATACAGATCTTGTCTCCATGATTCATGCCTCAAGATTAGACTACACAGTGCATTTTACATGGGGCTATATTTTAAAGCCATTGGGAAATGATTGAAAATCTGTAGTAATATCTGACTCTCAGGCTCTTGCCCATTTGTAATCATTCATATTTACTTCTATAGCAGAGCTAAAGACAGAGCTAGCTTGCTAGAAGCTACATGTAGGCCATAAAACAAGTTTACTACATCATTATTTAATTTAATTTAATTCCAATTTAAGATCATTCAATGTTATTGCAAGATCCATTTAAGCTTTCTAGATCCCTTAGTTTTTATTCAAATTTAGTTTTAGGAATTGCTAGTATGTCCAAGAAATTAATTTTAGTTTGTATCTTTTGCATACAAAGACAAACAAACAATCTCAAATATTTTGAGGTTGAAATAGGATTCAAATGGACCTTACTGATAAGTATGTTTAAATTTTCTCATTTCTAGCCAGAAGCAATCTTGTACATAGTTGGCATGATCAATCCGTTAATGAAACATCCATGGAATCCTGCATAGTTGGAATCACAGTCAGACGGAAAACAAATTGAAGATAAACATGGATAACTTCTTAAACGATTCTCTGTTGCTCTAGTTATAACAGATAGTTTTGTAGTTCTGAAATTACACTTTTAAGGTAGACTCCAAGGTCAAGGCTGGTGAGGAGCAACAGTGATTTTTTCATAGCTTCCTAGATTACAAGCCCAGAAGGGACTACTGTGATCATCTAGTCTGCTCTCCTGTATATCACAGGCTATAAAATTTCCCTGAATTAATTCCTGTTTGAACTAGAGCATATCTTTTAGAAAGGCACCCAATCCTGATTTTAAAACTGCCAGTGATAGAGAATCCACCCCAACCCTTGGTAAACTGTTCCAATGGTTAATTACCCTCACTATTACCTTGTGGGAAACTATCTGACCTTGATTTGCTTGTTACTTCAGCTAACTGAGATACTGTTTGACTGTTCTAAAGTCCGTATAATTCTACCACTGCTTACCTTCATAGGAGCAACCAGATTGCTCAATCACTGATACTGAATAATAGTGGTCATTGTCTCATTTTGTGTACACAGGATGTTTTTTCTCCTTTCTACCTTCTATTGTGGTGTTATGCTTACAAATCTGTAACGTAAATTCCAACTCACCAGTGTCGAAATTCAGCACTCTGGCTGCTTCTCCTTCCACAGTGACCACTACATTGTCCCCCTCAATGAAGGCTGCTGTTACCCTCCTATGAGAAAGCATGATCTCAAAGAGTCTTCTACTACACTGGACATGATGGAGAGTCAATTCATTCACCCTGGGTTCAATATCCATCTTGTAGGCATTGAAAGATTGGTGGAATATGTTCTTCATTATCTAAAAACCAACAAAGTGACTAGTGAAAGGTAACAATCTTAATTGCAAACCCCCAAACCTTAGGGCCCCCTCTCTCAAGGCAGCAAAAACTTATGCACATGCTTAATTTTACACATGAATAAGGCTACCTTCAGAGGACATGGAAGTCACAGAATCCCTGACTTCTAGAGACCTCCCTGACATTCTCTGCTTCAGCCCCAGGGGCTGCAGGATTCTGGAGCTGGCAGCCAGCAGGGCCCTGGCAGGGTTCCAGTGACAGGTGACAGACTCCTGAGGGGGCCCTCCTCAGGGTTCTAGCAACAGACGACAGCCTTGCACGGGGGGGGGTGATGCCTCGGGCAAGTGGCTGGGGGTGTCCCATTTTTTCCCAGCCAATGTGGGTGGAGCGCCCCACCCAGCTGCAGATGGCAGAGAGGGAACCCGGCAGTTCCCAGCCACCACGCGGGCAGGGGAAAACAGGGTCGCAGCAGCAAAAGTCACAGACAGGTCACAGCTTCCATGAATTTTTGTTTATTGCCCATGATTTGTCCGTGACTTTTACTAAAAATTACTATGACAAAATCTTAGCCTTACACATGAATAGTCCAAATGACTTCAAAAAAGTTAAGAACATGGGGAAGAGTTTGCAGGTTGGGGGCCCCTGAGGTTCCTCAGGGAAGGGACTGCATCATTTTTGCTTCTGTATAACCCTTAGCAAAATGGGTTCTCAGTAGGCCTTTACTCCATGTTTATTCCAGGAGTTCCTAATAATAAACTACTAAAAATGGAATGGGAAGGGTGATTACCAGCCCCTTTAGAAAGGAGGATGGAGTTGAACATTAACTACAAAAATGAAAACAAATGAAGCTTTCACTGTGAAGGCTTTAAAACGGGGGTTAGATAATTAGTTAATTACAGAGGAGAAATCAAGGAGATGGAGCATAAGTAAAAGGAAGTAAAAAAAATCATTAACATTGTTTATGAATATTAATCACAAGCACTCTTTCTTCATCAAATGAGCCATCACTAGCAGCAATCTTCACTCCTGATCAATGCTATCCTTAGTTTCTGTACACTGATAACAATACAAACAACCCCCATGCATGACACTGTTCCTTTACTTCTAAGATCTAAATGTGTCTCTTAAAAGAAAGCAGAATGCTGTGTTCAAAGGATGTTCTATGCCTATGTTCAAACAACGATTTGATTTGGTCTTTCTTGCTTGCTTAAACCATTTGCTATGTAAGGAACTGGATATCAGAAGAAGCTTTGCTTACTTTTTGCAAATATCGGATGCTAAGTCCAGGTTCCCACAGGTTGCATGGCAATGTATGGTTATTACTAAAATGAGTGTGGGGTGGGGGAAAATCCAGGAAATTTCATGATATGGAATAATATCACTACACTTTCCCCCGAAACTGAATTATCCTCAGTTACATGTACAAACTTGAATCAAAAGAATCAATTCACTTATAAGAGGCTTCCACCCCCACCCCTCCCACCTCCAACACACACAAACCGGTGATCATCAGCTGGCTTTTCTAACAAACCAATTTCTTAGCACAAAAATTGTGACTCATGAAAAAATGAATAGCAAGAAAATAGGCCATAATTTTTTGAGCAAAATGAAGCCATGACTACAACACAAAAGGCAAGGAAGCTACATAACTGTTATTGTTAACTACAGGGGGAGAAAAAAAGGAATACTAACACCAGAAGATAGCATCACAATGCTCAACACTTACATAGCACTTCCCATCAATAGCTTGGACTGATCCTTTATCAGTAATGTCAACACTATTTTTGTCATATTTTCAGTAGGAACAAGATAAGTCCCAACCCTATAAACCCTTATTCATGTAAATTAATACTTATTCATACAATAGTTCCATTGAAGTCAATGAGACACTACTCCCATTAGTAATCCTTACTTATGTGTGTCAAAGTTGAAGGGTGCAGCCCTAGTCAATCCTAACACCACTCCCATAGAGTACAAGTCATGGGTGTGATTCAGCAATGTGCTTAAGTTCCTGTCAAGTCTGTTAAAGCACGTGCTCAAGTGATTTGTTGTTTCAAGGCCATGAATCCCATTTTGCAGAAGCTGAGATCCTGGAATTAAGTGACTTGGCCAAGGCTATGCAACGAGTCAGCAGCAGAGCTGAAAATATAACTCCAGAGTTCCTGGCTCCAAATCAGCCAGTCAGCACTCAGATTCCCCCCAAGTTCTGAATCACACTTGTTTTGCTAAGCAGCTGCCAGAATGCTAGGGATTCTTTATGGCTAGGGAGATGGTCCTTTTTGCTATTGGATAGAGATGTCTATAGTTTGTTCACAGAATTGGCAAAACCATAGAGAACATTTATATTTTTAGTGGATTTCTGTAAAATGAAAGGAATTGACCATTTCAGCTGATGTTTTTGCTAATAAAAGTCCCAGTCCTGTCTCCTCCACAAAGAAATATAGCTGATTTTCCATGTAATGGGGGGGGGGGGGGAAGTGGGAAAGACTGCTAACTTTTCTCTTCAGGCTTCACCTCTACTTTAGGTTCTACCTTGTTTTGGGCGGGTTCTTGATTTCCTAATGGATTATTGATCCAGCTAGCATGTAGCAGTGAAGTATATCAACCTGTTAGAGTACCTGATGTTTCTTGAAGTTGCATTTTTGCATAGTTATTTAGTAACTTCAAACTCACTCACTTGCAGTGGGAAACTGGACATCCCTTCCCCCCTCTTGAACCTCATGATTCTTCACTTTTCTTTCTTCTGTCATTCAGCCTGGCTATAAAGAGTTAAACTATCTTATTGTCAGACGTAACTGTGGTCCCTTCACTAAGGATAGAGCCACACTGGAAAAAACAACTACCATCCTCCAGTAGTGAATCTCAGAGCTCGAGTCTACAGACTTGGGCTCACAGTACAGCACTAAAAGTAGCCAGGTAGACGTTCCATAGCAAGGCGGAACTTGGGCTCTAAAGCTTTGGAAGTATGGTGGGCTTCCAAGCCCGACTGCCAGCCTGAGCACAGCATCTACATGGCTAGTCTTAGCATTGTGACATGAGCCTCAGTCTGTAGACCCAGGCTCTGAAACTCACGGCTATGGGTTTTTTTGTTTATTTGTTTGTTTCTTGTAGTGTAGAGATACCCAAAGATGAGCTTCCCAGTTCACTTCACCATAGCATCTGCCAGTGGATAAATGCTGGGAGTTTTATCCTTAGTAATGGTCATTTATAGCCAAGCTCCTTAAACCAGGACCCTGAAATTGTGACAGAGCGTGTTTAGCCTAAGGCTCACTCACCACTCTGTGCACTTGGCAAGTGTCACCTCTGGGACAAACCGAGGAGATAATTGTTTAAGGACTGGTTGATTAACCAAATAACAAGGTGATTCAGCTTAAGCAGGGCCAGAGAAACTGAGGATCTCAGGCAGGTAAGAGTCCCTCACCATCCCCCATGTCTAAGAGAAGGTAAAAGCCTGGGGAACAAGGACTTGGACAAGTCTACACTACAAAATAGTCGACCTAAGTTATGTCAACATACAGCCACCACAGTAATAAAATTGCTTTTGCATGTCCACACTACGGTGGCTTGCGCCCTCAACAGGAGCTCATGCACTGATTTAACTGTCAGTGTGGAGCATCGTGGGATGGCTTCTGAAAGGCAGCAACAGGCGATGTAAGCAACATAGCGTCTGCACTGACACTGCGTTGACCCAACTACACTGACCTAAGCACTATGCCTCTTGCGGAGGTGGAGTTATTAAGTCGGTGTAGTGGGCAAGTCACATCGGTGGGAGCTACATTTTAGTGTAGATGCTTACAGAGTTAGGTCGACATAAGGCAGCTTACATCAACCCTAATTCTTTAGTGTAGACCAGGCCTCATGTTATATAGCATAATGGAAATAAAGTACATGGTATCGAACTTGCCACAGGTGTGGGTAAGGACTGTATGCAGCAAGGAATCCAGGGTGAGGGAGACCTGCCCTGTGACAGCAACATTACATTTATTTTTAAAATGGGTTAACATAGTAGAACAGTCTCCTTTCAGATATTCTGGAGATACCCATAATGTTATCAGAGAGCTCAGTTAATTATTTTCTAGCTGAACGTGATTAAGGTACTAGAAAAATGGGAGCCGTTAACAGTACAGTCATTATCTGGGCTGGACTTTTAACTGGTTGCCTCATTTTCAAGCTATTGCAGTATCCTAATTTCCATGCTACCGATAAAGGGGGAGGATTTTAGATTTTATCTGCATCATCAAAACTGCATACCAGCTTTGTGGAGGTGTGGAGTGGGACAGGAAAACACTGCACTTCATTTAAATAAAACAAAACAACAGAAACCAACCCTCTCTCATTGTAATTAGAAGAAAGAAGTGAACCATTCTCCAATAAAGTTAAAAGGGAGCTACAAATATTACATGCATTGAAGGGAAGTAGAAAACCTGTATTTGTGATACATGTTTTGCTTGGTTGGTTCCCCCCACCCCCACATTCATAGCAAGAGAACATGAAATGTATTTTGTCTGGCAGCACTACAGCTGGAAAATGAACAGCAGCTATATTTCAGGTTGGACGAGGTCTTCCATTCATCCTCCTTGCCCAGTTGTCAGTTTCTCATTACTTTTTGAAGTTTCCCCCTCTCTGGCTTAAGTTTCCTTAAATAATTAAAAATTCATTGCAGCAGAGGGACTAGATCCTGGCTCTCCCCCCTTGAGTGCTCAAACTTCCTCAAAGCACCAGGTTACGATGTTATTCTCAAGTTTGTGAGCTCCCTCTGGCTCAGGGAATCTTTTGTTGTTGTATCCACAGTGGAATGGCTGCAATAGGAGAGGGACCCTCTCATCAGAATATCCCATAGGCCACTGGTTAGAGCACTCACTTGAAAGAGAGCAGATCTGAATTCAAATCCCTTCCCCCCTCTAGTGGGGTGGGGGATCTGAACCAGCGGCCTCCCACATCCCAGGCGAGTATCTTAGCCTGTGGGCTAAGAATAATGAGGGAGCTCATTCTCTCCCCCAGCTTCTTGCTAAAATAGCATAGGGGCCTAACACCAAGAGAGGGTGGGTAACTTTGAGAACCCCAAGCAGAGGGAGATGCCTCCCTGCACCTAGACATAGGCACCTATCTCTGAGAGATGGGGCGGAGCTTAGCACCACACCTCACCTTGGCATCTCCCATTGGCTAGCAGAGGTTTGGAGCAGCATAGCACAGTGGCTTTTGTGACTCTCTCCCCATTAATTGTATAATGAGAGGAGCTTAGGAACCTTACCCAGGCTCTGTGAATCCCAGCGATTTTCTAGGTATCGTGATGCTCCCAGTAACCGTGCCCAAGTTTCTTTGTGAATCTAGCCCCCTGTCTTCACACACAGAGAACCAGATTAAAATCAGGCAACAACCCAAAGATCAATTATGTACAAACCAATAGAAAGATCACTAATGAGAAGCAGATACCAGTCACAGGGGGCATGATTTTGCATTTATCTGGAAGCATACAGCATGTTTGCTTTAAACATATCTATCAATAAGAAAACAAATGTACTTTAATAAAGAACAGTGAATTGTCCACATTTATCTAATATATCAAGCAAAGGGCATAAAGTAATTCTATTAGGGAACCAGTTTATTTCCTTAACTTTTTTTTCTTAAGCATACTAGTACTGATCCTGTAATGTGCTAAGCACCCACAGCTTCCATTGACTACAATAGGAGCACTGGAAACTGATCTTGGAGCGGAGTCAGAATTTCTTGCCATGTCCCTGGTCCTTCGTTTTTATGATGGGTTGAACCAACCTACTTTCCAGATTTCAACAGCCCTGTAGATTGTGCAGAGTAGGATTAAAAGCTGGGTTGGGATTTGGATAAGGTTCATTTAATTGTTTCCCTTCCAAAGGGGGGAGGGATAGCTCAGTGGTTTGAGCATTGGCCTGCTAAATCCAGGGTTATGACCTCAATCCTTGAGGGAGCCATTTAGGGATCTGAGGCAAAAAAATTGGTCCTGCCTAGTGAAGGCAGGGGACTGGACTTGATGACCTTTCAAGGTTCCTTCCAGTTCTATGAGATAGGTATATCTCCATATATTAAAGTGATACACTGGCTCACAAAGAGCAAACTAAACATCTGTACTCAAAAATGCTTAATATAAGAAAGACTCATTCTTAACTTTTTAATTTGACAAACAATGAATAAATTACTCAACTGCCTGGTTAATGTTCTCCATCTGAGCTCAATGCAGCATGGTAAATAGACATGCATAGCTGGAGATTTATGGTCTGTCCTTGCCAATAGATAAAGAGCAGAAGTTACTGGTTAAATGCAGACAAGACTTTTGTTCTTTCGAGGGCTCCCTTGAGATTGAGGGTGTTTGTCGCAAATTTGTTGCTACTGTAACATATTTTAATTGTGAAACTGCTTATCTGAGGACTTTCTCCATAGAATAAATTCCATTGGCCAACCCCGAAGTTCCTATTTTAAATAAAGAAACCAAGCTCTTCTCTCTGGGGGGGGGGGGAGGATAGGTGAAATTTTAAGGATCTAGGGCTGTGTGATTTTTAATAAAATTGGCAATACTTTTTTTTTTGGCTCTTTAACTTTTCCAGAAGCACTGTTTATCGAAGGCCATTGGCTCCAGTCTTGGTCCTTGGCCTGGCCACTTTGCACAGCTCAAACAGAACAAAGGAGCCCTAAAGGGAAACCTTTACTCCGTGTAGGGGGCAGAGGAGGGAGGCCAAGGTCATGGCTAGAAGTAGACGGGGACAGGGCTGCAGTGCATGGCACTCTTCCCAATACTGCTTGTGGGGCTGCTGCTGCTGCCAGTGTAACACAGAACAGCCTGACCACCTGCCCTTTGAAAATCAAAATGTCTTAACTTGGGCATCCAAAAATTCAGGAATCCATAATCACTAGCCACATTTGAAAATTAGGCCAGTACATAAAGCTTGTGTGTTCAGAACCTCAGCTCCCAATTTAACTGTCAATCAGGAGCTTTGCCTCATTACCCCAGTCTTTTTCAGTGAGAACCTGGAAGCTTTAGCCAAGAATTGACTATTTCCCTGGTAGGTTTTATAGAGCCTGTTCACATACCGGATTATTTGTAGACAGAGATTGATGCTGCTTGCTGGACTGCTGATCACCAATTCCTTGGATATTTAATTTAATTTAATTTCCAGAAGAATCTCTGGTGCCAGAATGCTAAAATTATTGAAACTGCACTTGGAGAAATTGTATCATTTTGGGGGAAAAGGAAAGGGTGTTCATGCAGGGGGTAACATTACCTGCTAAGCTACTGAAGCTATGTGGTCACATGGCTGGCTTTATAGTAGAGTGTTTAGAGTGGCACAGAGTAATACCCATCCTTATGTGCCATTCCATCCAAGATGCATGCCTAACTGACCTCATTGTTTCCTTCTCCTAATCTTATTTGTGTCTTCTTCCATGTGTCCTACTATGCCCAGAACTCCTTTCCTAGCCTGTTCTGACATGTGTCCAGCCGTGTCTCCTTAAAACACACTTCTTCTGTGAAGTCTATAAACCCTCATCCTCTCCATAAAGAAGTGTTATTAAAAAAGAAAGACAACTGAACAAAAGATAATTACTCTACACCATGGTAAATAAGCCAAAATGGTCAGACTTCCTGGCATTCTGATCTTTAGTAAATACTAAGATTAAAGAATAGAGAGTAATTGTATTCCTTAATATTCATGTGTTTCAGGGCATGGACAAAATTGTCAGATCACCAGTGTTTATGAAAACTAGTATGCACCACTCTGATCAATATGTACCACTCAAACAAGATTAAAAACACATGTAATTCCTAAGGCTAAAATTAGCTCTGATGTCCTATACTCATAATTCATGGTTAATGAATAGTTCTATCATCAACATTGGTATTTTATAGAAAAGCAATTATGTTAAAAAATGGTGGTATCAAAACAGACAACTTATGTTACAACAATAAGCTAACTAGTCACAGTATTCAGCCCAAATATCAAAAGTGTCTTTGTTGCTCTGAGGCTAAATGCAAGGTTTTGTTTTGTTTTTGAGTACTTACCAAGCCACTATACATTGATAAGTGGTAGAAATGAACTGTTGACTTTTTGTAGCAGATGCTTGCGTCACTCACAAAGAACATAGTGATTTTATTCAAAAAATTCTAGAGTTCAGTAAACAAAGAATGATAAAAGATTATTTAGAAGATGGTAGGTCTGCAGAATTGTTTTTCCTGTTAACCTTTAACAATAATTTCACCTTGTATAAGATATTCATTGTGTTCAGATCAAACATATTATTCAATTACAAAAGGTAACTAGCTTAGAACTTGTTCTAATCTCTTCCGGGTGCAAAATCTTATCTTCTTCGCAACTGTATCTGCCTAACATTTTGCAAAGCAAAGTTGTTTGCTGTTGAGAATAATCTCCAGCATTCTTCTCTGAAAAGGCTCATTCTATGCTAAGATTCACTCAGCACAACAGACAATTGCCACTTAAGTGGTAACTAAGTAACCACATGCTCATTTCCTTGATCTGGCAGGTTAGTAACCTAGCACAAGACTATTTATGAAGATGACTCACCAGTATGACTATTAAACGCTGATGATATGTAGAAGAAAAGGTATTATTTAGATATAGAAAAAAAGTCAAAAGGAAAGCACAATATTACTACAAAATAAAAATAAAACCCTATCCTGTGCATTTCAAATAGCCATATTGTGAATGGGGACAGAGGGAAGGAAAAATCCTTGCTAAACTGCTGTGAAGAAAACTATTTCTAATGTATATATTATATCAAATAGTGTTGTATTTTGTCAAAGGCTGACTCTGCTGTGATAAGTCATGCAGTAACAGGGCTCATACAATGATAGGGCACCAGAAACAGGAAAGAATAAAGAACAAAACTGCGAGGAAGGCATTTCAAATTGAGGATTGTGGTGTGCATTTTCAATACTCATTCTACTCCCCCCTTCACCCACCTGTTATATCTTTCCTTTCTCCAGTAACGTATGCTGGAACTGCAGAAACTAGTAATGCTGCTACTAGTAAAGCAGGATCCTGCAACATAGTAGGGTTAGGTGTGCCTACTCAGAGTAGTTAGACTCAAAGACTCTAACTCAGGCCAGAAGGGACCATCATGATTATCTAGTCTGACTTCCTGCACATTGCAGGCCACAGAACCTCACCCACCCACTCCTGTAATTGACCCCTCACCTCTGGCTGAGTTACTGAGTCCTCAAAACATGATTTACAGAGAATCTACCATTTACTCTAGTTTAAACCTGCAAGTGACCTTTGCCCCATGCTGCAGAGAAAGGCAAAAACAAAACAAACAACAACAAAAATCAGCCTCTCTGCCAATCTGTTTTTAAATTGTAGCTATCTAATCCAGGGGTGGGCAAACTTTTTGGCCTGAGGGCCACATTGGGTTTCCAAAATTGTATGGATGGCCGGTTAGGGGAGGCTGTGCCTCTTCAAACAGCCAGGCATGGCCCGGCCAACGCCCCCATCCAACCCCCTGCTTCTTGCCCCCTGACAGCCCCCCCCCCAGGACTCCTGCTCCAACCCCCCCCCACTCCCTGTCCCCTGACTGCCCCCACCGTGCCGTCCAACCCCTCCTCTCATTCCTGACCCCCCCCGACCTCTGCCCCATCCAACCACCCCTTCTCCCTGACCGCCCCCTGAACCCCTGCCCCGACTGCCTCCCGCTGCCCCATCCAACCTCCCCCACCTCCTTCCTGACTGCCCCCCGGGACTCCTATCCACACCCTGCCCCCTGACCACCACCCCAAACTCCCCTGCCCCCTTACCGCGCTGCCTGGAGCACCGGTGACTGACAGTGCTACAGCCGCGCCGCCCAGAGCACCAGGACAGGCAGCCGCACCGCCCTGCTGGAGCCAGTCACATCACCGCACAGCACAGAGCACCAGGTCAGGCCGCAGCTCTGCAGCTGCGCTGCCCCAGGAGCTCGCAGCCCCGCCACCCAGAGCGTTGCGCCGGTGGCGCAGTGAGCTGAGGCTGCGGGGGAGGGAGAACAGCAGGGGAGGAGCCGAGGGCTCAGGGGCCAGGCAGGAGGGTACTGTGGGCCGGATGTGGCCCATGGGCCGTAGTTTGCCCACCTCTGATCCAATCTGTACATTTTCAGAATGATTGCACTCTATACTGTATGTTTAACGTGGATTGCACTAACAAAATATTTGGTTTGGAAAAATCTAGGGCCCAATTCTAGATGTCATTTATACTGGTGAAAAAACTTACTTCAATGGTGGCATTACCCTTGTTCCTGATTTACACTACTAAGAGTGAGATCAGAATCAGGCCTTTTGTGTTAAGCAATGTGGGCAAGTTAAACAAAGAAGGATCATAAGCCCTTCTGTGAAGTGCCCAACAGAGGTTCTTTTAGCTGACAGGCTGACTGTACATTGAGTAGGGCTTTAAAAAAAAAAAAAAAAAAAGCTGAACAAAAACCCTTTGCCTCTCTTTTCCTCCACTCCATCTCTGATTCCAACCTGCTGCTTCTTGTGCCATCTCAGTCACGTCTTCTGGCTGCAATCCTATCTTTCTCTCACTAGCAAGACCCTGGGGATGTACGTGTTACAAACATCCACTTGTATAACAGCATAGCACCCTCTCTGAATAAAACTTGTTTTAAAGATGCTTTATCAATGAGTGCAGAATGTTCGGCTGCTTGGACACGTGACAGTGTTGAGCATTTTAGACATGTCTCTAAGTCTGTAGAAAAGGTGACAAACTGAAAAAAGGGACACATTTAAATTCAACTTGTAGTCATTCATATCACCCTTGAACTACAGAAACAAAGTACACCATGAAGACCTTTATGCAATTGCCATTTGTAACCGAGTCATGGTCAAACCACCCTCAGCTGGTGCTCAGATACCATGTGGCTGGTTGTCTTATTATAACCCAGATAAATTAGCATAGTATCCTTAAATCATGCAATTGCGGGGGAAAGCACAACAGCATGGGTTAATTCTAGGCCTCTATATTGTCAAGAATTGTGTAAGATATCAACCAGGTCCTTTTAAAGTCAATGGGCTTCACCCTTGCAGAACTGGAAATGGTACCCCAGAGGCTCAGCCTTAACCTTAAATTGCCACTTGAATAAAAAGATATTTAATACCACTACTCCCAACTCCTGTCCCTGAAGCATTCCACTGGATACTTCTTAGTTGTTTATTGCCTTGTTTATGGTCTTTTGGCCAGTTTTTGATTCTGATTCAAAAACAATTTGAACTAGTTTCAAATAAAGCTTCATGAGACACTATCAAACACGTTAGTAAAGTCTAGCTATATTAGATCAATTGCATTCTCCATCTATTTTGCAACACCATGAACAAATTTAAAAAGCAGTCGCATTTGCTTAGCCTGCTAATGGGTTGTTTAGCTGATCCAGTGAGACCACAAGGAGTTATAGAAATGTATGTTAAAGGTTAAATTGTGTTTAATTTCAGATATAAGACAGGAGCCTGAAAAGCATATTGCAAACTTTTCACTGAATGACGTGTCCACATAGGACCAGATTTTCAGAGAGGCTCAAGATGTTGGGTACTGAGTGCTTTTGAAACGCTGATTGTGGGTGCTGAGCACTCAAAAAAATCTGGTCATAAAGTAGAGCTGGACAACAAGATTTGTTCATTTGTTTGCCATTTCAAAAAGCCACCCACAGTTTCCTTCTGATTTTGAACATTTTTAAACTATTTGATTAAGAAAATTAAAAAAGAAATTTTGAACCAAAATCTACATCAATTTTTTGGATTTTTTAAAAAAAATCTAGAACAATTTGGTGAAGTCAACATTAATTCATAAAATAATTTGGTGGCACGGACTGCATCTTTTGCTGAAAATTCCACCCAGCTCTAGTAATGATTTTCTTGAAAATCTGGCCCTTGCTCCACAAGATGTTTGCACTGATGCTTTAATTTCTCTCACTGAACCTGAACCTGAGTTTGTTTTTCAAGAGAGATTGAAGGGGAAAGCTACTCCCAAAAAAGGCTGCACTTACCCAGCCTTTTAAAATGAAAAATAGATCTTTGAAGAATAGTGGTTTACAATGTACCCTCATTGCTCACATTTCAATTGCTTTTCTTGGCACAACCTATGTATACACAGGGACCTCCATTCCCTAGTTGGATGGAATCCAGCATTTTAAATCTGTGATTAAACTCGTAAAAACTTCATGTTTACTGGATCTCTGGTGGCATGAGCTCTGAAACCCTGTTAATAATGCCTTCAGCACACACTTGTGTTCCTGTGCTAGGCATGGTACTCACACAGACTTCTTCTGCAATACATATTCTCTTTATGTTCTAAAGGCTCAAAAACGTTAGACATGACAGTGGTAAAAAACAGAGCTCATTCCTACTCACTAAAAGCAGTGAGTAATTTGTGTCTGGGCTTGCTGAGCCAATTCTGAAAGTAAAAAAATTGCTTGAGCCCCAGCACTTCTTTCATAACAAATTAAGCACTGACTAAAGGCCAGGTTGCTGCATGTTTTTCACAGAATATGTTGGACTCTGATAACACGTGTGACTTTTTGTGAGCTCAGTTTGATTTCCTCCCTCTTTATTAATGGTTCAGTTGAGTCTTGACCCTACACAGCTGTGCGGGTGAGTAAGGAGTCCACACACTTCTGTGTATCCATGTAGGACTTCCTTGGATTGTGGCTCTGGGCACAGGGAGGAGAGCAGAAGTTAAGCACCTGATACACCTCCCCTGAGCAAGAAGGTGGGAACGGGAGAGCCAAGACTCCATCTTCCCCAATGCGCTAGCCAGCAGACCTGGCTGACTGCAGTAGAAATCCTACTGCACTGCCAGCTTAATATGCTACACCTTGGAAAAGAGTGTAGTAGTAAGTTACCCTCACCACCACTAAAGCAAAGCGGTAAAAGGGAAGGAATTGTTACTCTGTGGCACAACTCCTTCTCAGCTGCACTGCCCTGGCAGGGCCACTATGTGCCACCCCTTACTTAGGATTGAGCCGAATGTATGGGATTGCCCCTAGCATGTATGTTCCCATCAGTTGCTGTGGGATTCATATGGATAAACCTCATTAATGCTAATAGGTAGAGCTAGCCAAAGAATGACAATTGAGTTTTGGCACAACTTTCTGAGGTTTTGAAGTTTGTTTTGTTTTCATGAGAAATGAAAAATCATCTTTTTTTTTTTTTTGGTTAAAAGGCATTGTGTTGAAAAGGTGTCTCTGGGGAAGTCACCAGAGACTTCACTGTAGACCTCAGAAACCTTCCCAAGAAAAGCTTACTCAAAATGGATGCATCTTCATAAACCATTTCAGCTTTGATGAAACAATTATTCAACAACAACAAAAACTTCACTGACAACGTTCTCACCAGCTCTGCTCTGAGGAGTGTAATGGGGCAGGCTCCGTCACCATTCTCACATACTGGACAGAGCTTGAGAGGTTTCTGGGGGAAGTGACAACTTTGTGTGATTTATTTACATTCCCATCACCAAACACCAAGACAGCTCTGTGCAGCAATATTTACAGTGCTTTTCTACTGTTGGCCCTTTCCCACAGGGCCAAGGAAGAACACAGCTCTCCATTTCTTGAGCTGTCTGAACACACTCCACACAGCTAGCCTGTCCGCACTCCTCCCACTTCCTGTGTCTTGTATATCCCCCGCAGCTGATGGGCTAATTGGTTTATCAGCCCTCCCAGCCTATTCAGCTAATTAGCTTGCATATCCTGAATCAGCCTTTTCCTGGGGAGCTGACTGATGCCTAAGTGATCACAGTGCTGGTTCCATTGCTAGCTTCCAGCACTCTGTCATAAGGAGATACCCATGAAAGTATCAAAAACACAGTGAATATTTCTGAAGAGCTATAGTCTCTCACAGCCTCAGAGAAGCAGCAAACCTTAGCTGACTTAGAGTATATCTACACTGCAGCTGGGACCATGCCTCCCAGGCCCAGCCCACATAGACAGACACGCTAGTTCTACTTGAGCTAGCATGCTAAGCATAGCAGTATGGATGTTGGGTACAGGTGGTGGTGCGAGCTAGCCTTTAGAGCAGAGGTGGCCCGCAGGCCACATCCGGCCTGCAGGACCCTCCTGCCCGGCCCCTGAGCCCTCGGCCCCTCCCCTGCTGTTCTCCCTCCCCCACAGCCTCAGCTCACTGCGCCGCCGGCGCAACGCTCTGGGCGGCGGGGCTGTGAGCTCCTGGGGCAGCGCAGCTGCAGAGCCGCGGCCTGACCTGGTGCTCTGTGCTGTGTGGTGACGTGACTGGCTCTGCCCGTCCTGGTACTCTGGGCGGCGCGGCTGTAGCGCCGCCAGCCACCAGTGCTCCAGGCAGCGCGGTAAGGGGGCAGGGGAGTTTGGGGTGGTGGTCAGGGGGCGGGGGTGTGGATAGGGGTTGGGGCAGTCAGAGGGCGGGGAACATGGGGGCAGGGGTCCCGGGGAGGCAGTCAGGAAGGAGAGGAGGGGTTGGATGGGGCAGCGGGGGGCAGTCAGGGTCAGGGGTTCCGGGGGCGGTCAGGGAGAAGGGGTGGCTGGATGGGGCAGAGGTCCTGGAGGGGCAGTCAGGAGTGAGAGGAGGGATTGGATGGGGCGGCAGGGGGACAGTCGGGGGGGGCAGTCAGGGGACTGGGAGTGGGGGTGGTGGATGGGATAGGAGTTTCAGGGGGCAAGAAGCGGGGGGGGTCAGATAGGGGGCATTGGCAGGGCCACGCCTGACGGTTTGGGGCAGCACAGCCTCCCCTAACCAGCCCTCCATACAATTTTGGAAACCCGATGTGGCCCTCAGGCCAAAAAGTTTGCCTGCCCCTGCTTTAGTGTACAAGCCAGCCTGCTCCCCTGGGGTCCTTGTTCAGGTAGCTAGCCCATGTCACAATGTTCACACTGCTATTTTGGGCATGCTAGAGCAGAGCTAGCATGTGTCTGTCTACCTTGACTAGGAGGCACAGTCCCAACTGCAGTGCAGACATACCTTAGGTACCCAGGTATAGATTGTTTCCCATATTGCTCATGAGAAAGAAGCAGCTTTAACTGAGTGTCCAGTCTTTGCGACTGAAACCTCAACTCTTTGCATAGTGGCTACAGCCAAGAACGTGTGCATCCAACCATATGTTCTGGGCCAACTTTCTGCAACTGAACAAAACTCCAGTTGACATAAATGAAAGTTTTGCTTGAATAAGGGCTACATAATTTTGCTCGGTGTTACCAAATTTAAAACATTGAAAAATAATACTCTTCTCAAAGAGTTTCCTGGCCCTTTGAAAAACGATAGTTCTGAATACTCACTGAGGAATTGAGAGTATGCCGTAGAAATCTAACAACTTTGGAATCAGAAGCTGGACATGCCAAAGCCATGTATCGATTACGGAATGTCCCATAGATTTTCAGATGAAATCCTGGCTTCAGAGATTCCTTACCCGTGGAAGATATATCCATTCCATAAGCAGAGAGATCAAAATATAGACTGTGAGCACGGATCTCTGGAGTTGGCACCTATAAAGTGCAAAAAAAGGGAAAAATAATTAAGGGCTAATCTAACTAATGTGTTCATTTCACAGATTCTACCTGATGACCCTCACATGGGCTGCCTTGCAATGAATTAAATATTTAGAGAGTGAGGTTTTGTTTCCGGATAAGAAGAATTCAGAAAGTTACCCTGTGCATTTGCATTGCCATTTCATTTCCTTCCCGTGTTGTTCTAGATCAGGGGTCAGCAACCTCTGGCACGCGGCTCACCAGGGTAAGCACCCAGGCGGGCTGGGCCGGTTTGTTTACCTGCCACGTCCGCAGGTTCGGCCGATTGCGGCTCCCACTGGCCGCGGTTCGCCGCTCCAGGCCAATGGGGGCGGCAGGAAGCGGCACGGGCCGAGAGATGTGCTGGCCGAGGCTTCCCGTCGCCCCCAATGGCCTGGAGCGGTGAACCGCGGCCAGTGGGAGCCGCGATCGGCCAAACCTACGGACGCAGCAGGTAAACAAACCGGCCCGGCCCACCAGGGTGCTTAGCCTGGTGAGCCGCATGCCAGAGGTTGTCGACCCCTGTTCTAGATGATTTTTCTTCATGCTGAAGGCTGAGAAAATAACATCTCTGGGATACTAGTATATCGTGTTTTCAGCACAGTGAAATTGCACTAAGAACTCTAAAAGCAAACTGCCTTTTCCATAGGAACACCGCATGGTCCAGTGGACTGGGCACTGGTTCACTCATGAGATCAAGGAACTTGATTCTACTCGTGATTCTGACATTGCCTTGTTGTGTGATCTTGTGCGGGCCATGAAACCCCTGTGCCTCAGTTTCCCCATCTGTTAGTAGGAATAATGATACTTTATTCTTTTGTAAAATGCTTGGAAAGTTACACATAAGGGCAAAATATTCTTAGAGAATAATTTTTCAATAAGGCTGTGGGGGTGGTACTTTTGTGTTATTAGAAATAAACTGCCTCAGAAAAAGGAAAAATCTCTCTGGACATCATATAAAATGCAGATTTAATTGCAACATTTTTAATTAACTGAACATGTTTATAATTTATAAGGCAGACAGTTATTTGAAGCTGCCCAGGCACTTTTGCTGTGTCAGAATTCTTAGGGGGAAAAAAGAGACCATAAAATTCCAACATGACTTGTGGCAATCGTAAATTACAAACAGACATATCTTATACTATACATGTACAGGAAATTAATTTCGCATTCAAAGACGAATCCATTGATCTGCAGGACCCAGATACATTACAATTTGTCCCACATAATAATGCGAAGAAAAAAAGTTCTGCTTGTGTTAAGACTATTGTAACTTGAGATCGTTCAATAGAGCCAGTTTTGTCAAATAGCCAGTCTTTGTTCCATATATTTCAGCTTGCTACTACAGCACCAAGTTCTTCAGCCTTTACTCACAAGTGTAAAGTATTTGTTAAGGTGGGTAAGTAAAGTCTGATGTAGTCTGCTCCAGCTCAGTGTGGCCAAACCATAGCATGGGCTAGTGAGAGGAGAACTATGGACCAGAGTATGGCTTTCTTTCAGCCTCTTTGGAGCTATCCAGCTGTGGAGCCTCCTTGTATGTTCCACCCTCTCCTGAGCACCCCTGTAAAGGTCTGCTCCACTCTAGCACTATAGAAACATTAGAGATAAATCCCTATGGAGACTCTTATTGCTTATTGCTAGTTTTAATATGGTTGTTTTCTACTCCTTTGGAAAATTATTTAAATACGTCACTACTAAAGATGTATTTTCTTATCCTGTCTACTAGTTGCGGATGTTGGGCAAAATCGCTTCTTTATCTCTCATCATGACATTGCTCACGTGGCTAGGTATTTTTCTATATCTTCTCAGCCCTTGTCTTACACATGAATTATCACCATAACTCTCCCTTCCTCACCAAAAAGAAAGTTGGAAAAAGGCTTGAGGCCAAATCCTTCCCTCTAGTCTATGGTTCTCTACTATGTCTAGTGCTTGTGACAGGTGTGCAGAATAGGAAGTGCAGAGGACTTCAATGGACCACTCATGTTCTTAAATGAGTGTGTAAATGAGTGCAGGTCTGGGCCAAACTCATTTCACAAGCCAGCAAGTCAGATGTATCAAACAATAATGGCTTCCAGTCACTACCAATTGTATTGGAGAGCAATCTGTTACCTAAAGATTAAATTAGGGCTGTTGATTAATCGCAGTTAACTCACACGATTAACTCAAAAAATGTATCATGAATAAAAGAATTAATCGCAATTAATCACACTGTTAAACAATAAAGTACCAATTGAAATTTACTAAATATTTTTGGATGTTTTTCTACATTTTCAAATAAATCTATTTCAATTATAAACACAGAATACAAAGTGTACTGTGCTCACTTTATATTATTTTTATTACAAATATTTGCACTCTAAAAATGATAAACAAAAGAAATAGTATTTTTCAATTCACCTCATGTAAGTACTGTCGTGCAATCTCTTTATAATGAAAGTGCAATTTACAAATGTAGGGTTTTTTGTTACATAACTGCACTCAAAAACAAAACAATGTAAAATTTCAGAGCCTACAAGTCCGCTCAGTCCTACTTCTTGTTCAGCCAATCGCTAAGGTAAACAAACTTGTTTACATTTACAGGAGATAATGCTGCCCTCTTCTTATTTACAATGTCACCAGAAAGTGAGAACAGGCATTTGCATGGCACTTTTGTAGCCGACTGTGACGGGTTGGATCACAGAAACCCCCTTGGGGCTGCCAACTGATGTGCCAAGACTACTTCTGCCCCTGCTTTCCTGCCCTGGCAACTTAGGACTTCAGTGCCCTGCCTGGTTTGAGCCAGACCTACTAACCTACTGCAAACCCAGACCCAGGGACTGAACCACGTCCCCTAACGTCTGTAGTCTTAACTGAAAGCAACTTACAGAAGTGTTCCTGTCTTTAACACTCAGATGTCCAACTTCCAATGGGGTCCAAACCCCAAATAAATCCGTTCATAAATTGTTCACCCTCTATAACACTGATAGAGAGGTATGCACAGCTGTTTGCCTCCCCCCCCCCCAGGTATTAATACATACTCTGGGTTAATTAGTAAGTAAAAAGTGATTTTATTAAATACAGAAAGTAGGATTTAAGTGGTTCCAAGTAGTAACAGACAGAACAAAGTGAATTACCAAGTGAAATAAAATAAAACACGCAAATCTAAGCTTCATACAGTAATACAACTGAGTACAGATAAAATCTCACCCTGAGAGATGTTTCAATAAGTCTCTTTCACGGACTGGACGCCTTCCTAGTCTGGGCACAGTCCTTTCCCCTGGTACAGCCCTTGTTCCAGCTCAGGTGGTAGCCAGGTGATTCCTCATGATGGCTTCCCCTTTGTTCTGTTCCACCTATTTATATACATTTTGCATAAGGTGGGAATCCTTTGTCCCTCTCTGGGTTCCCACCCCCTCCTTCTTAATGGAAAAGCACCAGGTTAAAGATGGATTCCAGTTCAGGTGACATGATCACATGTCACTGTAAGACTTCATTACCCACTTGCCAGCACACATATATATAGGGAGACTTACAAGTAAAACAGAACCATCTGCAGACAATTGTCCTGGTTATGGGAGTCATCAAGATTCCAAACCACCATTAATGGCCCTCACTTTGCATAATTACAACAGGCCCTCAGAGTTATATTTCATATTTCTAGTTTCAGATATAAGAGTGGTACATTTATACAAATAGGATGACCACACTCAGTAGATTATAAGCTTTGTAATGATACCTTACAAGAGTCCTTTTGCATGAAGCATATTCCAGTTACATATATTTTCATAAAATCATATAGAGTGCAACATCACACCGACATTGCAAGATATTTATGTGCCAGATATGCTAAACATTCATATGCCCCTTCATGCTTTGGCCACCATTCCAGAGGACATGCTTCCATGCTGATGCCGCTCGTTAAATAAATAATGCATTAATTAAATTTGTGACTGAACTCCTTGGGGGAGAAGTGTATGTCCCCTGCTCTGTTTTACCCACATTCTGCCATATATTTCATGTTTTAGCAGTCTCGGATGATGACTTGGCACATGTTGTTCATTTTAAGAACACTTTCACAGCAGATTTGACAAAACACAAAGAAGGTACCAATGTGAGATTTCTAAAGATAGCTACAGCACTCGACCCAAGGTTTAAGAATCTGAAGTGCCTTCCAAAATCTGAGAGGGACGAGGTGTGGAACATGCTTTCAGAAGTCTTAAAAGAGCAACACTCCGGTGCAGAAACTACAGAACCCGAACCAACAAAAAAGACCTTCTGCTGGTGGCATCTGACTCAGATAATGAAAATGAAAATGCATCAGTCCTCACTGCTTTGGATTGTTACCGAGCAGAAGCCATCAGCAGCATGGATGCATGTCCCCTGGAATGATGCATGAAGGGAGATATGAATCTTTAGCGCATCTGGCACATAAATATCTTGCGACACTGGCTACAACAGTGCCATGAAAACACCTGTTCTCACTTTCAGGTGATATTGTAAACAAGGAGCAGGCAGGATTATCTCCTGCAAATGTAAACAAACTTGTTTGAGCGATTGGCTGAGCAAGAAGTAGGACTGAGTGGACTTGCAGGCTCTAAAATTTTATATTGTTTTATTTTTGAATGCAGGTTTTATTTGTACATAATTCTACATTTGTAAGTTCATCTTCCATGATAAAGAGATTGCATACAGTCAGGGCCAGCTCCAGCTTTTTTGCTGCCCCAAGCGGCGAAGAGAAAAACAACAACAACAAAAAGATAAAGCCGCAATCGGCGGCACTTCGGCGGCTGCTCTACCATGCCGCTTCATTCTTCGGCAGCAATTTGGCGGCCGGTCCTTCCCTCCGAGAGGGACTGAGGGACCCGCCGCCGAATTGCCACTGAAGCCCTGGACGTGCCGCCCCTTTCCATTGGCCGCCCGAAGCACCTGCTTACTGCGCTGGTGCCGGCCCTGACTACAGTACTTGTATTAAGTGAATTGAAAAGTACTATTTCTTTTGGTTTTTTACAATGCAAATATTTGTAAATCAAAAATAAATAGAAAGTCAGCTCTGTACACTTTGTATTCTGTGTTGTAATTGATTTTTTATATATACATATCAATTTTTGGATGTTTTCTACATTTTCAAATTATATATATATATATATATATATATATATATATATATATATATAATTTGAAAATGTAGAAAACATCCAAAATATTTAAATAAATGGTATTCTATTATTGTTTAACAGTGTGATTAATCAAGTTTAATGTTTTTAATCGTTTGACAGCCTGAATTAATTTTATTTTGACATATAGTAACAAATATCACACTGGATTAAAGTCATATAAAACAGATATTAGATTAAAGGCATGGTATATTTCCTGATATTGACTCTTCTGTTTCAGAATAGAATAGTAGGTGCTAAATACAAAAGAAGAAAAACAAATTGTATGCTCTTTGGGGCAGTATGTGTGAGGACCACCTCGCACTTTGCAGATGCTACCATAATGCGAACAAATAGGTCAACTTACAGAGTCCCTGCTTGGTTTCTTTTTTGGTACTAAAACATTCCAGAAGCACTGGGAGCAGCCCAGAGACCTTTTGGTAGTATGCTTAGAATGCTAGTTATTTCCGCACACAGACAGTCTAATTTTCAGAGATGCTAAGCACTGCAAACTCTCTTCAAAGTAAATAGGCACTTGGCACATCTGAAAATCAGGCCCATATAATATTTGTAAAGTTATGGAAAAGTAACAAAAAAATGCCTGTGAGGGTTAAATTTCCTGTGATTTATGAGTGTGCTTGGAAGGCTTCAATTTTTGTTAGTTGGTAAACTAACACACACAAACCGCTGAAAAAAAATATTTGCATCGATAATAATTGAAGTTTACAGATAGGCAGAGTAAAAATAATGCTTCTTGAGAACTTAAGAGTTTGATTTAAGGATATTTACCATATATACTCGTTCATAAGCCAAATATTTTTGATTAAAAAGTGATGCACCAAAAAGTGGGGGGCAGCTTATAAACGGGTCTACACCAAAATTTGATGATTTTAAACTCTATGGAATCATTGAACTGAATATCTAATACACTGTTGTTTTGTTTACCTGGAGTGTCTGCAGGAATCGAGTCCCTCAGCTCCCTGTGGCCATGGTTCGCCGTTCCCAGCCAATGGGAACTGCAGGAACGCGAACTGCGGCCACAGGGAGCTGAGGGGCTCCATGCCTGCAGACACTCCAAGTAAACAAAATGTCCCAACCTGCCAGCGGCGTACCCTGACGGGCCGGGAGCCAAAGTTTTCCAACCCCTGAAATATAGGGTCAGCTTATGAAAGGGTCATATAGTTTTTGCTATTTTTACCTATCCATTTTGGGGGGTCAGCTTATAAACAAATGGGCTAATGAACGAGTATATACGGTACTTTGTATAGTTCAACTTGTGATGACATCTCTCAAAACTGGGTGACTGGGCAACAAAATGGCAGATGAAATTTAATGATGATAAACACAAAGTGATGCATATATTGGAAAGCATACTCCCAACTATACATATAAAATGATGGAGTCTAAATTAGCTGTTACCACTCTCAAGAAAGAGATCTTGGAGTCATTGTGGATAGTTCTCTGAAAACATCCCCTCAATGTGCAGCGGCAGTCAAAAAAGCGAACAGAATGCTGGGAATAATTAAGAAAGGGATAGATAATAGGACAGAAAATATCATGTTGGCTCTGTATAAATCCATCGTATTCCCACATCTTAAATACTTTGTGCAGATGTGGTCGCCCCATCTCAAAAAAGATATACAGGTCTGTCGCATCTTACGCGCATTTAACATGCGCGATTTCAGCTTTACGCAGTCGGCAAAAACAAAACAAAAAAAGGGAAAAATAACAATTTTAATACTGTACCTGTAGTGCGGGCGATTTCGCCCACCATTCAACTCAATGTAATTTTGACTATATGCGGTTTTCGCTTTACGCGCTAACTGTGGAACGGAACCCCCGCGTAAGATGAGACTTGCCTGTATTGGAATAGGAAAAGGTTCAGAAAAGGGCAACAAAAATTATTAGGGGTATGGAACAGCTTCCGTATAAGGAGAGATTAATAAGACTGGGACTTTTCAGCTTGGAAAAGAGACGGCTAAGGAGAGATATGATTGAGGTCCATAAAATCATGACTGGTGTAGAGAAAGTAGATACGGAAGTGTTGTTTACTACTTCTCATAACACAAGAACTAGGGGTCACCAAATGAAATTAATAGGCAGCATGTTTAAAACAAATAAAAGGAAGTATTTTTTCACACAGTGCACAGTCAACCTGTGGAACTCCTTGCCGGAGGATGTTGTGAAGGCCAAGACCATAACAGTATTAAAAAAAGAACTAGATAAATTCATGGAGGGTAGGTAGCCAGGATGGGCAGGAATGGTGTCCCTAGCCTCTGTTTGCCAGAAGCTGGGCATGAGCAACAGGGGATGGATTACTTGATGATTACCTGTTCTGTTTATTCCCTCTGGGGTACCTGGCACTGGCCACTGTCAGAAGACAGGAAACTGGGCAAGATATACCTTTGGTCTGACCCAATAGGGCCATTCTTATGATGTTGACAATTTGTGTTTTTATAGTTATAAAGCTTTATTTTTTTTAACTCTCAATGTCTGTCATTAAATAATTATTGTCTCACTCCCCACATTATTTGACCCCACCAGAATTTCCCACAGCTGTGAAAATGTATATAGATAGAAATAGAAAAATGCTTAAAAACAAACATTGGTATTTATTGCAATGATAAAAAAATTGAATTATGCCCAGCCTATTTATGAGCTCTCTTCTCAGAGTCTTTGTCCCTGGATAATGAACAGCATCTCCTGAGCCTTGCATAAAGCTTGACATTTCCCTTGCTATTCATTCACGGCTTGTTTCTTTCCTTTCAAAGGGTGACGGGATTAGGACAGCAATACCAATAAGCAATGCATGGAAAAGGCAACTGGCATAGTGTGCAATTCATCTATTCTTGTCATCTTCCCTTAATATTCTAGCAGTCAAACTATCCACTGCACATGGTAATCATTTCCTCTAATCAGTTGTTCCTTTATGTAATCTTGTTCAGCCCTACTTACTGTATTTGCCAAGAAAGTTGAATATGAAGCTGTTGGGGTTGTCTGTTTTTCTTAATATTGAGAACAAATTAATTTGAACTCAGACAACAAAATAATAGGAAAAGCATGTTATCTGTTACGTAACATTCATAACTTACGTAAGGTATTGATGAGGTAAGAAATGATTAATATATATGTTTTAAGAAATTGTTATTCAGTTGTTACAGGGCCCAACTGGTCAGTAAGTTGCTTATAACCATAAGATCTACCAATGTAAATAAATTAAATTAAATAAATAATTTATAATTTATTTATAACCATAAGATCTACCAATGTACTTAGAACTATCTACAACACATACTCCTCATGTGTCTGTAACATGTTTAGGACATCTATTAATAATTTATTCACCCTTTATAAAGCCTTTTAAATGTACCCCAGAATATAAAGCATCACCTATTTAAGTCAGTAGGAAAAATACTTTGCAAGCAAACTCTAGGAGGTGAAGGAAATGTCACATGGCAGCATAAAAGCCCTTAAAACCCCACCTTATTTCTATAGTATAGAGCATCATACAGCAAACGAGAGTAAACAACTGATAGCAATGAGTGTTCTTCTCATTACCTGTCTCTGATCACGCCTCTCAATAGCTGCATTTGCTCCATAAGCATTACAGGATTCCACAATGTAATCTGGACTGATTCCAAGAACTGAGCTTGATTCTCCGCAGGATCCATCTGCTATCACAATTATTTGTGGCCACTCAGAGGCTAAACTCTTCCTTATAAAGTCATCTGAGAACTGAAAGAAAAGGAGAGTTGACCGTGAATGTTGTATGTCGACCTGTTACAGTAAAACACAGACTTTAGGGCGTGGCTCTCCTCTGAAAAGCAACAGTGTGAAAAAGCCCTACCTCATTCATAGAATCATAGAATATCAGGGTTGGAAGGGACCTCAGGAGGTCATTTAGTCCAACACCCTGTTCAAAGCAGGACCAAGCCCCAACTAAATCATCCCAGCCAGGGCTTTGTCAAGCCTGACCTTAAAAACCTAGGTAGGAAGGAAGGAGATTCCACCACCTACCTAGGTAACCCATTCCAGTGCTTCACCACCCTCCTAGTGAAAAAGTTTTTCCTAATATCCAACCTAAACCTCCCCCACTGCAACTTGAGACCATTACTTCTTGTTCTGTCATCTGGTACCACTGAGAACAGTCTAGATCCATCCTCTTTGGAACTCCCTTTCAGGTAGTTGAAAGCAGCTATCAAATCCCCCCTCATTCTTCTCTTCTGCAGACTAAACAATCCCAGTTCCCTCAGCCTCTCCTCATAAGTCATGTGCTCCAGCCCCCTAATCATTTTTGTTGCCGTCCACTCTTGGATTCTTTCCAATTTTTCCACATCCTTTTTGTAGTGTGGGGCCCAAAACTGGACACAGTACTCCAGATGAGGCCTCACCAATGTCGAGGGGAATGGCCCTACTTATACAACCCAATATGCCATTAGCCTTCTTGGCAACAAGGGCACGCTGTTGACTCATATCCAGTTTCTCGTCCACTGTAACCCCTAGGTCCTTTTCTGCAGAACTGCTGCCTAGCCATTCGGTCCCTAGTCTGTAGCAGTGCATGGGATTCTTCTGTCCTAAGTGCAGGACTCAGCACTTGTCCTTGTTGAACCTCATCAGATTTCTTTTGGCCCAATCCTCTAATTTGTCTAGGTCTCTCTGTATCCTATCCTTACCCTCCCGCATATCTTCCACTCCTCCCAGTTTAGTGTCATCTACAAACTTGCTGAGGGTGCAGTCCACGCCATCCTCCAGATCAGTGATGAAGATATTGAACAAAACCGGCCCCAGGACCAACCCTTGGGGCACTCCGCTGGATACCAGCTGCCAACTAGACATGGAGCCATTGATCACTACCTGTTGAGCCTGATGATCTAGCCAGCTTTCTATCCACCTTATGGTCCATTCATCCAGCCCATACTTCTTTAACTTGCTGGCAAGAATACTGTGGGAGACCGTATCAAAAGCTTTGCTAAAGTCAAGGAATAACACATCCACTGTTTTCCCCTCATCCACAGAGCCAGTTATCTCATCATAGAAGGCAATTAGGTTAGTCAGGCATGACTTGCCCTTGGTGAATCCATGCTGACTGTTCCTGATCACTTTCCTCTCCTCTAAGTGCTTCAGAATTGATTCCTTGAGGACCTGCTCCATGATTCAATTGATTGGTTTCACAGCTCCCTACCCTGAGCTGTTCTGGACATAGCTAGGCCAGTCCCAAGAACTTGGTCCAAGGACCCGGTCCAATTATTCCAATGCTATTACTCCAGATTTATACCTTGGTAAATGTCAGAAAAAAATTAGTCTTCATCTAGCCCAGTAGCACCCCTTACATTATCAAAGATAAATGATCAGTGAGGCACAACACTGGCAGCAGACAGATACAGGTCTGGTATGTGGTGCTTTCTGCAACCATCAAATTTCCCAGATCTGGGCTTGTACTAAGGGAGTAGCCTATGCACATGGAGTTTTGGTTCCACTCTAGGGTCAGTGGTTTACCTCCAGCATCTAGTAAAGTGATTACTAAATGCTGGGAAGATCACCTGCAACAGATAAGTAAAAAAATCTAGACCAAACCTTATTCAGGTCTACTGTTATAATGCAGCGGAAAAGCATATTACATTCCTTTAATTTGGCCCCAGAGATGTAACCACAAAATAGTAACACTTCACATTTCTTGATAGACTTCCACCAGAGAATCTCAAAATTCTTCAGCAGCATTAATTAAATTTATAATCTCATAACACACTTGTGGTATAGCTAAGAGTTGTTGTCATACTGTTTCTTCATCATATTACTGATGAAGAAACAGCGAGAGATTAGAAGCCAGAATCTGATCTCATTTACAACATGTAAATCCAGAATAATTCCAATGAGAACCTTGTGCAGGATTATTACAAATAAAAGGAAGTTCTTCACACAGCACACAGTCAACTTGTGGAACTCCTTGCCTGAGGAGGTTGTGAAGGCCAAGACTATAAAAGGGTTTAAAAGAGAACTGGATAAATTCATGGAGGTTAAGTCCATTAATGGCTATTAGCCAGGATGGGTGAGGAATGGTGTCCCTAGCCTCTGTTGGTCAGAGGGTGGTGATGGACGGCTGGAGAGAGATCACTTGATCATTACCTGTTAGGTTCACTCCCTCTGGGGCACCTGGCATTGGCCACTGTCGGTAGACAGGATACCAGGCTCGATGGACCTTTGGTCTGATCCAGTACGGCCATTCTTATGATTGTGGAACCCTTGTTACATGAACGGACGTCTAAACAGAGTGTTCATGTTATTAACTATGCATGGCAGATTAAACGGAATGTAGGAAGTATTGTGGCCTAAGGGGTTTTTAGAGTTGCCCTTCAAACAAATTTTGTAATGATCAAACACAGCTACAACAGTTGTTCCCAAACAATATTCTCAAACATATATTGTAAATGGCAAAGTACACTCTAAATGGTAGAATTAATGTGTCTGATGGTTTTGCAAGTATTTCTGAGCACTCACTGCTCTAGTTCACCTGAAATTGCTAAGCATTTCTGTATTGATAGTCAGATATTTCATATATGAACAAGCTTTGATATAAGGTAGCTGTGGCAACATCTGATGTAATAGCATTAACAGTTGTACTTATCAATTGAAACTGTTCTTATTTGAAACTCTTAGCTTGTGCTTTAAAGAGATTAATAACGGGGGAAATTTGTTTTTTAGAATGTTGTGAAATGAAAAACAAAAAAACCCTACTCATTCTAGTGACCACCTATCTGTATAAGTAGTCTATTCTCTGTAGGTTCCTATACTGCAGTCATCACCCTCCAGTAGCACATTAAGCAACATTAATAGGCAGCAGATTTAAAACAAACAAAAGGAAGTATTTTTTCCACACAACGCACAGTCAACTTGTGGAACTCCTTGCCTGAGGAGGTTGTGAAGGCCAAGACTATAAAAGGGTTTAAAAGAGAACTGGATAAATTCATGGAGGTTAAGTCCATTAATGGCTATTAGCCAGGATGGGTGAGGAATGGTGTCCCTAGCCTCTGTTGGTCAGAGGGTGGTGATGGACGGCTGGAGAGAGATCACTTGATCATTACCTGTTAGGTTCACTCCCTCTGGGGCACCTGGCATTGGCCACTGTCGGTAGACAGGATACCAGGCTCGATGGACCTTTGGTCTGATCCAGTACGGCCATTCTTATGATTGTGGAACCCTTGTTACATGAACGGACGTCTAAACAGAGTGTTCATGTTATTAACTATGCATGGCAGATTAAACGGAATGTAGGAAGTATTGTGGCCTAAGGGGTTTTTAGAGTTGCCCTTCAAACAAATTTTGTAATGATCAAACACAGCTACAACAGTTGTTCCCAAACAATATTCTCAAACATATATTGTAAATGGCAAAGTACACTCTAAATGGTAGAATTAATGTGTCTGATGGTTTTGCAAGTATTTCTGAGCACTCACTGCTCTAGTTCACCTGAAATTGCTAAGCATTTCTGTATTGATAGTCAGATATTTCATATATGAACAAGCTTTGATATAAGGTAGCTGTGGCAACATCTGATGTAATAGCATTAACAGTTGTACTTATCAATTGAAACTGTTCTTATTTGAAACTCTTAGCTTGTGCTTTAAAGAGATTAATAACGGGGGAAATTTGTTTTTTAGAATGTTGTGAAATGAAAAACAAAAAAACCCTACTCATTCTAGTGACCACCTATCTGTATAAGTAGTCTATTCTCTGTAGGTTCCTATACTGCAGTCATCACCCTCCAGTAGCACATTAAGCAACATTAATAGGCAGCAGATTTAAAACAAACAAAAGGAAGTATTTTTTCCACACAACGCACAGTCAACTTGTGGAACTCCTTGCCTGAGGAGGTTGTGAAGGCCAAGACTATAAAAGGGTTTAAAAGAGAACTGGATAAATTCATGGAGGTTAAGTCCATTAATGGCTATTAGCCAGGATGGGTGAGGAATGGTGTCCCTAGCCTCTGTTGGTCAGAGGGTGGTGATGGACGGCTGGAGAGAGATCACTTGATCATTACCTGTTAGGTTCACTCCCTCTGGGGCACCTGGCATTGGCCACTGTCGGTAGACAGGATACCAGGCTCGATGGACCTTTGGTCTGATCCAGTACGGCCATTCTTATGATTGTGGAACCCTTGTTACATGAACGGACGTCTAAACAGAGTGTTCATGTTATTAACTATGCATGGCAGATTAAACGGAATGTAGGAAGTATTGTGGCCTAAGGGGTTTTTAGAGTTGCCCTTCAAACAAATTTTGTAATGATCAAACACAGCTACAACAGTTGTTCCCAAACAATATTCTCAAACATATATTGTAAATGGCAAAGTACACTCTAAATGGTAGAATTAATGTGTCTGATGGTTTTGCAAGTATTTCTGAGCACTCACTGCTCTAGTTCACCTGAAATTGCTAAGCATTTCTGTATTGATAGTCAGATATTTCATATATGAACAAGCTTTGATATAAGGTAGCTGTGGCAACATCTGATGTAATAGCATTAACAGTTGTACTTATCAATTGAAACTGTTCTTATTTGAAACTCTTAGCTTGTGCTTTAAAGAGATTAATAACGGGGGAAATTTGTTTTTTAGAATGTTGTGAAATGAAAAACAAAAAAACCCTACTCATTCTAGTGACCACCTATCTGTATAAGTAGTCTATTCTCTGTAGGTTCCTATACTGCAGTCATCACCCTCCAGTAGCACATTAAGCAACATTAATAGGCAGCAGATTTAAAACAAACAAAAGGAAGTATTTTTTCCACACAACGCACAGTCAACTTGTGGAACTCTGCCAGAGGATGTTGTGAAGGCCAAGACTATAAACAGGGTTCAAAATAAAACCAGATAAGTTCATGGAGGATAGGTCCATCAATGGCGATTAACCGGGATGGGCAGAGATGGTTTCCCTAGTCTCTGTTTGCCAGAAGCTGGGAATGGGCAACAGAGGATGGATCACCTGTTCTGTTCATTCCCTCTGGGGCACCTGACATTGGCCACTGTTGAAAGACAGCATACTGGTCTAGATGGATCTTTGGTCTGATCCAGTATGGCCATTCTTATGAATAACATATATCATGTGTTTGTCCTCTTATCCTCTCCTTAGGGGGAGAGGCATGTGCAGTGATGTATCTTGTTTTGGTAGGATTTTCAGGGACTTTTTAATTTTGTTTAGATTCCCTCCCACCTCCCCCTGTTTTGTACTATGGCTTGTGTAAAGCTTATGACAATGGGCACTATTTTATAATTATTGCATATTTCATGTTAGAGTTTCCAGAACAATAAACCCACCTACATCTAGTTTGCTGAAACACTCATATGGTTTGGTTTTGCTTTTTATTGGTGAGGGTGCAAACAAACCTAACTGGAAATGCCAGTTTGGCTTGAACTGTTGCTTAATTATATGGTACTGTTACTTGCTTTCACTAGTTAGATCTGCTATATCTCTAATGTATACATAATTCCAAATCAGATAAGATGAAAGTAGCAAAAGAATCTTTGTTTGCTTGACTGTTCTTGGTTATTAACCCAGTGGTCTTATCTTTGCGTTTGCCATATTTGACCTTTTGTTCACCATAAAGCTCACATTTAAAATGATCTATTTATATTAACTATGAAAGTGGTCAAATAAAACCAACAACTCTAGAGCAACAGAGCCAGTCACCCATGAATAAACATCTCAGAAGATCGTAAAATTTGAGCCTGCATCTTTGGTTTTTATGAGTTGGAGACATTTATTGCCTAGCACTACTACTGCTACTAGGGTGTTATTGCTTATATAACCTTAAATTTTCCCATTAGCTTTGATCTGCTCTGAATTATGAGGCAACATTTTACTCTCAATTTCTACCTTTGTTGCACTATGCATGATTAAGGATACGATTTAGTCACGGAGGTCACAGGTTTTGTGACTTTAACAAACCTCCTTGACTTCTTCAGCTTTAGACCCCACCACAATGGCTGTGGTGGGGGCTGGTGCCCTTTCCCCCCCCTCCCCGAGGGGCTCGGTCTTCCATCTCCTTGGCAGTCAGCCCTCCCTCCTCCCCACTGTTATTTTTAGTAAAAGTCACGGACAGGTTGCGGGCTTCTGCGAATTTTTGTTTATTGCCCGCAACCTGTCCGTGATTTTTACTAAAACTAACTGTGACAAAATCTTAACCTCATGCATGATACATATAAATTTGCATCAGGGCTGGAAGTTTGCTTTTCTCCCTTCCACTTCTCTACCACCCTAATAAAGATAAAACGTTCTAAACATATTATTAGAAACAACAGTATTATGGAAGTGCCTAGAGGCCCCATTGTGCTAGCCACTATACAAACACAGCAAGAGACTCAGAGAGGGAACGTGACTTGCCCCAAATCACATAACAAGTCACTGGCAAAGCCAAGAATAGACTACAGGTGTGTTGGATCCCACTTCAGTGCTGTAGTCACTGGCCATGTTGCCTGTCCAAAAAACTAATAGTATAAAATGAGCAAGAGTGCAAGATCAATCTAAATACATGCCGGAATATTTCAGACTATAAAATTTCTTGGCTATAATTTTGTCTATGTGCTGAATTTTATCATGAAGAAATTTTACAGCAATAGGAATTAGCTGCCAAAACCAACTGAGCACGTGTAATACACCATCCTCCCAACCCAGGTGTTTCTTCCTCACACCTAAGGGTGTTCTCCTTTTGTTCAAGAGGTAGAGACCTGTGTTTGATGCTAAAGGGCCTGGGTTCTTCTCTGCATGTATGTCTGTGACCAGGGTTTGTTACATGGGTACAATAGTGATATGTATGCCATGTTTTTCATACAAATGCCAGAAGGCTCTACAGAGTAATCAGTACAGTTCCACAAAGAAGTAACAGCAAGAGAGAGGGAGAGATGTACAAGAGACAAGAGGTTGGGGTCCCCCTCCAATCTGAGAGTTTCAGTGAAATGGAATCAATGGTACAGGGAGGCTATCTGAGACAAAAGGAATTGCACAAGAGAAGATTCTTGGTTCAAAAGAGGCCAGATTGTGCAGAGGAATGGTTGAGGAACTCAGTGCTAGATTAAAAGAAGGGGAAGGATGTGAAGAAAGGAAAGGTCCTTGAGGTAGGCTGGAGCCATGGCATGTAAAAACAAAAACACATGGAGGCCTTACCTCACTCTTCTAATCAAGGAAGTACTCCAAGGAAGTGTTTACTTTTCCAGCCTCCCTTTCCCTGTAGGCTACCCTTTATACTTTTAAAATACATGTGCAGCATACATGTACATTTGGTGTTCAGAACAAATAATAATTTCTTCTGGCACTGCTGCTTATTCCACTCTATAGATCAACTACTAGGGGATATTGGAGAATGATTTAGTGTGCCTGCACCCCTCAGTACATAAGTGTCATGCCCTTTTTGATGGCTACCTCATCTGGCAGCCGGAGGTACTCCTTAAACCAGGTTTCCAAAGAAATTGTGAATTCTAGCAACACATTAGGACCTGACTGAGAGGCACTGACTTCAATGGGAGTTGCATTTGCTCAGTACCAGACAGGATCAGGCCTATCATTTGGAAAATGTCCTGTTTGAAATCAAGCTCATCTGTTATACTACAAGAAATGGAACATTATTCATGCTTTAATTTGTCCCCATTAGCTGGAAATTATCCCATGTCCCACAAACAGCCAATATTGAGAGAGTCTTCTTGTTTGTTAATATGTAGTTCTTAAAATTAAAGAGTATGCAATATTGGGTCACAGCTCTGCTGACTTCAATGGAACTACATGGATTTATACCAGCCAAGATTGGACCAATTTTCTTTTCAATCTGTACTCTGTTTTCATAAAGACACAGAGTGAAGCCTTGTGCGGACATCAAATATATTGATACATTGTATAAACACATCTAATGAGTTGGACTATCCCTCTTTAGTTAACAATATTACAGGCTATGTTTTGTGGTGAGGACTGGATGATGACAGATTGGTAATGTGATGTATACCCCAGAGCTATATTCACATCTAGGTCAGTATTGAGCTGAATTTAGCATAATCTGATAGCAATTTTGTTCTCAAGCCCAGTTCCTGGATAGGTATTGATATCACAAAGCCACTTTCACAATTGTCACCCTTGTTTACAGTCTAATAAAGGCCAAGGCTTGAATGGACACGGAGAATAAAATAGCCCCTTGTAGGCTAGTGAGAAGAGCCCCTATGCAGAGAAGATGAATAATAGCCTCATCAGTGACAGTTTCAATCACTTTCTTCAGGGCTTTCTTTTACTGATTCTTAAACAAAGGATTCCAAACAAAAACAAGTCACTCCGAATAGTAGGTTCCAATGGCTAGAGACCTGTCCAACTTCTTGGTCAGCTGGGAAGGGAAGACACACTCTTCCCCTTAGCTAGCTGCTATCACAGCTACTTCTCTATCTTTATATCCCTATCATTTGATGACCCATGTGACAGATAGGAGTCTGGAACCCTCATGCACTAGGACTTGTGGAGCACCTTTCTACCTGGTCACACCCTTTATCCCTACAGGTGGTCAATCCAAGGCAGGTTCAAAGTGCATTGATGCAGTGCTGTATGGAGGGAAGCTTGCACTGCCAATGCTGTCCCCCTTCTGGGTTAACTAGAGGATTTCGATTTCGAAAGCTGTCACTTCAGTTCCTATAAGAAGCACAAAATTAAGTTAAAAGTTAAGAAATTAAATGACAATGTTTAAAGATGTCAAGATTAATACTTTCCCCTGCTGTTTTGAAACTGGCTCACAATTTTGCATCTCTGTCAATATAATTGAAAAAGAAAGGGGAGGATATTATTTCTCCAAAATAGGAATAATGGAATATTGGGGCAGATCCAAAGACTGGACTGATTTCAATGAGGTTAGGATCAAATGTACAGGACTTGATCCAGCAAAGCATTTGCTTAAGTTTAAGCACATGAGTAGTCCCCAGTGAAGAAACAACCACTGAATGCTATGGTACTACTCACATGTTTCAATACTCTGCTTGATTAAGGCCTTAGTAAGGGACTAATAAGAGTATAGGCAAATATTGTATAGGCTAGTGCGATGCAAGCGTTCCGGTTCTGTTCAATACTTTCATCTATGATTTAGATAATGGCACAGACAGTACACTTATAAAGTTTGCGGAAGATACCAAGCTGGGAGGGGTTGCAAGTACTTTGGAGGATAGGATTAAAATTCAAAATGATCTGGACAAACTGGAGAAATGGTGTGAAGTAAATAAGATGAAATTCAATAAGGACAAATGCATACTACTTCACTTAGGAAGGAACGATCAGTTGCACACATACAAAATGGGAAATGACTGCCTGGGAAAAAGGACTGCAGAAAGGGATTTGGAGGTCATAGTGGATCACAAGCTAAATATGAGTCAACAGTGTAACACTGTTGCAAAAAAAGCAAACATCATTCTGGGATGTATTAGCAGGAGTATTGTAAGCAAGACATGAGAAGTGATTCTTCTGCTCTACTCCATGCTGATTAGGCCTCAACTGGAGTATTGTGTCCAGTTCTGGGCGCCACATTTCAGGAAAGATGTGGACAAATTGGAGAAAGTCCAGAGAAGAGCAACAAAAATTATTTTAAAGATCTAGAAAACATGACCTATGAGGGAAGATTGAAAACATTGGGTTTGTTTAGTCTGGAGAAGAGAAGAGACATGATAACAGTTTTAAAGTACATAAAAGGTTGTTACAAGGATGAGGGAGAAAAATTGTTCTTCTTAACCTCCGAGGATAGGACAAGAAGCAATGGGCTTAAATTGCAGCAAGGGCGATTTAGGTTGGACGTTAGGAAAAACTTTCAGAGTGGTAGAGCACTGGAATAAATTGCCTAGGGAGGTTGTGGAATCTCCATCATTGGGGATTTGAAAGAGCAGGTTGGACAAACACCTGTCAGGGATGGTCTAGATAATACTTAGTCCTGCACTGAGTGCAGGGGACTGGACTAGATGACCTCTCAAGGTCCCTTCCAGTTCTGTGATTCCTCACATAGCTCTGTCAATGCAACAGAATTGCATAAGCACTCTCTGCTATTTCATGTCCAGGACCCACTTTTAGCACAGATGTCTTAATGCTTGAATTCTGCTAGTGTATGTGGTGGGTTGTGCAGAGAGAGGAGACCAAGCTTGTTTGAATTTAGGTCCCTGGAGCTGAATATCTTAATCCTCAGTTGGGTAGGATGGATTTAACCAAAGCTAGTTCCATTGTTAAATCTGGACAGTCTTTCTAAATTATGCTCACATCCAAACTGAACCTTCTGAGGACACCCTTCAGCATATCTGTTCCCTGCTTAATTAGATGCTGGCTACAGTTTGTTTAGTGCCTTCAATCTTGATATTTTTCATTTTGTTTACTTTAGCTGGCTGAGACAGATTAAATATATAAGATGGTAATTAGTTTAACAGCATGTTAGATTTATAGATCTGTTCAATAACAACTCATTATTGGCTAAACTAATCCTGTAATGTACACTAACTTAATTATTTCATACATGCTGAAGTAAATATAAAACGGCAGTGTGTCAATGTAACCCTTAACATAATGTCATCTGACTCATTACACTGGAATCAAGAAAACATATGCTGCCTGGAATCTAAAAATAACATATAATAGCAAAAATAAAGATTGCGTGTAATAAAATTAATTATGTCAACCTATTTTCACCCTACAAAGGAAGATACAGAACAAGTTTCAGATTCCAAGTTACTGTCTATTAACTGCAGTTCTGGTCAAACACTACAGGTCTAGCACTAAGGATGGTCTGATGGTTAAGGCTGTGGACTGGGACCCACAAGAAGTAGGTTTCTATTCCCTGCTCTGTCACAAACTCCATGCGTGACACTCATCAACTAACTAATCTTTCTGTGGCTCAGTTCCTCATCTGTAAAATGGGGATAATCATCTTTCCTTTGTCTGTTTTGGTTGTAAGATCACTGGGGCAGAAACCCTGTAACTATATCTGGATGATGGGATGGATTGCACCCTCAGCAAGTTCACAGATGACACTAAGCTGGGGGGAGAGGTAGATACGCTGGAGGGTAGTGATAGGGTCCAGAGTAACCTAGACAAATTGGAGGATAGGGCCAAAAGAAATCTGATGAGGTTCAGCAAGGACAAGTGCAGAGTCCTGCACTTAGGAAGGAAGAATCCCATGCACCGCTACAGGCTGGGGACCGACTGGCTAAGCAGCAGTTCTGCAGAAAAGGACCTGGGGATTACAGCGAATGAGAAGCTGGATATGAGTCAACAGTGTGCCCTTGTTGCCAAGGAGGCTAATGGCATATTGGGCTGCATTAGTAGGAGCATTGCCAGCAGATCAAGGGAAGTGATTATTCCCCTCTATTCGGCATTGATGAGGCCACATCTGGAGTATTGAGTCCAGTTTTGGGCCCCCCACTACAGAAGGAATGTGGACAAATTGGAGGGACTCCAGCGGAGGGCAACGAAAATTATTAGGGGGCTGGAGCACATGACTTATGAGGAGAGGCTGAGGGAACGGGGATTATTTAGTCTGCAGAAGAGAAGTGTGAGGGGGGATTTGATAGCAGCCTTCAACTACCTGAAGGGGGGTTTCAAAGAGGATGGAGCTTGGTTGTTCTCAGTGGTGGCATATGACAGAACAAGGAGCAATGGTCTCAAGTTGCAGTGGGGGAGATGTAGGTTGGATATTAGGAAACACTACTTCACTAGGAGGGTGGTGAAGCACTGGAATGGGTTACCTGGGGAGGTGGTGGAATCTCCATCCCTAGAGGTTTTTAAGGCCGGTCTTGACAAAGCCCTGGCTGGGATGATTTAGTTTGGGTTGGTCCTGCTTTGAACAGGGGTTGGACTAGATGACCTCCTGAGGTCCCTTCCAACACGAGTTTTTTATGATTCTATATACAGCACCTAGCACAAGGTGGCCCTGATCTCAGTTACACAATACTAATTCAAAAGATAAGAAGTCCTACTTTAAAATAAGTTAATCCTGCAAAATACAGGGTGCCTGCTGGATAGTGCTAGTTGTAAGCCTGTCCTGCCAACAATGTTTATTTTCCCCTTCTCTTCCTGGGGACCCCACAGTCCCGGTGTCCCTAACTCTCCCCCCCTCCAGAAGCTTAACAAATAAACATGATTACTAGAGTAGGTCGAAAGTTTTTAAATGACAAAAAGGGTGTCAACTAAGGTAGAAATTCCATCGAAAGTCAATTTTTAACAAAATATTGGGAGGAAGTGGTTGTCAAAAACAGGTCCTCCCAAAACCCAAGCAACTCCCCACCCCCCAAAAAATATTTGGAAACCAACATTTTTTGAAAATCAAATTATGAAAACCTCAAAACATTGCAAAAATATTGTTTTTTCCCCCAAAAAAATGTGTGCACAGGAGACAGAACCATTTCCCAACGAGCTTTTCCAGATAAGTCATCCCACACTCCAGTGAAAGGAAGGTAGCACTCCACACCCAGAACATCTTTCCTCTCTCGTTTCTACCTTTTTTCTTCCCATGTGTTTTGCTCTGATAAGGGAGACAAACTGCTGATGCTCCCTCCCTTCCCTTCCCGCCTTAGCAGGGGGACTGCTGCCTGCACAGTTCCGTCCCAAGGACTGGGACACAGAACTCCAGGGGAGATCCCTCCCACAAGCAGTGGGCCCAGTCCGGTGAGGTGCTGGTCCCCCACCTCACCGAGTTCAGTGGGATCGGGCCCTTTCTGAAGGAAGTTGGGTGGGGGGAAGCCGGCGGGGACAATTTTACTCACCAGTCCTCAGGGGCTCAGTCCTGCACCCCAACTAAATCATTGGCAAAACAGCTCCCAGTGAGTCTAGTGGGTCAGGCCCTAGCCCCCCACTCCTCCCTTTCCCCCTTCTAAGGAGCCGGAGGGGAGGGGGTGTAAGTCGCAAGCCCAAGTTAGTCCCCAGGCAGAGCCAGTGCAACTCGGAGCGTCCCTGCAGCTGCAGCGCGGACTGCAGGGAGCCGGGTACTTGCCTTGGTGCCCAGCAGGATCCGGATCTCCTGCCTGTACTTCTGCTGCTCCAGGATGCTCAGCAGGTGCTCCTGGAAGACGCCGATGCGGGTGAAGAAGTGCTCGTTGTCCCAGCAGCCCTCCATGTTATCGAAATCCACCCCCAGGGCCAGCAGGAACCGGACGCTGCGCGGCTGCAGGGCGATCTGCTGGGGTCTGCAGAGCAGGGCTGCCCGGTAGCGCTCGTCCAGCAGCGTCAGCTTCAGCACCTTGCCCGAGCGGACAGCGACCAGCGCGGCCGTCAGCCCCACGGGGCCAGCCCCCACGATCAGCACCGAGACCCTCGCCCTCCAGTGGCGGAGCCTGTCCACGCTCACCTTCACCGCCACGTACAGCAGCACGGCCAGCAGGGTGCTCAGCGCCGTGTCCAGCGCCAGGCGCTCGTACTGCGCGTCCAGGCGGCCGCCTGCCTCCTCCATGCTCCCCGCGCGGCCAGCAGACCCCGGCGCCGGGGCAGAGGAGCGGCTCTCCCTGTCCCCCCGCTGCGCGCCCCAGCCCAGGCTCCAGGGAAGCGCCAGCCCAGGCGCGCACGCCCTGGCAGCGGCGGATCCTCCTGCACCCCCGCCCCGGCGGTCACTCCCCCTGCTGCACCGCTCGCCTCTACTCCTCATTCCCTGTGGCTCCCAGCATTACCCCCGCTCCTGTTTCCTGGTGAAACCAAGGGCCCTCCTCCTCCACTAGGGAGCCAGGATAAACAATGGAGGAGGTGCCACCCAGTTCCCTTTTCACTTGGGTGGTATCGCTACCCCAAGGGGTCAGTGCGGCAGGGCGACGTGGGGTAGGCGGGGAGCTTTGGCGGAAAGTCATGCTGGATCTATCCAGCCGATTTGTGGGGGCCAAGCCCTGAAATTGTACAGTCAAAACCAGAGATCAAGTCAGGCAGCTTCTGCAGCGCCAGGGAACTCCAGCCGCGTCCCGGAGCAGGAGGGCTGCTCAAGAAAACCAGATCCAGCAGCAGGGATGCTGCCACGTTTCGGTTCCGAGCCCTCACTTCCTACTGTCTAAATAGAGCCAGTCTAGTTCCTCCCTTCCCCCCAATTCCAGACCCTGACACATCCCCGCACATTAACATTGCAAAAATCCAGATCCGGCCCTTGGCTGGATCTGGCTCCTCCCTGGCAATTGTTGGCTCCAAAGTATACGCTCTAAAAAACACAAGTTTAACTGCTCTTCCTTCAGGGGAAAGGTCTGTACTGCGACCTGCTGCTGTAGTGGCAAATCTCATTGGAAAACTGCTGGTCTGGTCTGTGGACCCTGCTCGATGAAGACACTTTTTCATCCTGATCCTGCAACATTTCACGGTCTAAACAGAGAAACCATATTTAGCAATTAGGAGTGCACTCAAGAATCTAGACGCGCGTTGCAAAGCGATGGAGTAGCAGCACCAAAAGGCACCTGGAGCCTGCGGGATCCAACAACTTTTTCGGTTTGTTGGTTGGTTTTTTAACCCTCCCACCTCAAACTGATCACTCGTACTCAGATTTAGGAGCAGATTCTCCATTTTGAGGACGCAACTTTGAAGCAGAACCCATGTCAGAGTCTGGCAGGATCCCAGTAGATCCAGCAATTATCCGCCCCCCCCAGCGTGAGTTTCTTCTGCCATTCCGGGCTGCCTTAGAAGCTTACAGGAGTCATCCATCCCAGCCAGGAGGGCTGTCTGTTTCTTTAGCCGGGGCGCAGGCGCAGATTGGCAGGGACTCTGGGAATTTTTCTCCTTCCTTTGCAGCATGGGGCACTTGCTGGAGTGGGTGAGTGAGGGTTTGTGTTCTGCGATGTGCAGGTCACACTAGATGAGCACAATGATCCCCCTTCCCCTCTGGCCTTAAAGTCTATGAGTAAGAATGGAATTTTTACCTTTGGCTGGAGGATGAAAGATTCTTCCAGCCCTGGTAGGTCTGGACTTCTCTTGCCAGTTGGACAGTGTTGCTAGTCACTGCACGGAAGGTTTAGGATGGAATCTGGACAGATTGGTCTCCAGCCTCAGGGTTGTGAGCAGAGTGGTTGAAGAAGCATGATTTTCTCCCCATTTTTTTTCCATTGAAATTTTGATCGAAATTCTCACTGATATTTTAACATTTCAGATACTTAAACCAGCTCTACAGATGGTAAAAGAGTAGAAAAACATTTCAATTATTTTTTTCAGATTTTGCCCTCCCCCCCGTTTTGTTTTTGCCAAAACTGGAAATTGTGTAAAATGTTAACTGAAAAACTGAAACATCGACATTATGACACACTAACTGATCAGCTTTGTCCAACCCCATGAAGGGTGTGTGTCTATCAGGGTTCTTTGGCTCCACAGCCAGTGTGGCAATAGGACATTGTCTGATGCTGGTTCTTGGAAGGAGCTAATTCCTGATGATGGATTCCATCTCTGCTCTGGGAGCATTAAAATGGGTTGACACCACATGTGCCCAGAAAGAGGATAAGCAACATAATTGCAGAGACCTGTCTGCCTTTGAACAGTTCGCTGCACCTATCTGAATCCGAGTGGTTGTAGCAATTTCCCCTCTCTCTATTGGTAAAACAACTTTAAAGCAAGCTATAAACATGCTGTGTTACACCAGCCACGTCCTTTAATGGTGTATGATAAATCCTTCGAACTGAGCCTATTATTTCCCCTGAAGCTATTTTATCATATTTGGGATTTACTGGACCAGGCATAACCTAGCTTTTTAAAGTGGTGACCTTGGTCTTGTTTGCTATAATTTGAAGAATAACCTTAAAACGTGCTTCTACTGTGCGAAGAGGCTGTGTAAAAATGGCACCTTTTTATGGAGATCCACGTTTTAGGTGGAGTCGGAAACATTTCTGCTGTCTGGGATAAAAATAGTTTGTACCTGTTAGAGCCAACGGCACAGCCAACACAGCTAAGCGAGTAGGAGCTGGATTGTGCTCTGGCTCACAACGGAATTGTTCATTCAGTTCCAATTGCAGGGACCAAATGGTGCCCTCACTTATAACTTTTAGTGTAACCCTGCTGAAAGCAATGGCATTGTACTCATTTAACCAGAGGCAGACTCTGGGCCCGCATTAACCAGAAAGTAAGTAGCTTGAGTTTCAAATTCCAGGTTGAGTTTGCAGAGCTGCAGTCCTTTCCTGGGAAAGAGTCCCTGCCAACTTGCAGAGAAAAGGCAGTGAGCCTATCCTAAAGATATAGATATATCAAGCCTCAGCTTTCAAGCCAAATGTAGGGGGTTGTTTAATGAGCTTGCCCAGGAAGGGTGGATCTGATGCACTATTCATTTGCTAGTTGTGTCACACATGAGCCCAGGCTTCATCTTCATGCAGGAGAGGGAAGGAATATTTGGGATGAAGATTAGGGATCTCCAATGTGCATTTTCATCTATCCATGTTTTTTAATTTAGGAGCAAAGCTTCAGTGCTCCACTTATTAAATATATTCAATAGTATGGGCTACCATTTTCATCTACGAAAGACTTCTTAGTAACCGCATGGTCTTGTTCTTAAACATGGTATGCTTGCATCTGCTCTTTCTTCTGTACTGCATACAAACATGTCTAGATTTAACATTCAGAAAGATGCTCTCGGAAATCACGTAATTAGCTCTTGCATTTATACTAATGCTTCACAAGAAGACACCCATCTCAGCATTCTTCTATCCTCTGTAAAACACCCCTATTCAGCAAACAACATGGTTGATATATAATCAAGAAAAGCTTATTCATAGGAGAGAACCAATTACAATACACCAAAGGTGCTTAATTAGGTTTTTGCAATTCACTTATCAAACCAGACACTTAATGTTGTTTTGTGGTAGTTGCCTTTACAGCTGCTTGTCCCTTGCAGTCTATTTAGAAAGAGACAAAAGCCTTGTATAAAATTGGCAGAAAAGTTATTGTCCATACAAGCAAACACTTTTCAGAATTCATTAGAAGCCTCTATTGGGCTGTCAGTATCATATTAGTTGCAATAAGCAGCCTGCATTAAAGATCTGATCCAGAGACTATTGAAGTCAGTAGGAGTCTTGCCATTGCCACAGGTTTTATTTCCAAGACTATTTATTTAAAGCACTTAAATACCACCATAAGCCAGTCTTTAGATATACAGAATGCTAAGGGCCCAATCCTGCTCCCACTGAAGTCACTGGCAAAATGTCTATTGACTTTGATGGGGGCAGGATCAGGATGTAAAGAGGGTACATAGGTGCTGGAACTATGGGTGGGGGGGTGCTGCAGCACCCCCTGGCTTGAAGTGGTTTTCATTATATACAGGATTTACAGTTTGGTTCAATGGCTCTCAGCACCCCCACTATACAAATTGTTCCAGCACCCCAAGAGGGTAAGCTGTATTCAAGGGGATTACAATTTATCTAGTAGTTAGATTTTCAGGGACTGGTTCCAGCAAGAAATTGTGCCAAATTAATTTGCATGTGAGGTCACACAAGTCTAAAACCATTTAAAACTGCATGAGGCAATCTAGTGTACAGTATCTTTTTCCATTTTCCCCAACCTTGACTACTGGGCCTGGTATACACTAAATTTATTCTGACATAACTTCAGTTAGAGGCATGCTTTTTTTCTGATTTATTTATACTGTTAAGCCATGTGGATGTAGTTATATTGGTATAAGAGTTTCTTGTATTGGTATAGGATAAGCAATACTGGTTGTAAGCACTTTTATACTGAAATAACTGTGTCCACGCTTGGGGGAGTTTTGGAGCTTTATGCCAGTAATATTTTCTAGGGGAATGCAGCAGAGTTGCTGCTGCATCACACTCTCAAGGAGGTGGATGTGGTGATAGTAGCTGTGTCCCAGTTTCCCCTCTTGTGTTTTGTGGCCTGTTCTGGCCACAGGAGTCGCCTGACCTCCGGTCAAGACACATTCAAGCATTTGATCCCTTCTGGGGCCACAGAATCCTTTAACACAGGGGTAGTCAATAGGCAGACTGTGGGCCAAATCTGGACCGCCAGATGCTTTTGAATGGACCCCCAAATCTTTTTATTTACTTATTATTGTCATTATTGGGTTTTTAAATTATTATTTTCTTGGGAGTCTGGACCTTGACCAAGAAATTTGGACATTGACAAAAAATAATTGACTACCCCTGCTTTAACACATCCAACAGAAATATAAAGACAACCTTCAGCCCTAATCGGGCTCAGCTGGCCACCACTCTCCTTCAGAGGAGATCCTCAACTATAGTGTAATATCCTCACAGCAGAAGACTACCTATTTCTCTGCTCTTCCAACCTTCCATCAGGCCCCTTCCCAGCAAGGGGGAGCTCACTATCTTCTCTCTCTCCTCCTTTAACCCCATCCCCTTCACCTGCCCAGACCCTCCTTAGGTGCAGTCAATTCTGGTGCCTGTGTGGGGTCTACTGCCTGTCACATGGAGACACTCTGGTATGTGGTTACATTTAAGCGTCTTTACATTGCTCTGCCAGTATACAAGGCCCATACAGTAGGTGGGAATGACATTTAATTATATGCTGACGGCCGTTTATGCTGCCCAAGCAGTGCAAGGGGGCTGTAATAGGAGTAAGAATCAGGCCTAGTTCACAGAACTGAAAAAAATAGTCAAAATAAACAGTGTTTATGAAGTGGGTTTTTTTAAAGAAACAAATGTCTCAGCTACTCACCAGAGTATGTATGAGAAAACTAATAGTTCACCTCATAACAGGTTATTTTTTTCCTGTCTCCATATGTACGTGCTAGAAGGCACTGAATTCACAAGGATATGCCAGTACCCAAAGTAAGATTGGCTTATTGGGATTTCTCAGAATATACTACAATACAGGGAACTGACAATCCAATTCTAAACCAACATTTGCCACAGCTTTGGATTTTTAAATTACCTGCTATTCATTTGTATTGCTGTAGCACCTACAGGCCCCCATTGTGCTAGGCCAAGCATCAAGGCCCCCTTTGTGCTAGGCACTATACACAAAAAATGAAAAGGGAGTCCCTGCCCCAAGGAGTGTGAACTTCTATTTCTGAGGAAACCATCTGAGGAAGCCCCTATTTAAACTGGTCCCCAAGTGCTCTTATGCTCATGCACACCGCAGGCTGACTTTTCATGAGAATACCTTTCATGAGCAAAAGAAAAGAGCAAAGCAACATCTGACCTAAACTGGAGAATGAAGCAATACATAAGATTTAGCTTTGCTTGGTAATTATTTAGAGTATGATTTAGCCATGTAAACAGCACTAAAGAAACTCTGAAGCAGGCTAAGGAGGCATAAAAGTGTTTAAAGATAGAACTGGTCTGAGATCAAGAAAACCCGATTCTCACAGTAACAATTTAAACAAAAGCCAATGTTAATAGAATTTACACTTATGGGTCCAGGATAAATTACTTTGTACTCAGATATGTATACATTACAGAGCAAATGTGAGGGGGGGAAAGGACTGAAAATAAGGCTGAACAATGGAAAGAAAAAGGAACACTGAAGTGAAGTTTCTAAATGAAGTTTGAATATAGGAGGCTTATAGGTATAGCATGTAGTACCCGGGCTACTTTTACCAGCTGTTCATTTGTAGAGAATTAGGATCAAATCCTACTTTAGTTCATGAACGAACATTAATTTTGTGGTTTCATTCAAATTCATAGGGCAAATTCTGCCCTCAGCCCCACCAGTGTAAATCCAGAGTAACACCATTGCAATCAATAGTGTTCTCTTGCACTTACACTGGTGGATGTTAATGCAGAATTTGGCTGAATCTGGTTGTCTGGGGAGCAGAATTTTTATACTTCCAGTTATTTCAGCAGGTCTGTTTCATTTAGGCTGGGATTTTCAAAGGAGCCATAAGAAGTTGGGCACACATCTCTCTTTGATTTTCAAAATGATTTGGGCTCCTAATTTCTTTAGGCTGCTTTGGAAAATCCCAACCTTTAAGGATTGTTGTACTCATTTTGTCTTGTTTTCTATTTACAGGTGGCCAAAAGCTTGTGGGGTGGTGGTGGGGAGAGGAGGTCTGATCACTGAAGTCAGTGGGGGACTTTCCCTGGATTTCAGTGGCTTTGGATCAGACACTAATCACGGGCACATTTTTAAACAATAAAAGACATTTGTAACACAAGTAAATTTAACAAAAGTAGCCGAAAAGGGGTCCTCTTTCCACAAAACAGACACAGCTACACATACAAGGTGGGCACATACATGATGCAAAAGGTGTCATTTGGTGCCCATCTGGAATTGTGGGTAACATTACCTTAATTCATTCCTCTTAAGTGCGAGTTGGAAGCTGAAGAGAAGCTTAAATATCATGGGAAACCTTTTTATAACTTTGGCTCAAGTTACAGTTGCTAAGAGAAGAGTGTTTTGTTTAAATTCGAAGAGTTTATTAATTACTGACAGTTTGGTGATCCAGCCACCTTACAGAGAGAATCCAGCCCATCTCCACAGCATAGTATTTATTTGAAGAAGCAGGGGATTTTCAAACTCTACTTTTACAAGTGTTGGCCCCAATTTCTTTTGGAAACATTTGCACTGCAGAGCTACCATTTTGTTAGTCTATATTCTTTTGCTACCCTGACAACTTGGTCAATTTGTGCAGAATTTTCCATACTGCATTTCCCTGGCAATCTGAAGGTAAGTCACAGTGTTGTTATACATACCACATGGTTTTCAGGTGTGGATAATGCCATTTTCCTCAGTACTCTGGCCCCAATTCAGCAAACTCACCTTATCCAGCATGTGCTCACAAGTGCTTTGCTAATTAGGCATGGGCTTCAGCACCTGGTTTGTGGAAACAGGACCTTTGTTAGGGGTACTATATTGTGCAGGCGCAAACTCAGGCAGGCATGTCCCTGCTCTCTGGGGGCTGCTCTGTGTACGTGGAAGGCTGCTCCCTTCATTGGGCTGCAGCAGAGCGCTCCTGCATTCATGCTGGTCCTTCTCTCTGAACCCTGCCCTCTCCCCATCTCTCTCCACTCCCTTTTTGTCAACTTATTCCGGGTGAGGAGCAGAGGCCAGAGCACAGGGAGAGCAAGGACCGCTACTGTGGGAGGCTCTTACAAACAGGGGGCCTGGGTTCTTGCACCTCCATCTTCTTTGGGCATAGGCCTAAGTCAGTTGTTTTAGTTAGAACAAACTTACTCTTCCATTTGACATACCAAAGAGATTGGTGGATTGCTCTTTGATGCTGTGCTACAATAATACGATGCCACGATACCACTGCTACAATGATCCAACCCAGTTCATTAAGCCAATACTTGAACTCAGCCCGTTCACTGGACCTTCTACAAACATGCATTTCAAAGAGATCAGGGCCCCAAACTCAACACAAAGCTTATTTAAAGCTGCCAGTTTTCTCCTTGTTTCATCTCAGCACTGGAACCTCCCAGGCCTCTGATAAGAAGTCACAAAGTGCTACACGTTTTCTCAAAACCATACCCATTGTGCTGAGTCTTTAACACAGAAGGCCCCCTCCATGCTACAATGGCAGCACAAAGGGGAGGAAACAACCCTCTGAATATACCCCTTGTACAAAGGCTGGCATAAGGGCTCTGTGCTGACCCTGCTCCCAGCCACTGATACAGGGGGTGTATTGAGGATGGGAGAGGGGACTGGCTGGCCTTCACTGTGTTACAGCTGCTCTCTGCTTCCCAGCGCCCACATACTGCTCTAACTTACACCAGAGGTTGAGCGACCCTGACTGCTCCAGAATATGGGGAGTGCAAAATAACTTAAAAGCACCTTTATTCCCCGCTTCCATTCCTGCCGCATACATAGGCAAAAGGAAACCAAGAATCAGGACCATTGACATCTGTGGAGTGATTCCTGATTTACATCATTGTAAGAGAGAAAGGAACCAGGCCCTAATTACGTAATATAACATTCCTAGGGCGCCCATCAGTGTAGTATCTGAGCTCTGACGTTACTTGTCTTGTTAACTAAGCTGATCACAGATAAGGAATTTAACAAAAAGCAACTATGCCGGAATAAGGCTTTGTAGGTGAAAGCCAGAAAACAAAACCAAACAAAACCCTTCAGTCTTCTAAATAGAAAATCCATAGGGAAGGAAATAGTTCCAAACTCTCAACAGTAATGGCAAACCACAAAGGATAAACAAAATAAACCCCACAGAGTAGCAGAGCTCTTTTTAAAAGATACAATATAAATATTTAAGTTTTACTCTTTTTTCCCCCCAAGGACCAATTCCAAAAGAGTCACAGATTGCATGTGAACCATCCTAGATAGGCCACATTCTGCCTTCATCTATATAAAGGCAACAACATGGAAATCAGGGAGGGCAGAAAGAGGCCTAGGATTGTACATCAGCACATTCTTCTTTTTATTTAAAAATCTGATCTTCAAAATCATGTCAGCTGGAGTAATCTCTAATAGGGTCTGAGGAGGAAATGGCTGGTTTCTGGTGGCCCTTTGCTTTCTGTTCATCGTTAGTGGTCAGGTAAGGAGATGGTTTCATGGAATCCTAACAAGAAATTTCTAGATCATCGTCTGCTTAACAGGATGGGAATGGGGCAAGGCCAGGGTTTGTGCTACAGAGATTGTTCACAGGAGTTCCACATCAGACAAAATAAACCCCTCTATGAGGTTTCTCATCTACTCACAGAGTTCTTGATCAAACTAACGGACATAAACTGTTAAAGTCTCTGGCCACGTACCCATCATGCAACTCAACAGTTTGTCCTAAGGCAGATAGCAATTCTGGCATCTGCAGTGCACCCAATCACAACTCCCAACTAGCAAACACCTATCTGTAGTTACTATCATGTGACTAAAGCTCCTTTTAAAGGCTTTGATCCCATCTAGTCACAGCTGCATCTGATTGCCTGAGCTCAGGGAAGTACTTCTAGCCGGTGCTCTGAACCCCCAGCTGAGATTTAATCCCCCAAGCCCTATGCTGCTCTGGGGGCCTTCCTTTTACAGGCCCCAAAGGGGTGGGGGCATAACAGGGCCAGGGCCGGCTCCAGGCACCAGCCGAGCAAGCTCGTGCTTGGGGCAGCAGATTCTACAGGGCGGCATTCTGCCCAATCCTAGGGTGGCACGGCCACTTTTTTTGTTTTGTTTTGTTTTGTTCACCATTCCAGCCACCCTGTAGGGGGTGGCAGCATGGAGGAGGGGAGCGCCCTGCTGGGAGCGGGCCGCGCACTCCATCTGCCCCAGCCGGTGCCAGGTCTGTAGCAAGCCCGGCAGGGCAGCCCGCGTCCTTCCCTCCCCGCCGACCAGAGTGGTGCGGTGCCCTCCCGGCGGGTGGCGCGGCGGTCAGGGCCGCATGGCGACCGCCCTGCTGAAGCCCTGGCCGCTCCCCTTCTCTCTCTCCCCCCCCGCTCCCTCCCCCTGCCCCCCGCTAGCCGGGGCACGTCTGCAGCGCAGGGAGTTCCCCTGCACCCTGGCTCCGGCCACCACGCATTTGCCCAGCACAGCAACAACTGTGGTCTATAGAGCTGGTTTTTATCGCAGGGGAAGGTTTAAACTGATCATTCTGAGCAAGAATCCCGAAATTCAAAATCTGGAAAGTTTCCCAGTGTATTAGTGGCTCCCTGGTTCATTTTAATTAGAAGCCTCTAGGTTACTTTCCTCTTTGCAGACTATTTGTACTGAAATCCATTGCACATGGACATCCACCCTGCAGATGCTACTGCAGCCCAAACTAGCCTAGTGGAACTTCCCACTGCATTCTAAACTTCCAAGTGAGAAGAGCAATTGGGGCACAAAACTGAACAGTCACTTGCCTAAACTCACAGAGGACCAATGACATAGTCATGAATTGGACCCAAGAGTCCTGCCTCTCAGTTCATACTGAGGTAAAATATCACTTGTAAAATCTGTAAAAAGGCAAGAACAGCATAGTAGGGGAAGAATGAGAGCCCAATACATATGTGTGTGGGGGAGGGAGGGAGAGGGGGGACCCTGTTCTTATGTCCAGTGAGTTGCCTAGCAATGACAGTATGAGATTAGAACCTCATGCCCTAATAAGAGTTGTTTGCCTAATATGACAAGCTGAAGCAAATTGTATTTTTAAAAATATTCATTATTGAGTCGTAAGTGTTTGGGGGTGAACCCTTTATACAAGGGACAGTTCCCTGCTGGTGCCTCCCCAATAAAGATAGGGTGGTGAGGCTGGAAGGAACAGAGTGAGAGACTTTTCCCAGGGCAAGACAAAGGCAGCAATGACTAGAAGAGGACTCCTTGCGGGGAGCTATTTCCAACCCAATCCTGAGCTCCTGGAAGGACGTTTCATTGCCATCACCAGAGGCCAAGGTGGAAGGATAAGTGGGGAGAAGAGCACATGATAGGAATTAGCCCGGGATGCTGATAAACTGCAGGCAAGATTTTTAGTTTTTACAAATATTGAACATTTTGAGCCTCTTCCTTAAAGTTTGTGTACAAGACCCTATTGCTGCTCAGGACTTCCCAATGGTCAGCACAGAGCTCAGAGTCTCCAAAAGCATAGGCCCCTTCCAGTAGAGCTAAAGGATGAATCTCTGTTCTCTGTGAGCAATTTAGGATCTATGAGACACAGCCAGGCAGTTTTAAATCTATGAAGAAGAGCAATACTAGTTAAAAATGAGTTGCTGTTTAATGGAAGCTATATTAACCATTCACTTAAATATTAAGAATATGCTAGAATCTTCATTAAGCTATGAATAACTTCTGGGTTTTTTTAGTTCAACATACATAACATACAGCAGGACCTTACCATTGGCATTGCTTGTAAAGTGTCAGGATTATACTAGATAATACTTAGTCCTCCTTGAGTGCAAGGGGCTGGACTAGAAGACTTCTTGCAGTCCCTTCTAGTCCTACACTTCTATGATTTTGTAATCTGATGTAATTTGTGTCAGCTCACTGAGTGCTGTGCCTAAAAGTCAATACCTAGGAAGTCCATTAATGATATATGTGAAGTATTTCTCACTAGCTTATACTAACTTCATTATGCAAAGCTTGGAAGATGGAGCACCTGCTTATTAGATGAATACACAAGTGCATGTATTAGATCTCTAGTCCATTGGGATATGGCTGTATCACAAACTCACTAAAAAATGCACAGCCATTCTCCAGAGACTTTGCTTCCATACAAGATAACCATTCGCTCTGTCCTTCCACGTCTCCTGCTGCAAGTCTTAAATTGTCAGTATCTATAGTAGTGAGGTATAGGACCATCCAGCTGTAATAATCCTAGTGGATTCAGAGGGAATATGATCTGGCAGAAAATGTTCCGTTGTATTTATTTATTAAGCACAATGAAACCAGATGCCCGAGAAACACCAGGATCATTCTTTTTCCAGATACCAACCTGCAGCTGGTTTCTAAAATACATAGTAGTAGCAGCAGCCTTTTAGACTCATTACTTATTTGTGACATTTATGGCCTAATCACTTAGACTCTTCAGCAGCTGTCAAGATGATTGTTACATATAATTATTTCATGCACATTAAGCCTACACCGTAGTGTCCCTGATAGTTGCTCCTTCTCTTTCTGCCTCAACATCCCCATCTTTCACTCTTTCTCATTGCCCCTAAGGCTTCTGTACTTGGGCCCTTTCTCTTCTTCCCATTTATAGTGTCCATGGGCAATCCCATCTGTTCTGAACTAACTCCCAAATCTACCCCTAAAAAGAACGTAATATAGAATAACCTTGTATTGATTTGGTTCCTTCTGCATGCCTGCTAACTAGTGTTATAGTTTTACAGTGGGTTGATGGCACAGATAAAATAGTCACATGGGCCATTTACCACAGTATTACAAGATAGCGTAGAGACTTCCCCCACAAGACACCAGTCACCAGAGTTTCCAATGGACTTTTTACCTAGTCACCACAGCCAAGATTTTAAAAAGCAGGAGCCTAGAATTAGGTTCCTACATCCACAGTTAGGCTCCATAATAAATGGCCTGAATTTCACAAGTACTGATCACCCATTGACTTCAATGGGAGCTGCGGGATGGTCAACGCTTTTGAAAATCAGGTCATTTAGGATCCTAACTATGATCTCCTATTCTGCTCATCTTGTCCTGCATCATCATGAAGTAATGCTGTTTTTTCTGATTCTCGGGAATAACTTCTCATCACACATCTTTTTATTTCCAAAGTTCAGGAATTAAATGCTGGGATCGTCCTCCTTTTCCCTAAGTTTTCCATGGGTTAACTTATTAATTCTATTTACACAAGTCTCTGCCAAATTTAAGCAGAATCCTCTTCATAATCCACCAGCCATGAGTTTAATCATCAAGTCTGCAAGGTCATCAGTGCCTTTGGTCTAACCAGAGACAACCTCAAAGCCAAACTGCAGGTAATCTGGCTGTACTCTCTGCATTGCTTCCGTGAAACATGGGCTACTTATCACTGTTGCACAGAGCCTGTGCACTTTTAACGAATTCTGTGGCTACATAGTCTCCTCAAATTAAGCTGGCAGGTCAGATAACAGAGGTTCCCATCTCCTCCTGGATATCCCAGATATGGGCCTCTTGAGACCATGCTACATGCATCTGAGCTCATAGACCCGCCAAGAGTATGCCTGATTCTGCGCTTCTTGCATTGGCCTGGTTGTCCACATAAGGGTCCATTCTAAGTATAATCTTATAACATAGTTTGAACATGAGTCATCATCAGTTAAATGGACTAGAAATAAGTCAGACAATATATTTGCCTTCGGAACATTTTAATTGGGTGTTAATGTAGACTTCCAAAATATGGATCCCTACCTAATGTAATAATAGCTGGGTAGATCTATTACACTGCACTGATTTCTTTAGCATTGAATTAGAAGGGGGGAAGCAGTTTTAACAGTACTTATTACTGAGATCATCTGGCATTTTAAAAAACAATGTAGGAACCACATTGTTTTGTTATACCACTAGGTGTCACTACTGCAATTTCTACTCCAGATCTTGGGTACTTTTACTGTAACTTACTTAAGAGTGGAAAACTATGTATCACATTGAACGCCCTCCAGCCCATGCAAAGGAACCAGCTGATTTCCAGGTCTGCCATCACAACTATTCACTAAGGAAAGTCATCAGTGGGAAATCACTAACTAACCAACCACCTACCATGCGCTGCTCTGACAGTGATCAAAACAAAGCGACCCTGGCTGCGTTCAGTGGAGACCATCATCATTTGTATTGTAGGGGCATCTGGGAGCCTCAAAAGAGATCAGGGCCCCATTATGTTAGGTGCTGTACAACCAGGTGCAAAGAGCAGGGACCATCAGAATTTGGAGTCAGGGGGAAGGCAGCAGAAGTGGAATTTGAAGGAAAAACATCAGTAGGATTACAGGTGGGGTTTGGGAATGCAAGGTATTAACGACTGGAGGGTCTGGTTAGGGGATGAATCAAGATCCATGGGTCATGTGACACATTCCATTATCAGGAGGGAGTATAAGCTGTTTGGAGCAAGGACAGTCTTTTTTTCCTTTGTTTGTACAGCACCTTGCACAATGAGGTCCTGATCTCTGACTGGGTTACCTAGGCAATACTAATAATTCATATGAAGATGACAGCCCCACATCCCAATCAATGAGTTCATACAATAGCAGACCCAAGCCCATCTTAAGTTCAAGCCTTAAGTTCTCTGTGGTCATGGGTTTCACAGGTCCTCAAAGCCATTATCAGTTATTATCATACTTGTTTGGTTTTCAGTCCTTGTCATATACTGTTAGCCAAACCTGTATTTTATTACATCAAAGCAAAAAATCATTTGAGGGAATTGGTAGCAGTGTGTGTGTATTTATGTAGCTATAGTCTGAAAATCTTTCTGGGTTTTACTAAGGAAAGGTAGACCTCTGCTGGAAGAAAGAAATACGGAGACTCCTGACATACACTATATCTGTATAAAATAAAATGCTGATGCAGATTACAGGTAGCCAACATTTTTCAAACAAAAACATGTTTTATTGGAAAATGGCCTGTTTTCAGAAATAACTTTTAATAAAATAATTGTTGACACTGTCAATTTTTTCACAAAAGAGGAGGCCTTTTTTTTTCTTCAATTTTTATCAAAACAATTATCAATATTTCTCATTTACCAAAGACCAATTTTTTAGTAAACACAAAATGTATAGAACTAGTTCATTAACATTTGCAATACAAATGGTGAGAATTTAAAAAAAACCCTCAAATATTTTGAAAAAAACAACTATTCATTGTTCCATTTCAAACATTTTGAAATGAAAACAACTTTGAAGTGATGATACGCATGATAAAACAGCAGCTAAAGTCTCAAAAGGCTGTACTCATTGTTTTGAACATAGAGAACAGAGGTTGTATGATCGCTACTTGACTTGAAAATAACTTTATAGTGTGTTCAATCTAATAATTTATTTGTATCATTTTGATTCTCTTTAACCAGGAACCAATATTTTCCTTGGTTTTTTATTTTTATTTTTTGTGTTAATTTATTTCACTAATAATCCAAGTGAAAGAAAAAGAGCTAATTAATGCCTTACAATTAATTGCACTTACAACCACAGATGTAGAAAAGTTGGCAAAAAATATTTTGTAAATGGTTAATTTCCTTCTGCCTGTCTGATCTCTAGTCTTTTTGTCAAAATGCTTACGTGGGTTCCATCCCAGTAGTGTCTGAGCACTTGGGACAAGAATTCTTCAACAAAGCTTTACTCTCTCTCTCTTTCAGAGTGAGTAGGATTTATGTCAGTGTTCCCAAACTGTGATTATTTACAGAGAAGTGTGATTTCCACTTTGCCATGATAACTTGTGGCTCAGTGTTGTTCATGCTGCTTACCAGATTGTCCCTCTTACCTTGAACCCAAGAGCAGTGCGTTGCTTTGGGAGCATTCTCCATTTCACTCACCATTCTGGGATAAAAGTGGAGCAACAGCACAGAAAGGCTACTTGGTTAGGAAATACATTCCCCTGTGAGGCTCTGATGAAGTCATTCAAGCCATCTGGGACAGGCTTGTTTCCTTATCAGGCATCAAACACCCATCCCCTAATGCTAAGTCACCCTGGCTTCATGCAGCGATATGATCACAGTTAGAGGAAAAGCAGGGGAATGTGGCAGTTTGTGCCTTGCTGGTGCACTCAGATCCTTTACTGGTGCCAGCTGGTCCCTGCATTAGGAGGCCATGCAAGCCCTCTTGGAGGGAGAGGAGCAAGGAGGTGAAACTGTGACTCTGTTTTCTGTGGAGAGAGGGCAATACTCACTTCTGTGCAATTGCTACATAGTATCTACAGGATGGGGTAGGCTGGGTGGAGGAGTGAGGGTGGGGGCAATGGAAGAAGATTGTCTGTGCTATTTAACAAGGTCCTTCTAGGACTTGCTAGTCACTACTGTCTAGATCCACAACTGCAAAGCTCCGTGCAGCTCATCAAGTGACCTATTTCATGGATGTGAGTGAATGGGGGGAGAGGAACATTTTTTGCTTTGGCCCAGTTACCGGCAATTGACTCTTACCATCACTCTGTTTCCTCCTCTCTCCCCCCTGCCCACTCTCAACTTCCTGCCAGCCATACCATTCTCTTTGCCCTGCCTTTTTCACCCCATCCTTCTGGTCTACTTCAGATATCCCAGTTATTAGACAAAGCATCTGGCTGGGAGTGTTAAGACCTAAGTCTGAGTCCCCCATACTGGCTGTAACTTTGTGAACTAATTAATTGGCACAGATGTCTGTTTGTTTAACAAAGTGTATGACATCTGCTGTATATGGAAAAATGTCCCCCAGTAGTGTCCATAACCAGTTTATATTGCTATTACTTAAAGTAAATGGATGAAAATTGAGTAGAAATAAAGAGTAACCCCCTTGGAATTCGGTAGGTAATTGTGCTACTGCACATGTGAATAGGTTTCCAAAACTGTGGTGAAATTACATGTTGAACATAATGTAGTTTCAGATATATTTATATAATTAACTAACCCAATGAACTGGCATATAAGAGGCCATATCAAACTACTGTAGGGCTCTCCATTTATTTAAATCACAGTTTAAAAACAAAACCAAACGGGGACCATAGCATCTGCTGAGCTTAATAGAGACAGATAGATCCTGATAGCCTGCTTTGCTCCCATAATTTAATTCAGAGGATGGCTAGCAGGGTGGACAGTTAAGCCTCTATTGCAGGTTCCTCATCTAGAGAAATAATTATTTCACCAATGAAGGTGCAGTAATAATAACTGTTCATGTATAAAATGGTTCTATATGTACAGGTACCATTGCCCACTATTGATGTGTGGCCATCTCTGGAATGGAAGGGGGCAGCTGTTTGCCAGTACATAGCAACACAGCAGCTAAAGATGAGGAGAAAAGCTTATCTGATTGAAAGTTCAGGAGAATTTAGTTAGCCAGAATCTAACTACCTACAGTGAAATCTGCCTACAGAACTCACTTACTCTCACTACTCTTGTGATAAGGGCTATGGACAGCAAAAGACTAGATGGGGTCAGGATTTTGGTGTAGCATCTCACCTGGAAGATGATCCCACAAACATGTCAGTTCCTTTACTGCCGTACTGGAATGCTGGATCAGTGAGAAGAGTGACCCCTATCAAAAATGACTACACCATTTCCTGCTGCAGCATCTTGCACCGACTTTGGTGGTCTCCCAGGCAGGTGCCAACCAGCCCTAATGGTGATTAGTTTTTGAGAAATTATGTGACCTTGGCCCTAGCTGGCTAGAGAAATCTGTGGGTGAGCAAACCATTTACCCAAAGGTATCACATTCCACTTACAAATACTAGTGATGGGCCCAACTGGAAGTGGAACCTTCATTCTGAGTCACCGACACCCAGCAGGGCAAGTAGGGTGGTACGGTCCAGTACACCGTACCAGCAAGATATTTATAGGTGGCACGGCATACCGGAAAGAAGAGCAGCAGAACACGACTGAATGAGCTGAATGGCCCCATGCCAGCAGCTCCTCTGGCACAGCTGTACCGCCCCAGCTGTACCGCCCCCAGCCCTTCCACACAGGGTCTCCTCCATCTGTACAGCAGCAGCCCTGCCGGAGGACAGGGCTGGGGAGGGTGGGGATGGGGCAGTACAGCCGTCGGAGGAGCTGCGGCCCCACTTTCTGCTCCTTTCCCTGCTGTGGTTCCGAAGACCCAGCGGGAGGAGGACAGAGCCCCCGCCTCCCCAGGTAAGGGGTGTGGATCATGGGAAGCGGACGGGAAGAGCATGGGGGCCCTGGGCGGGAGGGTGGGGAGCAGTCATATGGAGTGTCATGTGAGGTCACGTGCCCCCGTTTCCCCCCCCCCCCTCCTGCCCCCATACCGGTAAGAAATAGATTCCATTTGTACCACTGCTGACACCAGACCTGCTGCAATAGCTTTGGTTCTTAGTTGGAGCTGAAATCAGAAAGGGCCTATTTTCTGTATCTCTCATGTGACTTCAACAGCATCAAACTCAGCCCAAGATGGCAGAAATGTCACAAGAACAGTTGAACTCTTATGATTTCTATTATTTTGGCCCACAGTCTTGCAAGATTTTGGTGACATTAGACTCTGATCCTAGCCCAGATTTGGCTTTGAACATGAATCCAAGCCCTATCCTAAACCTAATCTGTGTCTAAACCCTGTCTTCTCAATGCATCTTGAGCAAAGCCCGCCTTAAGTACTCGATATTATGGAATAGCAGCTTCACTCAGATTTCTCTCAGCCTCAGTGTTGATGGAATTCTCTCTCATACAGGATGTATACACAATATTTACAGAACCACAATACATGTAACCTTGTACACTTTATCTTTGAAATGCTGATTGTACATGTCTTCATGTCTCAAAAAACAACAACAACCCACTAGTGAATTATATGTTTGATTTATTAGCAATTAAAATGTATTGTATAATTAAAAGGAAAACTAAGAGTTGACCTCCAAGTAACAGAATTCAGGTTCTAGGATGCAAGAGGTTATTTGCAAACTGCATTGTACATACCACTAAGATAAAGCATACTTGGGTGATGCAAAGCAAAGTATATGGCTGGCTTCTTTTTTTCTATCGTTTCCATTTCTCTAAAAGTATAGGATTTATTTACAGTTCTTTTGAAAGATTAAGAATAGCAAAAAATAAAGAGTGTTATTCCTCCACTTCCAAACATCAGGTGCTTAATTGGAATTTGCATGTAAACAAGTCAGTGCAGAAACACAAGGACAATATTTTCCAAATGACCAGTACATACAAAAGATTTCCACAGCTGGCGTTTCGTGAGGCTAGATTGTCTCCTGGATAATGAGGCTCATAGAGATGTAGGTAGGGGCAAAGAGTCCCTCTCTCTTTGTTCCACACTGGGGCTGTGTTAATTGCCATGCTGGTCCTCGGGTGGAGTGCAGAGGCTGTACCCTAGATAGTTCCCCTGAGGAGCAATTGAGAGGGGAGTGGGAAGGAGCAGGTGAAGCCATGGCTCTGCCCATCCCTATATGCCAGGTAATGGAGCGGGTTTGCTACTAGCATGTTGCACCCTGCAAAGGGGTGTCACAAATTACCTTCCCCCCCCATTACAACCAGGGAGCGCCACAAGGCAGTATGTCTTTGAGCATACTGCTCCTGCTGAGTGGTGTGCTTGTGCACTGCCCCTTATTATGGATGGCAAGCTGCAAGCATGACCTAGCCCTGATGTTGCACTTCAAAATGGGCAGAAGAACATTCCGAATGACATGCTTTACATTTAAAAGTAATAAAATCAATCTGAGTTGAAGCAAACATTTCTAGCTGGGCTGCTGTCTCGATCGCTAGTGGGAATATTTCCCCCACTTTCTAGGAATGTGTCATTTTTAACTCCATAATCTTTCAGAATAACATCAGCTTCTATTCATTTTTTTTCTTCCTTTAGATCAAAATCTTATCTCAGAGCTACATTGTTGAGCTCCAGCAGATGAATTCCATCCATTTGCAGAGGTTTATACACCCACTAAAGTTCTACTTAATAAGCTTCCATAGCCTCATGCTGGCAAATTTCACTCTCTAGTGAATGTTCTATGTGTGGAACTTTCATAAATATTGACCGGAGTTCTGCATGGGGTTCAAGCAAACACTAATCTATAGAGATATGTAGTGTGGGTCTGAAAGATGGATTTTGACTTTACGATGTTGATAACATGAACATCGGACTGTGAGTATATGGCAAAATATGATGCAATACATCTGAAAACAAAACGTACAGCATATGCGACAGTTGCATGGTGAGAGACCTCACTAAACACAACCTTTTTAGCAGTTGAATGGAAAATAAATTAATAAAGAAAATTCCTGCCTTAGGGCAAGGTTTGTGTATTGTGGGAGATGTGCATTTCAATAAGTATTTTCAATTCACCGTTGTAAGTAGGAGGAACTACTAACATGCAAAACCTGCATATTAATAACCAAATATTGGTGCAGCTAATGGGAATGGAATTACGGGATTAGAAATTCACAAATATATCTTTTGACAGTACGGCAGACTTCATCCCCCCACTTGCCTTGAGATGACTGGGAAAACAGGACACAGTTTTCACGCTTTCCCCCATTTGGTTGGGAGCGATCCCAGTTGAAATAGTTTAGAGCCATCCCATTGACATCAACAAATTTCCCTTCGTTTACCATGTCGGTGATACCCAGCCAAAAGTCTGCAACCCCTGGCAGACTTTTCTTGCCATAGTCTCGAAGGGAGTTGGTTTCATCATTATCTCTGGGGATAGCCAGTGTCCCTCCCTTGGCTATGCAGTCTTCATTGGCTTCATGGAAATGCTTGGCACCTTCAGATGCCAGGTAGCACTTCTTATGGATCTTTGTTCCACGAAGACAGACTGTGAATAGATATGGTTGAGCATGTTGATTAAGAAACGGAGTCACATATTAGAATAGGGTCTGGACCAGTTCTAGGAGCAGGCGAGCAGGGCAGCGCCACTCAGCTTTTGTTTTTTTATTTTGTGCATTTGGCTGCTCGTGTGCAGGTTTGTAGGGGTGGGGAGAGCACCAAGAACATTTTCCACCCTGGCTGGCAAAATGGCCAGGGCTGTTCCAGAACAGAGTTGACATTTTAGTGGGAGATTTTCAAAAGCCCCTAAGGGCCTACAAGTCCCACTGAAAGTCAACGTGACTTGTGATCTTAATTTCAGAAGGGGCTATTGAAAATCCCACCTCTATGCTTTTTATATTAATCTACTTGGGTCACCATTGTCAGCCTGGATCCAGCCAGGAACGTACAGTAATTTCCTCAGGATTATTTATGCTGTTGTTTGCGACCACACATACACACAAAGACGATGTAGGCCTGTTGTTTGTTTAACTTCTTTTTTTTTTTGTAAATAGTCCCTACTGCCAACTTTACACATTTGGCTTCACCTCATCGGGTTCATAATGTATGCTGAGGAGAAATGGATGTTTGTATTGTTGGCAGAGCTGGTTTAGTTGCCAGGAAGTAGGTGGATTCTTGGCTGCACGCCAAAGACAAGGATCTAAAGGTCTTTTCATACTTGTGACATTTAAGTGCCAAAGTAAAGCGTGTTATGCATTAGCTAAGTCTAGTCCCTAGTAAATAAATGGAAGACAGAAAGTGCTAAAGGGCTAGTTACAGTATGTCCTGGTCATCAGATATTGATTGGAAATTCATAATTCAAATCTCTGTTTGGGCAATTGATAGATAAATATTGCCACTGGCAGGATAACATACAGAGGACATAAAACTCTTTAGGGCTTCATTTCCAGTCACTTTTTCCACCATCCTCCTCCCTTCAAATGCTAATTTCAAGTGACCCAAGGTGATTTAAAACTAGAAATGCCTTTTCAAAGAGAGAGATTACATTCAATGCCTGATTTGCACAACAGTCTCATTTATTAAATCTTATTTATTTTTGGCTATGCTTCGCTATATGGTAATAGACCACGAGGTATGCCAGCATGGCTCTTCCAAAGTCCAGGTCATTGCTGGCTTCATCAAGTGGAAGATGTTGGCAACATCTCAGTGACATGTTGCTAAGGAATCCCACTTGTCAAAGAAGTATGATTCCTCATTGAACATTATAGTGGGGCAGGAAATGTTTGGTTTCACTGATAAAATGTTTAGTGACATTTAGTTGATTTAGTTGGGGATTGGTCCTGCTTTGAGCAGGGGGTTGGACTAGATGACCTCCTGAGGTCCCTTCCAACCCTGAGATTCTATGATTCTATTTCCTAGTAAAAACAGACTAATAAAACATGTTTTACCTGTCTGAAGTGCCTGCATTTCTTTCAGGGAGTTTACTTCTTGCCACAGCTTGTCAATCTGAGTCTTTAGATCACCGTCCTTTTCTTAAAAGAAAGAAAGAAAGAATGAATAAATATACACATTCAAGATGATCTTTAAGTCAGAAGCCCTGTTAAAATATCATGGGCTTCTGCATGTATGAGATTTGCATAACTCTTTAGTTGGGAGAAAATCATAGTAATTACAATGTTCAGAGACAATCAAAATGCTGTAATGCAATAAAATTAAGTAGCAATCATTTAAATGCCATAAAATCACAACATCAAAGCAATGCAATTCTAGTAATCATTATAAGCCAAACGAAATGTTCACCTGGGTCAGACTCAGTTCTCTGTGACACTAGTGCACCTTCTTCCATTGAAATCAGCGAGATTATACCAACACAAAATTTATGCAGGATGAGAATAAAGCAACAAATATTCATAAACAAATAAATTGCATATTTAACTACACTTCTACCCCGATATAACGCTGTCCTCGGGAGCCAAAAAATCTTACCCCATTATAGGTGAAACTGCGTTATATCAAACTTGCTTTGATCCGCCGGAGTGTGCAGTCCTGCCCCCCCCAGAGCGCTGCTTTACCGCGCTATATCCGAATTCGTGTTATATCAGGTTGCATTATATCAGGGTAGAGGTGTATTTTAAAATACATAGGTTTAGTAAAATTAATTTCCCAAGATTAAGTACAGAATAATATTAATATGACAGCTTGCTGTTTTGCTCATTGATTTCTACTGTATTTCATTTTGGTCTCTCTTTAGGTAAATACACATGAAATTCCAATGCACTCTCATGGTAGTTCACTTATTCCAACTTTTTAATGTGTTACTGAATTATAAATTCAGACTATTGCTTAGAGATCAGTCATTATTGTACTAGGGCTGCTGACGAGATTTGGTTTTGGCTGTACATTTGAGCCCTGGTCTACGCTAAATGGTTAGGTCAATGTAAGCTGCATTGCATCAACCTTGCTGTGGAAGTGTCTTCACTTAAATTTGGCTCCCCCCAACATAAGCGCCTCTCTACACCAATTTAGTAACACCACTTCTCCAAATGGGGTAGAGTCAAGGTCGATGAAATTAGGTCAATGCAGTGTCAATGTAGTCGCTGTGTTACTTCCGTCAACTTTTACTGACTTTCAAAAACCATCCCACAATTCCCTACACTGACAATTCAATTGGTACAAGAACTCCTGGTGAGGACACGCCCCGCTGACACAAGGAGCCAAGTGTGCACGAACACAAGCGATTGAATAACTATGGTGGCTGTATGCATATGTAAGTTAGATCGACATAATTTTGTAGTGTAGACATGGCCTAATTTAACTATTAGATAGGTTGGAGATGTTGAGAGTTTGTTTTCATGGAATTTTTGCTTTGAAAACTATATTTAGTGATTGGGCTACAACCTGCCTTATATACTTGTCTTGGTAAAAGAACCCCAAACAATCCCAAAAGATGCTATGGCAGACATTTTCAATTTTGGGTGTCTAAAGTTAGTCACCTAAATAAAAGAGGCCCGATGTTCAGATTTACTTTGCTACTGCACAAAAATGCACATGGGTTAAAATAGGAATCAGGGCTCCCAGATACCACTGTAATGAGCATGGTGTAAAACCCTCAAAACTAGACAGATAGATTCATGAGAAGGGGAAACAAAAGCCATACAGCCTCCCGGCTTTCAGAGTAGTGTGAGCATAGTAAGAAATGGACTTGTGTAAGCTGCTTACTTTTCACTGACTAACAAGTAAATATTCACCAGCTGTGTAATCTACATTATGCTTTCTAAAAAATGGGAAGTAAGTTTAAATTAAATACACACATTTCCCAACATTCAAGGTTTTTGTCTTTGCTCTGCATATGTTTAGTGGGAAACTATACTTTTCTCACCAATTCTTTCTGGCTTCGTTTGTCCATCATTGTACGACACTCCCTAAAGAACTAGAATTGAAGAATATCCTACAAATATCCCATTAAAAAGTTACAAAAACTTTCTAGGTCATGGAAAATAAATCTCAACAAAAATCCTTGGGAGTCTGTTAGTTTATTGAGCTTGTTTTGACCAGATGCACATGATATTCTATTCTTGGTGATATCCATTATATAATACAGAACTGAAGATCATGGGCCAAACTGCGATCTCATTTACAACTCAGAATCCCAAATAAAGTCAATGGAGCTGAGAGGACAGTATTTGGCTCTCTACCCTATATTTATGTAATACAGTTTAGCACATTACACTTCACTTTACTCATACTTGTAACCCAAATAACGTATACAGAATCTTCTCTCTAGACAGAGTAAATATAGGCACAAATACCCTTTGATAATACATTTTAAAAATGATATTAACCACCGGTTCAAATAATATTTAAGAGTATTGTAAATGCCCATGGTATATACCCTCCCTCCTCCAAATTAAACTGATTACCTTTCACTCTACGTTTACTGTGCTTTCTGGCTTTGAACTTGGAAGCCTGGCCAGTAGCTTGATCCAGCAGTAGTATGCTAATGAGGAGAAAAATTAGAAGTCCAGTTTGTGCCATGTCTCTTTTCAAAAGCTAATAAGAAGCTTCCAGAAAGTCTCTATAGCAGCTAAGAGAGCAAATCACACAGCCACAGCTCAATATGAACTGACTGAGGTCAGCTTTATGAAACTGTAGTGATAGAGTTGGCTGTACTCCTTGCTTACGAAATGTGTTTGATGCTTCAGCTGGCTTCAGCATAAGGTACCCCCTTGTTCTCATTCCTCCTCTTCAACTGATTTCAGCTGGAACAGATCCATTTTACAGAGCGTATACCAGAACTGAACAATTTATTTGTTTTGCTATTAGTGAACTCCATTTTTCAGGAGTAATATTTAAAACTTTGAGGATGAATGTCATGGAAAAACAAACGGGCGTTCAAAAAACACACATCCGTGCATTGTCACTTTCAAGGAGATACAGTCAGACTACTTACGTGAATGTCATAGAAGCATTTACCAACATCCCCATCCAGCTTCTTGAAAATGGGTCTGGCCTAAGCCAATTAAAGATAGACAATGGACATGATCCTCCTTCCATTGAGGTCAATGAGAGTTTTGCCACTGAGTTCTTTGGCAGCAGGACTGAGCTCTGTAGCTCTCCAAGGGGTTTTGGTCACTTTCTATGAAGGGTACATTTATCAATAGCATACAACGGGTTAATAAGTGACTAATAGATGTTACAAGTTTACCGATATGAATAGTATGTGTTATAGACTGGGGTCGGATTGGGGAGAAAAAGTCTTGGTACTCTTCCAGCCTCCTCCCCCACAATAAGTGCTTCTCACTTGAGTCATCAAAATCAGATATCTCTCAGTTAATTGAGGTCCACTGGGCTCTTTAAATCAGGCTTTCCTGGATGGTCTTGACTATGCCCATGGAATCTGCTCTCCTCTTTGGGCCTGGATCCTTCTTGATTAGAAGGAAAAAAAATAAGCGGTGGCACCTCTTGCCCATTTGTTGCACCAAAATGAGTTGTTGCCCACAAGGAATTGTGCAGATCTGTGACCCGGCCTCTCCTCTTTTACATGAGGAATGAAATAGCTAACTGTGTTGATGTTCAAACAATCATCATTGGGTGTCCGGGTTCACACCTCAGGGAGATGAATGGGGCAATTCACACCTGTCGGAGCTGTTCCAGACTCACCTAGACATCTTTGCACGGCTACATTCCATTCCCATTTGAGAGGTTTTCTTCACAACCAGAACAGCTGGGGGTAGGGGAGAGTGGTAAAAAAGCTGAGCTTCAGGAGAACAAGATAATAGTTTCAGAGATGTGCCTGTACAGTGCATAGGTCTGTATCGGCTGTTCCCAAGCCCTGGTTATGAGGACATCAGTAGAAGGTGTTAATGATTGCTATAAACAACCTGTTTGACTCTAACAATCCATAACACTTGATTAATCATTAAAACATTTATTAATAATTAATTAACCCTTTAAAAACTATTTATAAATGTACCCTTAATATAAAGTACGAGTAGGTCTCTTTAGCCCTCTCGCCAGAGGATCTAGGCACTTTGCAGTTATGTTAGATCAACATAATGAAGTCTCTGTCACAGTAATGTTAACTCCTTGGTGTTGTTCTTAAATATCACAGCACAACAGGGTCCTGTAGTAGTGGGCATTCTGACATACTGCTGACCAAGTACAAGATATGTAGGTAAACGTATAGTCTTCCTTGAAAACATAGTAGGTAAGTGTGATGGCTGCCATTTAAGCTGTCACACCAGAGACTGAACTGTCAACTACTACAGCTGAAAGCATGAGTCTCTACAGCATGAGCTAAAAAAGCCAAGCAACCAGGCTGAGAACTGTAACAGACTCATATCCTCTCTGGATCGGGTACAAAGGGAATCGTACATTTCAATAATTTCATCAGTGACTTGGATAATGAAGTGGAGTGTGCACACAAAATTTGCCATGCTGGGAAGGGTGCAGGCACTTTGAGGATAGGAACAGAATTCAAAATTATCTTGATAAATTGGAAAATTGGACAGAAATCAACAAGATGAAATTCAATAGAGACAATTGCAAAGTACCATACTTGGGAAAGAAAAAAAAAATCAAATGCACAACTACAAAATGAGGAATAACTAGCTAGGCAGTAGTATTGCAGAAAAGGCTCCGGGAGTTATACTGGAACACAAATTGAATGTGAGTCAACAATGTCATGCGGATGCGGAAAAGGCTAATATCATTCTAGGGTGTATTAACAGGAGTGTCCCATGTAAGATACTGAGATAAAGGTTCTGCTCTATTTGGCACTGGTGAGGCCTCAGCTGGAATATTGTGTTCAATTTTGGGCACCCTACTTTAAGAAAGTTGTGGACAAATTGGAGAAAATATACTCAGTCTGGATGCAGTGTAAAGGTGCCTTATGCCAATATAGTTTATTTTCCTTCCCCTAGAGGACTACACTAGACTGGTACAAGCACCTTTATGTTGGTGTATCTGCATCCATGGTGTGTATGTGTGTATGTATTGCTTTAACTATACTGGTATAAAGCAAGAGAGAGTCCTATGGCACCTTTAAGACATCTGTTAGTCTTAAAGGTGCCACAGGACTCTCTGTTGCTTTTTACAGATCCAGACTAACATGGCTACCCCTCTGATACTATACTGGTATAGTTAAAGCAGTTCAGCTTGTGTGTTTAGACAAGGTCTTATGATCACCTCCAACTTGCAAAAGCCATAGTCCACGATATTGTTCAGTGACCCAGGTGGGTTTTTAGAAGCAGTTTTCTCAGTTTGTCCGTACTTGCTTTCCAATAACAGGGTCATTCAGAAAATGAGATAGCTTTGTTTATAGGAACCTGCAAGTTGGTCCATGGAGGCTGCTCAGGGTAGAAAGTATGCCCTATTGGCAGTTGGATCTTTATCTGCTGCTGCAAACTGGTTTTGAATAACCCATTCTTAGCCTCCACTGTGTATATAACAGGTTTGTGGAAACAACATGCAGTTACACATCGAATACTAAGAGATCTATGTGGAGCTAGATTTGGATGCTGGGCTGAGCTCCTGAAATAGGTGTGGATGCACAAATAATTTCCTGTTGCATGGAATAAGAAGTTACTGTAAAGGATGATCATGTCATTCACTTATCCAGGGCCGGCTCCAGGTACCAGCTTGGCAAGCAGGTGCTTGGAGCGGCCACTCCGGAGAGGGGCGGCAGGTCCAGCGATTCGGCGGCAATTCGGCGGACTGTCCCTCACTCCCGCTCGGAGCAAAGGACCTTCCGCCGAATTGCCGCCGCAGATCGCGATCGCAGCTTTTTTTTTTTTTTTTTTGGCTGCTTGGGGCGGCCAAAACCCTGGAGCCGGCCCTGCACTTATCTCCTGAGTTGGTAGAGCTGCAAATAAAACACAGCTGGTGAATAGACCTTTTAAGATGGTGAATGCATTGATCTGTTCAAAGGAAAGCTGTTCAAATATTGCTTTTTGGCCAACTATGTTTTACTGTTAGTCTTTAAGGTGCCACCGGACTCCTTGTTGTTTTTGTGGATACAGACTAACACGGCTACCCCCTGATACCTGAGGTTTACCACCTCCTCCAGGTTTTGGAGCTAATAGATTACTATGTGTGTCATGTCATGCTTGGACAAAATGTGAAACTGACATGTTGTTGCAATAGCTATTTCTGGAGTTACAGTAAGTTGTTTTCCAGAGTTTCATACTCTGACAAACAGGACCAATATAGGCTTAGATAGAAAAGCTCTTGAGTTTGTGGCTAATTGTCTGTTGTAGAGAGAATCTGAAAGCTGTCAAGAATTACACTGAGCCACTGCCAACCTCTGGAATTTCAAGTGGCACAACCTGAGGAACTAACATGGTAGATAAAAGTAGATAATATAAAGCTGAGAGTGAAGTCTCTTTCCCTATCATAGTTCTCTCTCCAAATGTCATTTCATGACTATCCAAGGTAGAAAGCATGGAGTACACTGGATAACATATACAGTACTTGTTTCAGTTAAATGTAACAGGTTTGCAAACTCTTCAAGTCACTGAAGTCATGCTTGGAAAACTACTGTATGTTTCAATTTCCTCAGTCCCCAAAAGCCGTGTAAGTGCCTCTTTAAAAGATCTGAGCTCAGACCAAGCAAGCATAAGGAGGGATTATGGCTGAAATCCCAGAACTAGGAAGCAGCACATGGATACTGACTAAATGAAGCTGTACGTTTGGAAAAGGGATGGATCAACCTCCTAGTGTGTGAGGTTTTGTAAATGTGATCAGCCATATTCTGGGTTTGCGCAGGGAGGGTGAGATGTCTAATCTTCTTTCCTGTCATGTTAACCCATTCTTTCCAAGGGAAATTTTCTAGTTAAAAAGAAGACTGTGCTATGTATTAGAGATAGAGGGGGAGCAGGATTTTTACTACACAAGGTAGGATGCATAACAGGAATTTGTCTGCTCATACACTGAAGACTAGAAAGACCCTGAACACAGACACTGGCTAGATGAAGAGTTATGGGCACTAATTTAAAATGAAAGAATCTAAGAGTATTTTAAGTTTCTTGCATGAATATTTTGTGTCACACATAAGGTCCCATATTTGGGCCTTTTCTAAGGCAACTATCACTGTCCTATCTAAGTGGCCTAGAGTATTGTATCCTAATTCCTCCAATTCTCTTGAATAGTCAGAATATAGCAGGGGTTCTCAAACTTCATTGCATGGAAAATTACTACATGACCCCAGTGTCCTGTATTACTCTAGATTCTAGAGTCTAGAATCAGGGACGGCATTAGGGGGCGGTAAGCAGGGCAATTGCCCATGGCCCCATTCCACAGGCAACTGAGTGAAGCTAAGTTGCTCATGCATGGCTTCAGTCCTGGGCAGCGGGGCTTGGGCTTCAGCTTCTGCCTCTGGCGGCAGGGAGTCCAACACCAGCCCTGGCGACCACATGAAAAGAAACTCATGACCCACTTTGGGGTTGCAACCCACAGTTTGAGAATCACTGTAGGTATAATGGGGGTGGTGCAGCGGGAAGGCAATGTTAGTCAAATGGAGTTGCAGAGAGCCACCCAATAAATATGAAACAATGTCAGGCAATTGCATTACATTGTAGCCTCTCACGGCATGTTGTGTTGACAGGGATGCATTGTCGCAACAGTTCAAGCATGTCACTGGAATGTCAGACCATTTGCGGTGTTCCTTTGTGAATCGCTGTCACTCTTTGCTGATGAAGTGGCTTTGTAGCACTGCCAGGATGAAGATCGCTGAAGGAGAGAGAATGACCATTTCCACCAGGATAGTGGCAACTGGGATTTTTGCATAAAACTTCTTCTCCATAGCACAAATATTTCCAAGTTGCTTTCACCTTTCAAATGCAAGTACATGGTTAAGCATAACAATTTGACTAGGTAAAATGTACATTTTACCATCAACCCTCAGCTCCTCTCCTGGGATAACTTGTATTTCAGAGACTTGTCTCATTGCTGATCTATGAACTGGTCAGCTTGGGAGCATGCTGAAGCACGGCTGGTAGTAGCACCTTCACCTCAGACACCTATTGCATCCCACCTGGTGGGCATCTGATTCCCTCGGGGCCAAATTGCTGGCAGGTGGGAGAAACTGCTGCCCATCAAGACTAGCTGTGAGTTTGATTTTGATTAGTGTGTCATGAGGAGGAGGATCAAGAAATGTTGACTGTTCTGCTGGTTTCAGAGAATGGGATCACGTGGCCCAACGTGAGAGTATTTCACAAGCGCTCATCGCCAAGGTTGAAGTGAAAAGTCTTTTTCTATTAGAAGCCGCCAATGGATACCCTGTTCTTCCTTAAGAAAGCATCAGTTTGCTGGCTATCACCTGATTTTTACCAGGTGCCTGATGGGTCTTGTTTGGCACTCATATTTTCTCTGCCTCACTGTATTTTAAATTTTCCCCATATCTCAAATTTATTATGGTATCCTTCAGCCAAATGTAGGGCCTAAATCTTCAGAGTGCTGATGCCTTTCAGTGCCCCTTGAAGTTTGCAGTCAGGGTTGAGTATACTCAGCATATCGAAGGATTTGTCCCATCATACCATAGGTTCTGCTTAGATATTTTACTGGATTTTGCTAAATAAACCTATTTTTTAAAAGCCAAATATGAATATCAATCGCAATGCACTACCCCCGTCACATTCTACAGGAAAAATATGAAATTAAAGAATTAGGGTTAGTTTAAGTTTGGTTAAGAAAATGGGTTGTAAAGAAAGGCCCTGAGTAGTAAGTAGAAGGAAGGCCTTGAAAATAATTATATATAAGGCCGGAAGGAGTGAAGTAGAGAGGACATCTGGTTCAAAGAATAACTAATGGAATAAGGGAAAGTTTGTGAAAAGAAGGCATGTGACCAATAGGGGTGGCTGCAAATGGTTTTAAATAAGACAAAGAGAATCTGTCTTCAAATAAACCAGTATGGTCCGTCCAACCCATACACCACTGTTGCAGCCTATGTGAATCTAGGTGCAATGGAAAAACTATTGGTTAATAAGAAGGAGGGGACAATAAGAAAGGCCTTGAGAAAAAAGGAGGTTGTAAATTTTATCTGGATTAAGATTGGTAATAAGGGTGAACTGTCTCCAATTGGTTTTAAACTGAAATCAGTATTTGGGGATGACATCACTTGTTTGTTGCAGAATATAAAAAAGTTAACTCTTAAAGGGTTCATTGCTAATATCTGCCTGACCACTCTGGAGTGCACCAATATGGGTCTAAGCACCCCTCGGTTTAGCCCACTTGTAGCTTGATCAAATGCTTGTAAATGTTGTGTCACTGTTTGGATGTAGTAAATTGCTTAATATTTAGGCTTTTTAAAGGCATGTTTAGAGCAGTTGTATAAAATACCATTTGGCCTTTGGACTTTAAGGAATTTTTATGGTTAAATTAGTATTGTGGTAATATCCTGCATAAATAATAATTCCAACACTTTCCAAACACTGTTTTTGTTAGGCTAAACCCTATAGTATAATGTCAAAAAGGACATATTTTAGTACATCGTGTTCCAGTAGAGAATTCACTCACAAATAAAATGAGTATTTTTACCATATAAAATGCATTGTTATTTCCATAGAACTTGCTGAAATCTTCAATCAATGGCTTCCATTTTCTACTTCAGCCAGTTTTAATGCACTAAATATTTTTTTTCTTGGTTGCAGCAAACATTTTAGTGGTTAAGTCACACAACTCATTTCTCATTGGGACCCTGACTGCACAATTAAGTGACCATTCTGCAGACTGTCCTTGAACTCTTGTGCTATGTAGTTGGAGAGGAAAAACACCAGAAGTAATTTTCCATCAAAACATTTCTCTGCTGATTAATATGTGAAGTATTCAAATGGAGCTGACTACCCAAACAAACTCCTGCAGACTGGAGACCTCATGCACAGGATGTGGTTTGGGTTTTCTGTCCCAAACCCCCAATTTTTACATTTTTTAAATCGTGCATTTTTGGGGAAGGCTGAATTATACCCTCTTTGTTTGTTAAAGATAAAATGGAACTTTGTTTTGTCTTCTTTAAGGAGAAGGAGAGTTAGGATTAAAAGTAAAGCCTCTGTTTCTTTGCATTCCAGGTGCAGTGAAGAAGCTGAATGGAGTCTTTTAAAATGCTGCCCCTTCTGACTTGGCAAAGATTCCAGGCTTGCTTGGGAATTATTGGCGGCACCTCAGTTTGTTTAGACCTAGGTTTTTTGTTTTTTTTTAATTTTTATTTTAAATAAGCAAGGATGACCCATTGTGTTAATTTCTCCCCTGTAATGTGTGGTGCTTTCTTTCCCTTCCAGGAAATGATCTGAGAATTTCAGACTCATGAAGTTTTGTTTTTTCTGTCTCAAAATTGTGCCGGCCTGGCACTGCTGCTATTCTTCCACAGATAGGCAACTTCCAGGCAAAGTGGCGGGAACGAACGTTTAGCTTCAGTAAGTGAGACAGAGGACAGCTAGTCACATATGCACATGTTCATGAAATCTGGTGGGATATTATCCTTGTGAACGCCCCTTCATGAACAGCTTACTTAACAGTGCAGCTTGCCTCTTGCCATAGGTCCAGCCAGAGTGAGATAAATGTGCTGGCTTGTTTGGACTGCTTTCCCACATGGGATTTGGTCACTATGGACTTTTATTTAAGATTTAAGAGCAAGTCTTCTCAAGTATGTGGTCATTTCTCCCTTTAGCAGCTGCATCCTACAGAGGATACATCATCCATACCTCTTAGCACCACAGACTTCTTCAGGCCTGTGTTACACCCGTAAGGCTCATGTGACCACAGGGATATGTAGGGAATAGATGAGGTCTGAGATTCCTCCGCAGCTGTGAGTTTGTTAGAGTTCCATTCAGGGTCCCAGCAACCCTACTGTTCTTACCTGGCCAGCAAGAGTTATTGTTAGTGAGAACAAACAAACACCTCCCCCTCCCCCCCATCCCTCTGGCTCACTGGGAACTGAATGCCCTGCCTGTGGCAGCCAAGACAGACCACAAACTTTCAGCTCAGGGCTATCACTGGATGGATAGATGACATCAGCTTCCAGTGTTCCTATAACCCAGGGATCAGCAACCTTTGGCACGTGGCCCGCCAGGGCAAGCCCCCTGGCAGGCTAGACCGGTTTGTTTACCTGCCGCGTCTGCAGCTTCGGCCAATCGCAGCTCCCACTGGCCGCGGTTCGCCGCTCCAGGCTAATGGGGGCTGTGGGAAGCAGTGCATGTTGCATGCCAAAGGTTGCCGAGCCGTGCTATAACCAGCACCGGTTTGAAGCATAGCCACTATACCAGGGGTCGGCAACGTTCGGCACGCGGCTCGCCAGGGTAAGCACCCTGGCGGGCCGGGCCAGTTTTATTTACCTGCTGACGCGGCAGGTTCGGCCGATCGCGGCCCCCACTGGCCGCGGTTTGCCGTCCCGGGCCAATGGGGGTGGCGGGAAGCGGTGCGGGTGAGCGATGTGCTGGCCGCAGCTTCCCGCCACCCCCATTGGCCCAGAACGGCGAACCACGGCCAGTGGGGGCCGCGATCGGCCGAACCTGCTGTGTCAGCAGGTAAATAAAAGTGGCCCGGCCCGCCATGGTGCTTACTTTGGCGAGCCGCGTGCCAAACATTGCCGACCCCTGCACTATACGTTGGTGTACAGGTCCCAAGTTTTGGAGTCATGTGATGAGGTCAGAATCTCAGCTTTCATTTCACATAGTCTGGCATCATGACCTGAATGAAACCTCTGCAGTGACATCTGCCCAAGTGTGCAGACAGCCTGGAACAAGAGTTCTGAGAGGTGTGAGTTGCCTCCTGCATCTCAATGGGGTGTTAACTCCAAGACAAAAAAATAAAAAGAAACCACCAAAACAAAACCTTCCGTTGTAATTCTGGGGAGAGGATGAGGGAAGAAACCACATGTCACTTCATGCACTACTGTAAGGTACTGAGATACTACGGTGACCCCCTGGTGCTGCATCTCCAGGGGCAAGTGGGGACTCCTGCTGCTGCCCCTGTTGGTTCTGACCAGAAGAGGGGCCTTGATGCTGAAGCTATAGGGGCCCTATGCTACTACCCCTTCCTCTCCGAGAGGGAATTCCCCCACCCAATCCCACTATAGGGCTGGACAAAGGTGTGGGGGGAGGGCCTCAGGGGTGGAGACCCAATGGGCCTAGGTGTGGTATACCTAGGCCCTGGACTGCCTTAATCCAGCCCTATTCATAACATGGATGACATCTAGCTGTGCTGAGTTTGGCATCTAGCATCTCTAAGGCCCAGATCCACAAAGGTATTTAGGCTCCTCATTTCCCTTGAAGTCAATGGAAGTTAGAGCCTAGAGGCCTGATCCAACTCCCATTGATGACTGTAGGGAGATGCCATTCCAGGGCACTCTAGTATGGGTTGGGGTGGCCCTGTAGGCACTCTGCCACAGTTTCCCTCAGAGGTTCTCAGAAATAAGCCACTCACAGAAATGAGGTATTCCCCCCCTCTTGGGATCTAATTTATTCAATATAGTCCATCCTTCTTTCACCCTTTGCTAGGTGCAGAGTTTCCATAGAGCTCCTTCTGGAATGTGCAGTTTTAGTCCTGGCTGCCCCACTCTTCAAACTCACCCCTTTACATCAGGGTTTTATAGTCTTCCTCCCAGGGCCGGGGGCTAGCTGCATTCTTGCTCTTTCTAGGCTCCCAACCACAGCTTCCTCCAGCAACTCCTTGACTGAGCTTGGAGTCTTCTTTTAAATTACCTGCCCAGTCCCCTGCCCAATCCTTAATCCTTCCCAGGTGGGTCTAATAATCCCAAACACCTGTTTGTGTTGCCTCGGCGATAGGTGAGTCTTGTCCCACCCACTGTATAAGGATTATGGTCCTGGGGCTCTTAAAGGAACAGTGGTCTGGGTTTTCCTCTAGCTTTCCCCTCCTCACAGTCATTAATTGTTCCCCAGATCCAACTTCCTCTCTCCCAGAGACTGCTTCATTCACTTTCCTGGACACATGGAATGGGGTAGCTGCCATCTCAAGCTACCTCCTCTGACCTTAAAAGGCCATTCCCCCATTATAATGCCAATGGGGGGGCATTGAGTCAGACCCTTAGCAATACATTCAGTATTCTAGAACTCTGGCAATTGTGTCTAGAATGCTGACAAATACATCAGTGAAACATCAGGAATCACATTCCCATTTACCCTAAGGCCCCTGTCAGGGGGAACAGGGATTTAGAATGGATGTAAATGTAATCTACTCCCATTTCAAGGTCCCTTCACATGGCCAGAATGGTGTAAAGGGGCTCAGTATAAAGGAGAATCTAGCCTTTGATTTGTTACAATTTTTTTTTATAGCTGTTGTTTGGATTTGCATAGTGGCAAATGAGGGGGTGTGCTGTGGTGGTGGAGTCTGTGTGTTTGGGATTGTATATGTTGATTGGTTTCAGAGTAGCAGCCGTGTTAGTCTGTATCCGCAAAAATAACAGGAGTACTTGTGGCACCTTAGAGACTAACAAATTTATTAGAGCATAAGCTTTCGTGGGCTACAACCCACTTCTTCGGATGCATATAGAGTGAACCATATATTGAGGAGATATATATATACACACACATACAGAGAGCATGAACAGGTGGGAGTTGTCTTACCAACTCTGAGAGGCCAATTAAGTAAGAGAAAAAAATCTTTTGAAGTGATAATCAAGATGGCTCAGTACAGACAGTTTGATAAGAAGCAAGTGTGAAAATACTTACAAGGGGAGATAGATTCAATGTTTGTAATGGCTCAGCCACTCCCAATCCATTTGTGTCCATTAATGGACACAAATCTGACATCAGGAATCATAATACTCAAAAACCAGTGGGAGAACACTTTAACCTGTCTGGCCATTCTTTGACAGACCTGCGGGTGGCTATCTTAAAACAGAAAAACTTCAAAAACAGACTCCAACGAGAGACTGCTGAGCTGGAATTGATATGCAAACTAGACACAATCAACTCAGGGCTAAATAGGGATTGGGAGTGGCTGAGCCATTACAAACATTGAATCTATCTCCCCTTGTAAGTATTTTCACACTTGCTTCTTATCAAACTGTCTGTACTGAGCCATCTTGATTATCACTTCAAAAGATTTTTTTCTCTTACTTAATTGGCCTCTCAGAGTTGGTAAGACAACTCCCACCTGTTCATGCTCTCTGTATGTGTGTGTATATATATATCTCCTCAATATATGGTTCACTCTATATGCATCCGAAGAAGTGGGTTGTAGCCCACGAAAGCTTATGCTCTAATAAATTTGTTAGTCTCTAAGGTGCCACAAGTACTCCTGTTATATGTTGATTGTGCTGTAGGGTGGGTGGTTGTGTTGATTTAAGTCTCGGGGCATTGCTGGGATGATTTGTTGTGTTGATTTATGTGGGTGGCAGTTGGACCTAGTAACCCCGCATCTGTGCAGTCTCCCTCATATGACCAATGTAATTGTTGCAAGAAAATCAGGTGTAGGGGAAGAATGGTGATATGTTGAGTTATCTTTGATAACACAATGGTCTAGGACTCTTAGCAAGACTCAATGGACATTCTAGGCTAGGCTTCGGCGGGACCCAGTGACATTCCTGGAATCTTATTATATAGATTACTATAGCTCTCACTAACAGTCCGATTTGTCTATTTATAAATTACATTCCTTTTTGGAAATGCTGCCATCTCATGGAAGCTCAGGTGTATAACATTCTCTCCAATTTTAAGAACATAAGAAAGGCCATACCGGGTCCGACCAAAGGTCCATCTAGCCCAGTATCCTGTCTACCGACAGTGGCCAATGCCAGGTGCCCCAGAGGGAGTGAACCTAACAGGCAATGATCAAGTGATCTCTCTCCTGCCATCCATCTCCCCTCTGACAGACAGAGGCTAGGGACACCATTCCTTACCCGTCCTGTCTAATAGCCATTAATGGACTTAACCACCATGAATTTATCCAGTTCTCTTTTAAACTCTGTTATAGTCCTAGCCTTCACAACCTCCTCAGGTAAGGAGTTCCACAAGTTGACTGTGCGCTGCGTGAAGAAGAACTTCCTTTTATTTGTTTTAAACCTGCTGCCTATTAATTTTCACATCTGCTATGGTCACTATGGACTTTTATGGTGGCAATCCTTACAAGTTTATTTTAAATGCACTGGTCTATGGAAGGTTCCCAGAACATTTATACAGTATAAATATATTACATATCACATCAAAAGCACACCCTCATTTTTCCTGATTATCCTTATGATACAAAAATCTTTGAGGGCCTTTTCAAAATCTTGGTGACTTCCCTTTGCTTAATCTAACTTGGGCATTTAGTTATCATACTGGATAGCTGGGACCGCACTGCCTGGTGGCTGACAACTCTTGTGTGGCTGGATTTCCAGGCAGCTAGCATCTGTGGTGGTAGGAAACCAGAGAGAGCTGTGGCTACTAATTGATGAATAGGATTAGGCTGTTTCAGAAATTCCATTGCTTTACAGACTTCAGCATTTATGACAACTCTAGAATTACTTAAACAAATGGGGGCTGAAGAAGTCTTTGTGCCAGCCAATTCAATTGTACATGATAGGAAAGATTCATCTGAAGTTTTAGGAAAACTAGATGTGCTGTCAGACAAAAGCGTGATGACTGACAGACAAATAATCCCCTCAGGATGCGGGCTAAAAGGTGCCCAGGCAAGCACCAGGCAAAAATAGCTGCTAGCCAGGGAAAGGAGGACATGAAAACTGCCTTATCCCTAGCTCCTTTGCCCCTGAAATGTCTATAAGTTTGGTCTCTGTGGTAGAGCTGGAGGAATCCTGTAACAGCCCATTATCTCCATTTGCACACAAGAGTGACTGCTCAGTGGGCTCAGGGCTGTTAAGGAGACAGGTTCAGTCTGTAGGGATTTCACCATGCAAGGGAAGAATGCAACTTCTCAACATTTTGTTGGCTGACATGGCATACTTCAAGCAGTCGCTATGTGGTCCACTTTTCTCATTTATTCCTGGACGCCTTGCACTTCAGATATAATGCAACCAAAACCATATTATATGTTGTATCATGGTCTTTTGCATTGCAGTTTATGCTCATTTCCAGTAGATGGCTTAAGAGACCTAGGAATAACTGAGTACTCAGTCCATGATTTTGTGCTGCTAAACCCACCAGACTGAACAGAAAAGGCCTGATTCTTTTCTCATTGGTTTGCACCAGGGTAATTCCACTGAGGTTTATGGAACCATTCCAGATTTATACCAGTGTCAGTAAGTGGAGCATTGGGCTTATGCTGTATTGTATATTCTCCAGACAGTTCTTCAGTGCATGATCTCTGGTTGCAGAGATAGCCAGAAGGATGAACACCTTCATTTAGCATGGGATCCAGGGAAATTTCACACATGGGAATAAAAAATAGGCAGGCGATGCTTTCTGTTGTTGTTAATATTGTTCCCCAAACGAATGCCTTGATTTCAGTGCTCGTTAATCAACTTAATCCAGTGCTGTGACATGATTTCAAGAGTGTTCACGTGTGCCATAAGTATATGGCAATATGACAGGCTGGTGATGTTGCCTAACCTTTAATGAGCCCTGTGGTTGCTGGATCAAAGTTACTTGTCTGCCGAGCCTCTCGCTATACTGCTATGGGAGAGTGCACACATGCCAAGACTTGACGCTTAAGTTGTTACCCACATTTACAGAAGACACCTTAAATCATTATGAGGCAGGCCTCCCCCTAAGGCCCAGGCCAAGCTGTTGGGCTGGATGCTGGGGTCTATCTTGGAGGAAGTAGGAATCCTTAAGCAAAACCATGGGGTGGCTGGAGCAGCCTCCCTGGCCCGGGAGTGGGGAAGGAGCTGGAGGAGGCATGCAGCGAGACCCCTTGGTGCAGCCACTCTCCTGGCCCAGCCCCAAATGCCTTGTGTGCATGGCCAGGCTCCATACCAAAAAAGGGCACATTACTACTGCATGACTTTCCCCTCCCTGCTATCAGCCTTCTGTGGTGGTACCATCCCAGCTGTGCTGCAAGAAGGCCTCCCTCAGGGGGAGGATGTATGGAGGAAGGGTTTGCTCTGATGAGCCAAATCTTTGCTGAAGTCAACAGGGGTTTTGTCTGGGTGAGGCCAGCAGGATTTAACCATCTAGTCTTACTTTTTTACTCATTGGAAAGATCTGTGTGAATATAGGAATGGTCTTTATCAAGCCAGTCCCTTTGCAAACCATATAATTCTAAGAAACAAACCAATCATTCTAAGGAAGGGCTAATGAATTCATACTCTCAGCACTGGGACTATAAGATAAGTATTTGCTCCTTAGCTTTATATATCTAATGCCTTTTACATTTGGGAGCTTAATGCAGCTGGCTTGGCTGGCATTTTTGCTGTCTTTGATAGAGCAGAGTTTTGTGAGTCTCTTTAGCACATAGGAACCAGTGCAGCAATGATTGCAAAGTAACATCTGTATTCTCCGTACAGGGATTTTCCGTTTCATACATCACTAGGGTGACCAGATGTCCCGATTCTATAGGGACAGTCCCGATATTTGGAGCTTTTTCTAATATAGGCTCCTATTACCCCCCACCCCCGTCCCGATTTTTCACACTTGCTGTCTGGTCACCCTATACATCACTTACTTCACAATTTGCCCCAGTGGCTCCTCAAAAACCAATACCTACTAGTCCAGGAGCCTCATGGAAAATAACCAGCTTTTGCCAACATCAGGATTTGACCTTAACACATATTTTAATGAAAAACAGAGAATTACCAGTAAATAAAATCAAGTCAATGCAATGTTGAATATTTTTCATGGAAAATGATCACGTGGAATTAATTATTAATCAGTTGTTCCCTGAATTATAAATACTATAGCTACAACAACTGGGTGGCAATTGTAAGATCTTTGGGGCAGAAATTATCTTTATTTTCTATGTTTATACAGTGCCTAACACAATGGGGTTCTGATCCATGACTGGCGCTCCCAGGCACAACAATAATACAAATGAATAATAATAAAACATAATAATGATCCTCTCTCCAGCAAAGTCAGTAGCAAAACTCCCATTTATTTCAGTAGGAACGAGATTGGGCCTAATTTACCATCTTATTGGGGATAAAGCAGGAAGCTTAATAATTATAATAATAATTATTACTCTTTTTATTAGGTCTGTGTTTGCTCTGTTGGCCCAATGATTAATAAACAGAGCACTGTGAAACAACATTATTCAGTGATGGAATGTTGAGTTAGAAGGAAGCTCAACCATCTCCACAGGAGTCATATTAAATATTATGTGTTGTTATTAAATTAAAGCCACAATGCCAGCACAAATGCTGCTGCCTAGATAGTGCTGAAATAACACCCGTGTCCTGCAAGTGAACTGTGTGAATATGTAAAGCCAATATCATGCAGCACAGTCTGGAAGGACCTTGAGAGGTCATCTAGTCCAGCCCTCTGCGCTGAGGCAGGACCACGTATACTTAGGCCATCCCTAACAGGTGTTTGTCTAACCTGTTCTTTAAAATACTCCAGTGATGGGGATTCCACAACCTCCCATGGAAGCCTGTTCCAGAACTTAACTCCCCTTATAGACAGAACATTTTCCCTCAGATCAAACCTAAATCTCTCTTGCTACAGATTAAGCCCATTACTTCTTGTCCTACCTTCAGTGCACATGGAGAATAATTGGTCACCATCCTCTTTATAACGGCCCTTAACATATTTGAAGACTGTTATCAGTCCCTGAATATTGTTTTCTCAAGACTAAACATGCCCAGTTTTTTTAAATCTTTTCTCATAAGTCTGGTTTTCTAAACCTTTTAACATTTTTCTGTTGTTTCCTCCCTGTGGACTCTCTCTAATTTGTCCACATCTTTCCTGAAGTGTGACACACTACTCCAGCGCTACTCACTACTATTTTACTCACCAGAGCTGAGTAGAACAGGACAATTACCTCCAGTGTCTTACACTCCTGTTAATATACACCAGAATTATATTAGCCTTTTTTATAACTTCATCACATTGTTGACTCATCTTCAATTTGTGATCCACTATAACCCCCAGGCCCTTTTCATCAGCACTACTACCTAGCCAGTTATTCCCCATTTTGTAATTGTGCATTTGATTTTTTTCTTCCCAAGTGTAGTACTTTTCACTTGTCTTTACTGAATGGGTATCTATTGTCATTGGTATCTAATGCCAAACAGGTGACTGTGTGCAGATCAAAGTTCCCTGGGCACTTTTGTAGGACAAAAATTTAGTCTGACACCTTTGGGCAATATGTACCCTTCCCATGACTGCCATGCTCCGTACCATTTCATATACACATGGAATCATTTCAATAGTGCTATATGTAATTCTTTGGGATTAAAGACATTATAGTGTTAATATTTTACATTTCAATATATAATGCTATTTTCCATCTGAGGAGCTACAAACACTTTGCAACAGTTCAGTAAACCTCACACTATGGGGACAAGCCAGGAAGCTTGGAGCTGAGGTCTGATTTGAATCCAAACTTTGCCAAAGTCTGGCCATGTTGGAACTGGGGTTCCAGCTTTGGCCCCTCTTTACCCAGAACACCTAGGGAGGTAGTGTGCTCAAGCCCACCCTGTTGTGACTGTCAGAAAGGACAGCAAAAATGGTGGTAGTTAGGTAATAAATGCCAAATTCAGCACTGAGCCATCCCATTCAATGTGTGTAAGTAAAGAATTTAGCCTATTGTTTCTAAACTAAGTCTAGGGTAAGTTATTTCATTCTTTGCTCTCCAGATGCAACTTACAGACTTTGAGTGCAACTTTCAACTCAGAGCATAGTTTCCAGCAATACCTTCCAGTTAGCAGAAGGGCTAAATTCAAAGGGCAGCTATGGCCTTCTCGAGAATGGCCTGGGGGAACCAGGGAGCTCTTGAGTCTATTCCCATCTGTACTACTGACTCACTGTGTGGCCCCGGGCAAGTCCCTTAGCCTCATTGACCCCTTCTAGAATGGAACATAACAGTGGAACCAAAATGCACTGTTGAAGGAAATGCAACCTTTTACATGGAAAATAATAAGGTTACTGGTGAGTCATGAGCAATTCAATTCCAAACCCAAATGTGAAATGAAGGCCCTGGAGGGAAAAAATAGCAACGAGAGTGAAATAACAGAGAACTAATCTGCCAAAGCAAACTGACATTGATGGGGAATGAGAAGGAAAAACTCTTCAGTCACCATCCATTCTCCTTGGTGTTAGTATTAAAAGAAATGCCCTCTCCTGCTGGAATCTCTGTAAAATCCTGTGCATCGGACATAGTTCCTTTGCATAGTACGATGCCTATATTGTGGCAAGAACGTAAGGCCTGTATTCTACTTGATCCCCCCCGGGGTTTCACAAAGCATTGCCTGTGTTTCATGTGGAGGACCTCAGTTGTCCAGTCACCTGGTGCGAGGGCAGCCTCACAGCTATTCAGTGGGCTCCAGGCTATATATGCACAGACACTGTACAGGCATTCACTATAAATAACGTGGTTTCGTTAGTGGGTGTAGCTTTGCAGGTAGCGGAACAGTTTGCTCTGACATGGAGATGCTGCACCAGCTAAAGCTGCACTTTATTCCTTGAGGGTATGTCTACATTGCAGCTGGAGATGTGCTCCCCAGAGCAGATAGACAGATGCGTGCAATACAGCTGGGGGCAGCTTGGGTAAAAACCTGTCCAGACCCCTGGGTACGTGCTTGGCTGGCTAGCCCGCGTCGTTGCCTGTGCTACCCCTGGCTACACTGGTATTTTGAGTGTGCTAGCTCAAGCACGTCTGTCTACCCATTCTGGGAAGCATGCTCCCTTCTGCAGGGTAGGCACGCCTTAAGTAATGTGATGTATGTTTGGGGGTGGGGGTTGTCAAGTAGAGGAATACGCAGTCGGCTGTATTGCAAACTGCAGCTCATCAAGACAATGATACTTGGTGGGGAAGTGGCTCTGGTCGGACAGAAAAGCAATGCATCTCCTTCGTAGCGGCAGAGCAGTTTCTGAAAGGGTTGTAGGTTGCCAGGGGCTGATGGATGGCTGCACCGCACAAGCACTGGGAATGGAAGAGCGCGCCTGAGGTTAGAATGGGGAGTGGTGATGAGCAGGAGGTGAGGTCATGGGCACTATGAATGCTTGCACAGCTCTCAGAGCAGATTTGTCACCTGATAGGACTGAGCCCTCTCTGCCCAACTATGTGCTACAACTGCCTCCCTCACTTCTTGTCTCACTACTTTTTTCCAGCCCAGTTGTTTTTTCAGACTCACTGTACTGTGTTGAAGCTCCAGTTTCCCCACTCAGCACCAGAGGCTCCTAGAGCAAAGGTTAATTGTATCCAGGTCGAAGCCTTCCCATTTCCGGGCTGCAAGCGGGCAAGACAAAGCTCCCTCCCTTTTCCAGGATGCAGTAGAACACCCTCTTTCCCTCTCAGCTGTGGACCATAATTCCCCCCAGGCTCCTCCCTTTCCTCTTCCCCTTTTTTATGCATGGCAGCTGGATCCTGCGGCCTCTGTTCTCCAACCATTTAACCCCTGGCAGGCTGGCTTGCCACACTGCAGCCCTGGTAGATGGTGGCAGCATTGCTAACCTCAGATGCTCAAAAATAACGAGTCAATCCTTCTCTGCCCCTCCCCTCCCAATAATCTTGAGGCTGGGTCAAAAACCATGAGATTTTAACTGGGTTTGTTTCCTTTGCCTTCTATTTTGGAGCTCTTTGGTTTTACTTGGGTCACATTTTTCTGCTTTTCTCTGCAACCATGAGGGCTAAAATCTTACTTTTCTCTCTTTAAAGGGCAGCTAAGAGCCTCACAATCACATGACTCCAGGAGCAGGGGTTTTAAGAGAAACACCAAATATTGTGGGATTTGTTAACCCTTCGGTTCTGGCCTTTTGTCCCCCTTGTCCAAAGTACCTAGGGGGCCTTCTGCTATGTGGAGGGTTAATCTACCTCACCCCACTTATAAGCCACCACTCTGGGGGGGGGGGAGAGCCTGCCCCCCACAAGGAACTGCCATGGAGTGACTATGCAGAGGGATTCCCAGCTCCTGTGTGGCACAGACCAGTGCTCTGGTGTGACTCTGCCCATAGCCAAGCAGAGGAAAGATGTGGCTACATCTCCACCTGTCAAACCTTCAATGTCTAGGGTGGAGTGGCAGCCATAGCTGCTCTAAAAGTCATGGCTACATCACCACCATGAGTGTTCTGCACCATTTTGTGGCGGGGGGAAGGATGTTTCCCATTGTCCCTTCGGAGATCTCCTGCATGAGGCCCGTTTACTTAGGCTTTGAACAGATTTGGCCTCTGGAGCACTATTGCAGTGTTACATACATCTCGTTTTGCCTCATTGCCGTGCCGACGGAACGTTCTGCAGCCTCTTGGAAATGCTGCTCCTTTTGGAAAAAAACGAGAGAGAGAGAGAGAAAAAAAGTCAGTTAAGCTGCATTGCAAGAGCTGAATGCTCTCCCCGGAGATGAGGTGAGTCAGATCTCTAGTGCTGCTGTGAAGGGGGTGAGGACAGACCGACTCTGAGCCTGCATTGGAACAGAACAGCCTGGCAGAGCTTAAAGGAGACAAAGCCAAACCTCCTCAGCGAATTGCCCTGCAGCCTCCATTCCCCTACTGGCTTTGGTTTGCAGGAATAAGCACTGGCTGGTTTAGTTCGCACAGATTCACATCCCCTTTAAACATCACATAACTTGCCATTTTCAAACAGTGAGGCTAGTCATCCTCCTTTGAAAGCCATGGGATCCCCCCCCCCCCCCACACACACACATACAGGATCCAGATGTTTTATCAGAATCTCCATTACTTCATGGTGCAGTCTGGGGGCCTCTCAGGCCCCCAATTAGGGTCACTCTAGCTGTGGATGAAGAATCCTTTCTGGTAGCCGTGCTGCAGAAAGGTTGGGGGAGGATGGGTAGGAATCCTGCACTTGAGCGCACACCTGCCAACAGAAATCGTGGGAGGGACAGCCTTGTGTTTTACAGCCCTCCCTACTTCTCCTGGCAGAATCTAGCATGGAGACATGAAATGGCCAATAGGCCACCCACTGAAATTCCAGGCGTGGGGAAGGAAGTCAGCCAAAGAGGAGTGAGTGGACAAAGCTGGTTAGCAGGCTACTGGATTCCCTGCAAATAACTACGGAAAGGGGTGTGGGTGTGTGCTCACGCGTGGGTGCGTGTTATGGCCATTGGGGAAGGAGATGGTGTAAGGAATGGGTTCTGTTTTTAATGGTTTTACTCTTTGATTGACAGCCAAAACCAGTGGAGAAAGAGATTGATGGCTTTAACTCTAAGCATCCAAAGGAATTCTTCTCCATCCTTGGGGTTTACTTTCTCCAAATACCCATGCAGGATTACATCCCTCCTTAGCAGAGGTGGGCGAATGCTGCAAACACTTATTCATCAAATAATTCATCCAACGAACAATGGCAAGGTTTATGAAATAATTCAACAAATGACAGGCAACCAGCTCCACTCTTCAGGTGTTGCTCTGCCTTGATGCACATAGTTAATGTAATCTTTTCTCCTACATCACACCTTCTCGCCTCTTCATCATCTGTGTTTTTCTCTTAAGACCTTCCAGGTTCTGAACAACTTCTGGCAGTGAGGCACTGAGCACAGCATTGTTCCAGTTGGCAGGGATCCAGCCAGCGTGCAGATAACCACACGATTTGTAATAGAAGTAATTGATAGAGATACCACAGGTATGGCTTAGTTAAGATCAATCAGATGGGATCAATCAACATGACAGCTCAGGCTTGGTCTACACTTACCCCCCAAGTCGAAGTAAGGTACGCAAATTCAGCTACGTGAATAACGTAGCTGAATTCGACATACCTTACTTCGAACTTACCGCGGTTCAGACGCGGTCCACACGCGGCAGGCAGGCTCCCCCGTCGACTTCGCGGTACTCCTCTCGTCTAGCTGGAGTACCGCAGTCGACGGGGATCACTTCCTGGTTCGATTTATCGCGTCCACACCAGACGCGATAAATCGAACTCGGAACTTCGATCCGCAGCCGTCGAACTACCCGGTAAGTGTAGACTAGCCCTCAGACTAAGAAGATAAAGTCGCATTCACACAAACTCTAACCTGTTCCCTCAAAGGAAAACATTTGCTGAGGAATGTCAGCTTGGATATTAAAAATGACTTGGAACAAAGATGTCTTGTTTGAATAATGGGGATGCAGATGTCAATTATAGCTGGATAATTGTTTCAGCTCTTGTCTTTGTGAAAAGGGTGTTAACACCAGGGATAAGGCTGGCTCATGCTGTGGGATTTACAGGCTGCCAGTGTAAGAAATATCCCCATTGATTGCCTAGGAGCTGGAAGTATTTTGTACACTGTATGTGTTGGCAGTTATGTCAATAACCAGGAGAATCTATTCTTGGGATGACCACCAGAAATAATCACTGAACTCAAAGAGAACGAGGACTTTAGGGGGAAATATTAAACCCCCATCCCATCCGTTTTATGTACTGTGAGGTGAATTTGTATTTCCTTTGGCTTGATGTGATAGATATACTCCTGCAATTCTGTTGTAGTGTAGCAATTCCTGTGTGTTAGAGAATAAGATAATTGAGTACAGATGGCCCAACAGGAAAGCCTCAAAGAGGCAGAGCGTTGCTGGTAATCACAAAAAGTTTACAAAGGGCTAAGGCTGCTTGCTTTTGGCCTCCTCTTGGCCCCACGATCAGCGATGGACTGATCATTATTTGCTTATTAAGACTGGAAATCAGAGAGCAGAAATTTGATGGGCTTGCCTTCAAGTTGGCATGTGTGCTTTTGGATTATGGGACTTATCCAAAGCCTACTGAAGTCAACAGAAATTCTTTCAATGACTTTAATGTGTTTTGGATCAAGCCCTGTGTGACTGAAATTAATCAAAGATAGCCCTACTGCTTTGATTATACATCAAAGTGAACAGTATTGAACCATTTTCTCCCTCCATGCACTAAAGAGGAGAACTTTAAGGCCTATTTCCAAATGACAAGGCATCCCAGTATGAATTTGACAAGACCACTAGACTTATTTTCTGACAAGAATTTTGGTGGGTTCTTCACAGAACAAGACCACTTATTCAAGACCACTTTTGATCCCCATGGACTTTCCTTAGAGAGAGCTAAAGAAAATCCCTCCAAGGTACAGCTGACTGGACCAGTGCACTAAAAGACAGTGAAAATAGAGTCTGTTATTCACCTTTGAATAAACTCCATATTCATGAATAGACATTGGAGGCTTTCATTGATCTATACTGTACGAGAACTGAAAATTGACAGTGTGGAATGCTGAGGCTACTCTTCAGAATTATTTTTCATGCTCTTTGGAATAAGATGTGTGATATTTCCTCTTGTAGATTACTCCACGTTCCTCATAGAATATTTCCTGATGATTATTTGGTATGGGCAGTTTCATTTTGTCTTTTGTTGTTGTGTACAAATTCACTACAAAAAAACAAGCTACATGTGTTAGTTGCTACACCTACAGTTCAATATACGAATGTGTAAGGTCTACATTCCCGTACATAAACTTACCCTATATAATCAACACAGTTCAGAACACCAAACAGATTGTTCATTCATTAAAATATTCTTCTACCCCATCCACACACCATACTATGATAAAACTTATAGAATTCTGACATTATGAGCCTGTGATTATTTTCCTTTCCAAATCTTTATTATACATATTAAACTATATATAAAATCAACAGTATATACTCCTAGCAGGTTATTTCCATTACAGAACAAAAAAAGGGAACAGAATTGAGGTTGAACATAGTCAGAGTTGAGTCATACTGTAAAAAAAAAAAAAAAAATCTGCAAATATCCATTCAATTTTTTTAATGAATTCACATAGAATGTCTTCATGTTCCTTTGATGTTTAATTTCTAGGAAAAGTCCAGAAAATGAGTTTACTGGCAGGACTATTCATGAAAATAGAGAATTTTAAACCAAGGTGGGAGAAGCATTATGAAAAATAAATTTTGAATTAATAAGCATGAGTATTCACATGCTTTTAAGAGATACACTCTTTCCACTCAGGGAGTGGAAACATATCATGTGACCTACATGTCCAGTCAAAACTAAGTAAGGCAGCTCAAAGTTTGACTATCATATATTCACAGCGAACTGCTGACACCCAATCTACAGACCAAGGCTATTCAGCCAAAATTGTTTGGCAAATAATTTAGACTAATGAATGATTATTTTAAATGCAGAAAGTCAAAACCAAGGAGAAGTGAAATTCACTAAATAAATAATTTACCACGATGGATTAATTCAGCGCTGAGTCTCATAATTGCTGCCCTCATGCCTTCACAGTATGCATAGTTCACTCCCTTTGAAGTAGATATGAGTTTTGCCTATGGCAGGTCCGAAGGATTGGCTCTTCTATATGTGCAGATATCGGTAATCTCCTCAGAGATGCCTCCAAACTGCAGTAATTAAAGCGTCAGAGAAAGAAGGTGGGGTTGTGCGTAACGGGTGTGGGGATGGAGTCTGATGATCTACTCTGCCAGAGGAAGAGAGGAAACCTAGTTCTTTCTGTTTCCCCATGTCCTTCAAATGTTAGCTGTCTCTGAAATAAGGCACTATGCATCTTAGCCTTTTCATACTCTGCTTAAGTGATCTTTAAATGAGTGTCCTTCATCTCCACATATATTTGCTGCATCGCTCTTATTTTCTTTTCTAAGGCTGCCTTCAGCCCCTGCTCACATATAATTATTCCAAGTCACTGCCTTATACCAGGTCCTTTGTTCCCCATCCGATTCCATTATGGGTTACTCACAAGTCCCATCAGTAGAACTCTTTTCTCAGAAGAGTTAGCAAAACTTTTCCACTTTGATACTCTGTAGGCTTAAGTCCATTGTTTGATCAGAGAATGTGCATTTTGGATCTTCTGAATATCTTCACACCTAAGTAGTGAGAGTCGATATTTTATCAACTGTAACTTGCAATGGGAAGACTAGCAGCTCTGCTTACCTTCAGTAGTCACTGCACAAGACACCAAAGCATGTAATATGGGAAACAAGCCTATATTGGCATGGAAATGGACTGGATGGTCTAACAGGTCTTTTTCATCTTGAACTTCAATGAATCATAGAAATGACTGCTGGCTGTGTTGATAGCTGAGCAAACAACCAATGGAGCTCTTAGATCTGGAACCCCTGTCCTCTTTTTTTCAGGCAAAAAAGCCTGCTGAAAAACCCAAGTAAGGAATGTAGAAATCCCATGCTACTATTGGCAGCCCAATATCAGAGGTGGTATTCATGTGCCAGAGGTATCATGTCACAGTACAGACAGGTTTCAGTATTATCTGAAATCTAAGCAACCAGGTGAAAATGCCAGGCATTCATTAGTTCAAAGAAGCTCATTTATAGGAACTCACTAGATAGGATGCCTCACTTCATACAATCCTTCAGCAAGACATTTATTCTGAAATGTCAAGTCATTTGGACTAGCCATTGAAACTTGCTATTGAAAAAAGGTGGGAATAAGAAGTAATGGCCTGGAAAAAGTCAGCTGGTTAAAATGGGTTCCTTAGCAATGAAGTCAATGGAGAACTGGAAATTCACACGAGAGACTTCTAATGGAGCTACTAAATCAAAAACATCACTTTGCTAGGTGTGCTGAGAGGATATATGTGTATAAAGTTATCATCACTGGTTTATATATAATATTGTGAAAGCCATCAGATCAATAGCACTGGGGTGTGTGTGTATGTATACACACACACACATCCCAGTGCTAATGATCTGATGGCTTTCACAATAATTAAAAGCACACCCAGTCTTCAGGATGTGAATCAAAGACATATCCATAGAGCTCGTAAGAATGCATTCAGAAGATTATATAGTCTAATCAACACACCTGGAGTGGATGAAACTTGGCTGTGAGATGTTTCATGTCCTTAGGGACACCCTGCATAATAATAATACGTAGCACTTACATAGCCCTTTTTGTCAAAGCACTCTACAGATATTGACCAGTTAATACTTACAACACTCCTGTGAGGTGAAGGAGGCATCAACTACAAACATACCCTTGACTTAAACCTGCAAAAGCCAGGAAACTGACAGTTAAAGTTACAACACACTTTTAGCTCATTGTGTCAAATTCATTCACTGGCCTCACAGTGATGAGCGTAGTATGCAGTAAGGGCCTCGATTCTGCTAGGTGCTGAATGCTTTGGAGAGGTGCTCAGCTCCCTCAACTCCCATGGGATTTAACATAAGCTAAGGGACGCTCAGCACCTTTCAGAGTCAGGACTTAATGGCCAGCTTTTTAAAGGTATTAAGGCATGTAAAGATGCAGTTCAGAGCCTGCTTAGATTTTCAAAAGCACCTTGGTGCCTAACTCCCATTGGGAGTATCTTTAGTAAATACCTTTGAAAATCTAAGCCTAACTGCCTAGATAGCTGGTTTAGATGCATCTGAGGGCAGAATATGGCCCAGTATCAGTATCAGTATATGGGAAGGCTCCCTCAGTACTATATTGGCTATCTGTCTAAATCAGAGTCTGATGAGGAAACTGAGGAAGGGACCTGTTAAGTGACATGGCCAATGTCATATAGCAAGTTAGTTGCAGCTCTGCAACTAGAAGTCAGGTCTTCTTACCAGGGCCGGCTCCAGGGTTTTGGCAGCCCCAAGCAGCCAAAAAAAAAAAAAAAAAAAAAGCCGCAATCGCGATCTGCGGCGGCAATTCGGCGGAAGGTCCTTCGCTCCGAGCGGGAGTGAGGGACCGTCCGCTGAATTGCCGCCGAATAGCTGGACCTGCTGCCCCTCTCCGGAGTGGCCACCCCAAGCACCTGCTTGCCAAGCTGGTGCCTGGAGCCGGCCCTGCTTCTTACTCCCAATACTGTGCACAAAGCCACATAACCTCCCTTCCAACCAGTCCCTCCTAATTGTTTCAGATCATAACCATGTATGTGGTTCTTTCACTTAGGCCTGGTCTACACTCGGGGGGGGGGGGGGGGAGGAGGGGGAGAGGGGAAATCGATCTAAGTTACGCAACTTCAACTATGTCAATAAGGTAGCTGAAGTTGATGTACTTAGATCTACTTACCACGGTGTCTTCACTGTGGTAAGTCAATGGCTGACGCTCTCCCATTGACTCCGCCTGTGCCTCTTGCCCTGGTGGAGTACTGGAGTTGACGGGAGAGTGCTCGGCGGTCAATTTATCGCGTCTAGACTAGAAGCGATAAATTGACCCCTGCCTGCCAATCCGGCGGGTAGTGTAGACAAGCCCTTACACAAGTTGGCTCGACTGACTTAAATAGAACTCAAGTGAGTAAATCAGGAAGAAGGGGAAAAAAACCTGATCCCATTAGCTAAAAATATCTTATTACTTTCTGAAGGGAAAAAATTGCCTCTGTTGTTAATGTGCATGTGACAGATTTATGTTACCAATCTGCCTAGGGCTTCAGGTGATCAGGCTGAGGCCGCAGGATCGTTAGGGGAGGAGCTGAAGGAGCACACCAAGTGACTAAGTTTAAAGCTTTATTAATCAAATAACAGCAGTGAGTGCTGGGTACGCCCCACGTCACTCGGAGGAAGGAAGAAAGCGTTAGTGCCTGAGCCCTAACCCACTTTCAGACTCACACACGCACAGCCCAAGGCTGGCCAAGCCTGGGTGTAACGTAAGAAGAGGGGGGGAAGGGTAGACAAGAGTTCTATCCTGTGCATAGGCCATCTAGGGTCCGCTTTTGATCTCCGACTTGCTTCAGCTCTCGGGAGGGTTTTAAGCCCTGGGTTCTTCTGGGAGCAATTTTCGTCTAGGGACCTTCGCCCCCCTCTCCCCCCCCGTGCTCTTAGTACCAGTCCGAACTGGCCTTCCGCGGCTCTCTTAGTTTCCCCAAAACACACTGTCTTCAAGGTCGTGAGGCTGTTGTTTTCAGCTCACTGGCCTTCGCAACCTGTCTAGTTTTGCAACCTCGTCAGGTCTGTCTGGCTCAGTTCTCCTTTCTCACAAGCTTCTGGCTGCTTGACAGCAGGGAGCTTGTTTGTGTGTGTTGGCCTTGGGCTGCAGTTTCGTTCCTTATCTTCGAGCCTAGCTGGATCGTTGAGTTAATCCGTTCCTTTCTCCCTTCCTCCCCCTCGGCCTCTTGCAACCTGCAAAGGAACCTTTCACTCCACACTCATACCTTCAACTCTTCCCAAGATCCCTTCCCATGCATATATAAGCGTTAGCAATATACAATGCTGGTGCTTACCTGGGGGACCCCATGGGGGGGGCAATTTTTACTGTGACTGTGACATGCATGCCCAGATTTATCTCAATGCAATCTGAGAGAGAACATTCTGAAAGTTGGTGTTTACATGCTGTGAAAGTCACTGATTCCTCCCCCTAACACTTCACGAAAATGCTGCTGTGATAGTCTGACCTTTCTCACAGACTGTTAAAAACACCAATTCTTTGTAATATCATAGAACATTTTATGTCTGAGTTGTTACTGTTCCGTAAGGCAGTGTTTTCAGCTGGTTTTAATGACCCTGGTCCAGTGTATTTTGCAATAAAAATGTTCTTTTTCTTAACCTATCTTAATCTCCTCCCAAACAGGAGCAGTATACTAGAATGAGTGACGCCAGTCCAGGGTAATGCTATACGTAATATTTTATTTATATTTTTATGTAAACATAATTTGCTTTGTAGGCACAATATAACAAAAGCTCTAAAGCAACAAGACAATTAAACAACGTTTCAGTTCACTTCAATCAGACTTAAGTTAAAGAGAAGGTTTCACAGTTCCTTAAGGCAAAATTGAGAAATAATTTATTTCAAACCAATCAATTATCTAGAGAGAAGTTGTTTAACTGACAGAGTTAGCAAGTGGTAAATGCAAATGTTTGCTTAGACTGTGAGAGGGTTTTGTTCAGTAATAACAGCTAACTACTATCATTTTCTTCTGAATGGCCTATAACATGCCAGACAAAAGAGATGCCACCTTTTGTGAAGTTTCAGTAAATGCTTAGGGCTAGTGGGTCAAATTCTGCTCTCACAGCCCAATCCTGATTCCACTGACACTAATTGCAAAACTCCCATTAATTTCAATGGAAGCAGGACAGGATCTTCACTTAGTCCAGATTTACACCAGTGTAAGGGAGAGTAGAAGTTAGCCCATGTTGGGGAGGGTAGATCTGGAGGAAATTCATTGTATCCAGTGGAATTTCTCCAGCCCTTTAAGGTGGTGTTTTGGAGCTCGGAAACTGGCCCTAAATTGGCATGAGTTGCATCAGAAGTATTTTTGCCTCACTAAAATAACCAGAAAGAATGAGAAAAATGGTTTCTTTTGATCATTGTCCTCTACCATTTCTACAGATACTCTAGGAATGTTAATCTTTATTTGACTTGAAAGGAAATTTAAGTGCAGTCCCACCAAGACTGTGGTATTAACAGAAGAACTGGTTTGTTACTCTGCTTGCCCTAGTTATCTAAGGCCTTGGGAATGCCACTTTACTGCCAGCTCAGGGTTACTAGCAATATTGCTCAGTTTGGTGTCAAATGAAAAGTCATGAATTATGTTTTAAGTGTGTTGCAAGACAAAATTGCTATGGTAACTTTTAAACAAAGATACCCAACCATTTTTCTTACTGTTGTCATCGTATGTGACAAAAATTAAATGGCGATTACTTTAAAGGCTCAATTTAGCAGTCCCAATGCATGTAAAACTCTCACTGAATTCATTTGGTCTGCATTCTGATGGCAAACTTGGGCCTAATGTGGCACTAATACCTTAGATAAATACCGGCATGACAAGATGATACAATGATGCTGAAGTTCTGCATTAAATTCTATAAAAAACTGAAATTCTGTTTTGTATTTCAACAGCAGCTTTTTCTGTGGCATTTTTCTCTATAAACTATTTGGCTTTTTTCATTATTTGTAATTTTTTTTCAACCCACAGTAAACCCATTTAAAATGAACATTCTGCACAATTAACTAGTATTAGAGCAGCAACTGCATGAGCACAGAGTAAAGAGATGGACATTGCTACTCAGGGAGCATGGATTAAACAGGAAAAGAGGAAGAGGGGAGGGGGAAAAAAAAGAGAGAATCTTCTAAAAATCACACACAAAAGTCATCCAGACCTATCTTTCCCATCACATTGAGAAAAGCCTGAGAAACCCATTTTTCACTTTGATCACGACATAATACTGCTAGGTTTAGGAGATCAGTTAACTTGGCATTTGAGAGAAGTGTTTTCTTTTGTGAAAAAGATATTAAATCCAAAAGGGAATTGTCCGAATATGAAGTCTTGGACATGCCTTTACTGCTTCTATTGTGAGTGGCTGCAGTCATTAAAAAAAAAAAAGGACCATGGAAGAACTGAGTAGCTGCAACTTGGGTAAATGGAAGATAGGGACAAGCATATTTATTTCAGTGTCATATTTCGTTTTTGTTTCGATTAGTGAGAGGTAGATACACTACATGTTCTTAAGGGCTCGAGCCTGCAAACATTTCTACACATGACTAACTTTACGCAGGGGAACAGATCAGCAGCAGGATTACTCACCTGTGTAAAGTTATTCATGTGCATAAGTGCTGATGGAATTGAGGCCTAAGAGTTGTGATCAAATTGATTAATCTTTGTAGGAGTTCGGCCCCATTACTCAGCTTATTAGTCCACTAGTGATTTCAGAAGTGTAAACTCAGCCAACAAAATAACATCTATTCCATGCGCTGAACAATGATCCCAACTGTTAGCCAGCTTTTAAATATCACTAAGAATACGCTTGCTTCGGCTTTTGGACACAGCCAGCTCAAATTAAACCTTGGGAAGAGGTGCTGTTGAATCAACAGTAAATTTGGTAAGTTTCATATGGTTAAGAAGCACTGGGCAGAAAAAGTGGCCCATTGACTTTTCCTTGCAAGTAATATAAGGGAATGGTATTAGGGGGGTCAACAGTAAGCATGACACTTGGCACCATGCATCAATTTCCATTTAATTTGTAGTGCTGATGACTAATGTGGTTATACAACACTAATCAAAGCTGCTTAGTAATGACTTCCGGCATATTTTCTTTCAGACTCTACTATATATTATCTAGGTTTACAAATGAGGTATTTTTTAAAACTTAAGACAGAACTGTTTATGAGATGAAGTAGCACGATTCAGGGAAACAGAATTTGTCTTCTTTGCAGCCTCTTATTTGAGTCTCATAAAGAAATGCTATGTTTTGACCTTCTTTACTGAAAGTCCACAAACTGAAAGCCCTCCCTCTGATTACTGGAGAATACCAGACGATGGGCAGGGAATTAAAAAAAACAAATCTCCGAACTGAAAAAACATTACACAAATTCACATGAAGAAAGATGCCCATCTAAAATTACGCAGTACGTTAATAAGGCTTTTAGATAGGAAAAGAAAATCAATGGGACTCCTACAGACTGGCCGTCACACTATGGAATGTCATAATACTGCACTGGATGGGAATGGCACTTGAGTTCAAAACAACAATGATCAACGATTTATAGCTCAGCTGGCCGCAGACAAATACAACACACACTGTACTACAGCATTTGTTCACTGATGCACAGAATAGATTTCCCAGTCTTGTTCCCTTCAACTCAATCAATCTTTCTGTTTTCCCCCATCCCGCATTCTTAAGGGTTACTGGATGAATGGCATGCGTTCTTTATTCTCATTGTCCCCTTCATGGTCCTCCTCCTCTTCTCCTGCTTCACTTGTCTCTGTGCTGTCATTGGCCATCTGTGAACAAAATGAAGGAAATCACAATGTTTATGGTGGTTTTTCAGCTATTTTTATTTTAGCTTGACTCACCTGATAAAGTGACATTAAAAAAAAAGAAAACTGTTACAAACTGAAAATGCACATTCTATCTGTGCAAAAAGATTGGTCTGTTGTACATCAATTTCAGTGTAAGAACATAAACCATTCTCCAAAGGATTGAATTATTTATCAGGAGCTGCTATGTACGACATTTGTGCAATTGGGTTTGATGTGTGTATTGGTAGCAAAATAACATCAAGGCTCCCATATATGAAAGAAAATGTGTGGGAGGGTCACAAAGTGCATCCATCATGTGTTTTATGAATCCTTCAGAATCTGTTGCCTCACAAAAGCAAATAGCAAGATACTTTGTTGAGTGTTAATAGATGGCATCCGGTCCTACAAATATTCAAGCAGGCACAGTGTCTTAGGAAACCACAGAATGGTTATTTGTTTTGTATAAAAACAAATATAGGACCAATTTTTATAGGACCACTGGGCATGTGAATGTACGTATACTTGCTGCCATAGGATAAATAGGTACTGAATCAACATCATTACAGTGAAAATACAATGTAATTTAATGGTGGAACAGATGCTAGATTTCTATTGTGTAGTGCAGGAACTTCTTCAGGTTGTAGATAACCACACAAAATATTAATCCATAGTAGTATTTAAAGAGCACAGCTTCTTTTTTCCAGATGAGAATGGTTATTATATGCTGTGTAAATAGCAAAGATGCAACAGATGCTTACATTGCATCTTTCCAATTTGACTGAGGTCAAACAGGCATAAACAGAATTGTAGTCATTTTACATGTTCCATGAGAAATCCTTGTTGCATTCATCTGCATAGACCATGGATACTGAATTTTCTTGCTAACTAAGACAATCCTACTTAGTACATGGTGAAATCCTCATTTGACTTTATAGGTATTTTCTAAACCTGTATGAAATAAGGAATTAAAAACCAAACATTAATAGCATCAAGCTTTGATTTAGTTTTCTGCCTATAGATCACAATAATCCACAATGGAGAGTTCATTAGTAGGCTCAGCCTCAGAGGGGTGTATTGCATGTCATGTCAGCCTCAGAGGGGTGTACTGCATGAGGGTACCAATAAGTTAATTATGCATGCCCTGGAATGGCTTATTGCAGTAAGAACCTGACTCCTTAATTTCACAATAAACAACTTACTTGGAAACATATTTGGGGAAAGAAGGCAGTTTTACTATGTATTATTCTTTGAAAACCAGAAGAATAAGAGGTAACCCTGGGGAAAATGGCTACAATCACTTTTCCCCTACTGCTCTGAATATATTTGTGGATTATTGTTTCTAACTTATTTCTCTCTTTTTGGAGTTCCTTGGCCCATTTGGATCCCTTCATCCCACTCCTGATGCCAAAGTCCAGTACAGCTAAATACTTACCTTCAGAGTAGCAGATGAGTTTGCAATAGTATTGCTCTATTGCAGGGGTCGGCAACGTTGGCACGTGGCTCGCCAGGGTAAGCACCCTGGCGGGCCGGGCCAGTTTTATTTACCTGCTGACGCGGCAGGTTCGGCCGATCGCGGCCCCCACTGGCAGCGGTTCGCCATCCCGGGCCAATGGGGGCGGCGAGAAGCGGCGCGGGCGAGCGATGTGCTGGCCGCGGCTTCTCGCCGCCCCCATTGGCCCGGGATGGCGAACCGCGGCCAGTGGGGGCCGCGATCGGCCGAACCTGCCGCGTCAGCAGGTAAATAAAACTGGCCCGGCCCGCCAGGGTGCTTACCCTGGCGAGCCGCGTGCCAAACGTCGCCGACCCCTGCTCTATTGTTATGAATTAGAACAGAATCATGAAATACTCTAGTGTTCATACTGCAGTTTGGGTTCCCTAACTTAGGACAATGAATAACTATAAACTCTGGAGGGGAAAAAAAAGGAGTCCAGCCAAAATTATAGCTGCTCTATTAGATTGTTGCTAGCTCTTGAAACCCCATGGAAATGAAATGAAATAAATAAATAAACGCAACCTTATTTTAATGGACACACAAGTGACATTATGAAATTCCTCATATTTCTGAATGAATTCCCTTCAGTGTTTTTGAAAATAGATCACATATCCTCTCACTTTCTAAGTCTGTAGCTTCCACAGACACTAATGGCAATTAGGCATGTGCATTATCAAGAGAATAGATGGCTTAATATGTATTAATGCAGTGTTGGAGACTCCTCCTCTTTTCTCACTCTTTATTGCTCTGCTGTGTTTTACAGTTTTAGGGCTCAATTGAGTGTCTGGTGTCAAATAGTGTCTGGTTTCCATGTGTGAGACTCCAATAGCCTTTAAGTCAGGTTTCCTGCTGCCTTGTGAGGGTTATATACAGTATTAAGTAACTTGTGGTCAATTTTAGAGCACATCCAAACCACCTCTCTCCAAATGGGGAGAACTTCAGATCTGAATCCAAACTGTGCATTTTAGACCCATCTCTAGTTAATTTGTTCCTGCTTTTCTTCTATTACTCTTTCCAATGTAAACAGCCAAAGTTTGGGCTTGATCCTTCTGACTTCCCTCTACCAAATATTTCTCTGTAACCTTTCACTCTCAGCATCTTGATGTGCTGGGCTCAGTCTGAACACAACATTTAGTTTCAGTAGATCCATCATGTTCATTCTCTCTCAGGCGCTGCCCAGTAACAAGTACAATTATCATTACATTAAAGCTTACAAGGCATGACGTTACCCAAAATATCAGCATACCTGGCATTTTCAACAGAGTTTAAAGAAATCACTAGCTGGTTCCTACCCAAGACACATCCTGTCCTTTATATGGCACTGGGAAGGCAATTCTGCAGATATGCAGGTTTTAAGGGGAGTACTCTCTTGTGTTTATAGGTAAAGATAAGTTGATTTGGTCTGTTTGGCTTCAATCCATTGCATTATCTCCACTAATGTAGCATTCTAGTATTACATGGAACAGCTATTTGTTTTCCATCAGAGACAGAAATAGATGCTGTGTTCTTTTTTTCCCCCCCAATCAAAGTAATCCAATAAGATTTTCCAGAAGCAATACTGGCTTATATTTTGAGAGACAGAGATGACCATTTTACCTATGAAATGAACTGCTGTGGCTATTTACTGCAAATCTCTTTCAGAACAAGAACTACAATTTGTACTGTACCTTACGATACAAATTAAAGATTAACAGAGGGTCCTGTGGCACCTTTAAGACTAACAGAAGTATTGGGAGCATAAGCTTTCGTGGGTAAGAACCTCACTTCTTCACTTGCATCTGAAGAAGTGAGGTTCTTACCCACGAAAGCTTATGCTCCCAATACTTCTGTTAGTCTTAAAGGTGCCACAGGACCCTCTGTTGCTTTTTACAGATTCAGACTAACACGGCTACCCCTCTGATACTTGAAATTAAAGATTGTGATTGTTGGTTTTGATTTTGTCTCTTTAGGTGATATATATCTGGTAGAAAACCACAGGCAAAATAATTAACTCAGAGTTGTTGACACACTGTAATTTGTATGATAACAGTTGTTATATACTCAGTGCTTTTCACTCACCAGCGGAGTGGGTGCCTTCTCCACATCCAGAATAAGTTTTCCTATATTGCCCCTGTCATGGATTCTCTGCATGGCCTCCTTCACCTGTAAGACAAAAAATGTTAAATTCCAAGGATGTAGTAATTCAGAAACCAGAATTTTATATTCATACTAAAGTGATAGCTATTCTCCATGATGCTCATGTTGTCCCTTATAAAGAAAAATGAGGAGAACTAGCCAGGAAATAGTTTCCCCATCCTGTGACTTCGTAAACTGTTCCTGTTCTTCATTGGGACACAACAGAGACCTGTCAATTTTTTCATTCAAAAACCAGAGAGAGACCTCTGCCAGAATAGCCAATAGTCCAGTGTTCAAGGCACTCACTGGGGATGTAGGAGGGTTCAAGTCCCTTCTCCAAACAGGCAGAACATGGATTTGAAACCAGGTTTTCTACAGCCCAGGCAAGTGTCCTAACCAGTGGGCCATTAGATATTCTGAGGTGACCTTTTCTCTCACTGGCTGTTCCCTCTGGTTTTGACCAGAAATTCCATCATGGACCTGAAAGGCCCTTCTGATTTAAGTTTCATCAAACCCAGTACATTCCCGTATAAAGTTTTAATGAATTGACATAACAAACACCACCAACAAAAACCAAACAAAAATGTTTTGTCAAAAAGTTCCCGGCCAGCTCTAAAAAATTATATGTTTGGCACTGTCTGTTTAGATTATAAATACTTGGGCCCAGGGATTCTCTTTTGTATTGCACCTAACACAGTGGGACCTCTGTCTTGATCAGGGTCTCTAGGTGCTAGTTTAATACAAATAACAAATTATACTATGGTCACCTGAACTGCAAACTAATGCAAGTAGTGATCAGCCAGTAATTCCCAACAAAAAGTTCATTCTGCCTCTTTTTCTCTTCGCAGAATATCTGTGAGCAGACTGTTTTCACTGAATGTATTCATTACAGGAATATATTCAACTACTATATTTTCAATTAGTCTGTCATGGTTTTCAATGAATACCTTTTTTGCATGCGGGAACAATGCTATATACACTACACCAAATGCATGGCTGTGGCTAATGCCATAATTTAACCCCTTAGTGCATGAGCAATGTGCATTTCCAATTTTTTGTGTGTGTCCTTCAGATACCACTGGAAAAAAAGACATTTACCAGCTGAATGTAATTAGTACGTGTGAGAAAGGAACAAAAAACCCTCAGCTCACCAGTGCGTTGGAGAGGAGCTTATTTTGATGTATGAAGTTTCAGAACTCATGGGAGCTGTGTGTTGATGAAATGGAATACTGTGTGTGTGTTTGTTTTACTGGCTATTTGATGCATAAAATGTAGACATTATTTAATAGTCGAGGATTGGAAGAGGGGTAGACACTTCCCTCACTTTAATCCTGGGAAATTTCAGTAACTGTGAACATTGCATATAAAGGGTGTTTCATATCATTGTCACTTCATTTTTTTTTGCCAGAACAATGGGATGTGTTGAGGCAAGAACGTAAAACACAGAATTATATGTTATTAAGATCTACCACCTGTGACATAGCTTTATTCCATTATTAAACTGGTTAGCATGGAAGTTTACAACTAAACATTGCTCCATGAACAAATAAACCCTGGACTACATTTAAGGGCATAAATCAGGACCTGGATACTTAGCATGGTCAGTTAGGGCCCAAATATGGATGTAGATACTTAACTTTAGACATCTTGACTTGGCTCTTTAAAAGTGCCTAAGACAGTAAGGCTACCAACTTCTACTGAAATCCAATGAGAGCCGGACCCCTAAATCCCTTATTAAATGCCACCCCAATGTTTGAAAATTGGAACCAATGAACCCTCAGTTCTGCAACCCAAGTGTTGCCCAATGGTGCCCTACATTAGAAAATGCTGGACTTTAAAAATCTGTGAGAACATGAATGAATACGTACATTTATAATGTAAACAAATGTACTACTAATATGAGAGGCTTTCCAATTAAGGACCCTGCTGTAACTTAATTTTGGAAATCTTCCCTCTTTTCAGGAATCCCTGATGCTTTCACCAAAAGGTAGACTGTTGACTTTTTAAATGGTGTAAATAGAACCACACGGACTTTTATGAAATAACTATATAGTGATCAGTAAGCCCAGTTATCCTGTTAACCTTTCTGTACTGAACAGGATACATTCTGTGAGCCTAGGAATTCTTTTCAGAAAATATTCTTTTAAGAACAACCAACAGAGTCCCTAAAGAAGAAGCAGTTTCTTTTAAAAAAAAAAAACCTTTTCAGCTAAATCTAGTCTTTAAAAGGTTACAGAAAATATAAATAATCCAAATGAATAGGACAGAACTGAAGGAACCAGCAAACACATTTGCCCACCAGTTGAAACTTATCACCAGAAATGTCATGCTGAAAGCAAGGGCACACAACATTTATTATCATCTGCACCATCTCACATTAAGTGAGGCAAATTTGAGAAAATGTGCTTTCCCAGCATTTTTTTTTCATGCACAGTATCAGGTTTAAGACTCTGGAGAAAGGTTCAGGTGTGTTTCTAGGATACCCTTAAGTAGCTTGCAAATGCAAACAGCAGGCGAGAGGAGAAGGGAACATTACAATTTCTAAAAACAATATTGGATATGGGATCCAGGTGGAGCAATTAAGAATAATATTTAAAAAAAAACCCACTTGACCAAAAGTTTGAAAGAGCTGCTACAATTTCACACTCTAAAATCTGTACATGAGAATGTTATTTGTAACTTGCTTGCCTAGCCAATGGGCCTGGTTCTGCCCTTCGCTGTATCAATGCAATTCCATTTGCTACACAGTATCTGAATCAAGCTTCTGTAAAATGCATGCAAGTAGAAGACTTTGCAGTGTATGGGTGCCAAAAGTTCATATTTGTTAAATAAGTCTGCGGCAGCTTGTTTCCTCAAGGTGCTAGGAAAAGAAAATCCAAACCATTCTTTGCCAATAGATCTCACTGCTGTTGATATTTATTATAACAGTTATTCAAATGAGAGCAATCTGTACTGATGCCTCTCTATTGCACGTCAGTGCATCCTGGTGACATTCACTCCAAATCAGAGGTCCCATGCCTTATTTATCACGTCACCCCATTTGAGTTGCATCCTCTGGGCTTGAGTTTAAGTGGGGCTTAAGTGATAAAGAGGGTCTAATACAGATTCTCTGAACTCTGGTTGAATTTCATCCACAGGGCCTGTATCATTAGCTCCAGCAAGGAACTGCTGGAGTTGTGTAGCATTCAGAGGCCAAGCAGACTTTCTTGTCCCTAAATTACTGGTCACTGCTCATGCTGTGTGTTTGCCGTTTGTATTTGTCAACTCAGAAAGTCAAAATAGACAAATAAGATTCACTTTAGTTTTTGTGGTTTAGTCAATTTCATTTTCTGCTTCTTGTGCATTAGCACAGTGATAGAGTGTTTGGGTTGCAGACACTGCAAGGGAATGTTTACTTACTTTAAAATGGTTTCCATTGAAATAAGGAAGCCATAGAAACATTCCAATAGGCTTGCTTTCATACAACCTACACTTTGGGCCCAATTTGACCTGAGCATGTTTGGTGCTTAAACTACCACTGTGGTATTGATTTTAGCCCCAAGAGGCTCAACAGAGACACAATGACCACCACAGAGGCATTACACAGCTCAGAACTGGCACCAAATAAACATTTCCACACATTCGAGGAGAATAAGAAAAGGCTGCCATGGCCAATGCTGCTGTAAAGAAGCACAGTGCCTTGTGAATATGAAGCATGTCCTCCTGTGTAGCAGGAAGAGATACTGATGAGTAGGAAACTGCAATAAAACGAATCCCTGGAGTTCTTTCATATCAGTCCAGCCTGATGGAGACCTATTTCCCTCTTGCTCCCCACTCCAAGAACTATAGGGGGAGAGCAGAGGGAGGATGAATGTGCATAGTGGGATGGTAGATGTAGGTGAGGGAGGGTATTGAAGGCTAAATCATGATTGTAGCTGGGAAGGGCTGTGTTGGTGGTAATATGCATGTGAGCAGCCATAACTGTTTTTAACAAAGTTTTTGTTTATTTAATTTACACACACACACACACACACACACACACACACACACACACACACACACACACACACACAGAGTCATCTCGTATCATCCTTTTTAAAGCAGAACTCCTTAATGAGGCCTAGATAGGAACAATTTAAAATAAATTCACAAAACTGCCTAAGAGATGGCCTGCGGTGAAAGAGCCTATCCCAGTATATTTTCCTGTGGGGGATGTTATGGTTGGGAGCTTAGAGCTGCTGCTGTTGGATCAAAGCCATTTCTGTCCATCTGTATTGTGTAGCATGCTGAGAAGAGCAACACTTACTGCCAATGGACCTTGGTAGAAGAGGAAGGGCAGAAATGCATTTGCATTAAAGGTCAGAGGATGTTCTGAAATAGGTTTCATGACAGCTGTGTTCTTTGGAGCTTTAGGGTTTGACAGCTGCATCAAATCTTCTCCAAGACCACCATGTTGTCTCGGTTAAGACACTCCATAAAAACACAGAGCTGTTTGATGTGGTGTCCTGTTCACTATTTGTTATTATCCGTTTCTTTTTAATAACTTCACATCCCCCGAAATCTTTTCACTACGAATTATACCCACCATAGCTGAACGATCAATCCGGAATTTGGGACCTCTTTACTCATCCAAGTCAAGGCAATTATCTTAATCAACAACTGCAGCTTGTGGAAAACTGCCTGATTTAATACTCTCATCTCCTGCCAAATTAGATTTCCTCTTTCTTCTTGTGAAGAAGTTCAGCAACACGTTATGTCACTGAGTCCTCAGATGTTATTTATACAAAGAAGCACTCCAAAAAAATTAGATGAGACACCATCCAAACTGAAAGCAGAAAAGTGAATGGGAAATCCAGACTGGCCAGATGTCTTAGGTCCTGGAGTTTTGGGATTGACCAGTAGACATTGTTTGTGATTTTGAATAGCTAAGCTCTACATTTCTTCAAAGAGAAGAATGGATGCTGCTACATTTTAAAAACAGGATTCCTAATTTAGAAAATCCATTTGGTGGATAGGTTTGCTCTCTGCGACATTTAAAAAACTAGACTTCACCAAGTGCTGGAAAAATGTCCTCTAGTGAAGAATCCAGCATGACAGGAGGTTAGATTAGATCAGCAACTTGCTCTTTTTCCGTCTCTAATTCCTATGATTATATACAAAACCATGGACTTTTAAAAACAGTTAATATTATTTTCTATATATACAATGCTCCCATAATACTGGTTCACAGCTGTCTGGCTTTCCTACTGGACTGCTGATCGCAGTGGGTCATTAATGCTTCATTTTGCTTCCAGTCACCCCAGGCAAGGATGTGAGTGCTAATGAGAATTCTGACCATGATTGATTGTGTCAACAGCTGTATGCAAACACAGAAGCTATGCTGCACCACATGGCAACTGTGAGCAGGATGCTGCTCAGCTTCCCTGTGCCAAAAACCAAAACCCTTTAATTAATAAAACCCTTATATTGCACATGGTGACCATCTCTGATCCCTTACACGAGCAATAAAAAGAATAAATCACACACAGATCCACTATGGCTCAGGCCAAATCCCATGTGTAGGCCTTTATGTGGTTGATTTTTTGGATGAACATTGGCCAGTCAATTCACCTGTTTTGGTATGCTCTGAAGATGTAGGGAAAAGATTAGCATGATTCAAAGAATTACTCTAACATTTGACTACATTATGAAAACTGAGAGTCCAGCATGTGCTGATGCCTTAAGATATGAGGAACTTGAGATCGTTTTGGAGTAATTAATCATGTATCTTGTCGACATTAATAGGATTAACATATCCATGGTAGCTAATGCCAGAATACACCACAGTGGAAGGCACAGTAATTAAACAGTAATTGAACAGCTCTAACTTCAAAACCTCCACAGGAGGTTTCAAAAGTATATATATTTTAAAACAGTTATAATTACAATAACAGCAAATGTTTTACTGTGCCATAATTGACAGAGATCCAAGCATGTTGTCTAATGAAAATAAATACATATTTTACATACAGCTCTTTAAAGATCTAGTAGAAATGGAAAGTATTGTTGGTTACTGTACATTTCCTTCTAACAATGATACTTTGAATTTGTTGGATTACCTGTTAGAGCAAAGGGAAAATTATTACTGTATCCCATTAGCTGTGCTAAAGCCCAGTGGCAAAGCAGACTCTTACTTTTGAACTGCAATAGTTCTTTTTCATTAAAAATGCACACTACCACATAATAACCACACATTATTTTTCTCCAGCGACTAGGATAGTGATGTATATTATGGGACTCTGGGATAGTTTTATTGTAATCACTCTTTAATTAGTGCCTTGAAAGCAATTATACATGAAAACAAATTAAGAACTAAGCAAAAAAAGTTACAATTAAAAGTAAAAAGTCAGAATTTAGGAGGTGATGGACAACTATGTAACTGGTTATTTAAAGGCACTCCCATGAATAAACAACTTGAGTATGACCATTTACGGTTCCTATATCTAACTGTTTCTTCATCTATCTGAACATGAATAAAAATATGGAATCCATTTCTGCTGAGAAATAAATGAATTTTTAAAAGGCTGCTGAAGTAATAATCTTGTTCTACTTTATTGCTATCAGTTCTAAAATGAGACTGTAATACAACTAAGGAACCAAATCACTTGTATTCATTCCACCTCTTTTAGGAATCGCGCTATATCAGTGTTGCTGCCTAAGTATGATTTTATTAATAATGTCCATCTGCAATTAGTGAGGCCTGCAGAACTGCAGCACCTGATTCATATGGAATGCATATCTTCATGAGAAGAAGTTCAAGGTTAAATATGATGATTGGTTAGCTGCAGTCACCCAAATTAGACAATTAGTAGTTTCATTTTCTGATTTTTAAGAAGTAGTTGCAACAAAATAATATACATATATAAATCATTTCAGCAACTCTACAATCATGGAAAATGAGGAATGTCACCATTAGAGGAAGTAACTTTTTTATCTACTATCAAATTATGAGAATTATACATACGGTGATCAGTTTGTAACTTAATTTAGTTTTAACCTTGCATTCTCAGGGTCCTTGGCAGGGCTGGTTGAAAATGTTCCATTGAAATTCAGTGAAAACCCATTTGTCTGTGTAACAAAATATGTTGCAGAAATTGTCTGCTTTCCTTGAAAATTTTGGATTTTTGTTGGAAAACTGTTCGGGGTTTTTTGGGGCATTTTTCAGCTGCAAAATTTCAGTTTTTGGTTTTCTCAGTGTAGTTTTTTGATGAAAAGCTGAAATTTTCCACTGACAAATTTGACAAAAAACAAGGACTTCTTTTCATTAACATGAGGTTGGTTTTTTTGCAGAACCAGCCCCATGCCCCAATCCCACATTTTCCATCCAGCTCTAGACTTTGGTTCTGTCCTTGTACTACTTATGGATCAATCTTTCAGTGTGCTGAGCTCCTTCAACTGCTACTAATTCAGTGGGAATTCAGGGCGCTGTGTACCTTGCAGATGATACTTCATTAATGCACTTTGGTGAGATCCCAATTCAGGAAAATGCTTAAGCGCTTGCTTAAATCTCAACTTCAAGCACATGCTTAAGCAGCCTTCCTGAATAGGGACGCTTTCCTGAATCTGGTTCTAATAGTTTAAGGCAGTGGTTCCCAAACTTGTTCCGCCGCTTGTTCAGGGAAAGACCCGGTGGGCCGGGCCGGTTTGTTTACCTGCCGTGTCCGCAGGTTCCCAGTGCTGTTGGAAGTGGCATGGGCTGAGGGACGTACTGGCCGCTGCTTCCAGCAGCTCCCATTGGCCTGGAGCAGCGAACCGCGGCCACTGGGAGCTGCGATCGGCCGAACCTGAGGATGCAGCAGGTAAACAAACCGGCCCGGCCCGCCAAGGGCTTTCCCTGCACAAGCGGCGGAACAAGCTTGGGAATCACTGGTTTAAGGACATCTTATGCCTGGAGCAAATAATCCAAAATCATGCTTCAACTGTCTGTTGTTTTACTCCATCTCTGCCTCTTTATTTTCTATCCCCTCAAATCTGTCAGCTATTCTCCATTTTGAAAACAAGACCCAGCAGTAATCTCTGTTGAGGTGCTCATTGATGTTTGCTAATATTCAGTTTCCTTTGGAATTTCATTAAGTGCGCACAGTCATTACAGTATAACTAAAGCAATTTACTTGCTACATATATAATAAATGTTTAATAATTTGTTATCCAAATGGAAAAAAATATGTTTCTAATTATCTCCTGTATCATTTTGCAGTGTGGAAATTAAGTGCAGCTTTCCTGTGAAACGATGAGTAATGCAACATAATTATCAAGTGTGTCTTGCAAAAATCCTCTTTTGAATATTATTTGAATCAATAGGCTCCATTTATGCTACACAGCTCAAATTAAGAAACAAGCCTTTGGGAAGTTAAAGAAATCTCAGTGTAGCTGAATGCAGAAACATATTCAAGTCAAAGTAGTACCAGGCACCATTTGAACATTAAACTGCTCCCTGTGACAACATAACACCCGCGGGGGCTTTATATCCATGTTAGTAATGTGGATGCTCGGTACAGAGACAACAAATGCAACATACCATGGGGAAAATCTTACCCTGTGGGAACATTAAAATAAAATGGTTTCAACATCCTAAAAAAACTGATCAGCTCAACAGTAACATATATTTTATAAAACTTATTTTGGGGGATGTCTACACTGCATCTGGGAACTCAGGCTCTGAAGCTTGGGGGGGTGAGTTTGAGAGCCCAAGCTCCCACCCAAGCTGCAATGTCGAAGCACTGTCTAGACACCTATTTTCAGAGGGCTTGTGCAAGCTCTGCTAGCACAAGTCTGTGGACCGGGGCTGGGACGCTTTCTCCCAGATACAGTGTAGACGTGCCCAGTAAGACCGTGTATATCCTTTATGAAAACAGAATCTGGGATAGGAGGCTATTGGTACAGAGGAATGATTCAATATGCTTTTCCCTCCATCTGGGCAAACCCCAGCCAATGGCTCAAAATGACATCTATTATAAGGTTATAAGTTTCCGTCTTTAAACCTTTCATGTGCTTCTCCCTCCATACACACCTCTTCCTACAAGAAGGCATGTTTACTTTGGGTTGGGGAGGACTTTTGTGCTGGTTGTCTATATTGGTGATTTCATTTCCTGGGTCCCCCTGGTGTAGGTTATTCTTTGGGAGGTGGCTGGAGAGAAACCCAAATAGAGGATAGGAATCCCTCTTTCCCCTTGTAAGTGGCAACAGCTGCAGTGTGACACCCTGAGTAATTCTTGTAAGCAGCACCCTGTGTCTTTCCCCAGTACTTGTGCTCCACTGTGAACTACAAGTTTCAATTGAGAAGCTGCTCGATACCACCACCTAGCTGCTGCTGCCTCCTGCAATCCCTTAAGGTGATCCCGCTGAAACGAGGAACAGACTACACGTTCACAAACAAATGATAAGCTTCCATCAAGACAGAGTCCAAGCTTCCCAAAGACAGACTTGTGCCAAAGGGTGGTGAATGGGCCAGCCTCCTAACCCCCTCTCAGAAATCTAAGATGCACAGGAAGTAGGTACGTATTAGGAAATGAGGGAGCAGGGAGGATTGTGGTGAGACTCTGAGCTTTTCCTAAATCTCATCAAAAATGACATTGGGGCATGTGGGTGAAGGTTGGGCCAGTTGTGAACGGTGCTGAACAGGTTTGTCCATTCCTAGTTTGAATGTGGCGCAGTCTACAAGTGGAATTAGTTAAGAACATAGGACTGGAAGGAACCATTTGGGTCACCAAGTCCAGTCTCCTGCTATTGCCCCCATCATATAATCCCTTCCATAAACCAATAAAGCCCTATCTTAAAACCAGCTAGATTTCTTGCCCCCACTACTATTGGGAGACTGTTCCAGAACCAAACTCCTCTGATTGTTAGAAACCACCTACTTTCCAGCCTAAATGTACTCCTGGCCAGTTCATACCCATCTGTTCAGTAGTTTCAAGGTAGCCTGGGACATTGGACAACAGTTCTGCCAGTGTAACCACTGATCTCACATTTCAGGGAGATGGCAGTCACCACCTCCAACAGGACATGAGAAAATGCAAATTTCAAAACTCTTCTCCATCCCTTCCAGGGGGGCACTGTGGAACACACCACTATTTATTTTGTGACCCAGCACGATAACCTGGCCCTCTCTTTAGACCCACACCTCTAGGCTGCATGTAAATCTTGCTGCTTCTCTACGATCCAGCCTTTCCCCTCTGTTTCCACAGCTAAAATTCTCATCCAAACTCTCATCTTGTCATGTCTTGACTACTTCAACATCCGCCTGTCTGGCCTTGACAAACGCCATCTTGATCCCTTCCTTCTTTTATCCTTCTAAACCTTCCTGCAAAGAACATCTGCAAGGCTCACCATCCCAGCCACTTCACTTTGCTTCCCTCTTTGCAACCTTCCACCAACTCCCCCCGCTCCTTGCATCAAACACAAACAACTTGTCCTCACCTTTAAGGACTGTTACGGCTCAGCCCTACACTACCAATAACCTCTTATATGGTACTGAGCCATCAACCACCACCTCTGCTCTGACAAGGCCAGCCTATCACCTAGCCATCCAATCTTCCCTTACTTTCATGCTTTATCCCATGCTGCCACTTGGGCATAAGTGGAGCTCCCCATAAAAATATGCAAAGCCACTAATTTAGTGACCATTAATACTGGCTGTCATAGTGGTCTTCAAATTTCTCCTTCAGTCACTTCTGTTGTCATGCCTACGGGATGTTTGACAATGGGTAGGCAGCCATGAGTCAGAACTGTTGCTTGGTGCAACAATCATAATCATCTCACCATTACACAATGCTCTCCCATCTGCTTCTTGTTGTCTCCTTTCATATACTAAGCTTGTAAACTCTTTGAGGCTGGGACTGTCTTTTTGTTTTCTCTCTGTATGGTGTAATGGGACCCTCATCCAGTTCTAAAATGTGGCTGTTAGACACTATTGCATTACAAATAAATAACAGTAATACCGCCATTTTATATCCCACAGCAATACAGCCTCTTCCATAAAAACAGAAAAGAATAATAAGACAAGGCACTAAGCTTTGTGCAAATGCTAATGTCTGTCTTGAGACTCCCCTTGTGCCAGTCATAGACCCTTGAAAAACATGGCAGGAAATCAGCTAGAATAAACACAACCTTTGGAAGTATTTTACAACAATATAAAGCTAAACCATTTAACCATTTAATCTGAGGCAGGACAACATTTTTGCTCAAAAGCTAAATAGTTCTCTTTGATTAGTACCAGCAGATGCTTGGCTGCTTCAGGATCCCAGGAGAGAGAGCGAGGAAGGGGATATTCTAAAATATTATACATAATCCATAGTCTGGCCAAGAGACAAATGAACTTTGCTAAAAGTAACAGATTTAATGCAGACTTTAATAGATGTGTACATTTTCAATTATGGTCATTATTAAAAAAACAAACCAACAAAACCCAAATCCAAACCACAGCCCAGAATCAGAGGAGAAGGATAGTCTTGTGGCTAAAATACCAAAAGGACTCCAGAGATCTGGGTTCATTTCCTGGCTCTGTCACAGACTTCTCGGGTGATCCTGGACAGGTCATTTAACCTCTCTGTGCCTCAGTTCCTCATCGGCAAATGAGGAATAGTGGTTCTCTACCTCAGTGGCTCTAAACTTTTCCAGACTACTGTACCCCTTTCAGGAGTCTGATTTGTCTTGCATACTCCCAAGTTTCACCTCACTTAAAAACTACTTGCTTATAAACTCAGACATAAAAATACAAAAGTGTCACAGCACACTAGTACTGAAAAATTGCTTACTTTCTCATTCTTACCATATAAATTATAAAATACATCAATTGGAATATAAATATTGTACTTACTATTCAATGTATAGTATATAGAGCAGTATAAACAAGTCATTGTCTGTATGCAATTTTAGTTTGTACTGACTTCACTAGTTTTTAATGTAGCCTGTTGTAAAATTAGGCAAATATCTAGATGAGTTGATGTAACCCCTGGAAGACCTTGGCACACCTCCAGGGCTACAAGTATCCCTGGGTGAGAACCACTTCTCTACCTCACCCAGGTGTTGTGAGAACAAATTGTGTGAGTCACTCTGATACCATGATGATGGGAGCCATCTAAATATCTAGCCAGACAAGTGTGTTCTATTGAACAAAAAAGTACGTTACAAGGAAATAAGAAGTCACAGGTCACAGACTGTGTAAAGAGCGACAAAGAGTCCTGTGGCACCTTATAGACTAACAGACGTATTGGAAGCTTATGCTCCAATACGTCTGTTAGTCTATAAGGTGCCACAGGACTCTTTGTTGCTTTTTACAGATCCAGACTAACATGGCTACCCCTCTGATACAGGCTGTGTAGTGATAGAAACTACCAGGAAAGGTGAAAAAAAATAGAAGAATATATCATTATCTCATTCTAAGGTGTGCAGTTTGGCTTAGTGGATAAAGCACTAGAGTGGGACTCAAGAGCTGCTTCATTTCTAGCACTGCCACTGGATTGCTAGGCAAATAATTTCACCGCCCTCTGCCTCAGTTTCCCCATCCATAAAACAGGAATAATGATACTGACCTCTTTTTTAAAGTATGTTGAGATCCACAGATGAAAAGTGCTTTGTGGGAATTATTGCTCTGTGGAAAGGGAGTTCTGCTATGTGGTTACAGAAGGCGCCTTGGACTGTTTCCAGGTCTGTCACTGATTCACTAGGTGACTATGGGGTAGTCATTTAACCACTCCGAAACTCATTCTGAAGAATGGATATAGTATTTACCTACTTCAGAATGGCATTGTGAGGCTTTACTAAGGTTTGTAAGGCTCTCCAGGACAGTGGTATGGATGTGTTATATGCAGAGGGGGAAATACCAGCTGATTGACTAGGGGAGGGCCATATATTTAACATACAGGGAGAAATTCTGCTTCCACTTACACCCATCCAATTTCACTGATGTTAGTCAGGTCACATGGGTGTGACAGAAGGAAAGGAAGTAGGAGGGGGTAATAAGTCCATGAGGCTCTGGACTGATGCAAAGTTTGCCATCTGGTATGTAGAGATTATTGCGGGGCTATTGGGCTAATAAATATTATGCCTCAAAGGTACCTCTTAGACGACATATACTGAGATGAGCTTGCTTGCCACTCCTGATATCTCAATAAGGCAGATGCTATTCACTGGAAGGATTTTAAAAACCTCCTTCTCTTTATTAATCTCTTCCTCATCCTCTGTCTGCAGCAAAACAGTAAGGCAGCGCAAGTTTATGCTTCTGTCATAGGAGTCAATGCAGGCTCTTTCTATCACAGAAAAAAAGAGCGGGAAGAGCATTCCTTACCCGTAATTAATTCCTCTCCCTACCCTGGTGTGGTGTGTCTGAGGAGCCAGCAGCTTAATCGTGTCTGCAAATCACATGGATAGATCTCCATGGTGACAGGATCATGTGGTATATAAACATGAGCTGGATGGCCGAGGTTACTTTGGCAACCCGAGTGGCACAGGTAATGATCCGGATTTGTTCAGATTTATGAAGGGATAATCTGAATAAAACTTGTCCATTTTATATTCTAGGGCTGGTCCTATTTTGCTGCTGTTAATATCAGTCACTATTTGAGCCAGACCAGAGCTATCACTGTTAGAATTACGCCAATATCAATATTTAGTTAAGCATCATTTATATGCAGCAGTGAAGAAAAAACCTGCTGCACCATTTATTTTAGTGGAGATACCCCTTAAGCAAAGTTATAGTACTATAGCTTTCAGTAGCATCATAAAGCAGCCCCTGATTTTTAGGATCAGAGAAGCTGCCCTGGTCTATTACAGACTTATGTTGCCCTTAATAAGAGTTGCAGGTTGCATTATAACTGCAGATGCTCCGCTCAGGCCAGAAAGGGAGTTTTATCTTCACTTCATTACCTTGGAAAGAGTCTAAGGTTTTTAATATAAAGGTTAGTGTTTCAGTGTTTTGATAGACATTGGGGATCACGGACCATGTTTTAACAAGCAGCTACTGTGAGCATGAGAAAGGAGCCATCACTTGTGGTTCCTGTCTTACATCCGGCCTCTGTCTCCAGAACTGAAGCTTTAGGAGTTTAGCTCTGTAACTGAAAGATCAACAGAAGGCTCGCAAAAAGCCAAAGGACCAGGCTGCCTTCTTTTCTTTATGGCCACTGGCTTCAGTAAGGGACGGTGCGGAGCTGCCTGGTCCAGGGGCGCTTGTGGGAAGGCTGGGGCCATGGGTGTGGTGTGCCCTGAGTGAACCACCCCTAAGGAATGTGTAGTCTGCTCTCCTGCTTAGTAGGGTGGGGCAGGACACTGGTCCCTTTGAGAGAATGATGCCCTCAGTAGGATGCTCAGGATGCACTACATTCCTTGGGGTACAAGGACTATTTTCTTGTGCCCTTCCCCTCCCACACATTTTCCATAGTCCTCCTGCCCTTTGTTTGTGTGTATTCCCTGCCCCATAGATTTTGATGGGCACCTTCCACATTTGTGCAACAAGATGCATCAGATTAATATTCTCTTGGGAAGCTTATTGGCTTAGTTTAAAAATAGAGCTTTTACTTTATTTTGGGAGTTCACAGGAATGCTTAACTTTCTTAGGCCAGGTCTTCACTACAGACTCTTACTGACCTAGTTCTGTTGAGCAGGGATGTGATCTCTGAGCAGAATAGCTATGGAAGCAAAAGCCCCTAGTGCAGATGCAGTTATGCTGGCAGAACTGTGTTTTTACTTATTTTGCTCATGGAATGGAATAAGCTCTACTGGCAAAAGCACAGGTTTGTTGGTATAAGCTGCATTCACGCTAGGAGCTTTGCTGGTGTAGCATTGTGGAACAGCTCTACTGGCAAAGTAGACCAGGCCATAATCTAACTCACTGAAATACTGTGTGTGGGCGGGGGGTTGGGATGGGGACGGTTAGCATCCCATAAGCATGATTGCTTTGGTCTATCCCCTTCCTTTCTAGAAAGACAGACACTCTCAACCAGTGCACTGGTTCTAATGAGCACCCTCCTATCCCCATAGCTCCACTGGGAGATGAAGGCACTCAGCACCTCATAAGATTGATGGGGGGGATGGTTTAAAAAAAAAAAAAGCAGGAAAAGAAATTCAGGCCAACTGGGGCATACACAATCTGTGGCTTCGACACACAAATCAAAGATTGTGCACCATCACTGGTGCTTTCACTTGTGCAAAAATTCTTGGGGGCTATAGAAACTTTTGCCCTGAGTTTACATAAACATTAATTTTTTAAAAGTTCTGGAACATGAATCCAATCAAAAAATATTTGACAAAAATATCAGAAAATGGTTGCAGTTACTTTTGTTTCCTATGTGATGCTAGTAGGTATCTTTTATATAAAAAATGATCCTGCAAGTGAATGTATGAGATCCAAGATCATTTTATCTGCTATATAATAACTTTCCCTGATCCCCTTGTTTTAATTAGTGTTAGAATTACACAGATCTGTTACTCTGAACTTTCACTCTGATGGTTTGGCCCGTATGTGTGAGAATATAAAGTCATTTTAAAATCACCTATACTCATGTATCGCCATTCATGGCTGTGATGAACAGATCTGGCCTCTTCTCCCTGTTCCTTGTGCCTATCAGTTAGGAGAGCGCTTTTCTCTCAGGATTGAGAAACAGCTTTCAACCTCGGTCTTGTATTGCCATAACAGCAAGACTAAAAACAGGCCCTAGATGAGAAAAATGTCAAAGACTAGACACTGATGCTACTGTCAATTTCTGATGCGCCAACTCTTCCCTCAGTTCTGACTTTCCAACTCTTTCCTCAGTTACTAAAGCCATCTATTATCTACTAAAGCCATCTATTATAAAGTCTTCTAGCTACTGGGTTAAATCCTGAGAGCTTTACTCTGCTTTTACTCTCTCCTTACTCCTATAAGTAAGTGGGTGTTTGCGTGAGAAAATCCAGAGGAAACACAGAGTAAAGGGTTTTAATGATACAATAATAGAGCTGTCACAGAGCCCAAACCTGCAAATTTTTACTACGGCAACTTGAAGTCAATGGGACAACCTGTGTGAACAAGACACGATTTGGCACCTAGTTATCCATTTGGTTCATTAATTCAAAGGGAAATTGCCTGAATAGTACCAAGGAAAAATGGGAAAGGATCTCAAGATTTAACTCATTGACTTCAGTAAGAGAGTAGCATCCCTTAGAAGGCATTCAATACTTTGGAGAGTTAAGTCCTAGCAATTTGGTAGACGTAGGATATATCTACACTGGAACTTGAGGTGCAATTACCAGTGTATACAGACATACCCAGGCTAGCTCTGATTGAGCTGGCACACTAAAAATAGCAGTATAGCCATGGTGACACGAGTGTCAGGAGGGAGAGGCTAGTTGCCCTGACTACATACCTAGGATCTTGGATGGGGTCATATTTGGCATGGCTAGCCTATCCTGCCAGCCATGCCGCTACAGCTACTCCGTTATTTTTAGTGTGCTAGCTTGATCAGAGCTAATGTCGGCATGTCTACCCATGCTGTAACTTATACTTCTAGCTCCAATATAGACCTACCTTGACTGCTATTTAGAGAGCACTCTTAGATGAGACCGTGTGTGTTATCTCAGCTTCCCAGCATGGAAAATCCTGACACAAAACAAGAAGGGCAACTCATTTGATTTTTATTCTGGGTTAAAGATAGTATAATTTCCTTGGGAATTCAGTGGAGAAAAAAAAAAAAGATTAAAAGCAGTGCTAGGAAAGTTGAGTATCATGCATACCATTGCAGTACATGGCATTATCCCAAGTTATTAACGTACATTTAGAGAAGACGAAGAGTCTATTTTTGTTAGAAGAAAAATGGGTGCATTGCTAATTAATACAACACATGTATTTAGTGCCCTCCTTAGCGTCAAGGCGGTTCTGAAGGTGAGGCTGGGTGGGGGGAACCCCCAAAACACCTGAGAGGTGTGTGGCCATGAAAACTATCATCTCATGGACCAGGATGAAGTTTTGAAGGACTCTAAGATGCAGGCTCCTTGTTAAGATTAGCAAGCTCTTAGAATCCAGAACCCATCAGTCCAGATTGTCCCCTGCAGTATGGCTGCCTGGTGCCACATCATTAGTACCGAACACTCCTTGAAGTCTAACCCAGTAAGTAAATTCAGGACTCCACCACAGCACCTGCCTCCTTGTCTGCGTGATCATAGATCTTGGACCAGGCTCAACAGGTTACTCACCAGCTTGACCAGAATTGCTCAACCATACGCTGGCTTGACCTGGTTTCCTCCCCACGTTGTGACTGTAGGGCTCCATCGCAGACAATAGCTCATGTGGTAGAAGAGCGCCCAACCCAAAATCTGGAGGGTGGTCTACAAGGCCTAGCTTTGATACAGAGGCAATCCTGTGGTTACAGACCTGAGTGTCAAGCAATAACATCTGCATATGAGAGAACAAGTGAGTGCACAAAGCAGCCCTAGATATAGCCTGCCTGAGGAGGATCAACTGTGTTAGAGGGAGATAACCAGTGGCGCTGGGGGAGCTGTTACAGTGGTTCCTACAGCACCATTCCTCCTGCACTAGGAGGTGTGGCTGGGACATCCCTGCGTGCTGATGACTTCCTGCTGTACTGACTCTTTGGGGTTGTTGGCAGCTGGCATCTTAGACCAGCCCTAATTTACACCAGGAGTCCACCTTCAAGCATATCATCCCAAAGATGTAGGGAGCTCAGAGTTGGCTTAAGTTCACTTTTGGATCTCCCTTACCCATTCTGAGCTGTGGTGGACACTTCTTGGTGGTAGCCAAGTATATGGGCCATGAAGTCCAAACACTCCAGGACTTTGGAATGTTCAACAAATTGGTCCATATGTTGTGGTTCAGGCCCATCTCCAATGATAATCTATTTGGGGTTGAACCATAGATGAAGCTCCTGGTGACCTCAGTAAGCGTTATGGCGGCACAAACCCTGAAGAAACAGGCCCTTTGTATTTAGTAAACATGAACTAATCCTTGCAGCTATATTAAATGCATATTTGAAGCACCATTTAGACTATTCCTATGGAATCTATATCACAACTGTTGGGAGGATTTATAGCAGGAAATAAAGTTTATGGTGTTCTTCTGGAGAAATAACACATGCATGATATAAGAAGATGGTACAGTGTAATTAAAATAAGACATTTTATGCTGTTATTGACTAGCAAAACCCATGACATCATTTTTTTAAAATCTTGTCTAAACCATGTATCCTTGTGATCTTGCAAGAAAAATATGCATCATGCCACAATTACATGTCACCAAAATACTGTTTCATATAAGCATGTTCTAATAGTTAAAGTCCTTACATAAAAAAAACAAAAACAAAAAAATCCTACTCAACCTAAACCAAACCAAAACTACCATTTAATAGTAAGCATCCCTTGCTTTTCTTATTGGTTTGATTCTGTTGTACCATCCTACAAATTACTACTGCTTTCTAATTATGATACTCGGGTGATAGAAGATGAATGTTGTTGATTTCCCCTTTTCCTCTCCATCTTCTCTCCCCACCCCCAAACCTTCTGTCTGGTAACTTCTCTGTGGGAATCTGGCAAGTAGTGATCCCTCTTTACACAGAAGAAGTGAAAGATCAGAAACAGTCTTTCTTGAATCGTATTGTTTGGCAGCCACGTGAGCGCTCAAAGTCTGAAACACTTCCAGAACCACAGTTTTTCACACACAACGTCTAGACGCTTGCAGGACAGTTTTTAAAGACAACAAAACCTTTTCTCTGACAATCTATTCTGAATTCCCTCTCAAATCTGACCCATTGAAGACGTTCTGAGTTCATGAATAGTCTGTTTCTAAGCAAACATTCTAAATGGGAAGAAATGAACTTGCTAAATATGACCCTCACTCTTTAGCCGGTGAATTTTCATCAATGTCTTGTCAAATAGTAATATTAATCCCACACAGTTTCTTGGTGTGCACTCAGATGTAGCAGAATATAATCTCGGTACTTAGATTGTAAATTCCTCAGGTCAGGGACTTTTCGTTCTTTGTTTAGATAGCATCTAGCACAACAGGGTCCTGGTCCATGACTGGGATTCTTGTGTTTTACCACAATACAAATAATATTGTAGGGTAGTCTGGTGGTAGAACATGCAACTGTTATTCAGGACTCATGAATTCTACTCATGGTTCCACCGTTGACTCAGTGCATGACCTTAGGCAAGCTATTTAATCTCTCTGCCTCAGCTTCTTTATTTTTTGTAGGATCATGTTTACCTACCTCACAGAAGTGTTGAGCATAATTAACTTAATATATTGCATTGTGCTGCCATGCTTTAGTTGTGCTTGGCTGTTTGTGCTGTTGGCTTTTTAAACTATGTGAAGTTTGACTAAAGCAGGGGTCGGCAACGTTTGGCACGCGGCTCGCCAGGGTAAGCACCCTGGCAGGCCGGGCCAGTTTATTTACCTGCTGACGCGGCAGGTTCGGCCGATTGCAGCCCCCACTCACCGCGATTCGCCGTCCCGGGCCAATGGGGGCGGCGGGAAGCGGCGCGGGCGAGGGATGTGCTGGCCGCGGCTTCCCGCCGCCCCCATTGGCCCAGGACGGTGAACCACAGCCAGTGGGGGCCGCGATCGGAAAGAACACTCCTCTCTTCCCATCTGATTGCCATCAAACTGTAGTTGAATGCTGTAGTTGAAGTCCATACTTAAGCGCTTTGCGTCTTTAAGTGAAAAGGATTTAATTGCTCTGACTCTACGGACATACAGTTGATTATTCAAATGTGAAAATTAAAGAAAACGAAAGCACGGGCAACATTTCTCATGGCAAGAATTGGGCATGGAACTTACTGTACCTTACAATTTTGGACAGGGCCACCCGGGGGGGGAGGGGCAAGTGGGGCAATTTGCCCCAGGCCCCGGGCCCCACAGGGGCCCCCACGAGAATATAGTATTCTATAGTATTGCAACTTTTTTTAATGGAAGGGGCCCCTGAAATTGCTTTGCCCCAGGACCCCTGAATCCTCTGGGCGGCCCTGATTTTGGAATGGACATTGAGGAAAATATATTATGGAAAAAAAAATAAAGAGCCCAGTTCTGCCTCCTTTGTCACTATCTCTGAAGCATTGGTCGTATATGTTTCTGCGCCCTTAGCTCAGCGAGATGGGAACTAACAGCCATTCTGGTAAGTGGTCTCTTTCATATTTGCTTTGCTTCAAAAACATTTCCGCTGTAAGTATGCAAGGCATTTAATAAGCCAAAGAAAGAAACTAGAGGAAAGGTCAGTTAGTTAATTATCATATGCTGGGCGGCTGAGTAAATCCAAATGCAAGTTCTCCACCCACATCCAGATTAAGGCTAAGGCATACCCTATAAAGTAGAAAGCTGACCTCCTTCTTGGGGTCTGACTTTGTTACCAAAGTAACTCAGGATAAACACAAGATAAATCACAACTTAAGCCTTTTCCTTGGCTTGACTGCCCTTAGAGTTCCTACCATAGGCCCTGCTCTAGCAGAGTATTGGAGCACATGCTTCACTTTAAGCATATGAATGGTAGTTGAATTCAATGGGAGTATTCACATGCCTGAAGTGAACACTGGATTGGCACCTTAATTCACTGCTCCCAGATGCTTACTATTCTGCCAGACTGCTACTCTCACTTTCCTTATATCTAGGGTAGGGATTATTGAGCCATACCAGCCCAAGGAGATAAAAGTTAACCAGAAGCTTCTTGGATTTTGCAACATAGATTAAAACCAGACTGGAGTTGAGCACCACTGTTTAGAATTCTCAGCAGGTCCACTGGCCAAAATACAATGGAAACATTAAAACAGTCTCTTTCCTGTGATATTTCCAGTACCAGCTGTCTGGCAGGAAGAGTAGTGAAAAGGAGAGAAGAGAAAAACAATGAGTGATGTCTTGGGCACAGAACTGTGAAAAGCCAATGCTGATGATATGTCTGTAGGCAAAGGGTTGTCCAGGTGGAGAAATGCGGACAGACAGTTATGTTGCTAAGGCCAAAGAAGTGATGCATAGTTTACTGAAGTCTGCCACAATGTTGTCTTACTTCTGCCCCAGAACTCCAGGGGTTACGCCTGCTAAGAGATGCGATAGCAATGATTTGTCTAAGCTATCATCACCCTTTTCTAAATTTCATTGTTCCACCCAAGCTTTAATGTGAGTTCTTATTTATTCCTCTAGGGAAGAATCTTGAGGCCCTTTCCGCTCATTCAAGCAAAGCTCCTACTAAAGTTGATGGAAATGATAAGGCCCCCTAGGATTCAGCCCAGAGTCAAGTACAGGTGAGTAGTCAGCATCTATTGAAGGAGTTTCTCACTAGTTTAATGTGATCTTCATTTCAAAAAAACAAAATACATATGAGCAGGGACTTGGAATGGTTGATGTTGAATTAGGCCTGACTGCTTAATACCGTCACCCACATTTCCAAATTGCTAGTGTTTTAATAGCATGTCCAAATCCTGTCATTGGATGCTCAAACTGAGTCAGCAGATGCACATTGATTTGCCCTACAAAACATCTTCCTTTGTGCTCAGTCATCATCTTAGTCTAAGAGATTATATTATATTAGTCTGATTATATTAGTCTAAGAGATGCCCAAGAGTAATCTTGCTTTCAAAACTATTCTTGGCACAAAATTATTTGGGGGAATGATACAAGCCATTTCATTGGGTGAGGACACTGACTTTGACTAACAGTTGTTATACAATACTAGAATACTGTGTTCTATCGAGTTAAGTAGAATTAACAAGAGATTCTAGTGAGTCTGGTATGTGGCAAAAATATATGACTAAAAAAGTAACAATCATTGGACCCAACTGGTGGTCTACAATATTTTTAGAAAAGAAAAATTTAATCAGAGTGTGTTTTAATATTATCAAAATGAAATAGTTTTAAAAGCTTTTAATGGTAGGACTTTCAAACCTTATGTCAGAGGGAACTTTGGTGAATTAAAAATAAAACTAACAAACAACCCAGCAACACCTATGCCAGCCTAAGACTTCTTCAGATGGCATTAGGATGGAATGGTGCACAGCCAAGCTTGTTGCTGAGTGCCATACACTGGACACTCATGGACCGCTACGACAGCCTTCAGGGACAACACCCACACCTAAATGACCTGGGATGTTTTGGTGGATGCCAGAGGATGGGCCAGGAGGGATCCAGGCTCTGTCATACCCCTGACTGCAGGGTGGGTGAGCTTCTTACTGATGGAGGGGTTTGTAACCTGCCAGCCAGGGGATACTGAATTTGTTTTACACTGACCTTTTTCATGCTGGCATTTTGAATTCTGTCGAATTCGTTCCAATATTAACAATACCGTCCCTCTGGTTTTGGCAGTACATCACGAGACAGGCTTTCTTTGGGGGAAATGGTGGCCACAAGTAGCATATTCTGGGCCCACAGGTGACCACTGAAAGGAGGAGCAGATTGCAGCTGAGCTTCAGGATAGAGGAACCCTGACAGCACAGGCACCGTATTGAGGGAATACCCTGAGATCGGTTGCTGCTGGTGCTCTGGTCCATGGAGTGCAAGCGGTGTTCCCCACATCTATTAGCATGATCTCTTTTCCAGAACTACTGCAGGTCTCCTTGTTACAGTCAGTCATTTTGGGGCTCCTCAGCCACGGGAGGCATTTCCCCTGCTCCCTGTTGGGATGGTCTGGTTTACTCCTGAGAAGGGTGTAGTGTGGCATCACAAGACAGGCTGGGATTGATTTGAAGCTGCAAGGTTTAATCTGCATCTGTGCTTCCCAATTACAATATCACTAGAGCTGATCACAGAGTTAATGTAACACTTCTGGGTTAAGTACTGTTGGTCAAGTATTCAAGTGTGCATTGCTATTTCTGAGTGCAATTTTTGCAAGCGCCAGGATGATAATATGGAACAGAAGTCTGTCCCCTTTCTACAACAAAAATAACTCTCTACATCACTGAGCCAGTGTGAAAGTGCAAAAAGCAGAGGCAGAATTCTGCACTACTGCTCTAGAGACTTCCCTTTAGTTCCACCAGCCTGCCAAAACCAGTCATCAGTGGGATTGCCGTTGAGAGCCAGCAACTCATTCTTGCTGATGTAGCTAGCAACATACACTTCTGCTTTGGCTGCTGTTGCCCAGAGACACTGACAACTGATCCCAGGCAAACTGATAATTCTACTAGAGTTATTTTAGAAAGGCACTTCTTAAAGGGTCTGATCCCTTTTCTTTATCAGACACCTATATTTCTGCTGACCAAAAAAGTGTCTCTACAATATAGTGTGCGTGATCCTCATCCCCATATTATCTGAGCAAATGGAGCTCAGAGGGCATAAAGTTGTGACCCCAGACAAAAACCCTTAACACATACTATCTAATATTGTTTCCCGCCATCGCTATTTTACATCCTCTTGGAAGTCTTCCTCGCATTTTGTTCCGCTCTATTAATTTTCTGTCACACAACACTTGGTTAGGACCTCTCTCTTTTTTTAGCCATGCCTGATGCCTTACCAGATACTGACCTGGCTTAGCTGCCTGTTTTCAGTCATTTAGATGGCCACAGAGGACATTAATACTAGTGTGGCATATTCTAGGCAAACTATGACGAGGGACATGTTATCTTTTTCTCTCATTCAGATCTCCCAACACCTTTTGAGTCTCTCAGAACGCCTCAAATAGCATGATGAATAGAACCAAGCCACAGCCTCACCATGAGTATGAAATTAACATTCATATTTTAATGGCCATAGAGACAATTATGATCAGCTAGTCTGATGTTCTGCATAACACAGGCCAAAGAACTTCACCCAGTCATCTCAAAGTCATGACCCAAGTGACCTCAATGGCGTATAGCTCAATTATATCAACAGTGAATTTTGCCTCTAGTCTGAAAAAGGAAAGATTGGGGCCTGACAAAACTGGATTATTTCTGTGCCTACAGGGTATCTTAATACTTGGAGGGTGCTTTTGCGGTCAGTTCTTTCCATACCACCAGTTAGACTCCAGCCCCAATTTATTAAGAACTAAATGCCCAATCTTCTGAGGAGCTGGCATCTCTCCTTCATGACACACTGAAAATTCAACAAATCCAGTTTTTCTAAGAGTCCCTGTCAGTCAAGCCTGAACAATCGAGGGCTTTCTTGCTGAGCCATTCATCTAATTAACAAAGAAGCGTGAGTGGAATTTTTGGACACAGAATAAAATCCTGCATTTCATCTACAGGCTGTGTGGCTTAAAGAGAGCACATTGATGTGGCACAAAAGTCCAACTACGTCCTTGAAACTTTTAAAAGACAGTTTGAAACACATCTTAAAGATTTTTCCTTGGTAGCTGCCTGGCGCTGTTCAGTTACAGGCCTATTCCAATAACTGTTGTGCTGGCTTGCACAAGAAACTTGGACATGGTAATTCTTAAAAGTTCCTCTGATGGCAAATTAGTGCCACTGCAGTTCTATAGAGTGGAGAAAAAGGAATCAATAGAAGTTGATCTCTTTATCTTGGGTCTATTTGACAATTCTTTTTACAAGATGGATCCAACTGATTGTACCATTTTTAATCAAGAACTATGGAAAATCGGGATAAGAAACACAGACAGACAGTTAGCTGCATTACCAGGTTGAAAGAACGGGATGAATGGATCTCAGCATGCTTGCATCGGGAGCACAAAATATGTAGTTTGTTAGTTTCCTGGCTACAGAGCATTAAAGGGGTAGCAGCCATGGGGCAAGACTAGCTATTCAAAGTCCTTTCCTTTAACTTCCCCAAACACAGGGATCTGCAGTGATCTTCAGACCTCTTAATTGTATGATACGTTTACAATGATTTCCTGTAAGAGTCTTGTCCCTTTCCACTTCTCTTCCTACTCATTCTTCCTCACTGGCACCAGCAGCAAAATTAGTGACATGATGAGCTGCCTCTAAGGCAGAGATGGGCAAACTATGGCCCGCGGGACCCTCCTGCCCAGCGAGGCTTGCCCCTGGCCCCTCCCCCGCTGTTCCCCCTACCCCGCAGCCTCAGTGCGCTGTGCCGCTGGCGCAATGCTCTGGGCAGCTGGGCAGCGCAGCTGCAGAGCCTGGCCTGACCCAGTGCTCTGTGGTGGCGTGCCTGGCTCCAGCCGGGCGGTGCGGCTGTAGCGCTGTCAGCCACCGGTGCTCCAGGCAGCGCGGTAAGGAGGCAGGGAGCAGGGAGGGTTGGATAGAGGGCTGGGGAGTTCAGGGTGGTGGTCAGGGGGCGGGGCAGTCAGAGGGTGGGGAATGAGGGAGGTTGAATGGGTGCAGGGGCCCCAGGAGGGCAGTCAGGAAGGGGGGAGGGTTGGATGGGGTGGCGGGGGGCAGGCAGGGGTTCCGGGGGCAGTCAGGGAGAAGGGGTGGTTAGATGGGGCAGGGGTCCCGGGCGTGGGGGGGCAGTCAGGAATGAGAGGAGGGGTTGGACGGGGTGGCAGGAGGCAGTCAGGGGCAGAGGTTCCAGGGGGCAGTCAGGGGACAGGGAGCGGGGGGGGGGGGGGGTAGATGCGGCAGGGGTCCCGGCAGGGGGGCATCGGGGGTGAGAAGCGGGGTGGGGGGGGAGATAGGGGCCGGGCCACGCCTGGCTGTTTGGGGAGGTACAGTCTCCCCTAACCGGCCCTCCATACAATTTCCGAAACCCAATGCGGCCCTCAGGCCAAAAAGTTTGCCCGCCCCTGCTCTAAGGTGTGCATCACTTATTCCATCTACTACTTAGTGTGGGTCTGAGCACCAAGACACAGAACTGATAGTTGTGGCACCCAGGGGCCTCAGCTTGGCTCAGGGAGGGGCCTCTAAAGAAGTTTAAAAGCGGGTTTCGAAGGGGGAATGACTCCATGAAATATTTTGTTTCCTTAATTCTTGTGAATAGGTTAAATTTCATGGCACATATAATAAAAATGAAAAGTAAAATTTAGAGTCACTGGAGCCAGTCTCCCACGTACAGCACACTGGATACCCTCTTCTTCCCCCACCCCGCCAATATTCCTGCACTCAAGTCTGCATTTTTACCTACGTTTATCAGGTCTCCCTTGGTAATGCTCTCCAAAAATCAGGTCTCTCTCTGATTTTATCCAGGAGGCTGTTCTTGGGTGCTATCATCACTCTCTATTTAACACAGAAGGGAAACATGCCAATTTATTACTTAAAGACATTTCACCTATCTTAGTACCCTGGCTCCTTTTGTTAAATGTTTACTCACAGTAATTAATCAGCAGCTCACGCCATACAACAGGTTTGTTCTGATTTTCTAATGAATTACAAATTGGTCTAATTCATCTATCTCAGTTTGATCTCCTCTAGGTAATTTCATTAATTGGCAGGATAGAACTGGCTTCCCTTTCACACAGCTCATTTTTTTCAATGGAATCTATTAGTGCTAACTACATTATTTTTATTTTCTTCCCTACGTTTCTTGTTCTCCTTCACATTATCAATCCAGACACCAAATCTGCATGCTGCTTTGATATGGCCTGCCGTAACTGGAAGCTGCTGTTTCCATGGTAAACAAGGGCAACCAGAAGTGACAGTCAGCCCTGACCCAATAACATGCATCACGACTTGCTTCTTTCTCCAACTTCCAATTCCTCATGGCCTCCAGAAAGGATTGTTTTCCACTGGCTTATCTTCATAATTAATTAATCCTTAGCAGTCTGCTTATCGAGTGGCTACAGGCTGTATCTTTATTAATTGGGAGAGTTTTAGTTCAGCTGATCAGCTGTCTAACCTTTCCAACCACAATATTTTAGCACAGGATCAACACTCATCAGTATAATGGACGGAATGCTTTACAAAGCTCTGTGCACTCACTACTTCTTCCCAAGATTTAGCTTCATCATACTCTTTCCTGAAATGCACCCAGCCTAAAACTCTGTATTTCCAAAGAGCATACGACTCCCAGCATGCATCTAGAATGACAGGGCCTGATTTTCAGAATTGCTGAGACATAGCTAAGTGGCTCAACACTTAGAAAACAGAACTGAAAATCAGAGGTTTTATTCCTGACTCTTCCAGTAACTTGCTGTGTGACATTAGACAAATCACAACCTACCTGTGGCCTTCTCCATACCCATCTGGGGCAAACAGTGCTTTAAAACTGTCCAAATGACATGCATTATATACGCTTACAGTATTATTTATACATTTATGTGCACAGTTGGCATGTGAGCCAAAACAAGTTGTATTTCAGAAGCCCGATTGCCAGCAGCTGGAAATAAATGTATTAATTTGGAATAATTCATTAGTTTAATTACATCCCACTTCTATAAATAATACCTCATATAGTACTTGACTGCAACTTAAAATAGCAGTTCACTTGAGTATATATCCCCATCTGTACATACAGATAAAAATCCTCTCCCTTTGTAAGAGCTCATCCACCACCCCACTCTTGCAGTAACAATGACTAATGTTAAAGTACATCATAACCACCAGGGATCTGAGGCCTTAGGCAGGTACTTACAGTGCCCTTGCCCTAGTCTGGCTCTGCCTCATTCTTTAATATCACAACCCCATTGCATCTCAGTTCAACAGCAAATGAAGCTAAAAACCAAAACTTCTACTGGACTGTACCTTCATTTATAGAGAATCGGAGAGGGGGAGCAGATGGATTATAAATGAGATAACAGCTTTTTAGATTCAGATCTTGGTAAACCACAATAAAGGACAAAGAATATAAAGAAAATGATGTACAGTGAAAGTGGGGCAAGGTGGGGTAGTATGCACTAAAGCAGCAATGGCTCTGTAATGAGGTGTGCAGACTATTTTAGATGGAAGAGCTCGGAGAAAATTGCATCATCTCATTACCTTAAAGTTACTGTCTATTCTTTTAAGTGTTAACACTTGAATTTTTCAGCTAAAGTAATTAATTTTAACATTGCCTAAGCATCTCTAGGAAACACTCTCTTGCCAGGTCCTTTAAAATAAATGAAGAAATAAATCACCTTACTCATGTTCTGTTTCATCCATTTAGAATTTATGCTCGTTATACTACTGAAGTAAACTTCAAATGGAATGCAAGCTTTGTATCTATCCTCCACAAAATCTAAGAGAGAAATTGTTCTTTAGATGCACCTAGGATTAGGAGATTGTTTCGTGGCAGGTTATTCCCATGCTTGTGTTCTTTTTTTGTTTCTCAGTCTCTGCCTCCCCCCCACATTGCATTACCAAAACATATTCTAGCTTCTTGGAGTTTTGTTAGCTTTGATTTCTGCATGAGATGTACCTTGTTACATTAAACAGTATCTGTATATAGATAAACTGCAGTGATTTACAGGATAAACAATGTAACTAGACTTTGAACTGCTGATTTTTATTTTATGTAGTCATCAAAGCAAGCAGAATGTTATACTTCAAGAAAACAGCAAGGCATCTCTCTGGCAGAACAGTGTATACCAATGTCTTATAACTTTGGATTAGGAAACCCACCTGCATGACCAACTGCCCTTTAAGTACCATCAGGGCAATATTCCCAGTGACAGAACAGCAGAGTCCATACTCTAGTGCTAAAGGGATGGACAGTAGGAAAGGAAGCATTTATATTATAATGAATTGAAATATTTTCCTATTCTTTAAATGTAATACTGCAGTGTGATTATTTTTAAATCAGGACAAGGTAAATGATTCTATTTTACTGTCTACTGTACTGTAAGCAATCTGAAGAGAGACAAGTTGCAGTGAACTTTCATTTCCAATGCTTGGAATGTTTCTTTAGTCCCCTGGCACACCTTCAAGGACAAACGCAGGGCTCAAACTGCTTCTACTGAAGGCAATAGCAAAACTCTCATTGATTTCAAATGTTGGCAGGAAAGTTTGGTAGTGTTTTCAGCTGGGGAGGCTGCTTCCATACAGCAGGAAGACACACCACCCATGCTGAAATATACAAGTTTTCTGTGAATCTTACTGAACTGAAGTACAAATGCTCCTCCTGACCTCACAGCTAAGACTGATGACAGACAGAGAGAGGTTTTGTTGAAATTGTAGCCCCCTCTTTAGAGGTTTCCCTCTTTCATTATTCTACAACATCAATTACAGGATCTTTTCCCTTAGAACAGTTTTGATATCTAACTACCTGCACTGATAAGGTCATTTATGCCAGAGGATGTTTTCAGTGGAAAAGCAGCGAGAGTTACAACAGTGGAGTTCTTTGAAGCCATACAATACTGCCTAAAACACTAATATACTTTGATGCCTTTAACCTCTCTACCATACAGTTCAAATTTCTGCATCAGGGTTGCTGTTCTAGTTGGAAAGTGTTCTCCACTCCCCATCCCACCAACAGTTCTAGAACTCTTTCATCACTGGGACATAAAACTTGGATGCAGAGGGCAGAAGGTTGCTACTGTATGCCATTGTAGCTAGCTAGAAAGAACAAAAACTGGTGCAGAGATGGGAAAGTAAATAAAAATGGGAATATACAAAACTGTTCCTTTTAAAATAAATTATGATACTAGCGTGGATTCTGTAATTCTATTAAAATATCTTAATGCTAGGTTCAGTGCTAGGTTCTCAAAGACAGTTTGATTCAGGATGTTTCAGGAAAAATGAACTCAATGCTGCAATAGATTCATGGAGACAACTAGGTGGCCCCATATGTTCCTTTCATCTCAAAATGATTGTAAGCATCTCCCCCCTTATTCATAACACTCACCAGCCTCTGATGTCAGCCTCCTGCTAGAAGGCATTCTCCGTGTAATTCCCTCACCCACATAGTCCAAAATAGCCCATGTTTGGTGACTTTCTGGGCATACTACAAAGCTAGTTTTTTTGAGCGAGCATTTGGAGTGGTCCAGAGCTTTTGAGGGCACCTGGGAGATGGAGAGATTTTGTTTTGCAATATTTCCCTTCCTGACTGTTTTATGTGGGAGGGGTTTGAAATCATTTTGTTATTGCTATGGTTGGTATTTTTAATTGCTGCAGGGCATCTAGAGCCTGGAATAGGTGTCTAATATTCTTAAGAAAACACATAATTTCCAAACAGTATGCCCCAGTAAACAATAATTTCACTTATAATGTCATGACACTTACAGATGCTACTTTTGTAACTATGGTAAACTGCAAAATTAGCTTTCACTAGAGGGTGAAGCATATACATGATTTACTAATGTGCTGGATCTTAAGAGAACATGTTTTAGAATTTACCTTGGATGATAGTCTGGAGTCATCTATTTTATGAAGCCAAACTTCATAAAAGGTCAGGCAAATGCAAACTCACTTATTAAATGCTTATTGCAGACTAATCAAAACGGGGAAAAGCAACTTAATGAAACCAAATCAGAGGCTTGATCATTAGTTACCAACAAAGACAAACATATAGCTCAGCAAGTAACTGATTAATTGGGATTCTGATCTAAAATTTACAGTTGACACTGGAGTGCCATCTTGCCACACAATCAACCCTTTGCTACAACAATATTTTAAGCATGCACCAGCAGCAAAATTACCTGCTCTCTTAAATACTCCACTGCATAGGCAAATAACTGCAAAAATAGTTGAGGAACTAATTCATCATTCAGTTCTGCTTAGTTAGTGAATAACAAAACCCAGAGTTACAGTAAAATGGAAGTTTAGTTGGAATTATTAGAGTCTTTTTTGGCTAAACCTCTGTGTATAAATCATAAAATGTTGCTAATCTGAACCACTTGAGAACAGGCTTTTAACTCAGATTTATGGATGGGGATTTGCAATAAACAATTAATCTTCATGAGTCAGCATCAACAGATATTACAGCAGTAAAAAAATACTCCTACAATCAGTGACCTAGAAACTGATTACACTCACATCTGTATAATCTAGTGTAACTCTACTGAAGAGAATGGTGTCACTCCAGATTTACATCAGTATAGCTGAGATCAGAATCCAGCCCACTCTTCAGCAGTTTATGTTATTCATTTAAGCAGCCTGTATTAAGGATGCATGCTTAGACCCTGATCCAAACGTCATTGAAATCAATGGGAAGACTCCTTGGCATTCTGTCTTTCCACTGACTTCAGTGGCATTTGGATCAGGCCCTAAAACTGAGGGCTCAAAACACTGGAAAGGATTCCACCCCAGCTAGACAGTGAATGCAGTGGCCCCAATCCTGCTCTCACTGAAGACAGTGGCAAACCCCCCATTGATGTCAATGGGAGCAGAGTCAAGGCAAGTATGTCAGTCTAATATCCTGCAAGTCATTTAGCAACCAACTAGAAACTGCTGTATTAATTCAACAATACAATGGAGTTGTATGATAATACCTGCTATAGTGCACTTTGCTTCCTATATCGCTAGGTTGAATTTGGAGAGAGGACGGAGGTGCACACACAATCTATTAATCTGTAGATTCATATCTACTGAATGAAGGAAGATATGAAGACAAAGGCAGATATCGAGTAGGCAAAATGATTAAAAGTGGTACTGCAGTGGAAGATGGGAGTGCTCAGCACATCTGAAAAAATAGGCCACTTATGTGCCTGAATATAGATTTAAATAGCTGACTTGAAGGACCCAGGTTTGAAAAATGTGGCCTGTTAAGAAGGAATGCACAGGGCCATGGTAGTTTAGGCTGCACTGAGTGCTTGGAACAAGATTAAAACCCCTTCACACTTCAGATGTCACCAACTGAATTTAGTTTCCATCTTGGAGACAATTACTGGTCAGTGAACAAGTGAATTTTCCATGAGACTTGGGAGATTACTAAGTTTTTCCAGAGAAAACTATTCAAATCATTCACTTTTAAAATTTTGGACCAAAGAGTCCTACTTTTTTTTTTTGGCCTCCCTCGACTTAACAAGCCAGTCACCACTAACTAAGGGTTTCACTCACACATACGGGGTCTCACCACAGACACAGGCCAAATGTCTAATGTTACACTTTAACAGGAGGAGGAGTAATTCTCCTTATTGGTCACAACCTTCTCCATGTATGCTAGGAAAAGCCAAGCTTTATGTCAATATCTACCACGAATAATATCTACCAGTCCCCTGCCCAGCCTGCCTCAAGGTCTCCTCACTTCTACCTCTGGAGAGGCAAGTTGGGGCAGTGTGCGGTCCTGATGCCCAGCCCACATGCATCCTCTCTCTCTAGGCTTCATTCTTATCACCACCACCCGCAACTCCGCTGCATTTCTTTGGCTTGCTGCCTATTCCGATAGGGTGGTGGGCTTTCTATTGATATGAGCAGCCTAAGTTTATTTCTCCCATCCTGCATGTGTATGCACCCCTGAGGCTCCTGTGGACCAATAAGTTTCACCCACAGGAGTCCTGGGGTGTTAACTTTCACCAGAATAGGGCTTCTCTCTGGAGAACAACACGAGAGCTGCCAGATAAAGGAAGTACTTCAATAGTGGAGCTACAAGTATTGCTTAACCCAGGGATCGGCAACGTTTGGCACGCGGCTCGCCAGGGTAAGCACCCTGGCGGGCCGGGACAGTTTATTTACCTGCTGATGTGGCAGGTTCGGCCGATCGCGGCCCCCACTGGGGAGGCGGGAAGCCACGGCCAGCACATCCCTCGCCTGCGCCACTTCCCGCCGCCCCCATTGGCCCGGGACGGCGAACCGCGGCCAGTGGGGGCCGCGATCGGCCGAACCTGCCACGTCAGCAGGTAAATAAACTGGCCCGGCCCGCCAGGGTGCTTACCCTGGCGAGCCGTGTGCCAAACGTTGCCGACCCCTGGCTTAACCAGTAACTCTGCCTTCAAGTCAACCCTCTCCTTAGCCCCCATTGCTGTTAGAGGCTTGCCACAAGGCAGGAGGGAACAAGGATAGGTATTTTTTCCATGCCATATTAAGAACCTACAGTAAAATGAACATGTGTCCATACAAATGGTGACTAGTGCATAAATATAGATTTTAAAATCATGACTGAGTTGAATAGAGCTTCTGAATTCAGCCTGTGAGGTTCTGCATCAAGGTTACCAGTACTGATGAGAAATGAGAAGCAATCAAAATAAGTTCATGATGCATTCCGGGAAGGGCCAGATCCATGACGTTCAGAGACAAAAAAAAAAAAAAAACCACAACTTTCCCGTAGTTCAAGATTGATGAATCTCGGGCACTAGCTCTGGCCCATGTCTAGGTCCATCATATTGATTTTGCTCTGGAAAACTGACCTGGGCATATTTCTTAATGTTTAGAATGAAGAGTTATTCTTTATAATCAATTAAAAACCGAACAACCCCCAAAACTCCAGGATCGTTATATTCCTGCAGATGCCAGCCAGTAACACATTTTGTAAATTGCCTCCTAGATCATGCAAACTGAGCAGGATTGATAAATGAGCTATATTTTGCCAGGCTGCAGTCTTGAACAGATGGATTTACATATTCCACAAACTAATGTCAGAGAGATAGTTCATGTACTGCCAAATGTTATGAAATGTTACCAAACAAATGAAAGAATATTGCTTAAAGTCTCCCAATAAATTCCCATCATGTTGACTAGAAGATTATCCTGCCATGTATAACCCTTTTTTATACGGTTTTCTCTTGGTCCAAAATTGCTTAGGCTCATAATTGTCATTTTTAAGTGCCTCCTTATTTTAATGCCTATATACCACAAATGAATCTACAATGAAACAGTAGCATGCTCAGTCCATCACTTACATCCTCATGCCACTTAGAGATTTTAAAATATTGTGCAATGCCATTTAATAAAAAACAAATCAGATTCTGCATGTATCTATCTTAGAGTTTTATACTGCTGCCCATCACTGTAGCATCTCATCACCTTCCCTAGAAAATCAATAGCAAAGCACAGTCTCGGGCACTTCTCCCTTTATAGGATCAGAACTCTGATTGAGATAGGTCTCTCCTTGGTGAGAAGTTAGGAGAGGTTTAGGAATAAACGAGGTGTTTGAAATACGTCGCTTACGGCAGAGAGGTTTTCTCGAATGGGGAGGCTTTGCCATGTTTCCCAAAGATGGTTAGACTCCAGATTTGCCTGAGCTCCTCAGAAAGATTGTTCCATAGCTGGATCCCCTTGGCAGAAAATGCTTTGTCCCCAGCTCTCACATGCTTCATCCTGGGCCTTGTGAGCTGCACTGTCGCAAAGGAGTGCTGCTGTCATGGGAGTTCATAGACTGAGATTTGGCTTTGATGGAGGTGGGGCTTGATCCATTAATTGCTTTGAAAAATCAGGCCATAAACTGGCATAAGAAGTGGACTGGAAGCTGGTGGAGAAACTTGAGGCCTGATGTGCTCATGGCAACATGAGCCAGGCAGAAGGCAGGCATCTGCATTCTTTACCATCTGGAGCCTGAGAGTCACCTTCGCATTCAGCTTCAGATACAGTGAATTACAGTAACCCAGCCCAGACGTGACAAATGCCTGGAGCACTGTGGCCGGGTCCTCATCCAGGAGGAAAGGACAAAGTTTCCTAGTGAGCTGCAGGTGGAAAAAGACATTTTTAAGGAACTGATGCTACCGGGTCATCCCAGCATAATGGAGGAAGACTTTGATGAATGGGGATGTGCACTGTCGCTGAAAGGTGGACACCATGTCTTGGCCAGTTCTTTGAAGTGTTTCCCCTTTCAAACAGTATCACTTTGGTCTGATCTGGGTTCAGCTTGAGCCAGCTGCTCTTCATCCAAGAACAATTTCCTGTAGGCATTCTGATGTTTTAGTAGTGGCGGTGGTTGCACCAGTTGAGAATGAGCTATATAGCTGAGTGTTATCAGCATACTGATGGCAGCTCAGACCATGCGTAGGAGTAAAGGCCCACATTCGGCGTGAGTGAACTATGGTTTTAAATTGAGTTTGAATAGCAGTATGAGCAACAGGCCCAAGACACGTAATCAAAAAGAATAAAATCATGAGAAGGGCGGTTGTTTGCGTTAAACTTGTAGTGACCATTGAAATATCAGTGGTATTTAAGATTTGGGTTGGGGTTATCAAAAATTTTAAAAATTGGGTATCGGATGCAGTAAATTACTGGTTTGTTTAGTTTATTATAAAGAAATGCTTGGCCCAGTAGTTAGGGAGAAATATGGCAAAATGAGATAAGAAAACCTTGAAGAAAGAGGCCCAGTCATTAATCTTGTCTGCACTAGAACAGGGGACAAGGCTCAGCCCTAAGCTCTCATCTGGCCCTAGCTAAAGTCCCATAACCAGCTACGACTCAACTTGTTTGTAATAGTGTATAAAAACCAAGGGTTTTCTAGGGGTTCTTTGTGAGAGCTTTCCCTTGCCCATCTGGAGTTATGTCATGGTGGGAAGGTGTCTCCTGAGCCTAATCTGGTTGTAAGTATTTTGGCCGATGCTTGTAACTGTTGTTGCTAAGGTACAGAATAGAGGTGTGTGCATATGCTAATATTTGTGTTTTGGATGTAACAAACATCAAGTGGCCTTTGAACTAATAAAGGAATACTTGTGTGGAAACTTAGTTGTGGTAAACCCAAATGAAATTATGATGAAAATTATTTCCAACACCATGGCATCTCACTGTCTCTGCTAGTGGTCTGAAATAGACATTGAAGAGAAGCTGGGATAGTATGGATCTTTGTAGGTGAGGCCCTCCAGGAGGAGGATCATTTACCCATCACCACTCTCTGAGTTCTGGAGAGGAACAATTGGAGCCATCGTAGTGCTGGGCCAAGTACTTCTGCTAAGTCACACAGGTGTGTTAGCACTACCTTGTGGCCCACTGAGTCAAAGGCTGCAGAGAGATCCAGCAGTGTGAGCATGGAGATCTTACCAGTGATCATAGCCTGAGGAGGGAGCAGTCTCTGCGCAGTGCCCTGGCTGAACTCGGATTATGAGGCATCCAGGATTTTGGCTGATATCACACATTGATGGAGCTTGGTGGTTACTACTTTCATGTGGATGCCAGGTAATACCAGCACAATCACAGCCAACCTATGCTGCCAGTACCTTTTGAATAGCAACTGTACAACTAGAATTCACATTCAACACAGCTGGGAGAAGCAATCATCTTAGCTGTGTGTCAAACTTGGTAAATTTCACAAAAATTCAGGGCAAAATTAAACCTCCAGGTGTTATTGTAATACAAATAAATAATAAAAAAAATGTCTGTTCAGACCGCTAAGACGACCAGAGTTATTTTTCTAACAACATTTTAGGGACAGCCGAGTTTTCAGAAAGCAGTGGCTTGGTTAAGAAGGGGTGTGTAACTATCCTATTATCAGCAGACTAAACTGATTGCAATCCTTTAAACAGAGTTGAATAAGCAATAGAAAAAATTGTCCCTGAATATTCATTCAAATCAGAAGAGAATTCTGATCTGCCCAGATCAGCAACACTTGTGTATTCACTTTCTGCAAACATTTGAGTGGTTAGACTGATCTAGCACAAATAAAGGCAAGAAATGAGTCTCATTCTAATGTACTAAGACTATTCACTGAAGGCAGATTTTGAGTTGTATTCAACTATAACAGGGGTCGGCAATGTTCGGCACGCGGCTTGCCAGGGTAAGCACCCTGGCGGGCCGGGCCAGTTTTTTTATTTACCTGCTGACTCATAGACTCATAGACTTTAAGGTCAGAAGGGACCATCATGGTCATCTAGTCTGACCTCCCGCATGATGCAGGCCACAAAAGCTGACCCCCCCACTTTCCCTTAACTCAGCTGTTGAAGTCTCCAGATCGTGATTTAAAGACTTCAAGTCGCAGAGAATGCTCCAGCTTGCGACCCCTGCCCTATGCTGCAGAGGAAGGCGAAAAACCTCCAGGGCCTCTGCCAATCTACCCTGGAGGAAAATTCCTTCCCGACCCCAAATATGGCGATCAGTAGAACCCCGAGCATACAGGCAAGATTCTCCAGCCAGACCCTCATTTTACCAGCGATGGCACGTTATTGCCTAATTGACTAAAACCACTTATCCCATCAAACCATTCCCTCCATAAACTTATCTAGCCTAATCTTGAAGCCAGAGAGGTCTTTCGCCCCCACCGTTTCCCTCGGAAGGCTGTTCCAAAATTTCACCCCTCTGACGGTTAGAAACCTTCGTCTAATTTCAAGCCTAAACTTCCCCATGGCCAGTTTATATCCATTTGTTCTCGTGTCCACATTAGTACTGAGCTGAAATAATTCCTCTCCCTCCCTGGTATTTATCCCTTTGATATATTTAAAGAGAGCAATCATATCCCCCCTCAGCCTTCTTTTGGTTAGGCTAAACAAACCGAGCTCCTCGAGTCTCCTTTCATAGGAAAGGTTTTCCATTCCTCGGATCATCCTAGTGGCCCTTCTCTGTACCCGTTCCAGTTTGAGTTCATCCTTTTTAAACATAGGAGACCAGAACTGCACACAGTACTCCAAATGAGGTCTCACCAGCGCCTTGTATAACGGAAGCAGCACCTCCTTGTCCCTACTAGAAATACCTCGCCTAACGCATTAGCTTTTTTCACAGCCGCGTCACATTGCCGACTCATAGTCATCCTGCGATCAACCAGGACTCCGAGGTCCTTCTCCTCCTCCGTCACTTCCAACCGATGCGTCCCCAGCTTATAACTAAAATTCTTGTTAGTCATCCCTAAATGCATCACCTTACACTTCTCACTATTAAATCTCATCCTATTATTATTACTCAAATTTACCAGGTCATCCAAGTCTCCCTGCAGAATATCCCGATCCTTCTCCGAATTGGCAATACCTCCCAACTTTGTGTCATCCGCAAGCTTTATCAGCCCACTCCTACATTCGGTTCCGAGGTCAGTAATAAATAGATTAAATAAAATCGGACCCAAAACCGAACCTTGAGGAACTCCACTGGTGACCTCCCTCCAACCTGACAGTTCACCTTTCAGTACTACCCGCTGCAGTCTCCCCTTTAACCAGTTCTTTATCCACCTCTGGATTTTCATATCAATCCCCATCTTTTCCAATTTAACCAATAATTCCAGCACATCGCTCGCCCGCACCGCTTCTCGCCGCCCCCATTGGCCCGGGACGGCAAACCGCGGCCAGTGGGGGCCGCGATCGGCCGAACCTGCCGCGTCAGCAGGTAAATAAAACTGGCCCGGCCCGCCAGGGTGCTTACCCTGGCGAGCCGCATGCCGAACGTTGCCGACCCCTGAACTATAACATCTGCAATTCATGCTGCATTGGCTAGTTAGACAATTCACCCAATCATGAAACAGAAAGAATACCATGTGACTATCCATCACTTCATACATTATGAGTATTTGCAACAAACTAGGAACAGATCCCCTGCAAACCAAAAATTATTCATTGTACAAATGTGTGCATAACTCTTGATAACAAAAAAATGTGAGACTGTCAGGGTTTTTGCAAACAATTCACACACAGAAGTAAAAGCAAAATGTGTTGGATAAATTAGTTACTGTAAATAGTTTACTCACTCTGATTTCATATTTCAAAATAACCATTTACTTTATGAATTTAAGAAATAAGGGGGGCGGGGGGAGCCATTTTCCTACCTCTTCCAGGGCCCATAACGAATCAACCAGAGGCTTGATTTTCTTCTCATTGTACAGTGTTATGAGTTTGTCCATTATACCCTTAATTAGGCCACTTCGGCCCTGTTTGAAAAGTAGATTTAGCAGAGAAAATCCAGCAATGACTTTATTCTCTTCGTACAGCTTGATAGGGTTCACCTTCTCAACCTGCCACCACTGGAGAGGAACAAATGGATGAAGGTTACAAGAACAAACTAACACATAGGCCAAAGGGTTCACAATATCACAGTGTATGCAAAGAGCTTATCAGGGATCTAGATGTGTTTATTCTCCCATGGGAGATGTAACCCAACATAGAATAAAGGTTCTCTGCAAACAGGACTCAGCACTTGATCAAAAGCCCTTTAACTTCATGGATTTTAAGAAAAAACAAGGCAAAAATACAGAGGCACTTTTGTTTTGCTGACAGCTCAAGGGCTAGGGTGAAGGAGAGAAGATTCATGAAAGAAAAGTGTGAACAATAGCAGCAGAAAGGCACAGTATGAGGAAATAGCTGCATGGAAAACTGAACTGTCTGATGTAGAGTAATGGGCATAAAATACACTTGTTTGTTTTTTGTGCCCAAATTCCAAAAATTTCCAGAGCGGTCTTCTTTTAGCCACAAGGTTTGCACAAAGAAATGGGGGTAGACAGACATGTAGCTACTGGATTTGCATGTGAAGGTCAAATGCAAGTTTCTGAGGCAAACGTAGACAATTGGGAGGATGGATAATCCTGTGACTAAGGGGCAGGATTTAGGAGTCTTGAATTCTATTTGTGGCTCTGCCACAGTCTTCCTTTGTTACCTTAGGGAAGCCATGTAACCCCTCTGTAAAACCTCTTAACCCTACTGCCCCCTATAACCCATCCCACCAAAAATCCCATGTAAACCTTACTGCTGCTCTTGCCTCTCTGTCTAGCACCTGCTGAAGTCTTGTACATTGATATGTTTGGGAGTCTTGCATTATCTCAAATGATGTTATTTTGTCTACTGTAGCTCCAGGGCACCCTTGTGAGCGAGATCCCACATCTTAGCGAGTTTTATTCTAGTGGGCAAAATTTTAATTAAAAAAGTTCTTATGGTTTTTGGTAACTTAATTTTCACAGGGTTAATTAGATTAGCATAAAAAAGCAGTTTACATTTTTATGAACAATTCAATGCACTACTTAATATTTTGATTAAATATTCCCTTTGATTGCCTTTTCAGTTTCCAGAGGTGGTATTATTCCCTCCAGTATCCATTACAAAGCAGCTATTGACTCATTCTGGTTTAAGGCTTTGTAACATAGGCCTAGACATGTTGATCAAGGCTTTTGTTTTAGCCTATAACTTCCATACAGTTAGTTATCACAGTAGCTCCAGGGAACCTGGTTTCAAGACAATTGCAATGTGCAGCACACTTATTTAGATACCAAGGTTTTAAGCTGTTTATGGAACAGTATAGCCCCCCCTAGTGGATTGCATTAGTATCCTTCAACAAGTCTCATTCTCGAGACCTCCCTTGGTTTCAGATGGAGAACCAGTAGCTCAAGGAACCAATGTAACTGTTGCTTTCTTCCAAAACCTACAGTAGCTGCTCTAGATGGTACCAGTGGGAGCCAATTTCAATTTCTACCAGGGTTGTCTACACTACCAATTGAAAAACATGTGGTGACCTGTCTCCTTGACTTATTTACATGTGCAGTGTGAAGCTTGCCTAGTCTTAGGCTCAAAAACAAACCAAGGCAGCGACAGAGACAATAGAATAACTTAATGGATAAGTTGGTCTTGTATTTCCCAATTGTCCCCATTATGTCAAACTAACCAGACCAGGTTGTTTCAGCATCCACAATATCTTTTTCTGTAGGTTCGCATGTAGATATTTACTTTGGAGATAATATAGTTTTTAACGGTGACAGGAATTTCTTCAGACTATTTCAGCTCTATGTTTGCATCTAATTACAAGGATCTTTGCACATTTTAGCCCTTGCCATTATGTGAGATAGAACAAGTAGGAGGTAAAGTCTCTGAGTGTCTCTTATTGGGGACTTTGATATATCCTGATTTTAGCTGCATAGAGATATTTGAAGTTAATTTCTTCTGGGAAAAAGGGTTGCTGGTATGAGGTGTTGATGAATTTTTAGCAGATAAATTGTGTGTGGTGGATCTCTGATTAGTAGCTTGTGTCCTTTTTCCTCATATCTGAAGGAATCACTTTTTGAGGTGGTTGAACTTTTCCTTGCAAACAATTTATGACAGATTTGGCCTTTTTTCGGTTTGTGAATTGTCTGAACAGATTTGTTCATTACTTGTAACAGGCCAGGGAATAATTTATTAATACTTCAGCTTTTAGTTTGTTCACAACATCAGTGAAAAGGGTTAGACAGCACCATAAGAATTGAAGCATACATTTCAGTGGGTGTCTATTCTGCAATCATGGGTAGTGATTGCAGCTCATGTAGACAACCCAAGCTAGCATTAATCTAGCTAGTTGGGGTGCCAAAGCAGCAAAGCCAAGGTACCACACACTTCAGTGTGGACTGTACAAGCCCACCCAGAAGCCACGTAGTTACTCGTGAACTGCTGAGGCTTCACTACTCTGGTGTCTGAGTAAACTAGATTAAAGCTAGCTTGGGTGTGTTTACATGAGGTGTAATCACACTCTAGTGTAGACATACCCTGTACAGCTCAATTAATTCCTAAGACTCTTAGAGATGACGGAACGTCAGCTGAGCCCTGTGACTCAAGTATATCCTTGAATTCACATAATTGTGCAGCCACATTAGAGAAGGAAAGAACCCCCTGGGAGTACAGTTGTATAGTGGATATGATATGCTACTACCAGGTCAGAAAATAAACGGATGGTTTAGTTTGGTCTAAGATATAAAATGACTTTACACAGATTATTGGCAACTCAAATATTTATTGCATACTGAGCAGACTCCTGTCTAGCTGTCGTACCAAAAGAAAAACATATCAGGCCACGCTAGATTTACCACTCTTCATTTGCACTAGTGTGATGTTATATGTTGGAGTTGGTAAACAATGGAATGGAGACAAATTAGGTTGGTGTTGGTAAAGATGAACTAAGCTGCTAACACTGCTTTGGAGGACAGGGTCATAATTCAAAATGATCTGGACAAATTGGAGAAATGGTCTGAGTTAAACAGGATGAAGTTTAACAAAGACAAATGCAAAGTGCTCCACTTAGGAAGAAAAAATCAGTTTCACACATACAGATGGGAAGAGACTGTCTAGGAAGGAGTACGGCAGAAAGGGATCTAGGGGTTATAGTGGACCACAAGCTAAATATGAGTCAACAGTGTGATGCTGTTGCACAAAAAGCAAACATGATTCTGGGATGTATTAACAGGTGTGTTGTGAGCAAGACACGAGAAGTCATTCTTCCGCTCTACTCTGCTCTGGTTAGGCCTCAGCTGGAGTATTGTGTCCAGTTCTGGGCACCGCATTTCAAAAAAGATGTGGAGAAATTGGAAAGGGTCCAGAAAAGAGCAACAAGAATGATTAAAGGTCTTGAGAACATGACCTATGAAGGAAGGCTGAAAGAATTGGGTTTGTTTAGTTTGGAAAAGAGAAGACTGAGAGGGGACATGATAGCAGTTTTCAGGTATTTAAAAGGGTGTCATAAGGAGGAGGGAGAAAACTTGTTCACCTTAGCCTCTAAGGATAGAGCAAGAAGCAATGGGTTTAAACTGCAGCAAGGGAGGTCTAGGTTGGACATTAGAAAAAAGTTCCTAACTGTCAGGGCGGTTAAACACTGGAATAAATTGCCTAGGGAGGTTGTGGAATCTCCATCTCTGGAGATATTTAAGAGTAGGTTAGATAAATGTCTATCAGGGATGGTCTAGACAGTATTTGGTCCTGCCATGCGGGCAGGGGACCGGACTCGATGACCTCTCGAGGTCCCTTCCAGTCCTAGAATCTATGAATCTATGAAAAAAATAACGGGTTTAGGAGATAAATGCTAATAAGTGCAGTATAACAGAACCACAGGAGTACTATACTTACTGATTTTGCAAAGCTAAAGAAGCTTTTTGTTTCCCCAGTAACCATATTAGATGAACCTGAAAAAAAAGAGATCACATACATGTAAACACCCTTTATAACATGCCAACGAATGAGGCCATTTAATTGTCTGCATTAAAAATAAATCAATAAAAAATAAAAACATTTCTATTTGTGCTTTGGAAAAATTCTTCTTAGTTTTTTTTCCAAACTGCATAAGCTTTAATGATGCCCTTCCTTTTATCATTGGTACAGCAATCAAAGAAGTCAAGTCGATAGCATCCTACACATTTCAGGAACAAAAGAAAGATTTGTTCATATCAAATGACAGATAAGCTTTCATTATTTCTGAGATCAAAAAAACCACCAATTCAGCCTCTCAGACAGATGTTCATAGACCAGCAGACTAGATAATATTAGATATTTTGATAGCAAATCTCTTCTTCCCCATTACAGTTTCCTCTCTACCACTATAGTTTAGCAGCTAGGTGGTAGCTATAACCATATAGACTTCCCCTCTCTCTTAGGCTACATCCTCACTACAGGGGGGGGGTCGATTTAAGATACGCAAATTCAGCTACGCGAATAGCGTAGCTGAATTCGACGTATCAGATCCGACTTACCCTGTTGTGAGGACGGCGGCAAAATAGACTGCCGCGGCTCCCAGTCGACGGCGCTTACTCTCACCTCCGCTGGTGGAGTAAGCGCGTCGTTTCGGGGATCGATTGTCGCGTCCTGACGAGACGCGATAAGTCGATCCCCAAGAGATCGATTTCTACCCGCCGATTCAGGCGGGTAGTGTAGACCTAGCCTTAGTCTTTAGAGATGTGTAGTCTCTAACTCTCCTCTCACAGAGGCTGGGGATGTTGCTGTTTCATTAGCAGTAAGTTATGTGGCAGGTAGGCAGAGTTATAGGGAAGCAATTTCTATTATTAAATATGCTGAGTGGCCAGTGGTACATGTTGAGGCTCTAAAGTGTGAGATTTAGAAGTCTGGATTCAGCTTGCACAGCTTGGTGTCAGACCAAATGAAGTCATTCCTGAATGACTCTCTTTCTACAGTTCCATGTAGGGCCAACGAGAGCGGGGGGAAGCCGGTACAAATTACCGGGGCCCGGCTTCCCCCCCCGGCCTCGTCGGCCCTGTTTAGCCGGTCCGCCCTTGCTGGGGGGCCCGAAAAAAATTTTTCACCGGGGCCCGAACCCGCTCTCGGCGGCCCTGGTTCCATGCATTATACTATGGTTACTTCTGCCAAACTGCTAGCTTCCTGCGTCCTGAGGAATAAGAGATCCAAAGTTGCTCTCCAAACTTATTCCTTCTATGTGACTAAGTGAGTCAACTATCTGAACCATATAGCCAGTTCCGCCTTTAGATATTTTGAAAAAACAACTTTCTTTGTAGCAACTAGCTTCTCCTAATTTTTTAGCCTATGAATCAGATCCTTAGAAACTCTTGAATAGAAATGATTGAACTGACAAAGTGTAACATGACAGATACATTCTTCATACTCCCCAGGGAGAACTTAGTAGCTTGGATGTTTTAAAGGGTGTCCCCATGCTGCTGGAAGAGGTTGGCAAATTGGTATTTTTGAAATAAACTTCTAATTGTTTTGTTTTTACTCACCATATAAAATGTAAGTCCCAAGTGGTTTGAGAAGACTGAGGCCTTTTCCAGTATTTTCTCCACACAGACAATCCAGAACGATATCCACTCCTTCTGCTGAGATTCTAAGACACAAGGAGGGAAAATTTCACATTGCAACAGGACTCAAGACTTCATTTCTTTTAACTGGTCTACTATAGGATTATTGTTTACATAGCACCCACAGTTTGAAAGGCACTTCAGAAAGGAGTCGGAAGAGTTTATTATCGAATGTTAAGATTTTCAAAAGCAACTAGTGATTTTGAGCATCTCAGTTACAAAGTACACAACTGGAGCCATTTTAAGAACACCCAGTTCTTCGAAAGTGCTTAGCATTCATCCTCTGAAAACCAGGCGTCTCCACTTGGGTATGCAGCAATGGAGACACCCAAGATCAATAGTCACGTTCAAAAAACTTGGCCTAGAGTCTCAGCACTGCCACACACAGTCATATTAAGTAGAATCTTACTCCACAATCAATCTCAATGAAGTTAATGGCACTATTTGTGGAGTAACATACTACTCAATGTGAGTAAAGATGTCAGAATCTGGCCTGAACTAAACACACATATGTGAGATGGCTTTTTTTGCTGCGACTCCTTTCCCAAGTGTTAGTAAATGATTGGTTAGCTACACTATTTTTGTTTATTTCTTTCTTCTGGAAAAATGAATGAGGAAGAAGAGTTTAGTGGAGTGGTCAGAATGCTCTAGGTGGTACAGATAATTATGGAGGAAAGAGAAGTTTGGCTTTGTTGAGATTCGACTGGGATAGTATATTACAGGATAATAAAAATATGTTTGTCTGTCTGAGCAACAGTGTTGTAACCAGAACTGAGGGAAAGAAGCAGAACATGAGAAGGTAGAAATTATATACTGTTAATCTCTGGCACAGTGGATAGTTGGGAGAGAGAAAATTATTATTTATCACAACAACTATTTTACAGAGCAAGATGAGAATCTAAAATAGGGAGGTTATGAAAATAAATCAAATGTTTATGTAAGTCAGAGAGGCCTGTGAAAGACTAGAGCATGGATCATGGGAATGGACGACTGTAATAACAGCATTGGTCTACTTCATAGAAGATATCGACCATGCAGCAGAAGTGCGGTGGGAGTGTTTGCTCACAATACAGTCCAATCCTCTTCATGTGTCATTCAAGTAAACAGTCTCAATTCTTTTCTCACACCAGTGTAGATCAAGAGTAACTTCACTGAGGTCAATAGTTACACTAGTGGGAAGCCAGTGAGATATGACAATCCAGTGCAAAAATGCTACTGAGGTGACTAGGGGCTGAGTCTACCCTCAGCCACATGGGGATGTATTGGTGCTTATAAAAACAGCTCTTAGGTATGAATTTCTTCAGGGAAACAAATAATTCTACATGATACACTCTCATTCATCCCCCATGCAGATTCAGAGAGAAACGTGAAATCTAAAGTTTCCACACTAGAAACAAATACTAAATTTGTAACCCCAGTAATGATGGCAGGCACTCACAGTTGTCGTAAGAACATAAATAGGTTAGGGTACAAAAAGATGTATAGGGCTGGTGCCAGATGTATACAGTTTGGCTCCAAGTGAAGTTACTAATTCACCTGTGTGCATGGAAGGAATCATCCATGGGTGGGTCTCCTCTTTTCTGTGGAGGGGGGCACAGAGTACCATCACTCCTGCCCTAGTCTCCAAGGGTTTGGGTATCCATGCATAGGCTGGTGGAATATGTATTGTAGTAAAGAATACAGCCTTGAGCTGTATTGTTCCCTCTTTATGGTGAAAACTACTTTAAGTGTTAAAGGGGCATCATGGAGGCATTGAGAGGCTCATATGTGTGTGTGTGTGTGGGGGGGTCAGGGAGTGCACAATGGGGTTGGAGGCACCCTAGATCAGATGCACAGGGGCAGCACTGGAGCATCCTGGGCTTCATTGCATCTTGGGGATTCCATGCTAATTTGGAGGATTCAAAGGTGCATGGGGGAGGGGTGGGGGTCAAGCCCCTTGCTTTATCAACAAGAGGGCAAACCCAACCACCCAGATAGAAGAATTCAAAAGAAACTCAGTGGAGAATCTTACGGAGTTTCTTACCACCTACGCAGTTTCTCTCGTATAGAGGCACAATCTAGCCTTTAGTCATTACAACTACAATGAAGATCACTGTGCTAACTCACTTTTACACAGCAAACCCCACAGGGGCCGCGATTCAACAGTTTTGACCCTGTCTCCATAGATCTTAAGAGTTTTCAACTGATGGTTAAACATGGGCCTATCAGGATCCTAAGATAATTTGGTCAGCCAGTATAGATGGTTATAACAACCATGCTCTAGCCTGGATAAGAATTGAGGTTATAGCTGAGGTTTTTAAACAGTGATCTAATGTCATACTCTAGTTTACATAATGTCCTTATCTAGCTAAATAATGCTTGTTCAAACATGGCTCAAATCTATGCCCACTGGCCCAGTCATGTTAGAATTCCATTTAGCTACAACCAAGTTTAAGAGAGAATTGTCCATTTGGTAGAAGAACAATCGACCTCCTCATCAAAGGCAATTCATACTGAATCTGAGCCCTAGAGTTTGTGCTCATTCGGGCTTTGCTGCTCAGACTTGAACAGTGTACGCCTTTCAGCCTGGCAAGGGTTGAACAGCCAAATTGATCCTTCTATGGAAGGGCCTACACAAAAATTGCAGCATGCCAAATGGATTTGTGGGTATAGATTTGAGTGTGAATGGGTGTCACACGGCAGGGGAGGGCTGCTTCTGCATTCATCAAGCAAAGTAAAAAAGGGGAAATGGGTCATTTTCTATCTCACTTCTCCTCAGATAGTATGTTTTTAAGTGTCAGATCATGGACATAATTCCGTTTTGGATCTCTGATCTACTAGGTCCCTGCACTGAGTCAAACCAAGCTTAGAGAGAAGTCAACAGGAGCCATCCACATGAATCTAAGGGCAGAATATGGCTACAATTTGTGCAGCAGAGGAGTTGAAATTTTATATGGTTCTAATAGATAACCTTGTTTGCAAGCATTTCTGAACTATAGCTCAGTATTTACCAGCAGGGCCGGCTCCAGGCACCAGCTTAACAAGCAGGTGCTTGGGGCGGCCAAGGGAGAGGGGCGGCACGTGCGGCAATTCGGGGGCGGCAGGTCCCTCACTCCCTGTAGGAGTGAAGGACCTGCCGCCGAACTGCCGCCACCATTCGCGGCTTTCCCCCCCCCCCCCCCCCCAATTGCCGCCGGTGGTCGCGATTGCGATCGCGGCTTTTTTTTGTTTTTTGCTGGAGCCGGCCCTGTTTACCAGCCAAAAAACCCACTATCTTTTTTCAGGTGCAAAAATATAACCCGATAACGTTTGGAGCTATTTTTTAAAAAAGAGAGAGAAATATTAGTTACTCTAATGTTGCCAGTAACAAGATCTGATTTCACATTTCTCTGCACTAACTAAACCTGTGAGCGCCCGCCTCCAGTTTGACTAAAACCTGCTATTCTACTTTATAACCAAGTAAATAACCCTAGTAGTTGTAAATTATTTACCTGTTCTCTTTAATTAAACAATTACACAAACTACTGGCACATTATTCTAGGATAATTATACCCTGGGGACTATCAAAGGCATAAGGTGCAGTCAACAGTTTCTAATCCCCCAAAGCAACTATTAGCTTGTGATGACCATACCTCTTGCAATTGCCTAACTGCAATTAGACAAAGTCAGAGAACAGGGAAAGCTTTATGACCTATAAAGAATTTTTCATTTTCCTCAGAAAACAGAGATAAAGCTCTCAAATGTCTGCTGGAAACACATTACAAAGAGCCACAAAACATGAGACTTCTTCCCTTAGTAGTGTAACAGTTAGACACTGCTGATTTTTGTGGGCCAATAATTTCTCCAGGTGGGTAAAGTAATATCTTTTATTGGACCAACCTCTGTTGGTGAAAAAGAGAAGTTACTGAGATACACAGAGTTCTTCTTCAGGTCTGCTCAGCTCTGTGTGCTCAAAAACTTCTCTCTTTCACCAAACAGGCCTTGGTCCAATAAAAGCCACCTTCTCTCTCTAATATCCAGGGATCGGCACTGCTCAACAACAGTGAACACAATAATTTTTTCTACAGTTATGCAATTTGATGAGCATTCATTTGTAAACACATGATACTTAACGTACCCTTTCGGAATGTAATCAGGGCAGTGAATGTATCTTTATTGTAAACATCATCCCAGTCATTGTTACTTCAGGATTTTGATATAAAACAGACTTTGAAGTAGAGCCACTGCCCTCTGGCAACCAAGCCATCTATCTACTAGAGCTGGTCAGGAATTTTCCATCAAAATGTTTTTGCCAATGGAAAAATCCAGTTTCTGCACGAGCAACATTTTCCATTTCCTGATTTGAGACAAAACCAAAAATTCAAAATATTGGCATTTCCCATGGGATGGACATTTTGATTTTCCACAGCTCTACCACCTACATTTCAGTGACACACTCATCACCCTGCCAGCATAGTCACAGCAAACAAAGAGGAAATGTAACATTTCGCATGTATGTTTTACCTTCTATTCCAAATGGCCTCAAATCACACACCCTGTGGACTGATCACAGGGGAAAATCCACTAGTAGTAAACCACAGGGAAAGCTACAAATTGCTGCCAGGCATTTTAATGGACCCCATGTAGCAAAGTTTCTCTCCACTATAACTGGGTTCCACTGTAATAATCCCTTGGAACAGAACAATGACCACCTACCACCATAGGGAGTGGGGCATTCCAAGGAGATTGTATCTTCCTCTGGTTGAGCACAGGAGAAGTCAGCATCCCCTGGATAAGGAGCTGGTTTTGAATTCTGATGAAAATTTTCTTCAAAATGTCAAATGTTGAAGAGTGAAAAATTTCTGTGAACATTTCGCGCCCCCTCGCCCCATTTGTTCAAATGGCCCTAGTACAGTGGGAAGTAGCTGACTCCTGGCCTGCTGCAGCTGCTTCCAGAGGGAAGTGAAGAGGAGCCAGACCATCATGCTACAGCAGCTCCCCACTGGCAGTGAAAATTCACCCCCAACAGCTTCCAGTGGGGGTGAAGTGAGGTCCTGTGAACGGTCCAGGGCTGAAGAGGTGGTGCTGGGCGGCTATCCTTTGCCAGACAACTCTTCTCCTCATCTATTGAAACTTCATGTCGAATGAAATTTTCTTCTGATGTAAAAAGGCCTTTGTTATGGTCCTGATTCAACTCCCCCTGAAGTCAGGGACAGTCTTGCCACTGAACTTAATGGGAGTTGAAAAGGTGTTAAGGGGGTGATACAGAGCGTTCACATGCATACCCCAGCGTACCAAGTGCAGCTGCCACAGGGGAGTTTAACAGTAGACAGTCAGACTACTCAACCCATGCAGGATGAAAGAGTGACGAATATTGTATCCAGCTGACAATGCAGAGAATACTTGTGAGTAATTACACTGTGCTTCCCACACTAGAATTAGGTCAGGATATGGGGACTAAACACCCTGATCTTACAGGGCAGTGTCCAGGGCCGGCTCCAGCATTTCTGCCGCCCCAAGCAAAAAAAAAGCTGCGATTGCGATCGCAATCGGAGGCGGCAATTGGGGGGGGAAAAAAAAAAAAGCCGCGATCGGCGGTGGCAGTTCAGTGGCAGGTCCTTCGCTCCTAGAGGGAGTGAGGGACCTGCCGCCCCCGAATTGCCGCAGGTGCCGCCCCTCTCCCTTGGCCGCCCCAAGCACCTGCTTGTTAAGCTGGTGCCTGGAGCCGACCCTGGGAGTGCCACAGGATCTTCAACAGCCATGAATGAAGAAGACTCCTCCAAAAGTTCTCATGGTTTCCCCCCCCCAACACCAAGCTGGTGCAGCAATGATTGAGAAGGAAGCATGCCACCTACCGAATACCCAACACTACTTCCTGTGGCCTATGTTCTTTTTGGGGGAAATCCCATCTACACGCTGAGCCTGCTTAGCTTCTGAGATCCACTCTGATCCCAACCCAAGGTGGTATAAGCTACAAACTTTGCATATATTTTGATGCAGCATCCCTTATGGAGAACCCACACAACATACTACGGGGGTGCGTGCATGTGCAATGGACGTAGAAATTTCTTTTGCTCCCTCCAGCTGATTGAGGTAGTGCATCAGTGCACTCAAGACATATGTAACAACAAATCATCTTTATTTCTAAAGTAGAATTAGAAAACAGCAACAACATCAAATATTTGTTTCTAGAATTGGAGAAAATTTTCTTTACTTTCCCTGTCAAATATATCCCTTAGCAGCCAAGATTAATTAGACTAACCCAAAAAACTGCAAGCATTTGTGAAGAAACTGAAGCCTAGGTGACAACTTCAAGAGGCTACCAGATGACTAACATTAAAGCAAACAAAATCTAAGTATTCACAATTCATCCAGACACCATAGAACTCAAGATCCTAGCGGTTTGCAAAGTATAAGAACCTAGACAGACAGAATCACACAAGAGAATTCCCAAACATTTTGAATCAATGGCACCAAATCTACTAAAAACAACTTAAGTGAACAGCAATAATGAAAGACTATCAGCCTACAGGAAAATAATATGAGATTAGATTCCCCCAATCAATTTTTTTGTTCTCTTTCACTTAATTCCTTTGGCTTGTGGCAGGTATCTAAGTGAACATGATCAATAAAGCCCATGTTGGATCGTAAAGGAAGAGGGAGATACTGATTTGCTATAATTATCTTTTCATTGGAAAGACAGAGAATATCTAGATTAGATCTGTGATTGTTCCAAAACCAACCTGTTTAATCGGTTCTCATATATATGCTTAACTCACTTTTCATAGTAATTTGCTAGCTCAGAGTTCGGCAAACTACGGCCCGCGGGCCACATCCAACCCGCAGGACCCTCCTGCCCAGCCCCTGAGCCCCCGGCCCCTCCCCTGCTGTTCCCCCTCCCGCGCAGCCTCAGTTCACTGCGCCGCCAGCACAATGCTCTGGGTAGCGGGGCTGCAAGCTCCTGGGGCAGCGCAGCTGCAGAGTCGCGACCTGACCCGGTGCTCTGTGCTGCACGGTGGTATGGCTGGCTCCAGCTGGGCAGCGTGGCTGCCTGTCCTGGTGCTCTGGGTGGCGTGGCTGTAGCGCCCCCAGCCACTGGTGCTCCAGGCAGCGCGGTAAGGGGGCAGGAAGCAGGGAGAGTTGGACAGAGGGCAGGGGAGTTCAGTGGGTCATGGTGTAGATAGAGGCGGGGGTGTAGATAGGGGTCAGGGTGGTCAGAGGGCGGGGAACAGGGGGGTTGAATGGGGCTGGGGTCCCGGGAGGGCAGTCAGGAAGGAGAGATGGGGTTGGATGGGGCAGCAGGGGGCAGTCAGGGGCGGTCAGGGGACAGGGAGCGGGGGTTGGGGGGTGGATGGGGCAGGGGTCCGTCAGGGAACAGGGGAGTTTGGATGGGGCAGCTGTCCTGGGGGGGCCATCAGGGGGCGAGAAGCAGGGGGGTTGGAGAGAGGGAGGGGCCAGGTCACGCCTGGCTGTATGGGGAGGCACAGCCTCCCCTCCATATAATTTCTGAAACTCGATGTGGCCCTCGGGCCAAAAAATTTGCCCACCCCTGTGCTAGCTACTACTTGATAATCAAAATAAAACCCTTACCTCTTTACTTCTTGGACATAGTCTGCATTTCTGTCAAACAGGTGAGTTACTGAATCTTTGATTGCTTCATGCTTGAAAGAGGAAGCTGTTCCAAAAACAGTAACACTAGAGATCGTTGAGCAGAGCTGAGCAACGGCTTGACCCTGCAAATATATTGTTATATCAGTTCCACTGACAAAGTCAATTACTTGATTTCTGCCTGCCAATTCATTCATAATACAATAAAATCCTGGGCTGGCCATATGCAGTTTTCAAAAAACTTTCTTTATATCCTGGTCAGACATTTTACAGTCACACAGTAAAACAGATGTAAACCCACACATATCCAGAAAAATATTCTTTGGGGATAAAATTAGTTTAACAAGTGATAAATTATACTGGAAAAACTACCACACATATTTCCCCTTCACAATGGTATTTTGAAGTAAATTCAGCTATTGTAAAATGTTCCAATTAAAGGGACAGCATCCACTTAAAATGATACTTTCGCATGAAAGACATTTACATACTGCTGCTACTGTAGCACCTAAATGATTATTACTGAAGGATTATCAGAAAATATTTCTATTTTTTTCCAGTTTGTTTACTATGGGCATTTGCCAGCATCTTAGGCCAGATTTTTTAGCATACATTGGGGAAATCCACAATGATCGGTGGATCTTATGCTCACCTGTATGATGTGCAGCTTTAGGCTTTGAAAGCTTTCAAACACGTTTGTAACTTGTGTCACTAGAAGCATGTGAGCAGCGGAGAACTCATTTACTTAAAATTACGTTGGGTGCACTGAGTAAGAGCTAAAGTCTCACTGAGAGTCAATGAGACTTAGGATTCTAAGGCCCAGGTTCTCACAAGGTATTTAGGTTCCTACCTTCCACTGATTTAATTAAAACCAGTGGGAGTTAGGCACCTAAATACCTTATGGATCTGGGCCCTTATGAACAAGCAGGATATCACTGTTTTCCTGGTACAGTCATTTTCCTCCATTTGGGTGGGTTTTTACATAGCAACAAAACGAAGAACAATGGTTATTATTAGAATAGGATATGAAATTGTAAGTGCTGGTGTAGTACCTGAAATTACTTAACTCATGTGTGAAGAAATGAACATGGTTTTAAGTTAATGGTATCTCTTAATAAAGGAAGGAAGGTTGGAGAGGATGCCCTAGAGCAGGGGTCGGCAACGTTTGGCACGCGGCTTGCCAGGTAAGCACCCTAGCGGGCCGGGCCAGTTTATTTACCTGCTGACGCGGCAGGTTCGGACGATCGCGGCCCCCACTGGCCGCGGTTCGCCGTCCCGGGCCAATGGGGGCGGCGGGAAGCGGTGCGGGCGAGGGATGTGCTGGCCACGGCTTCCCACCGCCCCCATTGGCCCGGGACGGTGAACCGCGGCCAGTGGGGGCCGCGATCGGCCGAACCTGCCGCGTCAGCAGGTAAATAAGCTGGCCCGGCCCACTAGGGTGCTTACCCTGGCGAGCCGCGTGCTAAACGTTGCCGACCCCTGCAATAGAGCTTTTCAGAATTTTGAGTGTTTCTTCTTCCAATTTTGGTCTTTTTGTCAAAAACAGCATTTTTAGGAAAAATTGTAGACATTACAGAAATTTCTCATTTTTGCAACATTTTCTGATTTCTTTTTTAAACAGAACTTTTTACTGCATTTTTTTAACCAACATTGTTTATAAAGTTATATTTCTTTCACTTACAGAAAATACATTTTCTTACTGAAAACTGAGTACTGAGAAACAAAAACTTTTGAACAGGACTATGATAGAAGTTTTATGGAAAAATTTGCAGAAAGTTTAATGGAAAATGCAAAACAGAAAACTTCAAAATGTTGACTTTTTTGCAAAAATCTTCCCATTTTCAGCCAGCTTTCTGCACAGATAAAGTATGCCTGCCCTTGTTCTTATTATACATATCATTCATCATGGACAGCTCTCTGAAAACAACTACTTCATGTGCAATGGCAGTCAAAAAAAACTAAAGTTAGGAACCATTAGGAAAGTGAATATCAATAAGAAGACAGTAAATATCATAATGTCACTATATAACTCCATGGTATACACACACCTTGAATACTGCATGCAGTTCTAGTCACCTCATCTCAAAAAAGATACATTAGAAATGGAAAAGGTACAGAGAAGGGCAACAAAAATGGTTAAGGGTATGGAATAGCTTCCATATAAAGAGAGATTAAAAAGACTGACTTTTCAGCTTGGAAAGGCGAGGACTAAGTGGGGATAGGACAGAGGTCTAGAAAATCCATGAATGGTGGAGAAAGTAAGTGTTAATTAGCCCTGCATATACCACAAGAACTAGGGGTCACCCAATGAAATTAATAGGCAGCAGGTTTAAAACAAACAAAAGGAAGTACTTAACACAATGCAGTCGACCTATGGAACTCATTGCCAGGGGATGTTGTGAAGACCAAAACTGTAACTAATTATAAAAAGAATGAGATAAATTCATGGAGGATAGGTCCATCAATGGCTATTAGCCAAGACTTGCCTCTGTACTTAGACCTCTTCAATCACCCCTCAGTTCGCCTGTCTTCTAGATGCCCTTTACGGTCACTTATGCCACCACAGGACATGATGATGGAATCTCCTTGGCATAATGAATGGTCAGGAACGACAGTCATTAATCACGGTCTCGTCACCGACCCAGCCATCTGCCCACTAGGTTTTGACCTGTGATCATCCTGAACCAGTTTCGAACAGGACAGGGCAATTGTGCAGCCACTCTCTTCAAATGGGGTGCAGTCAACTTCAAACTATGTTGCATATCCTTGACGAGTGGCTGCTGACTTACATTGATGGGGGGCTACCGGCTCTTCACTTGGCTGATGACGGTGCTATCAAATTACTGGGCACACTGCACACATGCTGAAGAGTCAAGATGGTCAGGGATGTAACTCCATGCTCTAGGTGTCCGTACGCCACTGACTGCCAGATGCTGGGATTGAATGACAAGGGATGGATCACTTGATGATTGCCCTGTTCTGTTTGTTCCCTTTGAAGCATCTGGCATTGGCCACTGTCGGAAGACAGAACTAGATGGACCATTGATCAGACCCAGTATTGCCATTCTTATGTTCACCATTTACATGTAGATATTCATCTTACTAAAGCTGCAGTCAACCTATGGAAGAGTAACTATCTCCCTTTCAGTTTCACCATTTCCAATTTAAAGTAGAACTGACAACAATGGGATCAACCTAATTTGACAAATTGTGTTATGAGACCCTAAGGTACAATGAAAAATATATGCTTCCAGCCATGTGCTTGAGCTTGGAGATTTTACATAATTGTTTCCCTAAGTTTTTGTCTCTAATAAGCAAACTTTCACCCTCTATATGATTATCTTCACTAGTCCTTCCATAGAAACACTATAAGTAATGTTGACAATCCTCTTTGCCCTTGATCCTTTGGAACATAATTTTGGCACATGCAACACAAAAATAAATAAACACTGTACTGAAAAGGAAGTTGATTAGCACACTTTTTGCTACTTGTTTTTGACACCTTTTCCCCAGGAGGGGCATAGCATGTGGGTTCTGGAGAGCATTAATTTTATTAAGTATGGTCTGGGAGCATGGCATTAAAATCTGTATATCTTCTTTAAAGATTCTGAAAATGTTTGGAGGTGGCTTGGGCTAATCATGTACCACATTTCTTCTTCTACAGGGAAAGTTCTGCAGCATGTTATGCCTACCTTAAAAAAAAAAATTATGGTAGGTTGCAAATGTTCAATCTTGATAATCAACTAGGGCAGTTTGGTGCTGCTATATCAGGGTTATATAGCTCTAGTGAGGAAGTCATAGTTTATTAGCTCAAGTGTCTTTAGAAATGTGATCACACAAAGTAGTAAGGTGTTCTCTCAGTAACTTTCGGTAGTCAAATGCAAAGGCAATTTTAGGCATCTGCAATAAACAGCAACCGTCAGAACTCCACCCCTGGTATCATATGAACACTACAAGCTAGAACAGTGTTTCTCAAACTGGGGTCACCGCTTGTGTAGGGAAAGCCCCTGGCGGGCCGGGCCGGTTTGTTTACCTGCCCCGTCCGCAGGTCCAGCCGATCGCGGCTCACACCGGCCGCGGTTCGCTGCTCCGGGCCAATGGGAACGGCTGGAAGCGGCGCAGGCCGAGGGACGTACTGGCCGCCGCTTCCAGCAGCTCCCATTGGAACTGCAGCGGCGAACCGCGGCCAGTGGGAACGGCGATCGGCCGGACCTGCGGACGCGGCAAGTAAACAAACCGGCCCAGCCCACCAGGGGCTTTCCCTACACAAGCGGCGACCCCAGTTTGAGAAACACTGAGCTAGAAAAATAAAGTCATATTTTAATGGTATTTTTAAACTTTAATTGAGTGGGAGGCATTCAAAATACACTATCTGGCCTAGTGTACCTGCAATAACCACAGCATCTTGCTATGCTTACAATAGGAGACAAGTGTGTGAGAGACAAACATTGCATTTTTAAACATGGCTACTCTACCTGTTTTATCAGTAACACTTTACTTGAGGATTGGATGCCTGTTAAATGAGGGATGAGGAAGGACTTTCAAAGATATTTCACGGTTGAAGTTAGTTTGTGCCATTTACTCAAATGCCTTTTAAAAGGTAATTTTGTCATTTTATAGCAGAGGAGTTGAGCCCCTGTAATCTTGCAAGCTTTTTCTTTTTTTTTTTTTTTTAAATGTATTCCTTTTAGGATGATCTAGCAGAAAGTATGAAATGTCTTGCAGTATTTTGAACTGGTCATGTTGCTTAAGCTCTCCTGAGCTATGAAATACAATTGCAGCCGCTGCTTCCTGCTGACTTTCACAATATGATGGTCTGAATTTAATAAAGAAAAGTCACGTTGCTCTTTGGTAGAGCCTGGAACAAGGAGCAAGTGAGACACAAAATGAATCCTGATTCTCCTCCCACTTAAAATGAGAGTAATTCAATAGTTACTCCTGATCTAACTGAAAACTAGAGCAGGTTGGAAAAAATAATTTTTTTCTTCAGTTTGCGGATTCATCACAATCGAAACATTCTGTGGAGACAGCTCATTTTTCAGTAAGTTCCTCCGAAACCCAGACAGATTTCAAAACATGCCCAGGCTTTCAGAGTCACAGACCCCAAGGCTTCCAGGTTCCCCTGCTCTAGGATAATCCACCTGGTAGGCTGAAGGGGAGCTGGGAGCCTGAAAGTGCTGGCTATCCCAAGCTCTGGGGCTCCCTGCTCAGTTATGGCTGCCAAGGCATCCAGACTTGTGGTTCCCTTTCTTCCCACCAGGAAGAATTTATTCTGAAGTTATCTACATGAGACATTTCCATTTTTCTGTGTCACAGAATTCTGAAAAAAAAAATTGTTTTGTTTTCAATCGGAGCAAAACCAAAATTTTGAATTCTGAAATCCCCTGTGAAATGGAATTCCATGCTGCACCCAGGAGTACTGAAAGCAGAATAATCAGGCCAGAAGCAGAGCTCTGCAAAACTTTCATATCAAGATCAGCTTTTGCCTGATTTCATTACAATCTCTCTCCAGGCTAGGTGAGAAGTGTTTCTAATCAGCTGGGTCAAGTTATGAGTGAATGCACTCTGTAAGCAGAGGGGGAAGAGTCTGATGGATATTCACTTCCATCAGATGGTTGTGACAAGAAAGCAGGCACAACTATATGTAGTATTCACTAAGCTTTTTATTATTAATTATTATTATTATTCACAAGCAAGATGTGGAGAGTGAGTCAAAACAAATTAACCACCCACTCTTACAAGGCCTGTGTACGTAGTGCTCCCATTGAAACCAAAGGGCTCATAGGCTTAGGCCCAAAATACACAGGACCCCTTGCAAACTAAGGTCCAGATCCTGCAAGCAGCTCCTTGTGGATGGAAGCTCCTGGGCTTGGGCAGAATTCCACAGAAGTCAATGGAGCTCTACATTGGTGCAGGAGTCTGCTTGTGGGGAGCTATTTGCAGGATCTGTGCCTTAAATGGTCTGAGTTTTACATCTCTAGTCACAGTGGGCTTTAAATGCTCTGAATTAACATGGAAAAATTGTATTTTCTTGAGGCGGGGGAAGGAGATATTGCATAAACACTGAATTGCTTACATTTGGAATAGAATATAGAGTTATCCCTACAGTTATTTTGTTAAAACAGATGCACAGAAGACATATTTATAAGCCACATTCAGCCTCTGATTGCGCCTGTGTAATCTCACTGAGACCTGGAGGCAAGAACTGGCACTGTGATTCTAATAATTATGTCTGGCTGAATTTAGCAAACCCTTGCTATATTTCTAGCCAAAGGTTGGCATTTGTAAACTGCCGGCATGATTAGTAAGATAATTCATGGATAAACACACTTATTGTTCATTCCAACCAGAACTCCTGGTGATATACAAGTAAATATCAGTAATCAGTGCTTTTATTTACACTAGGATAAGTAGATAGCCCTGTGATGTTATCCTCCCACATAATGATGAATGTAATTTTCACTGGAAGTCCTTTCAGTGGTGTTTTTCAGGAAAGGACATTGTTACTACTAATACTATGGTAACCCCTAGAACAGGGGTCGGCAACGTTTGGCACGCGGCTCGCCAGGGTAAGCACCCTGGCGGGCCGGGCCAGTTTATTTACCTGCTGACGTGGCAGGTTCGGCCGATCGCGGCCCCCACTCGCCACGGTTCGCCGTCCCGGGCCAATGGGGGCAGCGAGAAGCGGCACGGGCGAGGGATGTGCTGGCTGCAGCTTCCCGCCGCCCCCATTGACCCGGGATGGCGAACCGCAGCCAGTGGGGGCAGCAATTGGCCGAACCTGCCGCATCAGCAGGTAAATAAACTGGCCCAGCCCGCCAGGGTGCTTACCCTGGTGAGCCGCGTGCCAAACGTTGCCGACCTCTGCCCTAGAAGCTTCAAGACTGGGCCCCTCTTGTGCTAGGTATTGTATAAATATACAGCAAGAGATAGCACCGGTCCCAAAGAGTTTACAAACTAAGCAGACAGTCAAGCAAAGGACGGGAGAAATGGAGGATGAAACCGAAACAGAGTGATTAAATGATGTGCTTGAACGTAACACACGAAAACTGTGGCACAGCCAGGAACTGAACCCAAGTCTGCTGAATCCCAGACCCGTGTTTCAAAGCACAGGCCATCTTTTCTCGCTGTCATCTGCCATTTTTGCTTGAGAGGGAATTCCTCATCCCTCAGAAACCATAGGGAATTCTTTTACTAGTCTCACACTCACTTCTACCTTCAATTGTCTATATTGTTTTGAATCCAATTTTAACCTCTCTCCTGAAAGAAAATTACACCATGAGCTTATAATGGAAACAAGATCTGGCTTTTGTATCTTTCTCTTTGTAGCCACACTTCTGCTATGGGACAGGTTTCATTTGGTGCCAATTTCCATTTTGATGCCTCCTAACCAGACCGGACCGGTATGAACCATGATGATAAATGGATATTTTGTGAAGTACACTAGTGAAGTAAAACTCCGACCTTCTCATTGTTCTATAATATAATTAGTTTTCTGCATACAGTCCCTCTAACTTGGGAGGAAAAGGGAGAATAAATGTTCCCTGAATCAAAAACACTGAATACTGAAAAGGTCAAACTATTATAGTAGAAAGTCACTGTATACAGGGTATATACAGGATGTAAAAATTCCCAGAGTTTCACATTTCCAAGAGAGTGCCACGCCATTAGGAAAATGCACAAGAAGAAATGACGCGTGCCAAACCTGCTGAAGATTGGGTGGTGCACCCATTGTAGATACAAGCCTGACCAAAACCCCAGACTACAACATCCCTCTGACATTTGTGGGTGTTCTAAATCCAAAGAGAAAGATAACCCTTACCTTTATAGTGGGCTGAAACAAGAACCCTGAAGAGTCTGGAGGCAATTCTAAGAAGAACTCAGACTTTCCCTTATCCCCCTACTCCTCCATTCTCAGGACAATTGACCTTAATTTAATATCCCTTTTCTCTTTTGGAGATGTAATTCACACATACATCTGCGACCCTCACATACCAACATATAGGGCCAGATCCCAATACGAGACCCTACATGCTTTTTCCAATGAAGTCAAGTACCTGTGGACTCAAATACTTAACTAAAGATATGTAGAATTTGGTTGCATGCCAAAACAGTGCTGTGGCTATGCAAATCTCTCTTAAATCTCCTTTCTAATCCCTTAACTGATTTAGTTACCTTCCAGCATAGTTCAGATTAAGAGTTCATGTTTATGAGGTTACACATTTTAATTACAAATACCTGAGGGTCCAGTCCTTGGCCCCTTGCAGAACTGGACTAAATGGGATGTGCATGGAGGACTTCTGCAGAGACTGGAGAGAACAGAGTCTTCCCCTCTCCTGCACGGGAGCACTAGTGGAGCTACTTGGCAACTAACCCTGGTGACTAACTGCTGCACATTCTCTACAAGGAGCACAATTTGGCCAGAGGAGTCACCCAGTTGAGGATATGCCAACCACAGCCCATATCTCCAGCTTGCTAGGAAGCTGCACTGGAGAGAACATCTTTGTAATGGATGCAGACCTGAGAGAGCTTCCAGTGTGGTTCTGCTGCGAAAGGAACAGGTAGGACATCAGCAGCTCCACTGCTGGTTAGCCTTCTGCCTGCATCCTGGATATTGTGGGGGTGGGGAAGCACGCAGGATTTTACCAGAAGTAATGACTTATGCTCTGCTAAACCAACCTAGCACTTATGTGATTAAACATGCATGACTACAATACCCCCCACAAAAAAACAAAACAAAACAATAACCAACCCAGCAACAAAAGACCAAACCCACCAACCACTCTTTCCCCTCATAGAATTGTTAATATTTGGAAATAAATCTCCACGCATAACCACAGAACAGGTTCTTGCTTTCTGAAACCGAGAAAATAAAACATGAAAATCCAAATCTCATTTGACAACTAATTTTACCTTTAATAGGACTTAGCAGCCTTTGGATAAAGTGATAAGCTGTTTCATTGAAATAATCAATGTTATGATGAAGTATTTTTTTGAAACAGAATTAATCTTATTTCCAAAACCTGTAATTTTTATACTGCTTATCATGCAGAACATCACAGTAAGAGTCTTCAGAGAAATAAATGACTCAGATTAAAGTGCTTCTATGGAAATATAAGGAATCTCTCATAATATTGTACTTGGCATGCAAGCAAGTTTCAACGGCTGTTTGATGGATTTTATTTACATAAACGTCAATTTATAGAACCAATATGTTGGGTCGCTACAAAATCTAATATAAATAGAAATATTGTGTGTGAATGTTTTAAGGTCCTGTTAAAAGGCCTAGTTTTTTTAAAGTTCAGCTACTCACCTGCAGAGTTGGAAACCTGTAGTGTTTTGCTAATCATACATGAGAACCAAAAAAGTGAAATTTAAGAAACTTAAAATTGAAATTGACAGTGTAGTTCCATTGTTTATGAATTTCATTCAATTTAGAGAAAAAAGCATACATGATGAAAAGTAAATTATATTTTTAAGTAAGTTTATTTTAACAATCTAAGGTGTTACCAGGACCACAGAAAAGTTGTTTAAAAAATAAATAAAATAAAATAAAATAAAAAATAGATGTTTATCTTGACAACCTCCCTTTTGATCAAAATGGGCCAGATCTGCAGCTTGTATAAACTGGCATAGCTACATTGACTTGCTAACTTGCCCTAGCTGTGACTCTGACCCGACATACCTTTAGCAAGGTTTCTGTGTATGAAATTCGTTTATTTGATAAGATATAAACTGATTCCAGCTTTAAAACCCGAGTCAATAAACCATCTAAAAAAGTTAATGCACAGTACAGCTAATATCTCAGAATTAGCATAAAAAAAACCAAAATATCCTTCCATTAGTCTCATTTTTGTCAAGTCTAGAGACACTGCTCAATTCTTTTTTTAAATCATTCAGATTCAACCTTGCATTAAATTCCTGTTTGGGACTGAATGTGGATAGAACCTATTATTCATTATTAGATTTTCCCCCCTGGTATATTCATATTTAAAGGTGGACATATTCAGGATATGTTAGGGGATGAATGTGTTAAACATACTGAATAGGAGGACTGTGGGCAAGGATTGTGTAATAACCTCTCAGCATCTAGAATGAGATATCTGAGATGCAAGGAGACATCAACCTACACAATAAGCCACTTCCTGAAGGTGTCATTTTCCAATTAAAATTTCCAGGGGAAATTGGAAGCCAGTAGAAAAGGCAAACATTGCTGAGTAGTGAAATGGAATAGGAGAAATTCAAACACTTGAACCTATTTGGGATAGAAGTCTGATTTTAGTTACACGAGAAGAAAGCTTTTTTGATTAAAACAGGGATCCAAGAGTGATAATGGCCTCTTTTTACCCAAAGGCAGGCCTATTTTTTAAGCAGAAATTTGCAAAATGTTTCCCCCCCCTGCAAAATTGGACAGTTGTGTTCACTTTGAAACGAAGTGTGTAAATCAGCACTGCTCTATTAACATCAAGGGAACTATACCATTTTACTTCAGCTGAGGATCAGAACAAAAATGCAAGTCCCTATGTGACAAGATACAAATAAATAATAAGGGCTGCCTGTCTTTCAAATGACTCAGCAGGGGATTTAAGGAAGGGACTTGTCCTCTGGGGAGGCATGGCTGAAAGGGGCTTTTTCTGTGGCCTCTGGGGACTACAGCCTGGACGGTCAGGGGAATTGCTTTCTTTTGTGTAACTTCTTGAGTTCATGTGTTTGAATAAACTGTGAACTGAGGCAAGGGCCTCAGACAGTCTTTTGCATGGCACTAGTTCTTTCCTGGGCTGGTGACACGTTTCCTCACACTTTAATTGAGGCTTGCCATTTCTTCATGAATATTTTGCACAATTTCTGTTGCTAAGAATATGCCACTGCTTACATTTGCCATATACTCCTCATTCTGCTTCTCTCTTCTCACTTATTTAAAAATAGGATTCCCCACCCCCAAATAAAACCTTGCAGATTTGTACTAAGGTTATGGAGGAGCAGTTTTCAATAGCTAAACCAAAAAATTCCATCATCGCTCATGTAGATTGGTTCGCTTGGAAAACGTGTGCTGCAGTGTCTGCAAATTAAAATAAAGAGTACCTGACAAACAGTAAACAGTGCTGTCGTTATGACCTAAAAAAGAGCTGTCCTACCAGTTTTATTCTTCAAGTTCAAACGTATGAGATCGCATCCAGAACCTACTCATGCTGCTTGCACTTCCTCTGATGTTGAACCCGAAAGCGAAGGTCACATCACAGCTATAGGGTTGCAATCAATGAGCGCAAGTTTAATTTTAGCTCATGTGAAACTGAAATACTAGTGAAAGAGAGCTACTAAATATTAACCCCTAACAATATCTGGAGGTTAAGTGATGAAGTGGTGCAATTTACACCCTTATGGCTTTCAGCGGGTGTGCAAAACATGGCAACGCATGTATAGAAGATGGAAGGGGAGGATAAAAACCCAGAAAAATAAGACTATAGGGTAAAGCAGGGCCCTGTCCTTCTGCTTCCTTCTCTTTCTCCCCTCCCCTGCCACAGCCTCTTTGCGTGCCAGTTACACTAGTTTTGTATGTTTACTGATGCTAAATAATGGCCAACTACACTCTTTCACCACTAACACTGTCCTAGTCCCTGGGTTTAGCAGGGGGCCTTGATGGAATATATGGGTTTTTTTTAAAAGCTGTGTCTTGTAGCATCATGCAGGTTGCTACCAGACTCCTCTTCCAGGCTCGCTCTGTTCCATGAGTCTCTTCCCCCTGTATCCTCTGCAAATAAGTTTCAGGGTGGCAGGGGAGGGTCCTGTGCCCAGGGGAAAGCAAAGAGAAGGGCTGGGACCAAGGCATGAATGCCCAGCAGCTGTGTCAGGTCTATTTTCTCAATAGGCCAGGAGAAGAGATGGGGAAAAACACAACCCTCCTGCCAATAGGCTTGACCCTGCTCCATTGTAGTCAATGAAAGTTTTGTTATTGACTTCAGTGGGAGCAGGATCAAGCCCAATAGGAGGAGGATCCCGTCCACCTGTTGGCATCCACAGCAGAAGATGCCTGCTGCTCCCTCTTCCCTGACCTCTGAGGAAGGGCGGAGAAGTTCCCTTAGCCTCCATAGAGAACAGAATCAACTGAGAGTGTGTGAAGAGCAGGGGGGGGGAAAAAACAGAGAGAGGAGAGAGAATGGGTTGTAAACTGGAACAGGTGGGGCTCTTTTACGTTTTGTCTCAGGCCCTATAAATCTTGGCTTGAAGTCCGGTCACATCCACCAGAGGAATGTATGAATTACACCAGCATTTGTAAGTAACTCAGAGAGATTTTCATGGGAGTAGCTCTTGCTTTAACCAAGTCTGCAGGAACAATCCTCTGCCTTACTGAAAGCACTTCCTATGGTAATACCTAAGAGCTCACCATGGTCACATTGTGCAGCTCTTTTTATGGATGTAGAGGATGAAATGCTGTACTTTGAGGTCTAACCATATTAATCTATGTAATGCAGCAAGGAAATGATTTAATAAACAGTGATAGGACAAGTTTACCCTGAAAAATGACCAAATGTTCTGAAAGGCCCGGTGGGACCATAATGTATCAATTTTAAAGGATTTCCCAACTGTCTATAACTGAGTCAACTAAGATTTGTTAACATGGAAGCATTTTTCTATTTATCTAGGCAAATTGAGTTTCTAGCTACTTATACCATACTCATCACAGCAGAATGCAAGAACCCATTATGTCAACAAGTATCTGAGGGTAATAAATTCATCACACAGACGAAATTCAAGTTTAGGAAAAAGGGGCATGGTTTCTTCCAAGATGGACAAATAGATCATGGATGGAAAAAATCAGATCAACACTGTTTTTTATGTCTGAACATACAACTTCCTGCATTAAAAGCAGAAATTAATTTAATGTGGGATTTTTCAAAGGAGCTCAAAGTTGAGATAGTTCCACTCCCATTTAAATTATGACCAATAAGCAAAGCTAGGCTAATGCTGAGTGCTTTTGAGAAATACTACCCTTAATAAAATAAAACTAAACAAACCATAGCTAGATAGATTTTTTTAAAATCTTTTTTCTTAATGTATCCCTTATGGCACTATTCTCATAGCACTTCATTTTCAGCCGAGCCTTCATTTTGAAGCCCACAATTTTGAGGGTGCAACTTTGCACTCAATTCAGCAAGGCTTTTAAGTATTTGCCCACCTTTAAACTCATGAATAGTCCCATTGAATTCAATAGGATTTCTCATGTGCTAAAAGCTAGGCACATACCTAAGTACCTTGGTGAATGGAGGCCTAAAACAGGGAGCATGACAAGCCTTCTCCTTGGAGTCTCTTCATTGCTTTGAAAGTTATTGATCATGACTGACCAGGCATACTGCAACATGCCCAACACACACAGTATTTTTCCCAGGGAGTTTTCACTCCTCATTTAGGCAACAACCCTGAGGCCAGCTTCTTCCAGCTGGCCCATTACAGTTGGTCCTGCTTTGAGCAGGGGATTGGACTAGATGACCTCCTGAGGTCTCTTCCAACACTAATATTCTATGATTACCTTCCTCACACCCAACTCTGCCCAGACTAGCAGCAAACTGAATTCTCCCAACAAACAAAAACCTGGAACAAAAATCTCTACAGCATTTGTCCGTCTCTCCCCCTCAGGAGTTCTTATTTGGGTGGGGTTTTCAATGGTCCCCCACGTTTTAGAGGCAGAGTCAAACAAGCTCCATCTTCTTCCAAGCCTAGGAGAAGCTAGAAGGCAAGTAGCTCTCTTCCAACCAGTGTCCTGCCCATGATGAAGGAATAGGTAGATTATATACTGGCCTCCTTCCCAGAATGTGTCCTGATTGGCTGAGAGAGGAGACAGTGCTGCCCTGTTCTATGCTACAAAACTCCTGGTTCCAGGCCCTAGAAAAATTAGTAACCTTAGATTTTTCAAGAAACCAATTTTTACCCTGTGACCACTTGCTGTCTCCCAGTATCTGCTTGTCTGGCCCAGAACTCCTGGAATGGGGATTACCTGGCCCCCAAGTTCCCCACTCTGACTTTAAAGAGACAGTATACCCAATCACAGTGAGCATATCCCCAAACAGATATTAGCAGAGGGACAGCTACTATACTAAATATAACAAGGATTTCTTTAAAAACAACAACAAAAAACAAACAGGCAATATATGCACAGAGATTAGTGGGAGTTTTCTCTGGCTCCTGCCTATGAAAGGGCTGCAGGATTTGTCCCAGAGGGAAATCCAAAAATGAACAGGCAAGAACTTAACAATCAACAAGTCTTCTTATATAAAATGCCTGAAGTAACTAGAATAATGAACTAGTATTGCTGAGAAAGGAACACTTGAAAAGTTCTTGTACCACAGGGGGTCTATTGTCTTGTTAAATTATTCAGGAATTTTTATGACATTTAGAAACCAACTGGACAATCTTTTCATTTGCTGTCAACATTAATGGGCTTTGCTTCCGTTAATACAAGAGCACAGAAAATATCTTTTCTTAAAGTGATTTGAATGCTGGTTTTCCTGTATTATTAAATGAGGAACTTCCTGGGAATCATTTGCTCAATGGATACTGTTAAATGTTCAGTCGTTCTAATACTCCATGTATTTAAATTGGGCCCACTAGAATCTGGGTCTGTCAGCACATTCACTGTAAGACTCGGCTTCAGTTAGTGAGGTGGAACCTCCCCCCCCCCCCCCCCCCCAGCAGCCTCCACAGTGAAGTTTTACCTGTAAGGTCTGGAGAGACAACATGGTCTGGATATGAGACTGGGAGTCAGGCATATCAATTATTTTCCTACTATAATCCTCCATGCCCTGCCACCAACAGAGCTGGCTGGCTACAGGGGGAAATGCACAACACAGCACCGGTGTAGATATAGTAACCAAAGCCCTTCCCTGCAGGCCAGCTAGCTGCGGAAATCACTGTGTGCCTTGGAGGTGCAGTATCTCCTGGAGCTCCCACTGCAGTGCAGATCTGCAAAGTCCTGTTTAACCTCTGGCCTCCTTGCCTGTGTATTTGGGTAATTTAACCAGAGTGGGCAGAGCTGGTGATAGACTCCTTCCCTCCCCTCATAACAGCGAGTCAGCATTTTCCCTGCCCTTTGCTCCTCTAGTGATATACCCAGAGAGCACTGAGCAACTGTCAGGAGAAAGGCAGGTGGCTGCTTCCCTGTCCAACAGCAGCAGACACTCACAGGAGGAACCCAGCATGCAGACCACATACATGGGAGAAGAAGCCTCTGTGTGGGGAACAAGGGAGAGTTAATGGAGTAAAGGAGAGAGAGAGAAAACTGATGAAGGGGGGGATGGAGAAGGCAAGGAGGAAATGGAGAATTGATGGAATGTAGCAGGAAGGATTTATACATCTGCATTGGGTAACTGATGGGTGTAGGAGGAGATAATGGATTTGTTGTTTCCGAGGGACCACACTTTGGGATTCTGTGCAAATTTGCATATTAATTTATACAGAAATGTCTACATAGAAATTTCTTTCAAGCTTTTTGCTGAGCCCCAGTAGGCAGCTCTTCTCCCCCGTCACCCCCCCCCCCCCCGTACAATCTAGTGCCTTAAATGAAAACCTCAGTCATAAGTTATTACATTGACAGCAAAGTGCACAGTTTCCCTTAATATGCAGCCCCATGTTATTTTAACAGTTCCAAATTCCACACTAAAGATTAATATTAAACAAAGTAGGCCATAATTCCCTAGCCCGTACGGCACTGAACTGTAATAAGATTATAAATTCCAGTCATTTACTGGAGTATTCCGAGAGGGTTGTTCATTGCAAGCAGGATTATCTTTGGCTACAAATATTTTGTGTAAAGAGCTGATGAATTTATTCCTTTAATTACAGCCTCTCTTTTAGAAGACTCTGGAAGAAGAGGTAAGGGCATAAAATCAAGGATAAGGTGTTTGAGGGCTGCCAGATGGTAGAAGACTATGGAATATTAATTTAAAATAAAGAAAGAAGACAATTTTGAAGAATAAAGGACAGAACTCCAGTTGAGAAGGCAGAGATCTACTGCAGTTCCTGAGTGGATAAACTATATAGTGAAAGGCCCCTTAGTTTAAAGATACAAAAATTCTACTGTCTATCTTAATTTTAAGCACATGGTTAGGTGCTTTCCTGAATCAGAGCCTACATGATTTGTAATACAGACCTGCTGACTCCTTGTTTGCTGGTTGGCTAGTGTCATGTTCCCCTGAATCCATCCAGATGGTGCTTTGCTCGGGCAATGTGTACTTTGTTGCAGGTATCAGACTGTAACACCCAGTAGCCACTGCTCACTCCAACTCTGCTTGTCTTTTGTATATTATTGACTTCAGGCCTGGCCTTAGAAAGTCCTGCAATGTTTTTCTTTGCTGTGGAAGATGTAGCTCCCCCTTTCCAGGTTGTGCACAGAAGCAGAGAGAACATTCTGTGCATATCACCTACTCCCTAAACACAGATTCGCAGGCAAAATTTCTATCCCTTAATCAATATCTGCTCTTTGAACTCTGCCTTCCTACTTCATTTTTTGTTTGTTTATTGGGATAGCCTCTTGTTTGGCTTAAAGCTCCTATCTAATCAATCCTTGGATACGTTTAATATTAGGTAGAGATGGGAAACAGATAAAAACCCTCACAACACATGGGGAAGTTTAGATCTGAATCCAAACTTCAAGACTCAGACCCCTCTTGAGTATTAACATATTTCAGACCATTTCAGTTAGTCACATGACAAGAAGAGTTAAATGCACTAACTTACCACCCCACCTCCTGCAGAGTGAACCAGCACAGACATGCCTTCTCTTAGGTTGGCCACTTCAAAGAGCATCATGTAGGCAGTTACAAAGTTCATAGGAAAGGCAGCAGCTTCAGAAAAACTCATGTCATCAGGAATCTTGTAGACAAATTCTACTGGGGTACATACTACTTCAGCCCATGCGTTGTAGTTTACGAAAGCCATTACTCTGTCTCCAATCTGCAGTAACAGAAAGAATGACATTGGGATTATTAGGATAGTAAGCATGCACATCTGAATGCTTACAAATTTGCTATAAACATTGAATCCATGAATAACTGTATAAGAATACAAGTGACATGACCAGAGGTTCTCCCACCAACCTTCATGGATGACAGGTTGTCCACAGAACTGCTTCTGCCACAGTGATTATGAAGCACCAATGCTTGTTGCAGCCCAGCCTTGGGCTCTTTAGGATTTCCAGGGGCTTTTTGGATCAATTAAAATTTTTACTTAAAAACAAAAACACAGCTCTGCTTCAGGTCTTTCTTTGCTGGTTTGTTTCTTTGGTGAAAATTTAATCAGGATTAAATTTGCCGGCAATACTAACACTGGAAAGGTAGCTAACACAGGAGGACCAAACTACAAAGTGACATCAAAAGATTTTAGCAGTGGGGTGTCCAAGCAGCGAGGGGAGCTTTGCTACTAATGAAAGCAAGTCCTGCATGTGGGAGCAGGGCTAGGAGAGCACCAACACAAAGTGAACGGACATGAATAAGCAACCCCATCTAAAAGGGAGTTTATTTTCACCTGGCCTTCCTAATCTTAAGAATTTTTCACAAGCTACTTTTCCAGGCAATACATTTGCTGAAGGGGAGGTGTGGACATCAGAATGGGAGGCCTTCTATTTTAAGAAATAAACCACAATATGAAAGTTTGAGAACCAATGATTTAGCCTTTTACTTTAATGCTAGCATTATCTGTTTACTTTGTAGTTATATTATTCTAAGTAGATATTTAAACTGCCTTTGCCTGCTGGAGATAATCAATATGTGACAAGGATCTTAACTACTGAGGCTACATTCTGCTCTGAACTATATCAATGTATTTCCAGAGTGACTCCCCTGAAGTCAGTATAGCTACCATGGGTTTAGACCTTTGTGACAGAACAGAATTTGAGCCTATAACTTTAAAATAGGACTTCAAACATCAACCTTGTGTCCTTCGGTTCTTATGCCAGCTTCTAAATCAATCAGCTCCCATCTGCAGGAATTAAAGGAGCAATGCAATCTTTTTTCCTGCAACTGAAGACCCAATTATGATAGAAAAAAATATATACACACACTAGTGAAAAACGCCTTCTATCAAATACAAAATGGAGATAAGATAAATTTGAAGATGGAGTGAGATTATATTAGCCACATTAAGTGCCTCTTGGGGATTGGGCTGAAGTGCAGGCACATCAATTTCATACATTTATCTAGAGGCCTTCATTGCAGTTTCAGATTCTGAGAATTCAGACAGCAATTCCGCATAGATAGCCAAGAATAATAATATGAATGTCTGAAAATGTAAGGCAAATTCTCCTCACTTGCACGGGTATAGGAAAACTTCAAGAAGACTACACCAGGGTAAGCGAGAGCAGAAATTGGTCCAACGGGGTGACTAAGGTGAGCAAAGTTTTGCCTCTATGCATTTAATTCTCCTTTGCTGTCATGCTTACAAAAGAAAACTTGACAATGATTAGGCAGCTGGTATGCTGAGACAGCTGCCTTAGAATACCTGTTTACAGTGCAAAAGCATTTTGGCCTCTCAAGATGCTTTCATCTCTTTGGCCTTGGGATACTGTAGGTTAGTTAAAATTTAAAGTGCTGGTGACAGTTCTGAAAGGTTTATATCTTGTTGGATGAAGTCGGTGAACACAATTGTCATTCCAATTTCACTGAAATTCCTCCTCCTTTTGAAAGGGTCCTTCATATTAACAACAGTTCTGCTGTTTCCCTTCCACTGTTAAAAAGGTGCCTAAGTTTTAAACATACAGTTTCTGCATAAGATTAATTGGCACAAGATTTTAGCACTTTACAGTATATACTCTATTACAAAAAAAAATAGTTACAGAACTGAAGGGGTAGAGCACGGAGGTCCCTCCTGCCAGGTACTGAGGATGCTTTTACTATATTTTATAGTGTTTAACCAGCACGTCACTTCAGATCTTTGCAACTGAGCACCGCCACTGGAATTAAGAGCTTCTTAAACGGGAAGGGCCCGATCCTGTTTCCTGTGAAGTCAATAGGAATTTAGCTATTGATTTCAGTGGGAAGTAGGAACAGCCCTTCAACTGCTGTGCTAAATGATGGTTTTTATTCAACGCGGAGAACATTTTTAGAAACCTCTATCAATGAGGGTTGCCATTAGAAGCCTGGATTTGTCATATTCTCAGGCAATGAAGAGACCCATTAAATTCCAGTTTGGCTATGCCAGAGATGAAAGGCTCAGTTCAGTTGCAGACGCATGACCATGGGCCGAATCCTGCTCATATTAATCCTCCACAGCATGGAGTCCCAGTGACTTCACTGGCATTGCATGGAAATGGAGTCCACTTATGGGGAGAGGTGTACAAGATTTGGGCGTTAACCTTTGGCCTTTTTGACTCTGCACACAAAGATGCCAGGTTGTGACAAGTGTGGTGCAAACATCAGCTCTCTCTAATTTTCATATACTGATTTTGACCTGAATGGTACATTTCCTGATCAGTGTATTCATATTTGTGTGTTTCAGCTTTCTTTATGGTCTCAGGTCTCTCTACTAGATAACCCAGCCATTGCTGTCGTTATGTAAAATATGTCTAAAAATTACAAAGCCTTGTTTTAATTAGAGGATGGTTCTATCAGAATGAGCATGATCCACCCTGTTCATATCATGCTCTTGATCACGACTTTTAAAGGAGACCCAATATAATCAGTCAGGCATAATGATATTCAAGCAAACATTCATATCCTATAACTGTATGATTTCCATTTCAAAAGGATTAGAGAAGTTTAGACCAAAAAATGCAGACAAAAATCTAATCCAAAGCAGAATCTCATTATACTAGTTCTATACACTGGATTATTTCTCCTTAGCTTTATACAGAATCTAACTCTTTAAAAAACAAACAAACAAAGAATGCTAGATCTGCACATCTGAGAGCACAGGTGTCAGACAATGAAATTATTGTTTATAGGAAAAAGGTAGTTGAAAAGCTGTGATTCCTTGAAGGAAAAAATAGTTCTAAGCAATACTAGCCACGTTCCTAATGAGACCCTATTAGAAACCAAATGGACCATGGTCTGTCATGTAACTGAGCACTGTTCACAAAGCTCTTGTGGAAGAACAATCATGCTGCCTAATAAAGCTCTCCTTATGCAATATCTACTTAAATGAGAAAAAAATACAATAAGTATCAAAAAAAAGGAGGCCGGATTATTTCATTACATTGACAAAACATGTTGCAGAGATAAGAATGAAAATAATTGAAACATGCCCAGCAGTCCTGCTTCAGGAGAGTCACACCTCCATGTTGCATTCGTTCAGCAGGATTTGCATGTAAATCAAGAAAATACTGTGGGAAGTTAAAACAGAAGGTTTCAGCTAAGAGAGATGTTTAACATAAATGATGGAAAACAGAGTGGGATGCTGTACATTTTACACATAATACAGGTGCTTTAAAATACCTGGTGCCAGCTATGGGATGAGATCGTATGAGATCCCTGTTATTTTAATTAGTTGTCATTTAACACTGTACAACTAGGGTGAAATTCACCCTTCCCTGCATGAAGAGTGAGTAAATTATTATTAGTCTTATCCGAGTGCTTAGAGTCTCAAAGCAGAATGAGGGCTCTGTTATTTTAGGCACTGTACAAACACAGCATAAGAGAGAGAGTCCCTGAGTTTACAATCTAATTTAAGTCAAGACCCAACAACTGGGACTAAGCAACAGTGGGAGTGTATAGGGGAGGGGGGAGGAGGGTAACAGTGATAGGAAATATGGTTACACAGACGGACTATGTGTAAAATTAGCAGATTTCTAGTCCAATTATTTTGACTCTTTTAACGTATAAATAAAAAGGGAATATAAATGATCTCAGCCGTGTCTGCTGGCTTCCTGCCTAGTCATTACCAGTTGGCAGCGTATCATAAGCATCATGGCAGAAGTGAGTCTTTAAGAGGAATTTGGAGGAGGTGGCAGTACTGGCTGTATGGATTAGTTCCGGCAGGGCATTTTCATGCATAAGGGGCAGTAAGGAAGGAAGCACAAACTTATCTGTGGGAGGAACAGACATGTGAGTAATGGAGGCTGCCATCATTGGCAGAGTAGGAGGCAGCAGGGCAGGATGGTTAAATGGGTAGGTAACGAAGGAATGGCCAAATTGTGAAGACTGCTCTGCCCACTGCCTCCACGACACTATTATATCCCAGAAGGTCCGACATGGGGCCGCCGGGCACATCAATGAATTTCACCTCTGAGATAATAAGACATGCTGCATATCAAATTGTTTTTTATAACAGGAATTACAGCTGAGTTATAATTTGAAAATGCAGTCTCATTTATAGTGTTTGTCACACTCGGTGCCAATATCAGAATCAGAAGAATCTTGAAGGCCTGTGATCATATTAACTTTGATCATATCAACTAACTTTGGCTAGCTGGACCAAGGGGAAATCTAAAACGCAACAATGATAATTAACAACAGTTAGCACTCATATAAGGTTTTTCATCTTCAAGGTGCTGGACCAGCATTGAAGTCAGTTTGCTTTGCAATAGAGCTTTCAGTACAGGAAACCGGAGGATACATTAAAACTTATTTCAACTTCTGCGTGTTAAAAGAATACTTGCCCCAAAGTGCCAATCTGGGCAGGTCTTTAAACACAATATAGCAGTCTAAAATCTTTTAAAATGGAATTTCTAGAAATGGGATAAACCGATGAAAAGTAAAAAGACTCTTGATGCACTAAAAAGAAAGAAGTAATAGAATTTTTCCCCATTAAGGAAGATTACAGTAAGACATTGTTGAACAGAATGTATACATAAGGTTTTGGATAAGCTGGGGAACTTTTTCCATGAATTTAAATTCCCCTCTGGAGAAACCGATCTCATTCTGATTAAATACAGTTCTTCACTAATCAAGGTTCAGATCAGTGTGGTTTTATCTTAGCTTACTAGACTAGAAAATTATTCTTGTAGGAAGTGTCTGCTGACAGTTAATGGCCCAGTTCTGTCCCTTCACTCCCTACTTAGTTGGATAGTTTCTTACCCTGCATTTTCAATAGGGCTACTTGCAGAGTAAGGGCTTGTCTATGCGGTGAGTTAGTGTGCGGGAAGCCAGGGTATAAATCTACAGCACCCTGGCTTGCTGCACACTAACTGGCCATGTGGCCCCTTCTCCAGTGCACTAAAAGTTCCCTGGTGGGCTTTGACATAGTCCCATTTCAAGCTACTTTTAATGTTTCAAACAGGAATATGGCAAAGCCCACTGCAGAAATTTCAGTGCATTGTAGGAGGGTCCACAGGGCCAATCAATGTGCAGCAAACTAGTGTGCTGTAGAATCCCACCCTGGCTTGCTGACCACTGACTCACTGGGTAGAGAAGCTTTCAGATGCTACTCAAAGTGAGCAAGGGTGGCAGAATCTGGCCTTAAATCCTTTCTTCTCCATGCCTAGTCAAATGCTGTTTCCTTGATCACACTGCAAGATAAAGGAAATATTACCTCAAACCCTGCCACACTGTCCCCCAGAGCTTCTATGATCCCAGAACACTCAAATCCAGGAACAAGTGGTGTCTTGGGAGGATTGTCGATATTCCCCTGCCGCACCATCAGATCAATGAAGTTTAAACCACTGTAAACACAAGAAAAAACAAAATCAAAACACTAACATGGGAGTAGGAGGGAGAGAAACTCAGCCGGGACAATGAAAGATGCTGAAGGCTTCCATTATTCGTAATGCTGCATTGTTCTCCTGCACATGGGTAGGCAGGTGTGGAGCAGGTGTGCAGAGGGAATTCACATCTTCTCTCATGGAAAAACTTGGCTGTAAGTCAGCTCTGCATGGGCTGTCTTGGAGGTAGGGCTACTAGATCTGTGATTACACTGAGCTCCTATGCTTAGAGGTTGCACTGGAGTCATAACTACTGTTTCCGATCAGAGATCATTACCACCTGGATCAGTGATCTAAAAGATCAGTCAGATCAGTGATCTAAAAGATCAGTCAGATCAGTGATCTAAAGATGAAAGGCTCCTTCTAATCCCCTGAGATATCTCATGACGCTTTACAAGACATTTTGAATTATTGTGAAATACACACACATCTTTCAGTATTAAAAATATGTAGCTCTGTGAAAAGCAGACTACTTCTGTAAATAAGGATGGTTAGGCTATTCCAGGTACATAGAGCACATGCAGGGTTGGTATGGTGAGGTCTCAGCATTACTGTTGTAAATCTATATGTGAGCCGAGGGACATGTCTACCTGAACACTGACTGTGGGGCATGCTGGAGTGTAAATCTATAGCACTCCAACATGCTGCACCCGAACTGTCCATATGGATTCTGCTGATGGGCACTAAAAGTTCCCTAGTATGCACTGATAAACGGTGGTTTATTTCAGAGAAAGGACAATGCAGTGATTGGAGATATTCTTTAAGGACTTCAAAAAATTGCAAACAGTGAAGTGATATTCGTTAGGAGTTTGTATATAATCCACTGATATATGCTATAGATATTTTGGGCCAGATGCAACCTTGGTGTAACTGCACTTAAATTGCTGGTGTAACACCAGGGAGGAATCTGCTGTTATCTCGGCAAGGAACAGAATCGTTAGTGAGAATTTATTAAACATCAAATGGAATGTTATCATCAATAAACTATTATAGACGCTCTTGCACCTGATCATTTTTAAACAGTCTTTGCAAAAGATTGATTTAGGTCTTTGAAATCTCATGTGGGCGGCTGCTCAGAAGAATCATTGATGACTTTCCCTTGTATTCTCAATTTTGTGAAAATCATGAGGCCTCCTTACTTTGTCTTTGTATCTCATATTTTATTAAAATAAAATAAAAAAAAAAGCACAGGTATGTTTTTTTTTTAAAAGATACCAGGGGGGAAAGTATTTTGTTTATCCAGTGCCCCATTGTATAGATTCCACACACATCAAGCACCATGCACACATTCTGAAGACTCCTTACATTTATAACTAGCTAGAATATACTACAGTCCCAATCTATTGTTTCAGAGCATAGCCCCATAATTACTGCCAGCCGGAAAAGATGTATACCGGGGCCCTGTATTCTGCAAAGTTATGCACATGAGTCATCTCTCACACGCAGGTAGACCCATTGACTGGTCACACACAAAGTCACTCATGCGTGTTTGCAAGATCAGGGCTTTCATCTGGTTACTAACAAAGACATGGACAACTAACATAAAACAGGATAAAGACAAAGTGACACATGAAACCATGACAATTCATGGTGAGATCTAGGTCATTAGGAACTTCAGTGGAAATTCCATCTAATGCAAACATTGAAGACAGTTGTGGATAAAATTTTAAAAATGCCCTCAACCCATCCTTGATTTGTGCATGAGAAAGATTATGGGCCACTTTTGGAAAATACAACTTTGAAAACTGAAGTTGCAGAATTGACATGTGTGTCTCATGACTGACAAAGTCATGGGGATATCATTTTCATGACATTTCAATGGGAAGTTTTTTTATCCCGACTGTGCCCATCTCCTCTCCTGGACCCCATGGGAAGCATTATTATATCCTTTCTACAGAAGGGAAAATGAAGCTAATCAGCTTGTTCAAGGTTACACATAAAACCCACAGAAGAGCATGAAACTGAACGTTGGTCCTACCATCCCCTAAGCCAGTACCCAAACCACTGGGCCATCTGTCTTCCCTGAAGACCCAGAGGAAAGATAAAAAGACGGTTGTACACAGTGATTGCACTAAGCCTACAGTGAGAATCATTAGCAGGGACACAGCACATTGCAGGTTCGAGGCTTAAAAATGATTGCAGAAAGGCTGCATCTGATCAGAAAACTATCAAGGCAATTCACCTTCTGTAATGTTATGTACAGGGTAGGAAAACTCTGAAGAGCTTTTGGGACTATTTAAGAGAAAGTGAAGGACATACACAATGATCACCATTTAAAAACAATATTTACACACATGGTAGGCAACACTGCTCACAAATGTTAACTTCATTGGAGACCATTGTCTAGATCTTTCCACAATTCGAGTGCTTTACAAAAGTTGCTTAATTAACCTTTCCTATATTCTACTCCCACTGGGTAACTGGGGATGGAGTTGTGATGCAAGAACAAGCAGAGGAATTGGGGTTGTGACACTAGAGCAGGCAGGGGGCACCCAGACAGACGTGGCTATGACTGTGGCTATTTGAAAAACATGATTTTATGTATATATCATCACACCTTAATGCACCAGCACCTATGCTCCTACTCATTCTGATGGAATTATTTGGCAGACATATTTTTTGAATGGGAATGTTTTCAATTATGAATCTGACTACATAACTCTAGCAAACCAATTCCTTTCCTTTTGTCTTTATCCCCAGGAAACAGCATCAGCATTAATACAAAATTTCATCCCTATTAAAATAAACTTGTTACTAGAACAGGATTGGGAAGGAACACGAAGGTGTAGAATTTAAAAAAAAAAAATTAGGGCGGTCAATTAATCACAGTTAACTCAAGCGATTAACGCAAAACAAATTAACTAGATTAAAATGTTTGTGATTTATTGTTTAACAATACATGAAAACTGCAATGATAGAATACCAACTGAAATTTACTATCAGTATTTTTGGATGTTTTTCTACATCTTCAAAAATATTTATTTCAGTTACAATACAAAGTGTACAGTGCTCACTTTATGTTATTATTACAAATATTTGCACTGTAAAGAAACAAAATAAATATTATTTTTCAATTCACCTCATACAAGTACTGTAGTGCAATTTCTTTATCATGAAAGTGCGCCTTACAAATGCAGAATTTGTATTTTTTTAAATAACTGCACTCAAAAACAAAACAATGTAAAACTTTAGACCCTATGAGTCCACTTAGTCCTACTTCTTGTTCAGCCAATTACTGAGATAAACAAGTTTGTTTACATTTACGGGAGATAATGCTGCCCTCTTCTTATTTACAATGCCTCCTGAAAGTGAGAACAGGCATTTGCATGGCACTGTTGTAGCTGGCATTGCAAGCTATTTATGTGCCAGATGTCCTAAACATTCATATGCCCCTTCATGCTTCAACTTGTAGGTCTTTTTTAAAAATCTTTTCTACAGTGTAAATATTTGTAATAAAAAAAATAATAGAAAGTGAGCACTATACACTTTGTATTCTGTGTTGTAATTGAAATCAATATATTTGAAAATGTAGAACATCCAAAAATATTTAAATTGGTATTCTATTATTGTTTAACAGAGTGATTAATTACATCTATTTTTAATCTCACTATTATTATTTGCAATTAGTTTTAATTGTTTGACAGCCCTAAAATAATTGTGATATTGGGGTATACAATGAAAAATTTTGAATTTATTTAATTAATTATAATTTAATTCATAGCTGAGAAATCAAGTTTGATTTTGGCCCAGATAGTTAAATACTTTAGTCACACACTATCTAACTTCTTTCCCCTTCATCACATTTTATTCTCCTGTATATGACTTGTTCACATATATTTTTGAATGTTCCTGATACTGTGTCAGGAGAAGTACTTTGGCTACATGTCATTTATCAAAAAGGGCATGTATAATATATGTCCAAATAGTGGCATGTGGGCAAAGTTTCATTTCTCTGACTTATTCCTGGCCTGATTTGAAACTCCATTTTCTATTTCCATTTCATAAGGCCATATGTACAATCCTCATCAACATCAATGAGGTAACTCAGAGCAGAACAGGGCTCGATGATGAGACCAGCAAACTCATTTTTAATCTTTAAATAAGCTTAAGATAAATTTGAATGCAAGAATCAAGAGATAAATTGCTAGTCTATTAATTATCTGTGCAACATTAGGCCTCATGGAATCCCTCGTCAAAATTCCTTGTGTCTGCTCTAATTTGAAAGGGACAGGTTGGCTTCACTGTCTGGCACAAGAGAATAGCCTCCTCAGTCTTTTCTGTACAAACTTCTGATATTTGAAAGCTGTGGCCTCCATTTTATTAGACGTGGATGCTTTTGCTGTAATTTGGACAGTGGCTAAAGGGCATACTAAGAATAATCACACAAATAGATAATTGCTTTCCCTCTATGAACAATAGGATACTAATACTGTTCTATATTACTACTTGTATGACAATCCCTGCTTATGATACATGTAGGAAGGAGAGGTTGTCTTGCATAGGGGTTCAGAGGAGGTGTTGCTTTAGAGCTACAAAGTTCAGATCCAAACTTCCTCAAAGGTTGGGGAATGCAGAAAACTGTTTAACATTTAGGAGCTGACCACAGGGTGGAATCTCTTTGGTTAAAAATCTCAGGTAAAAGGAATATTAGCATAACTGTAGAGAATATTACAGGAGACTGAAGACACTTCAAGTCTGCAGGGACAATTCATTATGGGCAATTTCAAGTTCCCCGGTGAACTACCTGAATGGCACACTGGGGACATGATTTGAAGACGAACTATTGATACATAAGTGATTGCTTTACAGAATAGCTAGCTTTGGGGTCCTGACAGAAGGACAAGACTTCTGACTTTGGCTTAAGAAATATGCAGGAATTAATAGAGGGTGGACTGTAGGTAACGCAATAGGAAAGTGGGCAGAGTTCGGTTCTGTTCTAACTGTAGTTTTCATTTTAAGTCAAAATTTGGATGCAATTGGAGTCTGAGAAAGAAGGCATAGAATGACAAGTACCTACTCCCCAGGAACAGAGTATTCAGGCAGGGGTTCTGCCGGGACTAGCCTGTGAAATAGCAGCGATATTAATAAGCATGTCAAATAAGCTGAACTTTATGGGCTAAATCACCCCCCCCCCCACGATTGTTCTGTCATTGGGCAGGGGTTTGCCCAATACAGAGTCAGTGGTGTATCTGAATTCTTAACCAAGTGCCACTGCAACTGCTCTGAGGCTCCACCTTCGTCTACTACTCAGTAGGAGTGTGGCATTTCTCGGCTCCCTAACATGGAGAGTGGCTGTATTACTTTTCCCTGACAATCTCTGCAGGTCTGGGGGTGGAGATAAAATATGTTTTCTTTACTCTTCCCCATCCAGTGCAGGGCTGCCCACTCCAGGACTCTGAATCGCTCAGTCCCTGGCCCCTATCTAAACACAATGCCAATGCTGCAGAGTGCCCTCTATGTCCCAAGTTGGGCTGGTACTATGTAATGGATCTGATTTTCTTGCTTACTCTGGTGTAACTCAGGAGTAACCCCATTGAAGTCACTGGGTTTATATCAGAGCAAGTAAGGAGACAGTCAGGCCCTGTGGCCCAGATCCTCAAAGATATGTAGGTTCCTAACTTACACTGAAATCAATTGACATTAGTAGCCTAAATATCTTTGAGGACCTGGACCCATATTCCTAAAAATATTCCTCCTCCCTTTGCCTGAATTATCTAAAACAGTGGTGGGCAACCTGCGGCCCGTCAGGGTAATCCGCTGGCAGGCCGCGAGACAGTGTATACATTGACGGTCTGCAGGCACGGCTGCCCGCAGCTCCCAGTGACTGCGGTTCACTGTTCCCAGCCAATGGGAGCTGTGGGAAGCGGCGCGGGCTGCACGGATGTGCTGGTTGCCACTTCCCACAGCTCCCATTGGCCGGGAACGGCGAACCGCGGCCACTGGGAGCTGCAGGCAGCCATGCCTGCGGACGATCAATGTAAACACTGTCTCGTGGCGCGCCAGAAGATTACCCTGATGGGCTGCATGCGCAGGTTGCCCACCACTGATCTAAAATGACTCCTGAAAACATGAAATCTCTCAATTTCTTTTTTTAAGAGGAGAGCTCATACTTTCCTTTTATTTAGAGAAACACATGAAATATGAATAAGACTATCTTTAAGAGTACATTTGACACTATGTGCCACTCTGTTACACATGGGATTTGTTTTACTTGCTTCTAATTTAGGAGACAGCTGTGTTCTTTCACAAATACCACGAAGGCAAAAAGGGTCACCTCTGCCCCCCATCTACGCATATGCATCATGAGGAGCAGCAGCAACAGCTACCATATCAAGATGAAAAATAAATAAAGGGAGGCAATTATATGAGATCATTACCTGTCTTCTGCTCACTGCTGTATTTGGGGTAGGTTTGTTCTAGCTGTTTATCTGATCTTGAAAACAGTATGAACTCAGGCATTTTGTTAGACACAGACAAAATAAACAAGTAAATATAGCAGTGCCGAGCTGCTCCATCATTACCAATCAAGAAATAATTATAGGGAATATGCAAAAGCTGTGATTCAGCTTGGGCACTGACTATTGCTCCATCTCTTAGTCACTGAATGAGGCTAACGTATGACTCATCACAAAGGAAAGAAACTTTCAGGCAAATCATTGATATTTCAGGACTTCAAAGAAAAAAGTTATTCATCTGGCTTAGCATTAATAGCAACACTACAGTGGGTCCCAAGTTTCTCCTATTTATAGTACTCTGAAACAGGAAGGTAACATTTAACTGTCTTCATTCCTGCAATGAGTATGTACAGACTGTACAGGTACTTGTGCCTCTTATTAGGTTTTCTAACTAATATTTAGCAAAAGCTGTATGGTTGGTTTGATTCTTCCCCCACTCCCCCCAAAACCCATCTTTAAAATCCCATTTGCTTGAGGCAGCTATCTTTACATTGACATAATTAAATGTACTACTCAGAGTAGGCAATGCTAGAAAAGCTCATCCCAGATGCATTCTGCATCTTATATATTATAAAGAGCATGCTCCACTGGCCACAACAGGCATTTTCATCATTTCCTCAACCAATCTCCTAACCAAACCCATGCAACCAGCACCATTTCTACTCCCTGTTCTCTCTTTACCAGCTGCAAACACAAGGGTCAATGACCTAATCCCTTTCCATTAGTTGCTCAAAACAAGTTTTGGCCCCTTGATCTCACCCCTTCTGCCCGCTTCCAGCTGAGAACAGACATTGGCTATGGTAGGCTACATGGCCTTTCACCAATCTGCATGTTCCTCCACCTTCAACTGTGCTACAGCTTCAAAAATATATAGCGTCATAAGTGATTCAAGCAGAACTACAAAGTAGTAGTTTACTTGAGTGGCTCCACTGATACAAAAACAGTGGGTGTACACCTCCAACAGTTTATTAACAGTAACAAAACACTTAGAGTCTATTGAAAAGCTAAGTATTATTTTACAGCTAAGTATTCACTACACAGCTAACTACTGTTATTTGTAACACAGAGGTCTGCAGTCTTGATGAAGAGGAAATTCATGTGCATACATGGAAGTAAGTCCTGTCAATCACTTAGGCATTTTAAAAGGAACACAGACACACACCACTTTCAAAATTACAAATGTTAACTTTTAAATATTTAATGATTGAAAAAACCCCAGTGAAAAGACATTACAACTCTGATCAATATTAACCAAACCCTGATTTTACAGACATAAACCACCAAGCAGGTTTCACTATATTCAATATAGTCAGCATGGACTGGTTTTCATTTATTTCCCATAGTGCCCATAATCTGCAAGACACTTAAAAAAAAAAAAAAAAAAAAAAAAAGGGGGCAAAATTCTGTCCTGCATCTATATTAATCATTCAGGTTGCTGGATAGCTGACCATAATTCACTGATGCAAGTGAGGAGGAAAATATACTCTCATCAGGAATAGACCAGCTGATTCACAAAAATACAATATGGAAAAACCAGTGTCTGACTGACTGAGATCTACGGTCAATGTGTCTGTTTTGCAAACCTATCAGAACACAGCAAGTTCACTGATACCCTTTGGATACACTGATAAAACAAAGTCATTGACACTGAAAGTGACACTGGTTTATGGCGATTGTTTCTAAAATAAACAGCTCAGCCTTCACCTTCACATTTATTTTCCACAAATGCCAAAGCATTTACATAGCAGCAGATTACCACTTTGTGATCACAGTGCTCTACTCCTCAGATTGTGTGCACAGAGGACCTAACTCCCAATGACATCTGAGAAAAATTCTTTGGCCTTTGTTATGCAGGAAATCAGACTAGATGATCATAATGGTCTTTCTGGCCTGAAAAATTCATGACTTCAAGGAAGTTCTGTGCACAGACAGATTCTAGGTTTTGGCCTCTATTAGTTTTAAATATGAGAGTTAAGAACAAAAAAATCCAGCTTAGATTGTCTGAAAAACTGTTCTTAACAGGAAGGCTTGGACCAAACATTTCTAGATCCTGACTGGTCACTAACCACCCACCAATTCCTCACAAGAACTTTAGGGCGGGGGGGGGGGGGGTGAGAGGGGGGGAAGTTGTTTTGATCTGCTGCCAGTGCTCAGAGAGAAGCTTGGGGGGGGGGGGGGAAGCAATGGTAGTGTCTAGTGAGGAAAAATAATGGCAAGTATCAAAAGGAAAGGTCATGCTACTCAGCAGTATAGCAACCAATCAGAGGTACATCAACATTTCTCAGATAAAAAACAAATCCCAACATAGCTGGCCGAATATTCCCAATTCTTCCAATCAGCTCTGAAAAACTCAGACATTAAAAGCAATATTATTCTCTTTTTTTGGCATTAGAAGTGAAAGAACAACCGCTTGCAGCACAAACACCCATGACTTTGCCTTTATCCTGGGCTTGTCTAGAGAAAATATATTTTGGTACGAACTGTTCTCAGTATAGATTTGCTCTCTGGAGCTGTCAAATGAAAATAAAATGTAAGCTACTGAAGTTAGAGAGAGATATGGGAAAGATGACCTGCAATGGGAGAGAGAAACTGACAAAGCAGCTCAGAAGTGGGGTTGAGAGAAAATGGTGAACGAGGGAAGTTAATGAAAAATTAACTGCCTTTTGACTTCAGATGGGGAGAGAAACCAAATCAAACACCCACAGAGAGCTCCAATTTGCAATTTCTGACAAAGGGAAACTTAAGACAGCCTGCAAAATAGTAACACCTGAAGCTAAACTTTACAGATACAGGGTCAGCACAAAAATCTGCTACACTAAACACTGCAAAGTCACAGGCCTGGGGGAGGGGTAACCAGTTTAATAGCAAGCACCGAGGTGGATTCCCATTTGCTGCCTGTCTTCTCTAACAGGAACTCAAAGGGGCAGGGAAACGAGTGCTTCACAGTGCAGAAATCAATCCCCAGAAACATACACAGACATGCATGTCAAGTTACAGGATGCTCTGCTGCTAGAGGCTCCCTGAGACTGTCAGAGCGAAGGGGAGGGAGAGGGATTTAGAATAAAAGTGGCTGTAAAGAACATATGGAAATGCCCATTGAACCCTGTTCCCGGGCAAGAGGGCGGGGTGGTTATTTCCCTCTCTTTGACCCCATGCCCTTTCCCTGCCCCATGCAGGACAGAGCCTTCTCCCTCTCCTGTCTTCCTGAACCTGACACGGCCCCACGCCCGCCCAAGACACAAATGCAACAATCACGATCACAAGATGCTGCCGAGGGGATGTGGGGTGGGGGGTGCCGCTGCTGCCTATGGAGGGCGGGGAGGGATGGGGAGAGGCAGAGAGAGGCGATACTGGACCAGGCTTTGACTCGGATTTTGAGCTCCCCTTCCTGAGGCTCCGGCATGACTTTCTTGGACACCCTGAGCTTGTTGAGCCCCCCGAAGCCAGACAGCAGCACGGCTCGCATCTCCTTGGTGTCCCCTGCCCGCAGGCTGCTGCTGCCGCCGCTGCCCTCGGCAGCTTCCTTGCCTCCCTCCTTCTCGATCATCTGCTCCGTCTCGTCCGCTTTCTCCGCGCCTTCCTTGGCCATGGCGCTGGGCTGGCGGGCTGCAAAGCTGCGGCGGAGGAGGGGGCTGCGCTCAGCCTTGTCCGCCTGTTGAATGTGGGTGATGCTGGGATGTGCAATGGCTGCAGCTGGTTGAATGGGGCTCTGGTCCTTCCAGCCCTACCGCAATGCACAGAGTAGCTGCGCAGCACGAATCACCAGCCCCGCAGGTAGCCCCCGTGAGTGCCTATCCCAGTTAATCTATGACGACGAGTTGATCTGGTGCCAGGTACCCGGGTATCTAGACAGCTCCCGGGCTGCATAATTTGACATGGGCAGAAGGGGTTGGTGGGGAAGCCCTGGGCTGGGGGGGCGGGAATTATTGTCTGGAGATTCTCTACCCATTAGTAGGTGACCTCAGCCCAGGTCTATGTGGGCTTACTGCGCATTTCTCAGCCAGCCTGACAGTGGGTTATGTAGGGCTGGGTTTGGGTAGGTATGAGTCAGCTATCTCTACTGACCTGCCCGGAGAGCGCTGAGAGGGGCAGGGGGCAGTATTCCCATAGGATTCCTCCCCTCAGATCATACTGCAATGAGAGCTGGGGGGAGAAGGGGGAGAGATTATCCTAACCCAGGGGTAGGCAACCTATGGCACGCATGCCAAAGGCGGCACGCGAGCTGATTTTCAGTGGCACTCACGCTGCCCGGGTCCTGGCCACCAGTCCGGGGGGCTCTGCATTTTAATTTAATGTTAAATGCAGCTTCTTAAACATTTTAAAAACCTTATTTACTTTACATACAACAATAGTTTAATTATATATTATAGACTTATAGAAAGAGACCTTCTAAAAACTTTAAAATCTACTACTGACATGCAAAACCTTAAATTAGAGAGAATAAATGAAGACTCGGCACATCACTTCTGAAAGGTTGCCGACCCCTGTCCTAATCCTTGTTGTCATCCTGATGGATATAACACACTGTGCTCCCTTTCCTTGGGAAAGAGGTTTGCCTGCCTAAATACCTGAATGAAAATAGAGGTGAAATACAGACCTAGATAAAATGAACCAAGCTACCCAAGGACAGCCCTTTGAAGTGAATACTGCCCACCAGTTAGCACCTTATGCTTTTGTGGCGTTTCATTTACAGCTGCTCTTCATTCTGGTGGGGAATCTCCAAGCTGTGTAAACCCCATTTCACCATCTTACACCCACCTGTGCATAAATATATAAATAAAGAAACTCATCTAAGGAAAAAACCTCAGACAAAAGAAACCACTTTTAGTGGATCGGTGAGTTTTGCGTGGTTTATATTAAAGCCCACCAGGCACTAGTGGAAAATTTTCAAAAATGCTTAAGTGATTTAGCAACCATTTCCAAAAGCAACTTAGGCCCAGCTCCTCAAAGGGGTTTCCTCAATAGAAGTTAGGAGCCGAAATACTTTTGAGGATCTGGGCCTTAGGAGCCTAAGTCCCATTGACATTCAATGAGACTCAGGCTCTTACTGAATGTATCCAACATGAGAAGTACTCACATACTTAAAGTGATGCACATGTTTAAGTGCTTTCAGAGCCTAAAGCAACACCTCATACAGCAACAGAGGGTCCTGTGGCACCTTTAAGACTAACAGAAGTATTGGAGCATAAGCTTTCGTGGGTGAATGCCCACTTCATCAGATGCAAGGACCCTCTGTTGCTTTTTACAGATTCAGACTAACACGGCTACCCCTCTGTTACTTGACCTCATACAGGTGAGCATATGACCCACTGATCATTGTAGATTTCCCCAATGTACTGTAAATAGAAAAACATCCATGTTTTAATACCAAAAGCTATCAATTTTGTTCAGTTAACTTCAAAATGTCTCAATTCATACTAGTGATGGGGGTAGGACAGTGGTCATATTGTGCTACAAAGTTTGTCAGGACTCTGGCTTATGCATTCAAGGTACATTCATATTCCTTAACTTCTCAAATGCACATTTATGTGTCTCTGACTGTATATTTAGCACACAGTAGTTAAAGGATGCAAAACAGCTTTAAAAGATGCTAATCATCAAATTATAATTAGTAATGTGTTGGTATAAGATATTGGCACTCATGTACTACTGCAACGAGTGACAATATAAGACACTGATAGTCCTACTCCAGAGTTATTCTTTTCAGGAAATGAAAAGAGCATTGGTAGTTAGGCTGTGTTTAGAAAAGCTCTGAAAGCAGGACCAAACTCCCTTTTTTTCACACTACAATAGTTGGATTTTAGTCTTCAAATCCACCTCAATAACGCTTCAGAGGATTCGTTTCAAATAAAATATTTACTAATGTTTGCTGAGGACCTATTTAAAAATGCTCCCTTTAGAAATTCTGATCTCAAAGTAAGTTAGAAGTGGTGAATTAAGGTAGCTGTAATTGCAATTGATTATGAATTAATCAATTGTAATTGATGCAAATACAAACATTAACTAATGAATATACATGATAGAAGCAAATGACAATGGTCAAGATCTTCAGAGGTATTTAGGCATCTAACTCCCTTTGACTTCGATAGGAATTAGATGCCTAAATACCTTGGAGGATCTGAATCAATATGATTATCAGGTCACAATGAGGCTTTGCTTACATGCCTGGAATATCATTGTATTGCATGCACAGCTTGCTCCTTTTTATCCATCATGCATTTCCCTTAAGGGGTATTTTGTACAGACATTTTAAATGTAGCCATATTTTTACAAGTCAATTTAATGATATTCAGGCAGGTGTATCTTTCTCTATGTACCCGAGAGACCAGGAAAGGGAACATTACTAAGGGATGACAAAGTGACACGCCACAGGGGAGGAAATCTGCTCATCCTGAATATCAGCACTGGGAGGCATGTAACCATTTTAGAGGTCAGGAAGCTCCCCTCTCTCCATTCTGCTCCCTTGGTTATAATTTGAATACTTCCTTTTCTATGCTAGCTATACTTGGCTGGCTAGATGTTGCAAAATAGAATACCAAGTTCTGTCACTTTAGATCTTTCCATTTTAATGAATGACCAGGCAACTAACAGCTAAATAAAGAATATCATACATTATAGTCCAACCGATTCACCCAGCTGACATTTTAATATAATTCTAACTCAAATGGTAAAGTGTAGGATGATTGGAGAAAATAGAGCAGATGGTGTATGTCAGCACAGTGAAATCCAGCATAATGGAGAGACTTTGGGGGCAGCTCCAGCTTCTTTGCATCACTCTGGTGGTCTAAAGCAGCCACACAGCAAATAAATCTGGCCCCTCTGGGGCTTGCCCTTACCTGGAGGAATCCTCTGGTTGTGTAGGGCTGCAAAGCAACACTAACTTATGCTGAGGACCACCTTGGTCCCTGGCTTGCCCGAATAATGGGAGAACATAAAGAGTCGCTTGTCCAGACTGATGGGTCTAGCCCAGGGGTTCTCAAACTGTGGGTCGGGACCCCAAACTGTGGGATCACCAAGTGTGGCGTTGGCCCTGGACCCCAGCAAGTCTGAAGCCCAAGACCCCTTGCCCAGGACAGAAGAGCCTTGGGCTTCAGCTTCGGCCCCCCGCCAGGGTGGCGGGGCTTGGGCAGTAGGGCTTGAGCAGGCTCGGTCTTCAGTCCCCCCTCCTGGGGTTGTGCAGTAATTTTTGTTGTCAGAAAGGGGTCATGATGCAATGAAGTTTGAGAACCGCTGGTCCAGCCCTATATTGTTTGCACCTCAAAACAGATTAAGGGATATCTTACAGTATGGCCATTTTACAGCGTCATAATGTTTGGCTTATGGTAGAACAAATGTTTTCGCCACATCAATTACCTAAATCTATGTGTTCTAAGGCTTAACATAATGTAAAGCTAAATAGATATTCTTGAATTATATGAAATGCTCTATTCTCTGTTACACGTTGATTCATAATCACTTTTGTAACAATATTAGGGTATGTCTATACTTACTTCCTGGTCCGGATGTAAGCGATCGATCTTCTGGGATCGATTTATCGCGTCTTGTCTAGACGCGATAAATCGATCCCGGATCGATCCCGGAAGTGCTTGCCGTCGACGCCGGTACTCCAGCTCAGCGAGAGGAGTACGCGGCATCGACGGGGGAGCCTGCCTGCAGCGTCTGGACCCGCGGTAAGTTCGGACTAAGGTACTTCGAATTCAGCTACGTTATTAACGTAGCTGAATTTGCGTACCTTAGTCCGAAGTGGGGGGTTAGTGTGGACCAGGCCTTAGATTGCATCATACATTATTGAGGTTTACACTAGGAAGTGAAACGAGTATTTATTCTGACAATTTATTATATGTCCTATGTTAACTGGCCTGTACTGCTCCGAGCCAGTTTACACTGGTTTCATACTGGTCCTGTGGAGTGCCTATGCAAATCATCAAGAGCCTGATCCAAAGCCCATTAAAGTCAAAGGATATATTTCCATTGACTTCAGTGGGCTTTGGATCAAGCCCTAAAGACACAGATATGTGAAGGTTTGGAACTGTACAAGAACTAGCACAAGAACTAGCATAGAAATTAGAAGGTGCTCAGAATTCTGCCCATAAATTAGCATTTATATATATGCTACAGATATCCTCTATGAAAATTCAGATGCCTTCAAGTATCTGATGGACATAGGCACTTCGATAACATATTGGTGGGTATGATATAAGAACCTGAACAGAACAGGCTGAATCTTTGATCACCACCTTAACCTACAAGTTAAGTCAATGATATATTTTCCACTGTCATTCCTTGTAACAGTGGCGCTTAAAAAGGGTACTTTCAGGAAAGTACTAAAAATGTAATATATTATCTGTGGATAAATCCTGACAGTTGGTAGTCAGCCATCTCTATGCTGTATTTATTTAGGGCCATTTTCTGCTACTGTTATATACTGTCTGGAAAAAGAGGCTTGAAACAGGGAGCAAAGAAACTGTTTCCTACTGTTTGATTCCCACTGTGTTCACAGAAACAGGGCTGTGTGTACATTTTTTGTAAATAAACAGGACTGCACCAAAGAAATACCTACCTCCCATCATCAATTTCTTCCCATGATGGAAACAACCTGCAAGACCCTGAATATTGGTCAACTGCTCAGGTCAAGAGGGGTAACATAAGGATGGCACAATCTGGCCTTAATCCCTTGATATAATGGGTGGAATGAGATCTCTTTAGTTCATGCCAATAGCATTGTCTTTGTTGCATCAATGAGTTAAATCTCATTTGCAGTCAAAGCACAGAGGATTTTTTATTTTAAGGAATTGTATGTTGCAAACTTTGGTAAATAATAGAGCAGTCTTCAGCAGACATAAATTCACTGTATGTTTAGGGGGCTGCTTTATTGTCTAAACCTAGGCAATTTTTAATGCGAATGTTCTACCAAAATATAACATTTTCTTTTACAATCTAGTTTTAAATAAACTGTCCATAGCTTGGAGACAAAGAAAAAATAACAAACCACACAATACTCTTAGCTTTTCTATTTTATTTCTAAATGTTCCAACTTTTCATTCTACATCTTTTCTGTCCTATAAAATGTCCATTGTGCCTGATGAAAAATGCATTTTATTAATGATGCAGTATGTGTCTGTGTAACATTTATTTTTGTTAATTATTATAACCCATTGTCCATAATTGCATCTCTTATCAGTGAAGAGATGGTCTCAGCAATTATTTCCCATCGATATAACACATCAAAACAAAGGGAAGGCAAGAGAATCTTTAACAGTAAAATATATCAGGTTTTGATATTGAGATCTTACATTTCATAATATTGAATTACACTGATAATTTTTTTATCTTAGCTGGGGGATTTTTATTATCAGCGTAAATGTGTATGAATTCTTGTATGAATCAGAGGTGCAATTAATCAATTCTGTTTGTAGTCACTGCAGAGATCTATATTTTCCCCTTTAGTGTAAAAAAGCAATTTAAAGCACCTCGGAGTCATTTGGAATAATGAAAATGGGTTGTAGTTTAAATTAAGAAGGAAAAGAAACCAAAGCATTCTTGCTGTGGATTTGGCAAGTCTAAGAGATGTCAGAATGACTCATCTGGTTGACTGTCTGGTTATTGTAATTTTCTCAATAGTCTTGTACATAAGTTTTGCCCAGACAACACAGTGATATGTACGATTGAAATTAGATAGATCACTTTTAAAAAACACTCATTTTTAAATATTTTGTAAGGATGCTGTTGTTTAAGGAGGTAAATTATTCCCTCTTACATATCTGTCTTTTCTGTTGCTTTTTTATTCTTTACAATAGATCTACAATGGATATGGCTGCTTTTATTTAGCAAAATATGACAGAACCAGATATCATGGTGATGGAAATCATATAAGTAAATGCATAGATAGAGCTAACCCCTTTTTACCTGTCAGCCTCCACTATCCAAAAGTGGGATATGCCTGTCTTTTATCCTTTGCACTGATTTATATCCATGAATCGAAAGCTCATGCAGTTAAAAATATGCCACATCCTCCATTCTATTTGGCTAAATGGAATTATGCTGGACAATTTTTAAAAAACAGAGCACCTTATCATATCAAAACATCTTGACTTACATACTGTTGCCTGATACCTGTACTTCTCTGATAACTCTGTGTTATGCAGAGGAAACATACATGCACACTTTACAAATATATGTTCACTAGCTGGATTAACCTCTGAGTGTGTTTATAAGGGTGCATCTACACTGCATGCTTCTTTTGGCAGCATGCAGCATACATACCCATGTAGCCCCCCTAAAATGGGTATAAATAGCGGTGTAGTTTGTAAGGCCGGCCTTAGGGGAGTAAAGACACACCTGAAGGGCTCTCTACTCACCGGAGCCAGGCCTTCCTGTCTACGCTGCTATTTTTAGCAGTGTAGTGTTCCACTGCTGGAGCCTTTCCGTATCGCAGTGAAAGACTCCAGCATGGGGAAAGGCTCTGCGGACAATGGGGAATTTGGCTAAATTAGCAATACCATGTCTTTTCAGGCCCAGCATGGTGAAATTTTGTTGAAACCCTTGAGCATCCTGGCTTTGCGATAGAGTCACTGCATTGTCTGGGCCTAATCCCTTCATCTCTTTGTGCCTTTTTTCCCCCCTCTGTACAATGGGGATAAATGATGCCACACAGGTATGATATGAAAATTAGTTAGTGTTTATACTGTACTATGAACATGTACACGGTGCTATCTGGGTGCTAAGTATTAACTTAGGGTGACCAGACAGGAAGTGTGAAAAATCGGGACGGGGGGGGGGGGGGTGGTGGTAATAGGAGCCTATACAAGAAAAAACACCAAATATCGGGACTGTCCCTATAAAATCGGGACATCTGGTCACCCTATATTAACTACCTCTTTGTATTCCAAAGATTTTTGGAGGTCTTTCATATCTTGTTCTTCGAGGTATTCTGTAGCCAAAGCAAAAAAACAGCGGTGAAAATTAAGTCTCCTGCAGAAAAACAGTGTGACCTTTGATGCCTGGAAATTATACCAATTTTTGTGTGTATCTCCTTAGCATGAAAAAAACCCAACTAAACAAATAATCCCACTTGACATTTTAGATCGACTCAGTCTCAGAAATTATGAAGCCAGAGCATCTTGTTATAGAAAGGCTTGTGGAAAAATAAGCTTTATTAGTAAAGTACAGACACATTAAGTCCTCACAAGTATAAGAATTCAATAGCTAAAGAGAATAAGTTTGTTCAGGATAGCCAGTCATTAGATGAATACATTCTATTGCATAATATCACCAGCATTGGCTTGTATTAGGTTTATAGGCCAGCAATCACATTTAGTGCTGTATATTTATTTACCAGAAGAGTTCTGATCATAACTCACGGGGTTATATTACTTAGGTCTCCTTGCCATCAAGCCCTTGCTTTCCCCTTTTGGTGGCTCAGGCCTATCTCTATTTTAAAATAACTTTAAATAAGACTCCTAAACCTGTTCAAAAGCCAAGTGCAGGCTCTTTGGCTTGTTGGGCTGGATTCTGTGCTGCACCTCAGGAAGCTACAGAAGGTACAATCCGAAGAGATGGAACAAAAAGGTGGGTTTATGATTCTGTGCTGCTGCAGGGGCCAGGGTAACTCCGTAGCTTAAATTTGGCCAGGCAGTACTCCAATTTACAGCAGCCACCTGAGTGCTTCCCATGGGCTGTATCACAGGACAGACTCTCTAGCCACATGGGGTATAGTCACTCCTTCTCCTCCAGTCCCAACTCCAATATGCCCCCCTATGCTGAGGCTTTTGAGTGGGGGGGAACAGGATTTATGGAAGCCCTACTGTGCCTGTACTGGGGAAATTCTCTTGTGACCCAGTGTGCCTTGGGCAGCCCTCACTGGTAATGCCAAGGTCAGGGCAGGCTGCAAAAAGGAAAGAAGATACTCCCAAGACTGGTGGGTAACACTGAATTTAAACTCCCCAACCAGTCACAAGCTGTGCTTCTGATCCCCACCACACTGGTTATCAAGAAGCAAAAAAAGAAAAAGAAATTACACAGCCCCCTTATTGCATTCCAGTTCTCTGGTTCCCAATCAGCATCTAGGTCCAGTTCAGTGAGAAGCTATTTTAAAACTCTGCTCACTATACAAAATGTTCTTCTGATTCCAAAGGGCCAGCCCCATTGCCAGTTAATATTAGGTTGGATCTTACCCAAAATGCCATGCTGCCAGCCCATCCTTTAGTGCCTAAAACTAAAGGTTTATTATAAAGAAAGAACAAGAAGAGAGTTGCTAAATGGTAAAGCAGTCACATACATACAAAGACTTCAAATATCCATATATCAGGTTCTTAGCAGTATTGGTGAGTTTGCTGGCTTGAAAGTTCTTCTGGAGCTTAGATGGGTCATTCAGTCCTTTGTTCAGAGCTTCAGTTTGTAGAGAAGTTGCTCCAGAGGTAAGAAGCAGGACTGAAGACAAGATGGAGATGATGCATCTGCCCTTTATAGTCCTTTTGCCATGTGTCTGGTACTTCCTTTGTTTCAAACACAAGCTTCCCAGCACATGGCATTGAAAGGCCTTAGAGTTATCTCCATAGGCATGCCTCTGCATGCCTCGCTGAGTCATAAGGTATAGTCCTTGGCTCCTTTCAATGGGTTCACTGTATAGCTGATGTCCCTGGATGGGCCATCAAGCAGGCCTAGTGCTGATGCCAATCTGTCTGGGGGTGTCACCCAGAAACACAGCACAAGTTTGGAAATATAAATATGTAGGGTATATCTGTAACTCATAATACAAAGGTGATACAAACATAAAAACAAGATGATCATACTTTGAAAATCATAACATTTTCACTGACACCTTACATGGCATATCTGGTCAGATTCCTTGCAATTTTACAATAATGGTATCAATGATAACATAAAGTGTCCCATATATTCCATACAGAGTCACATCTCCATGGGTATTTGTGGTGCCTTTACAGCCCTTACACCCCACTGGTGAATGGGAGTCAGGCTAGCGGGGGACAATCTTTCCTGCGATCTTTAAATAATGTGTTTGCCTGAGTTCTATAGTAGGCTGCTGCTTCACAACTCAGCCATGTACTGGTTTTGGTTTTCGCTACAGTAGCTGTGGATGCCGGTGTACTCTTCTTCACATCCAGATAGGAGATAAGAAGGATTTTTGTTTACGGGATTGGATTGCTCTGAGAACTGGTAACCTGCTATGGAGTTTTTTTTACCTTTCTGCTGCTGGGTTAACTCTTGCCAGACTAGTAAAACCAAAAGCTGTCAGAGTTTGATGACAAACGGGTTGGTGGGTTCAGTTTATGACACAGTGGACAGGTGCCTACATCACTTCTAAAACTGGCCTCCTTTTTAGTGGTTTCAGCAGACGGGTAAGTTAATTGACGTGAACTAGAATTGAATGATTATGAACTACTCCTATACACAAAGGTGACCCCTTCAGGCTATGGTTAATGCATGTTGGCAAGGAATCATGTGGAAGCTTGTATTATTACTATATGCCCTCTACCTGTTTATGATTCTTCTGTGGACTGCCAGTATACATTTTGGACTTTTATGTCTTTTATACATTGCATCTCTAGCTATATTTCACCATACAGAAAGGTAATTGAAAACTGACGTTGTCAGAAATGGAGCTAGTTTGCTGACAGCAATGCATGCTGCACGCTGAAAGAAGACTGAGTGTCACCTTTTCTGCCTCGCTGTCTTTAGAGCTTAGGTGTGTTGAAGAGATGATGGGTTTAGTTACAAAGGCATGCTGACATCTGTACTAGCCAAGTAAATGTCAGACAATCACTGAGATGGCATTAGAGTCTAATGTTCACAGCATACACAGAGAAGTTAGATAAAAACAAAGTACTCTTGTTAGAAGGTTGCATTGTAACAGTACTTTATTTCTTAGAATTCAGAAGAATATCACACAAGAACCCAATCACAGAGAGAGACAATGCAGGCTGTTCCCTAAGGCAGAGACGGACAATTCACCCCACCATTTTCTAGGCTCCCTACTATGCTCAGAAGGAAAGGAAGAAAATGCATATTCTTTCTCCACAGAGGGATCTACCGTCTGGTGTCCTAGGTCAATCTTGAATCCCACATACAACCTGAGCCAAAGAGCTCTCTGGTGTCATAATGGTATTAGTGAGAGATACTGAAGTAGAAGGTCATCTAATGGCAGAAGAGGAGAGCAAGGGTGTGTCACTGCAAGATCATTCAGTACTGAGGACATCTTCATTGCTGAGAAAGTCACTGCCAAAAGCTTCTGCACCATAGGGGCTGGAGCCATTGGCACTGGAGTTGTCAGCACTGAGCGTGTTTATATCAGTACCGAGAGGTCAGTACTAGGGGCAATGTGGACTATGGCTTCAGGCAGTACCTTGGGTACCCAGTTACTGGTCTACGCTGAGGTGTAAGAAGGATTCTATTTGGACAATGAACTACCTTTGGCTGAAGATCATGAGGGGAAACAGCAGCCTGATGAGGTCTTTGCCTAATTTGATTAGGCACCTGAGAGGGTGAACTAGCCCAGTCAAGGTGCCTTTTTTTGCCTTGGAGTTGAGCCACAGGTTAGGTGGCATCAGGTTCTGAGGCTTTCTTTGAGACAAAGTTTGATGGGCCTCTCTCACTTTCTGTGTCCTCTTGGAGAAGGAGCAACAGATTGAGCACTGATGAGGGATGTGCCCCTCTCCAAGGCAAAAAAGGCACCTTGACTGCCCATCATTAAGCAGGATAGCCATGTCACAAGAGGAGCAAGTTGTGAACCCGGGGGACTTTGTTTCAGCTAGTATCTAGATCCCAGTACTTGAGGATCTGATCGAAAAAGGTGATTTTTGTTTTTGTTTGTTTGTAAATGCCAATGAATGTATAATAATATAGTATTCTTAACTACACGAAGAAAAAATGCATAGTGCACAGCGAAGTGACACTGCAGGAGTGCCATCTCACTGCCATGGGCAGTAAGGATGAACTGATTGGTGCTTGGGCTTTATGTCCTTGGGTGCGTCCGTGGATCCTAAGGGCATGTAGGGTGCAGCACAGCTCCAACAGACATTGCTGGCCAAAAGAATCCAATCTCACACGTATGGGGCACATATGCACCAAAGTGGAATCTAGTAGACAAGCACTCAAAGAACAATCACTAGTGACTTTTGAAAAGGTAGGTCTTTATAGCCAAATAAGAAGCTCTTATAAGGCATATAGAGACCTATAAATAGCAGGACGAGAGTTCAGATGGCCAAGGTGATGCAGCTGAGAACAATCAGAGAAACTGAACAATGCTTTCTTGAGTGCTGCCCCAGGTGCAGACTGTATCAAAGAAAGTTTAGTTACCATAGCCAGTCTCTGCAGGAGACTTCAAAAGCTATATATTAATAACTGAACAGAGCAGCTGTTACCAGGACTCCTGAATGGTCACGCAATGGATGAATTATGTGATGAAAATAGACATTGAAAAAATGAGACAACTGTCAAAATCTGCAAGGCTATGTCTACGCTATAGCTAGGAGGTGTGATTTGCAGTCCGGGCAGACAAACTTGTGATGGCTCAGCTTGAGCTAGTGTGCTAAAAATAGCAATGTGAATGTTACAGTGCAGGCAGCGGCTCAGGCTAGCCACCCAAGCTCGGATGCAGGAGGTTGGGTGGGCTTGGACCGGGGTGGCTAACCTGAGCTGCTGCCAGTGCCACAACATCAACACTGCTATTTGTAGTGCTCTAGCTCAGGTTGAGCTAGTGCAAGTCTATCTACTTGTGCTCGGAATTTCACTCCCGGCTGCAGTCAAGACATACCCTAAGGATCCTCAAAGAATTTAGCAAAGGTTCTGAAGGAAAGTCACATCAATCACAGCCCATATTGCTAGTGGATGACACCAGAAATGGAACAACAAAAGTTAATGAGAAAGAGAGATGATTTCCAATAACAATAAGTAATAATAACTTTGTGCTTGCCACTGCTTCCCAGCCAAGGATCTCTTGATGCTTTACACAGAATAATTAAATAATCTTCACAACACAGTATTGCCACATCTATCTTATTTATGAGTGAGCTGAGGCACAGAGAGATTAAGGTCCACATCGAGTCCCCAGTTCCCAGCCTGAGTATCTCAGCTGGGGTTCTCTGTCAGAGGAATGGGGAGAAGAGGAATTCTCCCTCCACGGCAGAGCAATTCTGTGAAGGGTACTCTACCGAATGACTGCAGCTTCTGTAACCCTAGCATGCACCCTCCAGGGAGCAGATGGGAAAGAACTGTAGAATACGCAGACCCACTGACCTCTGCACTTGCTCTCAAATATTGCCAGGAAGAAAGCACCTGTGGAGCTGGACCTCATGCCACGCAGAGATGTACACCTCATTTTGCACAGCAGACCTGCAACAGTTCTACTGCTGCTGTGACCTCCACACCCATAGACATAGGGCAACATTTCCAGCTACATGAAACACCTACAGAGCAAGTCAGTGGCAGAGCTTGAAATGGAACCTGTGAATCCTGACTCCCAGTCTTTAGTCAACAGGGAGTGCTGCTTCCCTTCATAGCCTTAACAAAGGAGTGTCCTCATCACCAATTTTTCAAGCTTTCTAGCTATGGACTTGAAATGTAGATATCCAAAATTGGGACTGAGCTTTATAAAGAATGCAAATTACAGGATATGGATACATGTCCACTTGTGCCAAGACAATGATATATAAGTTGCATTGTATTCAATGGGAAGTGTTATCACGATAATTCCTAGTGCCCTTTAAAAATGAAATAATATTCATTTAATGTGAACAATTATGAGATTTTATTCTTTGCATCATAAATTTAAAGGCATCTTTATCTTCTTCCGGCTACAGTACATATAACATTGAGCAGTCATTCATATTATATACTCAGATGTCTGTATAAGCACATCAATCTTTTAAGATTCATTACTAGCTTATCTTCTTGTTAAGAACATCTCTGCTCAAGTGTTTTGTATTTCATGGGCTACGAGATGAAATGCCAACTCTCCTGGATGAAATGGAAGAGCCAATCTAGCCTGGAGCCTGATGTGAAATATAGTAGAAATTGGAACATGCCTAAAGATGAGAAATCAGCTTCTTTAAAAGTCAGAGCGGTAAGCCACTACACTTTTAGTCTTGATATTCATTGAACACAGATAGAGGTGAAATGTCCTATTTAACGTGACAAAGTAAAAAGTTCTGGCCTGTCAAACACTTGCATTGCAAACTTTATATTAACTTTATTTATTTAACAGCTCACATTCTCAAGGCATTTTGCCTTTAGGACTAATCTATTATGCAGGAGGTGTACCGCTGACCTTTATTTTTTCAAGCTTCTCTTTCTTAACACTGTAAATATCCTATAATTCCTGCTCCCATTGTGCTGTGTAAACACAAGCTCCATTCATTTAACTGGGAGCAGGATCAGGCCCTTGTTCTGATAATGTTTTAGGTGAATTCAGTCTGATCCTGCAAACCGTTATTTGCATGAGTAGATTTGGGGACAATTTATACCTTCAAGTCAGCCCCACTGCTATGGGTATCCACATGGCCCCACAGTATGCCAACATTTTTATGGATGACTTAGAACAACGCTTCCTCAGCTCTCGTCCCCTAGCGCCCCTACTCTACTTGCACTACATTGATGACATCTTCATCATCTGGACCCATGGGAAGGAGGCCCTTGAATTCCACCAGGATTTCAACAATTTCCATCCCACCATCAACCTCAGCCTGGACTAGTCCATACAAGAGATCCACTTCCTAGACACTACAGTGCAAATAAGCAATGGTCACATAAACACCACCCTATACCAGAAACCTAATGACCGCTATACTTACCTACATGCCTCCAGCTTTCATCCAGACCACATCACACGATCCATTGTCTACAGCCAAGCTCTAAGATACAACCGCATTTGCTCCAATCCCTCAGACAGAGACAAACACCTACAGGATCTCTACCAAGCATTCTTAAAACTACAATATCCTCCTGGTGAAGTGAAGAAATAGATTGACAGAGCCAGAAGGGTACCCAGAAGTCACCTATTATAGGACAGGCCCAACAAAGAAATTAACAGAATGCCACTAGCCATCACCTACAGCCCCCAACTAAAACCTCTCCAGCGCATCATCAAGGATCTACAACCTATCCATAAGGACGATCCCTCACTCTCACAGACCTTGGGAGACAGGCCAGTCCTTGCTTACAGACAGCTCCCCAACTTGAAGCAAATACTCACCAGAAACTACACACCACACAACAAAAACTCTAACCCAGGAACCAATCCCTGCAACAAACCCCGTTGCCAACTATGTCCGCATATCTATCCAAGGGACACCATCATAGGACTTAACCACATCAGCCACACCACTGGGGCTCGTTCACCTGCACATCTACCAATGTGATATATGCCATTATGTGCCAGCAATGCCCCTCTGCCATGTACATTGGCCAAACCAGACAGTCTCTATGCAAAAGAATAAATGGACACAAATCAGACATCAAGAACTGAAGTGCTCTTCTACTAGTTTTTGAATGTTACAATCTTCCCGGACACTCAATAACAGACTTAAAAGTGGCAATTCTTCATCAAAAAACTTCAAAAACAGACTTCCAACAAGAAACTGCAGAACTGGAAGCAATTTGCAAACTGGACACCATCAAATTAGGCCTGAATAAAGACTGGAAGTGGATGGGTCACTACAAAAAAATAATTTTCCCTCTGCTGATACTCACACCTTCTTGTCAACTGCTGGAAATGGGCAACGTCCATCTTGATTGCATTGGCCTCGTTAGCACCAACAGTAATCAACTGTTGAGAATAGATCACTTCCACCTTAATTGAATTGGCTTTGTTAGCACTGACCCCCCCACATGGTAAGGCAACTCCCATCTTTTCATATATATACTGCTTACTGTATTTTTCACTCCATGCATCTGATGAAGTGGGTTTTAGCCCACAAAAGCTTATGCCCAAATAAATTTGTTAGTCTCTAAGGTGCCACAAGGACTCCTCGTTGTTTTTGCTGATACAGACTAACACGGCTACCACTCTGAAACCTGTCACCCAAATATGTGCAGCATTGGGTTCTTAGTGACGTACCTTTAAAAATACCGTCTCAATCTCGTGCAAATGTACAGCATCTCTCTCAGACTTTGCTGACCTTGCTAGAAAATATTAAGATTTGCTTGTATTCATCAGATGCCAATGGCAACCTATACACTGTAGCAGTTTAGTGAAGCAGTTGTCATGACAACTCAATTAACTAAATAAACATAGCTGTGTGCAGTAGCAGACCCAGTCCTGTGCATCATCTCCACCTCAGCCCAAGAGCTCTGAATAGCTGTGCACAGGAATCTGCACATTTTGCTTTGGGCAGCAGGGATACTGATGTACCATATAATGTTGCCCACTGTGAGCAAACTTGAGTCTGTTTCCCCTGACATCATTAACGGGACCATAGCCAGAGTTCAGCTTTGGAGGCACTGAAGCCCAGCTCAGGTTATTTTCATCTTCCCGATTGCTTCCCCGACTCTGTCCTATTAACTTCAATGGGAGTTTTGCCTTAGCAAAGAGGAGTGGGCAAACTGTCAGCGTCCTCTTCCTGCTGCTAGTGCAGAGTTTGTAGGACAATACTTTGCACTAGTGGGTAGTCAGTGGGAAATGCAAGCATGGCCTATTGCTTCACACCAAAGAAAGGAATATCAGCATTATTTTAACACCATTTGCATTACTACAGTTAAGATGGCATCTTCTTTTCCATTATAACCGTTTTTAGTTCAAGGGATTCTAATATGCCTGTAAAAATTATCTGAGGCTGAAATCTGACATGTACTACTAGGACTCATCCTAGGAAAATGTTTTCCTCCAATAGTTTTATATGTGTACAAATACAGGCCCTGCTCCTCTTTCCACTGAAGTCAATGGCCAAACTTCAGTGAGAGCAGGACCAGGATCAGATACACACAAGGCCAAGATTTTTTTTAAAAACAAGAGTTTAGAACTCAACTTTGGCACCTAAACAAGTGGCCTGATTTTCAGAAAGTCCCAACAGTTCTTGTGGACTTTAAATAACTGCTCACCAGGATGAATAAGGCATTCACAATGTGATCTTAAATAATGCTAATGCTGTGATGCCTGATAACAAAGCCTGTAAGCAAGGTCAAAGGCCCTCAATCTTGTAGTTGGATTCTGCAGATCCTGGAACCCACGCAGAACCCACGAACCATCAGAAGGGATCCAATTGCTTAACAGACTCAATGCCTTTTTGTTTGCAGGAGGATTTGACTCTTGACTCTTCTTTAATCATTGTCTGAATTTTTTTTAAACATACAAATTATGGATTTATAGGTCCCTTTCATGGATTTATAGGCCCCTTTAAGGAAAGAAGGACATTGTGGTTAAAACACTGAACTGCGAGTCAGAAAATCTGGGCTTAATTTGTGGTTCTGCCAGGGGCTTCCTGCATTGCCTCGGGCAAGCCATTCAACCTCTCTCTCAATTTCCCATCTGATAAATGAGGATAATACTTCACTTCTCCCACATTTTGTCTTCTTTTCCATTTAGATTGTAAGCTCTTTTCAGCCAAGATTGTCTCTATGTGTTTGTACAGTGCCAAGTACAATGGGATCCAATCTCAGCATGGGCCTCTGGGTGCTAGCTTAATAAATAATAGTAAATTACACTGGCAAATTAAGTATCTTCCATTGTTGTTTGAAGTGTTGGTATAGCCGTGTTAGTCCCAGGATATCAGACACACAAGGTGGGTGCAAATTAATGCACTTACCAGTTTGCCCTCACAAATCTAACACCTGTGCACCCTTAGGGGCATGGGTGTTAAAATAAGACAACTGTACAACTAACTGCCTTGTGCCATATGAAATTTGGCGTTTGTGCAAATCTTGCACACTCAAATGTTAAAGCCAGTTTGAGGCTGGCTGAAAATTTGGCCTGGACTATTCAGGAGAGTCTTCTGAGAATATATAACACAGCAACCTAAAGTACTGAGTATGTGGCTGTGTCTACTACTTTGGGGATTATGCACCTTTGGAGAGTGGAGTTGAATTGATGTTTAGGTCACAGCTGGAAAAAAGTCTTAGTTGATAGGAGGCTTCACAAAGTGAATGTAATATTTCTCCATAAAAATCAAAACACTGAGGAGAAAGGATGGACAAAAAAGAAATAAAAGGAAGGCAAATTACTAAGCAGAAAGCCGTTATGGATACTCCAGGGGGAGGGTTAAGTGCCACATAAAGAAGTGAGACAACATCCACTCTGCTATTACTTGTCATGAATGGCCTTTTATTGAATTCAGAATATCCATTTTCATGTTTTCCAAACTTCAGCTACTGTACATTTATCTGTCAAAGAAAATTACTGTTTTAGACTTAACAATAGCAAACAGATCCAAGATGAGTTGGGCACACAAAAGGACAGAAACGAAAGGTCAAACAAACTCGTTATATATTGGGATGTTACTAGCTCATCTATAGACTGCACTGGACTGTACCATCAAAAGAGACTTAGAATACTTTAGATCCAGGGGGTTTCTTCCTATTAGTTTTGCTATTAACTTCTTGGAAGCAGGAACTTCCTCTCTGTAAAATTTATGCCAGTGCAGAAGGTCCACGTTCTTCTGAATGCCTTGTTTAAATTTTAACATGGGGTCTAAGTGGGCCTCCCTTGGTGCACAGGACCTTGGGCAGTACAGCTGCACTGAGATGATTTTCACTCCTGTTAGATCTGGAAGCACATCTACTTTGTGGTTTATGAGATAGGGAAATACTTTAAGATGCTACAGAGTACCTATCTAGGTCCTGACTCAGGAAAGCACGTACAGATGTGCTTCAGTGCCAATGGCTTCAATGGGACTTAAGCTGTGTATGCTTTTATTTTGAATAGGAATGCTTTCTTGAATTTGGATCCCAGTGCTTCACCATGTAAGGCTAACACAGAGAGGATGCACAGGGAGTAAGAGTGGCGTACCTCCAGTTAGGTGTATGCATCTTTCTTTTTATTATTAAAGGAAAATATTTTTAATGTTCAATATTTTTTCCTGCTTTAAAAAGCACGCAAATGAGGTTAATTGTTAGAAGAATACTCAAAAAAGATTTTTCAAGAGGGAAGATAGGATAACTCAGGGGATTGGACAATGGGGTAAGAAGGTTACTGGTTCAAATCCAGCCCAGGTCACACTTCTCCTAAAGTAGTTGGCATTTATTTGATGATTCTCCCAGAGAGGCATGGAAATACCTTAGACCTTGGAACAAAGAAGGTTTCATGCTTTGAATGAAACTGGAACTTCTTGTGCCTCTTTTTTGATGGGCAAAAGAAAATAGGGAAAGAACCCTCAACAGCAATGGAGCTGTGCTGATTTACATCAGCTGTAGATCTGATTGACAGTGCTTCATGGTGACTAAAACATCTCTGTATACCAGCCTGATCGCCAAATGCAACACAGCATCAGGAATCACAAGGAAGCTCAATAAGAAAATGTAAGCCAGCTGTTTATCCTGCTTAACAAAGAGAAGAACTTTAATGTTTAATAGGCAAATAAAATATTTAGGGTTTACAAAAATTTGGGTGCAGGCTGAGTAGCTGCCAAGTACAAAATAGCATGCCTAAAACTACATTTGTGCCTTTCTAACCCATGTGCAGAACTCTCCAGAATTCTTAAGTTTATAAGATTTTGGGGCCAGAGAGAGTGTCGTCATATGTATTTGTACAGCATATAGCCTAACAAGTCTCTGATCCTGAATGAGGCCTGTAATATAACTATAACTATAAACTATATAACTATAAAATAATAATAGGGAGATCAATGACTGAGCTCCTGAGAAACAACATTGTTCTCTCTCTCACTGCTCGTTTCTCTCTCTTCGTCAGTTCCAGGTTTGCTTTTAATCTTCCACATGACAGTCATGGTAATTTCTGGTAAAATGATATCTGTTTTCATTTAGGGCTTTCATTTTTGAGTAATCATTTGAGATATGTAACATGCAACCTAGAGGCTGCTTGGTAGCAGACAGTTTTCTTCTTCTGTACTTCAAAATTTAGAAGGTGTCCAAACATTGCATGTGTTTTGATACCACTCCAATCATTAATTTTCATTTACATGATAGATTTCTGACTCAAAGCTAAATTAAACATATTTCAAGTCATCACCAAACAGACTGCCCTCCTACTTTAATCACACCAGAATGATTTATTCTTATCAAATTCACCTTCAATAGAGAAGTCTCCATGGAGAGGGTACTTCCTATTGAACTATGATTTATATACTACAGCATTGTAAGAGTAATGTGCAACCTTGTTTAACTCCTTGGAAACTGTGGATAGATGGATATAGAAAGACAGGCCAGCCCCCCAATGGTTGTAAACAGACATGGCTCCATTGAGTTAAACGAAGCTACACTGGTTTGCAACACCTGAGAACCTGGCTCAGATTTAAATCTATTTAAAAGGAACTGGGTATGTTTAGTTTGGAAATGAGGAGATTAAGGAGGGAGTATGATAACCGTCTTCTGATACTTGAAAGGTTGCCACAAAAAAGATGGAGAAAGTTTCTCTCTTTTGCCACAGAGGGCTGGACAAGAAGCAATGGGTTCAAACTACAGCACAGCAGATTTAGTTTAAATCTCAGGGGAAAACTTCCTAACTGTAAGAACAGTAAGACAATGGAACAAGACTGCCTCGGGAGGTTGTGGAAGCTCCTTCGCTGGAGGTTTTCAAAAGGAGGCTAAATTAGCCATCTGTCATAGATGATTTAGACACAACAAATCTTGCATCTTGGCAGGGGTTTAGCCTAGATGACCCTTGTGGTCCCTTCTAACTCTATGATTTTGTGTGTTATTGTGGAATTATATACACTTCTATGGGAAGGGTAAATAGGAGAACATGGGGTGACTAGACAAATTCACTCAGCTTGCAACATCTCCAAAGAAACCATCCCCAGAAAGGTATGCATATGCTAGTTCAAACCAGTTTCTCCAGGGACTAAGAGACAAATGTTTTTTGCAAAAATAGCCTGGTTTTCAAATAGCTCATGGGCTTCTTCCTGATCCAGTAAATAGACAGGGCCCATGGTCTAGACGAACACAATCCTTAGGGTAGAGTTGGAAGGACTGAACCTGCCAGAAGCCATGTTAGGGCTAGGGTTAAATCTGGTAAACTTATTAGCATGCATGTGGTTATTTTATTGTTTCTAATATGTTTTCTCTTTAATGCTTTTTACCCTAAAAATAAAGTAGGCTTGCCTAGGAAGTGCTGAGTGGTAATTTATAACTGTAGACAGTCACTGTGTTATCATCACTAGGGAGAAAGCAAGCAGACGTCCTTGAGCAACTTGTCTGGGCTGGGAAACAGAGTGAAGGCAGGGAACCATCCAGTCTGGAAATACTCCTGTCAGAAGGTAGAGACCTCCTATCAGAAAGGCAATGGCTGGGGAGCTGGAAGCTGAGAATGGATGCCCTTGCTGAACCACTGAGGGGAAACACAGGTGTAGCTGCCCTGAGCTGTGACAGCAGTGACCTGGGGTCTTACTCAATTCTTGTTCAGTAGGGTATGACTAAACACTCTAGTACAGGAGAGAGGCCAGCTGTCCACATCACATGCTTACCCAGTATATTAGAAGACGTTGTTCAGCAGAAATCTAGCACTATGCTAGCGAACAGAGGAGCTCGATCCTAAATGCCCTCAACTCCCACTGCATGTTGGAGGAAACTGGCTGGCTCTGAAGACTGATAAATTCACTTCTAAATTGCAAGTTCAAATCCAGCCTAAATTAATAGTGCCTTTAAAAGCTTTAGCCATCTGACAACTATTTACTGGCCTACATGAAATGAACTGGTGGTCTCGGTCCAGTTGCTAGTGGACAGGCTATAACATCACAAAAACCAGCAACACTATATCTGGCACTACCTGGAACCTTTATCAGTTATTTCAGTAGAGATAAAAAACGACTGAACCCTAGAGGGCGATCCCTCCAGAAGAAGAGAACATTGTAGAGAATATTTCAGTGTCACTGCTAGGTTTTGAGGAATGTCATTCTGAGCACAAGCTCCAATATCCACAAACTAAAACAAAAAACAAAAGTTGTTAAAGCACTGCCACCTTATTACAATAGTGTCCAGGGACCCCAATCACTATTAGAGCCCCATCATGCTAGGTACTGTACAAAACATAGTAAGATACACGCTCTGCCCTGAACTGTTTATATTCTAAATCAAAGAAACAAAGGTTAGGAAGAATTTTATCCACATTTTACAGAGAGGAACTGAAGCACAGAGGGTAAGTAACTTATCCGAGGTCACAGAGGAAATCCATGACAGAGCCTGAAACTGAACCTCAGTCTTCTGAGTCCCAGTCCAATGCCTTACCCACAAAGACCATGAAAAATACTGTATAATGAACCTTTAAATACATGTAAAATAAATACAGAAATTAGTCTATTTAGGGCTGATTAATCTATCAGCACTTTATTTTTTGTAATCCAATAAAGGCATTAAAACGGGTCAATTTCTGATTCAGAAAATCAAATAGTAAAGTTTGAAAAATAATTTAAACCAACTGTTTACACTTATGTGCCAGTCCCACAGCTCATAGTTTGCTGCTTCTTCCCTCGTATAGCGACATATACTGCTCCATGAAATTCTTCTCAGAGGATGAAATTAAGTTGTCAAGATCATACTGAATGTCAAATGTAGGTTTCTTTTCAAAAATTACAAGAGCAAGAAATACAGCAAAGTGCGCAGTGAGTCCCCATATCCTAAGTGATGTTTTACGCTCAGGGTCATCATATACAAAACTGTGCAGCCAACTTGCAACACCATCTGTTCTTTTATAAGGCAAGGTCATGTACTTTAATGGATCGATAAAGTACTCCAGCGGCACCAAAAACACATCACTCACTTCATCTGGATTAGGTCTGGCCTGGAATGTGTCCTCTATAAATCCTACAACTGGTGTTACCAACGAACCTACCTGAAAGGAAGAAAAAACATCAACTTGTTTGAAATACTTAAAAAGAAAATCCTGTATTTTTCAAATGTTTTAGAAATAATCTATCTACAGTATTACAAAATCAACACTATTGATAACCTATGAAACAATCATACTTGTGAAGCACTTTCAGGCCCTAATTCAGCAATTACCTACCTAAGCATGTATGTACTTTTTAGCATTGATATCAATGGAACTACTTAGGTGTTTCAACTTACGCAGGTGCTTATGCATCTTGCTCATTTGGGACACACATCAGTGTTAACATTCTCTGCACGCTGCTACCAATACAGGGCAACAATCACACACACGAGTGAGTCGGATATTCCATACAGTATAGGTCACTGATAAACTGTAAGGCATTCACAAAGAGCTTATTCATACAGATTATAAATATGAAAACCTGACACATACTGTTACAATGAAAGCCAACCATCATCACCTGTAGAGTCAACAAGAAAATGTCACTGTTCCAAAAACAAGGGTCACAATTCGCTCTCAGTTACTCTAATGTAAATGTGGATAGAGTATTTAAATATCAAGGTAACAGAGCAGAATAAGACAGATAAGGGTGTTTGTAGACCAAGATCCATCAGGTAACTAAATATATTTTTATTCAATTGATTACATTACACACCCTTAAGAATTCTCAAAATGAAATTGGCTGTGAGACACTACAAAAGTAGATAGTGCTGTAACAGAGAGCATTAAAAGTTAACATTTTTGGTATACTCAAATGTATATGTATATTTCAAATTATTATAATGCATAACGATTACTGAATGATGCACTTAGCAGAACAATATTTAAGAAAACTGTCTTAACAGCTAGATTTGTCCTTTCTATGAATTTTGGTGCTTTAAAGCTACCTTTACCTGAATACTTCCAGTTTCAAAATATTAGATAATGCATGTTTCCACTGTACTCCTAGGAAATACTACTTCAGGGGTGGGCAAACTTTTTGGGCCGAGGGCCACATCTGGGTGGGGAAATTGTATGCAGGGCCGGGGGTTGGGGTGCGGGAGGGAGTGTGGTGTGCAGGAAGGGGCTCAGGGCAAGGGACTGGGGCAGAGGTGGGGTGCGGGGTGTATGAGGGGGCTCAGGGAAGGGGATTGGGGTTCAGGAGGGGTGCGGAGTGCAGGAGGGGGCTCAGGACAGGGGTGCAGGAGGGGTGCAGACTGCGGGAGGGGGCTCAGGGCAGGGGGTTGGAGTGCACAGGGGTGCAGCAGGGAGCTCAGGGCAGGGGGTTGGGGTGCGAGGTGTACGAGGGGGCTCAGGGCAGGGAATTGGGGTGCAGGTGGGGTTTGGGCTCCGGCCCGGAGCCGCTTACCTAAAGCGGCTCTGGGGTGGCAACGGCGCACACCGGGGCCAGGGCAGGCTCCCTGCATGCCTGCCCTGTCCCCGGCCTCGCGCCACTCCAGGAAGTGCTGCAGCCCCTGGGGGACGGGGGACGGAGGGCTCCGCGTGTGCTGTCCTTGCCGCACCTCCAGGTACCTCCCCCGAAGCTCCCATTGGCCGCGGTTCCCCGTTCCCGGCCAATGGGAGCTGCCGGGACGGTGCCTAGAGGCAAGGGCAACGCACAGAACCCTCTGCCCCCCTGCCCGGGGGCAGCAGGGACATGGTGCCGGCAGCTTCTGAGAGCGGCGCGGGGCCCGCGGCGCCACGGGGGGCAATCCCGCAGGCCAGATCCAAAGCCCTTAGGGGTCGGATCCGGCCCGTGGGCCGTAGTTTGCCCACCCCTGTACTAGTTTTATCCTACCAGATAAGAAAATGAAAGTAACAGTAAGGAGATTAATATATAAATACACAAACAAAAATGAGAGCATTAATACAAGAGAATTGTTATCTATAAATAAAAATATGAAAAAACTTGCTTTGAAAATGTAGCACTTTATATCTTTTCTCCAATATGTGAAAACGGTTCCCATGAGAGATATAGCTAGAGCCTAGCAGCTTGAAAACTTAACACTGATTTACACCTCAAAAAACATCTCCAGAACAGAGGAAGTATACTGGCTGCATTCCTGTTACAAAGTAAAAGGTCACTCATTGCTTCAGGTTTGAAATGTCAGTGATAAGCTTATAGAAGTGAAATGCAATTTTCAGCTTGTTTCCTAAAAATATTCAGATTTGGTTGATTTTTTTTTGGTACACCTTACTTTATCAATTCCAGGTACCAGCCTACAGATGACTTCCACCTGCTCTGGATAGAGTCCCACTTCTTCCTTGGCTTCCCGGAGAGCAGTGGCTATTTCATCTCTATCTGTTGGCTCACTTTTACCTCCTGGAAAGCACACTTCCCCTGGTGATCTTCTCAACTGAAAAATAAAGGAGTATTATTAAGTATCATGAGTTTGCTGATTTCATCTTAAATCCTTGTGTCCACAAAATTACTCCAAATTATTGTAGATTCTTCTAATCAACAAGGCTGAGAACTGGAACAAGAGCTCTACAGGTGAGAAGAGAAATGCACAGTCAGAGCTGTATGAGGAAGCTTACTCAACATCTGAACATGGAGTCTATATCTACCCAGTCTAGGTCCCTCATTTTCAGCATCACACAAAAGAAGAGGCATTTTTATAGTAACGAGTTACTTTTATCACCACCTGCTTCATATATATATATATATATATATATATATATATATATATCCACATTTCAAGGCCTTTTGCCATCTCTCCCTCACGTAAGAGATTGAACAAGCTCTTTGGAACTCTCTCTCTCACTAAAATGGTTACTTTTGCATGGTCAAACAAAAGAATTAAATATGCAAGGTACAGAATTCATTATAAAAACCAAAATCAACAGCGGAAAAACATCTCTGAATAAGTAATGTCTCTATATTTATTTGAAGTTTCACTTTAATAATAGAGAGTTCTATGAACCAATCATAGCCTTTGTTAAAAAGCTCATTTACCATCAGTGTGTCTGCTCAGTTATTGTAAGCGCAGTTATTACAGTGTCTCAAGATTTTTAAGTAGGAACATTATTATTGCATCTTTCAAGAGATGCTGCATCTCTCAGAAGTAGAAAAAGCACCCAGGTAAATTACTCATCAAAGAGTACAGACAGTAGACCTAGGTACAATATGTAACAATAATAGTTTTAGAAAGATACCACTGGCACAAAATGGAGAGGAAGGTAGATTTGTTCTCTCACATCTAGAAGTGAAGAAAGAGACTGGAAAAGTAATTTTAGATACAAACTTAGGAATCAAATTGGTAAAAACTTTATTGCACAGGTCAAATTTTTTTAAATTAAATTCTGTAGGAAACTGATCAATAATCCCCTTTATTCTGACCTGGAAACTTGTATCAGACTTTACAGAAATATCCACATTATTGTTGTGTATCTGGAAAGTAAATATCAGTGATCAATGTTTACATGATCAATACCTGTTTACATGTGCAAATAAAGGTGTGTGTATGGATATTTTGGTTGCATACATGTGTGAAGACTAGACTCCAAAACCATGCAGTAACCATTAAGATTTGTACATAGAGACTAATACTTGGATAAGAATATAGGTAAATGTGACTATCAGCTGAGTGCTTTCCTTCCTTCTCTTTTTCTTTTCACACAGCTCAATCTTGCAACACATTTTCTCATTTTACTTTTGATGTTATGCAGTTGGCTTTGACCTTATGGTTCACATACCTTCATTGATCTGACAGTAAATAGCACATACAGCTTTCCATCTTTAACCATTAGAGGCATAAGAACAGATGCTTTGGCTAGTGGCAAATGGGAGAATTTGTTTCCAACATCATATTTTCTTAAACTGATCTTGGCCTTATCTTTTATACTTCTGCTAAAACAAACAAACAAAAATGCTCCATAACTAAACAGAATGGTTATCCTATTACTTAAGAATATAGGAAAGATTATAATTTAGGATTTACAAATACCAGAGCTCTCAAAAATATTATGTCCTGTTTTTCAAAATTATCAGGTAAACATAACTAAATATTGTGCCCATACAAGCCTGCAATTATTTTGAATCTATCCTACTGATCATCATCTCATTCCCAAAGCAACATGGACTGAATTTTTCTGATTCATATAAAAGCAATCAGTTCTTATTAATTGAATTTACACTTTATACCAGATATATAAACAAGCTACATACACAGAGCAACATTAGCAAATATAACACTGGCATAGTGTGTTTTTAGATTATGGCATTTAAAAAAAACCCTCCTAAATATTAATTTAAAAGTGTACACAGTGAGAATTAACTTCCCATCCCCCACTGAAAATTCTAAATTGCATATGATTGTGCACTTACATAATTAAATCTTTTTGGACTCAAGATAAGACTCCACCCAGCTCAGTGTGTTTATGGGAACAATATTGCTTAACATATTCGACACAGTTAATGAAATAGTAGTTACCAAAGAAAAATCTTAAAGGTGCATGACTGGAAGATGAGTCTGTTCTGCCACACCTGACAGCCCCATTTAGAAGGCAGAATAGTTCTGTGAATAGGCTATTGATTGGGACTCAGGGGATCTGGGTTCATTTCCCAGCTCTGCCATAACTATCCTATGACATCTTCATCTAGTCACTTAATCTCTCTGCCTCAGGTTCCCATCTGTAAAATATTTCATTTAGGGGGCAGCATGGTTCAGTGGAAAGGATACTAGACTTGGAGCCAGGAGAATTGGATTCCATTCCCGGTTCTGTCATTGATGTTGGACAAGTATTTCACATCTCTTTTTCAGTTTTGCCATATGCAAAATGGGAATAATGCCACCTCATGAGGGTTAGGTATATTAGTGAATAGGCCTGATCCTGACTGCCACTGAAATAAATGCCAAAACTAGGATTGGGCACATTGTACTGCACTTAATGCCTACAATCTCAAGGCAACTTGACTGTCATGGAGAATGCACCTTGAATTAAGAAGAATAATTTATGATGCTTATGTTTTGTTAATTGTCAGCTAGGGAGATGTCTTATAAAGCACAGTACAAAAGAAAGCAAGCCCCAATCCTGAAAATTCCCACAAAAAACTTTACACACCTGAGAAGTCAATGGGATTACTTGCAAGCACAAATTTACTCGCAAACACAATCTTGCCTCTCAGTCAATATGTAATATCAAAGGACTGCAGAGCAGTCTATTCCAAAGAACTTACTACTCTTGTACAAAAATACATTACTTTTATTTGTATACTATGAAGTATTTTAAATAGTTTAAACTAGACTGCTCAAACTAGTCAAATACATTTTGAGTAACAAGGTTTTACTTTAGACCCTCCTCTCTTGTATTAAGAAAGGATGACACTTAAAGCTGATTGCCCCAAAAAATGTTACTTAGAATTTTAAAAAAATTCTATTTACATGCGTCACATAAATTCTGTGAATATTTTGACCTGCTACAATACAGGCATTTACTATATTTATCTTTATGGAAAAAGTTGGTGACACTGTACACTTTTTATATTAACCTGAAGAGAGATAGTCCCTACACCAAGGCGCACACAATAGACCAGGGGTAATCAATAGGCAGACTGTGGGTCAAATCCAGACCGGCAGACATTTTTGAATGGACACACAAATCTTTTTATTTACTTATCATTATACGTTTTTTATTATTATTTTCTTCTCTGGAGTCTGGACCTTACCTATAACTTGATAAAGAAATTTGGACCTTGACAAAAAACAACTAACTACCCCAGGTCCATGGACGGTCCAGTGGCTAAGATGCTAGGAATTGGGAAAACTGGCTTCAAGTCCCTGCTCTGCCACAGACTTTTTATGTGGTCTTAGATAAGATTTAGACAACAAATCCTACATCTTGGCAGGGGGTTAAGACCAGATGACCTCTGCAGTCCTTCTAACCCTATAACTCTAAGTCACTTAGGGTATACCTACACTGAAGGGAGAGCTGTGATTTCCAGCTGGCATAGATATACATAAGCCAGCTTGCTAAAAATAGCAATGTCGCCATGACAGCGCAGGTGGTGGCACAAGCTAGCTGCCCAAGTACGTACCTAAGTCTTGGACAAGTTTGTACTGAGGTGGCTAGTCCACTGATATTTTTAGCATGTTAGCCTGCTCAAAGCTAGTGCATGTATACCTACCTGAGCTGGAAATTGCACTTCTACTTGCAACATAGATGTACCCTTAGGCCAGGGTATGTCTATGCTGCAATCAGCTGACTCTGGCTCTCAGTGATCAGGCTAAGGGGCTGTTTAATTGCAGTTTAAACTTCCAGGCTCAGGCTGGAGCCCAAGCTCTAGGACCCTGCGAGTCCCAGGTGCCCGAGTCAGCTGGCACGGGCCAGCTGTGGGTTTGTCTTTGCAATGTAGACATACCCATAGTCTTTCTGTACCTCTGATCTCCATCTGTAAAATGGGGATAACACTTCCCAACCTCACAGGGGTGAGGATAAATACATTAAACGACTGACATGGAGGGGAGCATACAAGGAAATCTACCATCACAAAGGAACATGCTTCAAGTGCCCTAATTCGGCAGGGACAGGTGCTACAAGTGCCATAGAGAAGGGGCATGCAGGGATAACCCTGTATGCATGTGCACTCAGAAACTGGGATCAGCGTCACTAAATCAGTTGTGCGGTTCACATCTTGAGCTATTGGAGTTGAAGGGTGAGTGAGTGATAAAAATCTACTTAGGTCCCCAGAAAACGAGGCACCCCACAAACGGCCGCACCCTGACTTGCGCTGGAACGAGCGAGAGTGTGATGTCCAAGCCAGCCGCGATGTCGGTGCCAGCGAGGCAAGCCCGCGAAGTGCCTCTGGGAGTTAGGCACCTGAGTCCCTTTAAAATCCTGCCCCCCAAGGCCTGACCTGCGCTACAGTTAGGCTGACCCCAGTACATCGCTGTGTCACCCCCAAGTCCGGGGGCAGACGGCGCTGCGCGGGCGGGAGGTCGCTTAACTACCTCGCCGAGACAAGCCCTCCGCCGCCAGGCTCCGCGCTGCGACAGGCACTCCCGCGCCCCAGGGCCAGGCAGCGGGGGGCTGAGAGCTCTCGCGCGGGGGATGGGAAAAATCCTCCTCGCTACGGGCCGGTGCGGTAGCTGGCGCCCTAACGGCGGGGCCTGTTACCTTCCCCGCTCATCCTCAGCGTCTCTCAAAGCCGCCATCTTTCCTACACAGCCCAGGGCCTGCCTGTCCTGAGGGAAAACAGCGGGGGGACGGGAAGAGGGACAATTCCCCACCTTTGCCGCGCAATTCGTCCGCCTTCATTGGTTGGCAGCTGTGTTTCCCCAATCAGCGAGGAGAGCTGCCAAGCGCTAGCTTCTTATTGGCTAGTGTCGCGGGGCGGGTGGGACGAGTCCATGAGCGGCAGGGGGAGGTAAATCCGTTCAATCCCAGGCTACGCCTGCCTGCGGGAAGAGCTTGGAATGGGCCTGGGTTCGGGGTCAGCCCCTTGCTCCACGGGAGGCTCGCTCGACCCTCTAGTGGCCTGGGCGAGGCTCTGCGGTTCCTGATCTGATCAGAGCCTGGGGTTGTGCCACACCGAACTCCCTGGCGAGCTTCCTCCCTCACTTTTAACCAGGCCCAGCCCCCCCACCGGCTAGTGCCAGAAACTCCAGTGCAGTAGCCCCATGTGTGTGGAGTGGGGTTGCTTTAGGGTGACCAGATGTCCCTATTTTATAGGGACAGTCCCAATTTTTTTTTTTTCTTATATAGGCACCTCTTACCCCCCACCCCCGTCCAGATTTTTTCACACTTGCTGTCTGGTCACCCTAGGTTGGTTACAGGTTTTTACACTATTTTTGTGATCATTGAGTCTGGCCGCCTTTGCATGGTATTTCACCCAGTCACTCCTGCAGCTAATCCCACTGGTTAATCAATCCCCTCCTTTTAAATAAGGAGCACAGGCCGTGTAAGCACTACAACCCACCCGCGCGTGAGGCACCTGGTGAGAACAAGTCAGCTAGGCACTATTGCTGCTACTCCCGTCAGCCTTGATATGGACTGGAGTCAGTGATAGTCTGTCACTAGTTTAGATGGGCCCTGCCCTTGAGTCAGCTCTGCTACTACTGGTCTGGTCCTATTAATACTGATCCAATCCTGCAGCTGTCCCCATACAGGGCATAGAAGCTTCAGATGGGGAAGCCAAAGCAAAACAGGTCCCTTGGACAGATAAAGTTGGACTCCCTTAAAGATTTGTGGCCAAAATCCATTATTTGTACAGTCAGGGTACCCCCTCAACCAGGCATATCCTACACAATGCCTATGTCCTTTCACAAATACAGTAATGACAATCTATTATCACATTTACTCAACAAATTCCTACCAAAGGAACAAAACTCAGTAAGTGAATTATGGGTAAACAAAATGATGTCTGTAAACAAAGGTGTCCAGAGCTGACTTTTCCCCTTCTCCCCAATAGAGGGAGCAGAGATATCCATGCTCTAAATCTTCTGGTTCTGCGTTTACAGCCTCCAAAGAGTTACAAAATGGATTTTATCATTTTCCAGTTATCCTTATGGGCTGTTCTGGGTTTTGATTTCTACACGGTGTATATACACCATTAGGATTTAGTTTCAAACACTGATTAGTGCTGTATAAACACTTCATTGGACAATAATCTTTCTATAGCGGTTAGTTCATCCTGGCTTAGAATCATAGAAGATTAGGGTTGGAAGAGATCTCAGGAGGTCATCTAGACCAACCCCAACTAAATCATCCCAGCCAGGGCTTTGTCAAGCTGGGCCTTAAAAACCTCTAAGGATGGAGATTCCACCACCTCCCTAGGCAACCCATTCCAGTGCTTCACCACCCTCCTAGTGAAATAGTTTTTCCTAATATCCAACCTAGACCTCCCTCACTGCAATTTGAGACCACTGCTTCTTGTTCTGACATCTGCAATCCAAATGACATCTCACACAAATGTGAAACAATTCTCTGAAGACAAGAGTACAAATATACCTTTAACTAGCTTGCAGCGCACATTCTTTTACAATCTTGTTAAATAAATTAACATATCAGGCTCTGTTCTGTGTACTGTACACACTTTAGAGTAGACTCAATTAACCTGCAGTCCCTACAATGCTTGCACAAACAATTCGTTGTTTAACAATGCATCACTGCAGTTTAAATAAAATGCACGTTACAGTGTAACTTCAATACGTTAGAAACCAAAATGGCATTTTTGAGTTATTTCTGTTACTTGCAGCAAAATACAATACTGACATTATATTAAATGTTCCCACAGTTTTAAAGGAACTTGCACGGAAAGCATTTGCTTTTGTTGTAGAATATATACATTTTTAGACTGTTTATATAAAATAGGTTAACCATTTACTATAGGAAAAACATACAGCAAAACAAATCTTTAAGAACATATTGCAGTTCTTTTAAGAAATCCGTATGAGAGATTGGTTCCTGGGTTGTCCATCCAAACACCTGAATGTGCTACTGGGTCATTATTGCAGACAGTGATGTTGTCAGACTATATTTCTCTTTGGCTTTCTCAGTCAGAGTACAGATGTTTTAGAAACAAACAAAAAATGTAATTATCATGCACCTTTGACCAATTTCTTACTTTAAAAAATAATTTGGTTTGCATTATTTGTTTTTAAACAGAGAATCTGTTAATAGTGTTCTTGGTACTGGTGTACAAACCAAGCAACACACTTTGCTTTCCATATTCCTACAATAAAGCAAGTGCTTCTGCAATTACTGTAGCTTTTTCTGTTGTGTTTTCTCAGGCCAGATCTGCAAGTACACATAGTCTGATCCCTGGGCCACCCTTTGCTTCCTTGAATGAAAGTAACCTGTGCCAGCCGACTACCTAGTACAAATAACTTCCCTCTCCATGCAAACACCTGGGCCCAGATCCTCAAAGGTGTATTTAGTGCCTACCTCCCATTAATTTCAGTGGCAGCGAGGTACCGAAATATCTTTGAGGATCTGGACCTTAATACCAAGCATAGTACTTACTATCATGAATAGTCTCATGGAAGGAAAAAGTAATACATTTGGGTAAAACTAACTCCTTCTGCATGCGTTCTCAGGAAGTTAGCGAGTATAAGGTGCACCCACACTCCTTGTACTGGTTATCTGTATCACAAGCAACAGTGTGGGAGATTGAGTAGCCACGGGGCTCCTAACTCCCCCTCCTGTGGTAATGGGTTGTGTGTGGTTGAGCATTGGCTCTGCCCCATCACACTGGCCAGCTCATTCGAGGCATGCAGAGGGAAGTTATTTGTACGTGGTACTGGGTGCGCACAGCTTACTTTCATTCAGGGAGCAAAGGGAAACCAGGGACCAGATTGTGACACAGCTCCTGGGGCAAGGCAACTACTCCCTGCCCCTTATTCAGGGCTTGTGGCAAAGCTACAACTGAGTCCGGTGGTAGTAAGTACTTGAAGGATAGGATGGGTTTGTTCTGATGAATTTGGCAATTTGTCAAAAGTAGGTAAATACTAAATGGTCTGGATTGTTGCTAACATTATCACATTGTTCTTACTAGAAAACAGATAGCAAAAAGGATACTGCATAAAGGACTCCCTACATAAATATTCTGGAAGCAAAATTATGGGCTGTTTAGTGTCTTTATTTACATGTCCATATAGAGAATGTTTTTTAAAGATCACATTGATAATGGCAATAGAATAGATTGTCCTCAGCCAAAGCCTCAGAACCAAACAATCCAAACTATGTTGATTTTTGGATTTGACTTTTGCTTCTGGGCTCAATAATTTATAGCAAGGTTGAGTGTTGTGAAAACCAAACCAAAAAGGTCACGTTTGTCTGTTTCTCATGTCCTTCTCAACTTTATTTGTGGCCATGAAAGACCAATATCTGGCTCTCATGGAATAGGTTTATCATGTTAGAAATAGATCTAAATAATGTAGAAACTAGGAAAAGAAAGACATGGACTTTTGTGTAAGTCTGATTTAATAAACCAACTGTGGGGACTGGGAAAGAGTAGGGTAAAATAGGCATGCACTCTTATATCTAGGTGGTTTTAATTCAAAACCTTAGCTGTAGCATTTTTGCTTTTTTTAAATGGTTAATCAGCTTTTAAGTTTTAGTAATTTGTCAAAAATTCCTGAATATTATCTAGCTGTATCTTTTATGCTTCATCTTTTTTGAAAAGTTTAAAATAGCAAACAATATATTTTAGCTAAATCTGTGCTATGACTGAAACATAATAATGTTTTATATATAAGCAAACATTCAATTATGCACTTACATTTAGATCCCTGAAGTATTCATTATAGTCAAGATCATATCCCACCACAAAGTTATCTGGGATTTCAAAGCCCATACCTGTAACAAAGTCTAATTCTTAATATTTCGTAGCTACACCATACACTGTAACTTGAAATACAAGAGGCTGCACTTACCACATGGTCCTGTGGTTTCTGAAAGATGCTGAGCATTGACTTTCAGGGGACTCATGGGTGCTTAGCACTTCTCAGAGTCAGGCCCTCGAATTGCTGAAATAGGTCACAGATATTTATTCCACCAATTAATGACTGTTACCATTATTGGGGGAAAAAGTAGACTGTTTATACAAAAAAAGTTCAATTTTTCAACACATCTGTCTTCTTAAATTATTTATCTCACCAACATTTTAAATGAATATATTATTTAACTCACCATCATTTTAATTAAATACATATTTGTATTGTATGAGAACAAGAATATCTGGGTAAAAATGGAGGCAATCCATCCCAAGGATGCATAATCTCATTGTTTATTTTTTTGTATCTCTGTGCCATAGAGATGTGGATTTAATAGATGTGCTGAGATTCATGTTTTGAAATTGTATTAGGTATAGACTAGGGGATTGGGTTCAAGGCTATACCACGGATGTGGTTTGAGTTCTGATCTGATAGTGCTGGAATCAGAGTGGGACTAACAAGCTGTTAGTTCCAATAGGCCACTTTTGAACCAAATCCAGAGAGAACACACTTTCTGATGATTAATCCAAACTTGTAAGGTACCTTTGGATATAATGACCAAAATTCAGCTGTCACGCTCCTCCAACTGTGTGAGCTTCCAGTATGGGACAATTTGTTGTTAGAATACAAGTTTTTTCTTCACATAAGGACAAATGCAAAATACTACACTTAGGAAGGAATAATCAATTGCACAAATACAAAATGGGAAAGGACTGCGTAGGAATGAGTACTACAAAAAAGGAGCTCGGGATTACAGTGGATCACAAACTAAATATGAGTCAGCAACATAATACTGTTGCAAAACAAAAAATAAATAAAGCAAACATCATTCTGGATGTATTAGCAGGAACCTTGTAAGCAAAACACGAGAAGTAATTCTTCCACTTCACTCAGCACTGATAAGGCCTCAACTGGAGTACTATGTCCAGTTCTGAGCACTGCACTTCAGGAAAGATGTGGAGAACGTCCTGCCAAGAGTAACAAAAATGATTAAAGATCTAGAAAACATGACCTATGAGGAAAGATTGAAAAAGTTGTATTTGTTTAGTCTGGAGAAGACAAGACTGAGGGGGACATGATAACAGTCTTCAAATACACAAAGTCTGTTATAAAGAGAAGAGTGATAAATTGTTCTCCTTGTCCACTGAGGACAGGACAAGAAACAGTGGGTTCAAATTGCAGTAAGGAAGATTTAGGTCAGGCATTAGGAAAAACTTCCTAATTGTGAGAGTAGTTAAGCATTGGAACAAATTACCTTGGGAGGCTATGGAATTTCCATCTGTGACGGTGCTGCCCGTGGGAGCCAGCTGAGGTCACCCAATTAGGGTGAACTCCAAACAAAACGGGGCAGACAAACCCCCAAAACTGGTGGATATTCCAATACTTAGGTTTACCAAGCCAGCACAAAACAGCTCCTGTAGTACCTCACCGTTACTCAGAAGTCCAAACAACGCAGTTCCCTTAAAGTACCCAGCCTCAGGCCTCCATCCAGACACACATGTCAGATATGATGATGATTACTGAAAATCTTACTTCATCATATAAAAGAAAAGGTTCTTCCAATCCCAAAGGATCAGCCACATACCCAGGTCTAATTATAACTTAGATCTTACCCAAAATACACTCTAATAGCCTATTCTTATTAACTAAGCTAAAATTTATTAAACAAGAAAAGAGAGAGAGAGAGAGAGTTGGTTAAAAGATCAATATACATACAGACTTGAATTCAATTCTTGAGGTTCAGATACATAGCAGAGGTGAGCTTGTAGTTGCCAAAAGTCCTTTTATATATAGTCCATAGGTTATAGTCCAATGTCCATATTCAGGGTGGCTCCAATCAATGACTGGGGATCTCAATCCTTGTGGCTTAAGGTTTCCCCCTCTTGAAACCCAAAGCAGATCTGAGATGCAGCAGGATCGTGTCCTGGGGTTCTTATACATTTCCAGCAGCCTTTTGGCCTGAGAAAACAATAGGCTTAATTCTCCTTCCAAACATCCTGGCAATTAGCACAGGGTAATTTATCCATTAAACAGTTCAGATACAGGTTACCACAACCTTCAAAGAGACATATAGACAATAATACTATTTCACTCAAGTATCATCATAAATGTTAATATTCCTTTTTTGATCTTTGAATTTAAAACTATAGCAATAGACAAGACTTGTTTGCTTACATCACAAGCCCTGAGCAAACATCTACCCTTTTATCTCTAACAATGCAGACTTGCATTTCAAAGCTCTATTCATTTACATATCTTCTTAACCAGTCCTTAAGGTTCACCCATGGGTCAGGTCAGTCTGAGTTAATTAACTCTTTCTGGCCCTGTCACCTTCCAATGAAATATTATACTACACTCCATAACGTCACACCATCATTGGAGGTTTTTACAAACAGGTTAGACAAACACCTATCAGGAATGGTCTAGATAATACTTAGTCCTGCCTCAGTGCAGGGAACTGGACTAGATGACCTATTGAGGTCCCTTCCAGTACTACATTTCTACAGTTTTCTCCCCATGCCCCTTTCCTTTGGGCCTCATACCCCACTACATGCCAGTAGCACCTGTAGGTAGATTTATCAAGATTTTATTTTAGAGCATTTTTTTTTTGGATGACATGGACATTACAGAAGTGCTATACTTACAGTCTGATCTGTATCCTGAACTTTGAGGTGTCCTTTTAAATAGCAGACTGTACGTTTAAAATAAAATAAATACATAAATGAATCATCAATTGGAATTTGGAGCAATTGGTTATAAAAGGTGCATCTGAGTAAAGAAAAGGAATTCTAGATAAAAGAACCCAAGACATTTCCCTGACTCCACTGCTGCCAGTTCTCATGCTTTTATTGTGAAATTCACTAGGTGTGGGATTATTTTTAAGCCCTCGCTCTTAGGGCTGTACGATGCATTTGCAGGTGAGTGTAAACGACTATATTTAATTCCTTATGGGACAATTTCTGACTCATGCACAGAGCTGAGGGTTTTCATGTGGGGAAACAGGAGCATAAGACAGAATCTTCCCTTTACAAGTCACAGAGCTGCTTTGTGGCAACTAGTGCGACCTTAGGGTTGCAATGGTTTCCAGTGCCCCTTCTCTCCTCACTCAGTGGGGGATTATATCCAGTAGATCCATATGGCATGTCAGGGATTTTCAAATAAAACATTCTTAAAGTAAACCTCTCAATATAGTTTACAAGAACCAAACCTTCAGGAGAATAGTCAATACCCACAATCAATGGACACAGACCATATGTAATCCATAACCTAGAACGCCTACCTCCTCAGCTTCTATAATGGTAATAGCACTTATGCAGGAGTTTAAAGCAAGTGAGTGGGAGTCAAGAGACCTGGATTCTATTCCCTGATACAGTTCTTTAATATTCTCCCATGTACTCATGCCGTTCATTATATAATATGCTTCTGTTCCTTTGAGCAAGTCAGTAAATCAGTTGCTTTTCAATGTATCATAAATTAAGTTGTTGTTTTAAAACAAGACATTTGCATAAATTCAATGTTTTCTTCCTTTTCTTGAGTACCAACAACATGTAAACTAATAAGACTCAGAATTTAAATATATGGAGTCAATTTGCATGAAAGAGAAAACAACTTACACAGTAGCTTTTTAGTCTAACAACATTCACAGTAATAGGCACAGATTTATCAGTGTTTCAAATTAGTGCTTTTTACGTTTCAGCAAATCAGCAAAGAATTTATAGCCCCCTTTAAGGACACAGAGCACAACAATATGGTGGTCTCCTATATCTTACACGATGTCTCTAGTCAAATGTTCTGTCCTACAAGGGGGTGGAAGGGACAACAAAAAAACCCAAACACTGATGTGCATGTGTTTTATTTTATTTGTTTGTTGGCACATTTGTAGAAATATTTAGAATGAATGAATCACCTGCTGGATTTAGAAGCTAAGGCCATGTTCCTGCTGCCGGCTTTGCATGGATGGAATCCTGTCTTCCATGTGGAGACCCATTGAAGTCAATGGCCCAGTTGAAGATTGGGGCCTAATTGTGCGAGTTGACACCAGTTCCATTTGATATAGTTCTTCCCTTAAGCGAAAATGGGTTTGCTACAATTCCCTAGATCCAGACACCCCAGAATGTTTTATGGGAGTTAAGGGTATAAGAATCCTGCAGACCCAAGTCAGGAATCCATGGCTGGAGACTTTCTCTGCAATGGGCCACACCAGTCACCTGGATCCAAGGCCGATGGAGCTAGATGGCAGAGTGAGTTAGTGCAGCATATCTTCCCTTTTGTAATTATGTAGCTTCAAATCCTGCATAGGTGGCAGTGAAATAAAATGGTCTGATCCTAGACCTTGACAAACACTTACCCACGTAATGAAACCACTCAGTCCTGCCTCATGCTAAAATTGACCTGCTAGCAATGCCATCATTTTGCTTGACTGCTGTTGCCCCTAAATTTATCATCTTCATACCTATCCCAGAGGAGACCATGAGGAATGAAGACTCTTTCTAGGTCTTCCTCATAATGTTTAGGGATGCAAAATAGGTTTTTATTGTAGCCACTCTCTTCATCTTTTACCTGTAAGAGATGGGATTGCATTAATGAAATAACTCAGGTTGCTCTGCAAGGGCCTCATCTCCAGGGAGATCCAGTACAGAAAGAAGGCCAAGCCCAGTTTGGCGGTGAAAACTTGACTTTGACACATCTGTGCTTTCTGGATTCTGGGATGCATTGAGGGTCAGCTTCCTCACAGCCACTAATGGAATGTTCCAGGGTCTAAAATAGCTGGAGCACAGAACATTTGAGCTCTTTTCTTAACCACCCACTCCTCCTCTTGCCTTCACTGACCCCAGCCACTTCCCCTGCATGCCCCTACACCAAGGGTTGAGGGGGATGAGTGGTATAGAGCAGTAGTTCTCAAACTAGGGCTGCCGCTTGTTCAGGGAAAGCCCCTGGTGGGCCGGGCCAGTTTGTTTACCTGCTGCGTCCGCAGGTTTGGCCGATCACGGCTCCCCTGGCTGCGGTTTGCTGCTCCAGGCCAATGGAGACTGCAGGAAGGGCAGCCAGCACGTCCCTTGGCCCGCGCCGCTTCCTGCAGCCCCCATTGGCCTGGAGCAGCAAACCGCAGCCAGGGGAGCCGTGATCGGCCAAACCTGCGGACGCAGCAGGTAAACAATCTGGCCCGGCCCGCCAGGGGCTTTCCCTGAACAAGAGGCGGCCCTAGTTTGAGAACCACTGGTATAGAGCCATCTACACAGGCCTTACTGTACTTCTGCATTGGAGGCCCATTACAGTGCCATTCTGCTCCTTTACAATGCTAGAGGGGTGTAAAAGGGCCTGGGCAAGGGACTGAATCAGTCTCTTGGTCTGTAAAATAAAACAGTGTTAAGGAGAACAGGTTGAAAAATTTCCAGTGGAACAATTTTCCATTGAAATGTGCTTATCTGACAAAATCGAAATGTTTCACAGTAACAATCACAGTATTAATTTATTCAAAATTTTTGATGGGAAACAAACAAAATGTTTTGTTTCGATAAGGTCAAAATGTTTCATTTTGATGTTATCATTTACACTTGTACGTTTACAATATAACATTCAGAACAATAGTCAAAATTAAATGCTTTGATCTTATAAACATGAAACTTTTCTATAAGGTCATTCTGATGTTTCCAAAACTAAATATTTCAGCATTTTTGTTTCATGGTAATTTCGACTTTTTGTTTGATTTGGGCCAAAAGGAAATTTCAAAATGTCAGAATTCCCTATGGAATGGAAAGTCCGAGTTTCGACTAACTTTAGTGTTAAATACAGCAGTGAAGAAACCTTTTGCAGTACTAGCTAAAAAAGTTACAATTACTAGCATTGAATAGCCACTTACATGCCTGACAGAATGCACATAAAGCAGCTGATTAATGTGGATTCAACATGTGCCAATGGAAATAGACAAGTGACCAGTGAGGAAAGCTCAACTATTAAAAGAGGAATGCATTTAACTGAATAACTTAAAATTGCATTCATTGCCTGAGGGTAGCAGAGATTTCTATGTTATCTTAACTTCAACATCTTCTAGAGTGTGACAGATATGACAGGAGAATTAATTGACTAAATTACTTTGGAACACTGGGTTGAATATTTTTCTTATAAGCCTTTACATTAACCTTGAACACTAAAGGTTTTTCATGGCTACTGCTTCCACCCCAGCTACCCATTTCTCTATTTTCATTATGCAAGTGGTGTTACTATTCTGCAAAGGGTAGCGCCTCTCAGGAACTACGAGATGCTGTGGGTGAATGCAATGAATGCGGTGGGTGAATACAGTGGGCTGTATTATGTTGAGAAAGATGTGCTGGTTGTTCCTGACCTCCTCATATTAGCTGAGAGAAGTTCAGAGGCAGGAAGCTTGAGAGGCCGGTGAATATTCCCTCTCTCAACTCTTTCATTTACCTTCGTTTCCTTTATTAATTATTATCAGGGTAGATCCCCCAACAAGATTAGGATTCCATTGTGCTAGGTGCTGTACAAACACATTCTAAGAGCCACTGCTCTAAAGATTGAAATGGGTGGCATGGAGAAAGTGTGGAAGAAAGGACAGATTATTATTTTCATTTTACAGATGTGGAACTGAGGCCCAAAGAGATTAAGTAATTTACCTAAGGTCACACAGAAAGTGTGTGGCTGAGCTCAGATCTCCTGAGTCCCTATCCCGTGCCTTAACCATCCTTCCTCTCAATTTGTGACACTTCATCATCCGTCTCATGCACTTCCTCCCCCAGACTACCCTCCCTCCTTCACAAATACATGCTCTCTTTTAGCAAAACAAAGTCCATCTGAATTTTACTCGATTATTATTATTACACTGGTACTCATGCAGCTAATGCTCACATTGCACTCTAGTCAGGGCCGGTGCTACCATTTAGGCAAACTAGGCAGTTGCCTAGGGCAGCAAATTTGGGGGAGCCAAAAAGCAGTGCCCCCAATTTTTTTTACAGTGTTCCTATGCCCCCTCCCCGAGCGCGCGTGTGACGGGTTGGATCACAGAAACCCCCTTGGGAGCTGCCACCCAATGTACCAAGACTACCCCTGCTTCTGTTTTCCCTGCCAGCTCAGGATTCCAGCACCCTGTCTTGCTGAGCCAGACACTCCAGTCTGCTCTAACAAAGACCAAGGGTCTGAATCACTTGTCCCAAAGCTGCAAGTTTACCCAAAAACAGCTCACAGGAGTGTGCTTGTCTTTAGCACTCAGATGCCCAACTCCCAATGGGGTCTAAACCCAGATAAATCCGTTTTACCCTGCATAAAGCTTATGCAGGGCAAACTCATAAATTGTTCGCCCTCTATAACACTGATAGAGAGATATGCACAGTTGTTTGCTCCCCCAGGTATTAATACATACTCTGAGTAAATTGCTAAATAAAAAGTGATTTTATTAAATACAGACAGTAGGATTTAAGTGGTTCAAAGTAGTAACAGACAGAACAAAGTAAGTCACAAGCAAAATAAAATAAAATGCGCAAATCTATGCCTAATCAAACTAAATACAGATAAGTTCCTCACCAGTTCCAGAATGCTCCCTTTTACAGGCTACTCTCCCTTTAGCCTGGGTCCAGCAATCTCTCACAACCCCTGTAGTCTCTGTCTTTTGTTCCAGTTTCTTTCAAGTATCCTGGGGGGGCGGGGGGGTGGAGAGGCTCCTTCTTTAGCCAGCTGAAGACAAGATGGAGGGGTCTCCCCCAGGCTTAAATAGACTCTCTCTTGTGGGAGGAGACCCCCCTCCTCCCTCCTATGCAAAGTCCAGCTCCAAGATGGAGTTCTGGAGTCACCTGGACAAGTCACATGTCCCTGCATGACTCAGTCTTTACAGGCTGAAGCCATTGTCCACATGGTATTTTGCATGTCTCCAGGAAGACTTCTTATGTGGATTGGAGCATTCCAAGATGCATTGTTCCCCAAGTGTTTCCTGATTAGGTACTTAACCTGGCGAATTCCTTCCTAAAGAAGCTGACCAAATGCCTCCCAAAGCTTACTTAGAAACCAAGCAAGCATACAGCCCATATTCTTAACCTTAAGTAGAAAATGATATATATATGTACAAACAGGATGAATAGATATAGTAGACCATAACCTTTACAGAGATATGTTACCTGGCACAGGCAGCACAAAACATATTCCAGTTATGTCATACATACATTTATAAGCACCCCCTCCCCATAAAGCCTTATGGGGTACACTGTCACAGCGCGGTCGCCGCTCCACTTCTCCCGCCTCCCAGGCTTGCAGCGCCAATCAGCTGTTTGGCGCCGCAAGCCTGGGAGGGGAGGAGAATTAGACGGGGGGCGGCGTGCTCGGGGAGAAGGCGGAGCAGAGGTGAGCTGGAGTGGGGAGCTGCCGCACGGCTCCCCGGGGGGGGGAGCTGCCACGGGGGGGGGGGGGGGGGGTTGCCTCAGGGCGGGGGGGGGGGCGGGGAGCTGCCGCAGGGCTGGGGGGGGGGGGGCGCAAGGTGGAAATTTCACCTAGGGCGCGAAACTTCCTTGTACTGGCCCTGACTCTAGTAATGCAGCACGGTGAATCAGCCTTATAGTCTGATCCATAGGCGCAGGGTGCAGGGGCTACGGTAGCAGCCCCAGGTTTTACACCGGGCTCTGCTCCCAGCCCCGCGCCCGGGGTCCCAGCTGCTGGCCCTGCACCCAGGGCCCTGGCTGCCGGCCCTGTGCTGGGGCTCTGCACCCACCCCAAGCTGTGGCCCCTGCCTCAGCCCCCTTACCCATGTCTGCATCCCCCCTCCCTGAGCCACGGCCCTGTTCTCAGCCCAAGCTCTAGGAGGTGGCAGGGGGCACAGCTCCCTGCTATAAAAAGTGTTCTAGCGCTACTAGTCTCATCACTGTTAAAAGCAAGTTTGAGTTTGAACAAGTGAAACTAACCAAAAACAAACACATCATAGCTCTGTTCGAACTGATCCCAGCCAACAGAACATTTTGCTCAAAGGCAGCAAAAGGTGTTTCAAAGAGTGTAGGACATTTCTTTGCTGAAATAATTCCCTAAACCTCCCTCCCTTTCATAAAAAGCCAAGAAACAGCAATACATTCAGTGGAAGTAAGAGCAATGTTGATTCTAATCCTATTTTACTACCCATACTAGCTGGCTCAGTCCTGCCATAGACCAAAGCACTATATTTAATTAAGGAGCTCAGCATCTTCACCTTCTATTAAATTGATTCTTCCACAAGCGTTCCAATGGAAGTTGACAACACTGAGCCCTTCTCAGGAGGTGTGCAGTACCCTGTGGGATTGGACCCTTAGAAACATGTGCAGCGTGTAGAAACTATATGCTGCACATCAGTAAACAGTTTTGGTATGTTTATGCAGCAGAGGTAGATTTCTGATACCTATTTGACATAAAGAGCAATATCAAAGGGTTAATGTCCTTACAAATTTTAAAAATCCAGCATTACTCTGTTACCCCATTTCTTTTTCTTTGTCTGCGTCAGTGAAACAATGGCTTAATTCTCTCCACTGAAGCAGCAGGAGTGGATTTACATGGTATGGCCCTTGACAAGCAACCTCACCTGCAGATAATTAATAATCTTTCAATAAGCACAAGAGGAGTTTTTAAAATAAACTTTATTTAACTGTATTTAACTGGACATAAAATATGTGTAGTAAGCCATTAATCACAGGCACATGATTTTGCATTAGCATGCCGTTCTGGTCGCCTCCTTTAAAAAAAGATATATTAAAATTGGAAAAGGTACAGAGAAGGGCAACAACAATGAATAGGGGTATGGAACAGCTTCTATAGGAGGAGAGATTAAAAAGACTGGGACTGTTCAGTTTGGAAAAGAGATGACTAAGGGTGTGGGGGAGAGATCTGATAGAGGTCTACAAAATCATGAATGGTGTGGAGAAAGTGAGTGTTCTTTACCCCTTCACATAACACACTGTAACGAGTTGGACCCCCCTTCTGGGATGCCACCTGATGTACTGGGATGTCACTGAGCCTCTCCTGCTCCACCGGCCTGAGTTCCCACTCCCTGTTTTGCTGAATTAGGCTCTCCGGCCTCTTGCAGCACGCGCACACACACACACCCCCTACCTGCAGCCACAGACTGAAATCAGCTCTGTGTGAGAGGACTCCCCCAGCACTCATGTGCACACTCCTTTTGGGAGATAAACCCAAAATAATACTGTCTTGCACTGCATAGAAAAATCTGCACAGCTCAAGCTCATAAAAATCTGCCCTCTTCCTCAATGTGAAAAGAGATGTGCACGATTTCTTGCCCCCCCCCAGTTAGAAATTACATAAACTGGGTTTAATAATAATAAACAAAATAAGTTTATTATTAACTAAAAAAGGTAGATTTTAAGTGGTTAAAGCAGGGGTCGGCAACATTCGGCACGCGGCTCGCTAGGGTAAGCACCCTAGCGGGCCGGGCCAGTTTATTTACCTGCTGACGTGGCAGGTTCGGCCGATCGCGGCCCCCACTGGCCGCGGTTCACCGTCCCGGACCAATGGGGGCGGTGGGAAGCGGCTCGGGCTGAGGGATGTGCTGGCCGCAGTTTCCCGCCGCCCCCACTGGCCCGGGACGGCGAACCACGGCGAGTGGGGGCCGCGATCGGCCGACCCCGCCGCGTCAGCAGGTAAATAAACTGGCCTGGCCCACTAGGGTGCTTACCCTGGCGAGCCGCGTGCCGAACGTTGCCGACCCCTGGGTTAAAGGGATAGCAAACAGAACAAAGCAGATTACCTTAGTAAATAAACAAAAGCTGCAAATTTAGCTTAACACACTAGATAGGTAGGATGCAAATTCTCACCCTGAGCGATAAACAGGATGGCAGATTGTTAAGACATAAGTTGCTTTGGCATTCTCTTACACAGGCTAAAAATCCTTCCAGTCTGGGACCATCACTGCCCACAGTTCAGTCTTTGTTCCACAGGTGTTTTCAGGTGTGTTGTTGTAGGGAGAGTGAGGCCCCCTCATGTTGTCATTGTCCCTCTTTTATATCTTCCCCCACTTGCTGGAAAGCTTTTTTGCTGTGACCTAGGTCAAACAGTTCCCATTGTGTAGAGCTATCTGACCTGGGTCAAACAGTTCCCATTGTGTAGAGCTATCTGACCTGGGTCAAACAGTTCCCATTGTGTAGCGCGATCTCTGAGAGGTTTCTATGGCGCACAGTTCCTGGGGTAATCCTTATGCTTATGTATCAGAGGGGTAGCCGTGTTAGTCTGAATCTGCAAAAAGCAACAGAGGGTCCTGTGGCACCTTTAAGACTAACAGAAGTATTGGGAGCATAAGCTTTTGTGGGTAAGAACCTCACTTCTTCAGATGCAAGTAATGGAAATCTCCAGAGGCAGGTATAAATCAGTATGGAGATAACGAGGTTAGTTCAATCAGGGAGGGTGAGGTGCTCTGCTAGCAGTTGAGGTGTGAACACCAAGGGAGGAGAAACTTCTTCTGTAGTTGGCTAGCCATTCACAGTCTTTGTTTAATCCTGATCTGATGGTGTCAAATTTGCAAATGAACTGGAGCTCAGCAGTTTCTCTTTGGAGTCTGGTCCTGAAGTTTTTTTGCTGTAAGATGGCTACCTTTACATCTGCTGTTGTGTGGCCAGGGAGGTTGAAGTGTTCTCCTACAGGTTTTTGTATATTGCCATTCCTGATATCTGACTTGTGTCCATTTATCCTCTTGCGTAGTGACTGTCCAGTTTGGCCAATGTACATAGCAGAGGGGCATTACTGGCACATGATGGCATATATAACATTGGTGGACGTGCAGGTGAATGAGCCGGTGATGTTGTAGCTGATCTGGTTAGGTCCTGTGATGGTGTTGCTGGTGTAGATATGTGGGCAGAGTTGGCATCTGAAGAAGTGAGGTTCTTACCCACGAAAGCTTATGCTCCTAATACTTCTGTTAGTCTTAAAGGTGCCACAGGACCCTCTGTTGCCTTATGCTTATGTGCATTTCTTCAATAAGCCAGTAACATTATTTGGCCTCATCCAATGTAGCACATTTGAAATACAGAGACATGGTCAATATTCCCAGCTTCAGATACAAAAATGATACATCCATACAAATTGGATAAACACATTCAGTAAATCATAACCTTTCCAACGGTACCTTACATGAGCCATCTTGCATAAACTCTCTCTCATTCATACCATAACCATATTTCCATGAAAAATATGGGGTGTAACGTCACATAACACAGGAACCAGGGGTCACCCAATGAAATTAATAGGCAGCAGGTTTAAAACAAACTAAGGAAGTACTTCTTTACACAACGCACAGTCAACCTGTGGAACTCATTGGCAGGGATGTTGTGAAGGCCAAAAGTATAACTGGATTCAAAAAAGAATTAGATAAGTTCATGGAAGATAGGTTCATCAATGTCTATTAGCCAGGATGGGCAGGGATGCAACCCCATGCTCTGAGTCTGGTTGTCCCTAAGCCTCTGACTGCCAGAAGCTGGGACTGGACAACTGGAGATGCATCAGTTGAAATTGCCTTGTTCTGTTCACTCCCTTTAAAGCACATGGCATTGGTCACTGTCAGAAGACAGGATACTGGGCTAGATGGGCCATTGGCCTGACTCAGTATGGCTGTTCTTATATTTTCCCTTCCTTCAAGCTCAGCAGGAAAAACAGTAATTAATGTATTGGCAGGTATCATTCTATCATGTTTTATAGCAATTTCCCAAACCCTTTAAATTTTTGAGTAATTGCCACAGACATGCATAAAAATTCCCACTTCACATTGGGCCAAATCCTGGTTGAAGTCAATGACAAAACTTCCATTGGATCAGATTTTGGCCAAAAGTCTCCAGCGTTGGCCAAATGCATTTTTTCTTAATCATGGGGAATGTCAGAAGCCATATCACATATATGTCTTCCAGCCCCTTCTTACATTTTGTGCCATTGCTTCACAGGCACAGGAGATTTTTAAAGCAGCAAGCAAACTATTATGAGAAATGGACATTTAGAGTACAGTTGTAAACTATAGGCTTGGCGCATGAATGGAGTTTACATGCAATTTAAAGTGTGCATGTTAAATTTGCCACTAAGAGTTAGAATTCTCTTTAAATTGTTCAGTGGGCAGTTCTGCCTTCCTTTAACAAAGGCCCAACATAAAATGGAACAGATCTTCAGCTGGTGGAAATGGGTTTAACGCTACTGAAGTCACATTTAACAGAAGTCAATGGGGTTAGGGTTATGTCAGTATTGCCAACTCATGATTTTGTCACAAGTCTCATGATAATTATTGTTTTCCTTAAAGCCTTAGTTCCTGAAGTCAGGTGGATATGTGATGATTTCAGCCTTCATTCTTAAACAACAAGTAAGTTTCTAGCCCTTGTGGCTGTGAAGAAAGCTTCAAAATCTGACTCCACTGCTAAAGGCTCAAAAAAAGCACAAGGCAAATAAAAAACACCAAATCTATTATTTTTACATAATCTCATGATTTGTGATGAGTCTGACCCGTGATTTTTGAACATTTCAGGTTGGTTTACACCAGTTGAAGATCTGGCCCCAAAAATCTGCTATGTAACAAAGTTCTTGAAATTTACTTTTGGAAAAGCCTGCTTAATATTCTGTAGTTTGTTTTTCTTCAGTGGATATCAGTGCCATTTGCAGAAGCAATAGGAATACATAGCTAACTATCCAAGGTGGACAAGTACAGAGCAGCGTATGTTCCTAATATTGCATAGTTTGCTTATTCAAAAACAAAGCAGGTAACTACCGTAGCGGAAGACAAAGTTTCAGTGGTATGTTTGCTCTCAGCAGCTTGCTGTGATTCGAACTCTTTTCCCTTGGAGTTGGCATGTGTAACACTCTCCTACAAACTGTGAAACATCCTTTGTTTTCACTAAATAGGCACAGGAACCAAACATTTGGTGGCTGAATAACTGTCAGCTTGGAACTAGCAGAGCTAGAGTGCTCAGCACATTGTGTGTAAACAGATTAACACCTGCGAACTCTTTAGATAGGATTGTTTGTAGTCTGCTTTTTGGCAGTTGCAGAGCTGAGTGTTTAAGAGGAAGGAAAAGTAGACCTTAGGGAACTGACATAGGCTATTGCTCGCAAAACAAGCAGCAGCCACAGAATGAAGTAATCAATTAGCAGGTTTTATTTTAAGTTGTCTGCAAATGGACCTTACTTCCTCTAAGGCTAGAGCTATACCACAAGGTGTTAAGTATTTTTCTTCAAAATCAACACTCTGATGTGAAATAGAACCACTAGAGTACCCCATTTAGTCTTATTCTGTGCAAGTACCCACGTTCAAACCAACAGGACTGTTGGTGCAGTAGAGTACTACTCAATGTGTGAAAGAGTGGCACATTTTAGTTTCCATATTTTATTATCAGTTGCTTTCTTAGTAGCTGAAGATATAGTCTGGGATGAAACAAAACTGGCTTCACCTTAAGTTTAAATTTGCTCTATCCAAATCTTAGAAGAGACTGTGGAAGTGTCTAGCCTGTCTGATATGAACTGTACATATGGGGCCTGAGCATTAATGGGTGCAAATCCACATAGCTCTGTTGACTTCAAAGGAGCTACACGGATTTCTACCTGCTGAAAATGTGATCCATGATTTTGCTATACTAACCCTGTACATGCATGTGAACTGGGATATTTCTTTCAGCATGAGCTGTTGGCTGGTGAGGGTGAAGGCATACACACTTTTCTATGCATGTCCTGTTCCTTTTTTACCCTATGCACTTGCAGGTGAGGGAACAAGAGCACATGGAACAGCAGTGTTACTACTCAGCATTGAGGACTTCTGGCACTCATGAACGGGCTGTGCTCACATATGCAGAGGAATCAAAGAACCTTGAGCACTGTGCTGAACACCATGCAAAGACTTTTGTTTCAATGTCTGCAAGTGCACAAGTCACATGTTTGACTAAAAAGAACAGAAAAATGTACAGGGTGAAATCCTGGCTCCTTTGAAGGCAATGATGAAACTCGCATTAGCTTCAGTGGGGCCAAGATTTTACTCAAAGTTTAAGATCTTTATGGTACTTTAAAATTTTGTCTGAGCAAATTCTCTGTAGCTTGTGCAGTTTTCTTATGATGCCATTGGTCCAAAGAATGACATTTTGGCTGAATGCACTTAAATCTTTAAAATTTACTTTTGCAATTATAATGCTGGGTTCAACTGGCTGGGGTCAACTGGAGTCAAATGGAACCATCAAGTTAAAATGTAGCCTTGTTGTAAACGGGTATAGTACAATTGACTGTAATGAACTGCAATAGAGTTGATTCTGCTTAAATCAGGGTTGAATTTTGGCCATATTCATTAACGAGAATGTTATATTGCTGCAATTAGAACAGTATTTTCAGGTAAAAGTTCCGAAGTCCTGACACTAGATGCATGACTACATATAATACTGTGATTACTGCTTATGCAAACCAGCTATAGCCTTATGTTACATTTATTTGAGCAACAAACTATACTCATTCTAATTCAGAATATTGTATGTACATACAACCCATTTGTTCTCTGGTCAACTACAGGTTTTGTGCACATAGTACATAAAGGCAGGCCTGGAAATGTTATGCAGTGAGAGTCAGCAGACAGTTGTATTCAAAGCTACTTCAGTGGCTTTTAATCAGCTTTTTTGCATACATATTACTAGGACATAGTCATAATATCCTTGGCCTCTTTTTTGAGATGTGGGGATTTTGCAAGCCTTTAGAGCCAAGCTGTGATGAACAAAATACAGCCATTCACATAAATAGCTTTTTAAAAAAAATCCTCTGCTATATAAACATCCTGTCTGCTACCTGATAAAATTCAAAGCATTGTTAAATGTACTAGAAGAGCTCTGTGTAAGCTCGAAAGCTCTTTCACCAACAGAAGTTGGTCCAATAAAAGATATTACCTCAACCACCTTGCCTGTCTAATATCCTGGGGCCAACACGGCTACAACTACACTCTAAAGTAAAAAGACACAGAAACAGAACCCCAAGGAGCAGGGCCGGCTCCAGGCACCAGCTTGGCAAGCAGGTGCTTGGGGCGGCCACTCTGGAGAGAGGCGGCACGTCCAGCTATTCGGTGGCAATTCGGTGGACGGTCCCTCACTCCCGCTCGGAGCGAAGGACTTCCCGCCGAATTGCTGCCACAGATCGCAATCGCGGCTTTTGTTTGTTTGTTTGTTTGTTTGTTTTGGGCTGCCTGGGGCGGCAAAAACCCTGGAGCCGGCCCTGCCAAGGAGCATGTCAGTTTAAGTACTAGATCACCATAGCGACCCACTGCATATACCTTACAGACCCATAAAAGCCTTTGCAGGATGGCAAATGCTAAATAATACAGGAACCCATTACCATAAAGCAATCTACTAAATCACTACTGCACAGACCTATTAAAGATTTAAAATCACAAGCTTATGACTTTAGGAATCAGTTGCTTAATTTGAATTCACTTCATCTGCTGCTAATTTATTGAAGCTGGTTTCTTAAAAAATAAAGAACTGATGCATATTAAATAGAGTATAGTGAGATCTGCAATGTTGTATGTATACAAATCAAGAGGAATTGAAAACATGTATTTAAGTCTTCAACACAGTATACTATTTATCGTAAGTGGTACAAACCCTTGTTTCTTTAAGACAGTTATGCTTTTAAAACTGATCTCCTCTTTCAGTAAGCACAAGAAACAAATTATTTGAATAGCAAATCTTTCTTACAGTTTGATCATTTATTCTTTCCACTAAAACAAGATAAAATCTGATGGCAAATAATAGTTTATTATTAACCGCAGGCCACAAGCCATCACACTACTCCAAACTATATTGGCTGAGAATAACTCTGCACTATTGATACAGTTTGTCTTACTCTGTTTTCATCTGGAAATCAGCCTGTGCCCTACTTTTAACAGGTCTATTCTGCCATCCTCCCTGCAACAGGCGTTGCTTCCCTTTACTAGTACATTGACATCACAATCCCATGTTATTAATTAGTCAGATTAATCATAAAATGAAATAGGCATTGGCTCTGCTGCAACCAATCAGCATAATGAACACAGCTAAAGAAGGAGATATAGAAAGGAAGTATGTGAATTAAATTAGAAGCAATTGATGGGATAGCAGGGTCACTATTGCTTTACCACTGCAAGCACAAATTAGGTATTTGTGCAGGTAGAGGCAGGATACTGTTCAACTGACAGATTCAGAGGCATTGCTTGCCACTTGGACACACAAACTTACATGCATATTCATGGTGTTTGTGCACATCAGTTCGATACACTATTTGTACATGCATGCGTGTGTGTGTTAAATTCCACTCCTTTTTGAAATTCAGGCTCTAAATTGCAATTTAGAATCATTACTGGGACTAATTAAACTGGAGTTTTTAACCATCATTAGACAAATAAGATTGCAGTTATTGAAACATTTAAATGCTGTGTCACCCGATTCCATGACACCTTATTATTTAAACAGAGCTGTAAAAATTACAGTAATATAACTCTACATTTAATGATCATTCACTATCAAATGGTATTTGCGTATACATTTAAGTGTTCCAAACAATAATATTATCTAGGCCAGGGGTCGGCAACGTTTGGCACGCGGCTCGCCAGGGTAAGCACCCTGGCGGGCCGGACCAGTTTATTTACCTGCTGACGCGGCAGGTTCAGCCGATCGCTGCCCCCACTCGCCATGGTTCGCTGTCCTGGGCCAATGGGGGCGGCGGGAAGCGGCGCGGGATGTGCTGGCCGCGGCTTCCCACCGCCCCCATTGGCCCGGGACGGCGAACCGCGGCCAGTGGGGGCCGCGATCGGCCGAACCTGCCAGGTCAGCAGGTAAATAAACTGGCCCGGCTGGCCAGGGTGCTTATCCTGACGAGCCACGTGCCAAACGTTGCCAACCCCTGATCTAGGCTTTGTTTTAGACTATTTAAAGAAAAATAAATCCTCCCTAAAATGAATTAAAGGCACTTCACATGCAACATGTTACAAAATGTTGATATTAGAAGTGGGCAAGTTTATTTACAAATAACTATTTGTTTGACTAATTTAGCTTTTTTTATTGGTAGGGAGGGGTGGAAAGGGAGACGGGTCAAACTATTTTCCTGAATTACTTTGTTTTTCCTCAGTCATTCATCAAATCACTGCTGATGCCACTTGGGAAGATGTGGAAAGAAAACAACAACACCCTAATAATTGGATTAATGGACCAGGCCACAACTTTCATTGAAATGCAATCACTTAAACTGCACCTGGAAGCTCAGAGATCCTGCATTATTAAATAGTTATAAAACTTTGTAATAGACCACCCTTGCTAGGCAGCCTCCAGTCTGTATCCCCAAATGTACTGAGAATAATGTTGTTCCACCTTTTTTAGAAGACCACTTCTGTTATCTAAATTATTTTTGTAGGACCCTGGTGTGGTTACTTAAGACAGGTTTGACTGTATATTACTCTCATGTTTAGAGATTACGCACTGCACACTGCATGTCTGTGTTCGTTTTAGGCATTGTACTGTTTTGGATCTGAATTGGACCCAGTCCTAAAATCCTTGTTTAATCCTGTTTCAGGCAAAACACACACGGATTTTAATGATTTCTGAGCTTTGACTGCAATGGGAATATTGTCTGAACTAGGACTGAGTATGGATTTGAGGACTGGATTCCATGTTAGGAAAGAGCAGAATGCCAGTCAGAAATATATATAGAGAGATTATTATGCAAAAGCTAAGTATTATTTTATTATAATTCTGGATCGTAGCTATTATAGAAGTATCTGTGTGGGCAGTTGTAGGAGTGAGAAGTTGATTTAGTCTTCGTACTTACCACACATTGTCAGTCTCCCCGAAGAGAAGCCAATGAAAGAGGCTATTGCAGTGGTATTGGTTTGTGATGCGGACATCTGCCCAACAGGAAATAACATTATCCAGTTAGGCTTGGGGAACTAGCCCAGTCTTGGTGAAATTCCTGAAGAAAAATGTGGGAATGGTTACTATGTGAACCCCAGAATCTCCAAAGGGTGTGTCTACACTGCAATTAAACCCCTGTTTAATTGTGGTGTTGACGTTTGGGCTCAGGCTGGAGCCTGGGCTCTAGGACCCTGGAAGGTGGGAGGGTCCCAGATCTCGGGCTGCAGCCGCAATCATACAGTCCCTTAGCCTGAGCCCTGTGAGTCCGAGTCAGCTGTCATGGACCAGCCATGGGTGTCTAAATGCAGTGTAGACATACCCTGAAAGGCTTTAGGAGAGTACAGAAACAGGGTCAGGTCACCAGACCTCATGAAAAATATAGCAGTAAACCCAGGAAACCTTGGGGATAGTGGGAGGAAAAGTTTAGTACATGTGCTGGGGAAGTATGACTGTCCAAAATTCATTAACCCAGGTCCTGCAAACTTCCATTGATGCAGATATTCATTGTCCCATTTCAAACCTCTGACCACCTTTGTTTGGATGAAACCAGGATCTTTCACACAGCCCTAGCTAACAGTGACCTCAAGTTATCACCTGATGGCTGTTTGGTAGTCTCTGTGGAATGGGTTGGCAGTCTCAGTTCCTATTGGATGACGGTTTGCACCATAAAATCAAAATGGTCACTTTTATTGTCAATTGCTGAAGAGGAACATCAACATTTGACAGGTAAAGAGGCAGGGAAATAGCCCACATTAGGCAGCCACCCTGAATAAGGAAGACAGGGAGGAAAGTGGCTACTTAGCATGTCCAGAAGATTCCACTTGGGGGCAGTCATGCTACCACCTCCAGAAAATAAAAAGCAAAGTTAAGTGTGTGTGTGTAGGTCCTGTGACAGGGTGTTTCTTATAACACCTTGGGCCAGGTGCAGGGTTTTCTTAATGGTAAAGGTTCTGAAGAACCTAGAGCACCAAGCAAACCAGCAGAAGTTAGTCTGTTGCCATCACCTGCAAAATTGGACCCTGAAGGATCTGGAAAATGTAAACTATATAAACAGAGATATAAATAAGATACAGTAAGATTTGCTCAGCCCTAATAACTACCAACTGGGGCCAGAGAGTGACTAGTCACCCCAGAGATGTGGGGCTCCTCTCCCTGTACCAGTTCTCTGAACCAGCCAGTCCCCCACTAGTTCTTTCAAATTCACTGGTTACTCAAGTATCCACCTCGAAGTTATTCACTCCATTAGCTGTTTTTGCAGTTTCTCAGAGTTTGAAGCAACTAGTCCTGAGCCTGCTGCATAATATAAAACGTGTTCAGGAAGCATTTTAATAGGCACTTGGTGCTACATCAAGTCAAGCATCTCCTCCTAATGGTTTTGTTTTAAATTAAACCACAAACACCTAATGGGTTATAGAAAGCAACTCAAATGAGATTATTACCTTTAAAATAAATCAGAGCAAATGTCCACTAGAGGGAAGCCTCCACCACAGCTGACAATACTCACTGAAGGGAAATAAAACAAGCCTTCCTTATTATTAAACAAATGTTCTAGGCTGAGAATCACTGTTAATTTGAAGAAAAGTACACAGAGCTCTCACTGTAATTTGAATGCAATAGGGAAATTTAATACAAGCATCTTAATACTATTGAGCTAGTTCCTGAGCTAACATAAACCAGTGTCGACTACAATACAGCTATGCAGATTTACATCAGCTGAGGGCTTGGCCTTTTGTCTGTATATTCCAAATGATTTATAAAGTTTGGGGCTAAATATGAGCTCTGGGAGGAACATGCAGCTGTTCAGTGGATGATCTGTTACTAAAAAAAACCTGATCAATAGGCTGTGGAATGAGTTTGATTTCAATAATTCCCAGCACATCCTAAATCTGTTCTTCGTTTGGCATCAGAAATCACAGCTCAAACAAGCCCATTTGCGTATCCTAGGCAGTTTTTTTTTTTAAAACCACAATCCCCTTCCTATCATAAATAATGCACATACACACTTTGGAAATTGCTTACTTGTTTTAATTAATATACTTAGAAACATGCAGGAAGTCAGTTTCAGAGTGTTAGGGCCCTATTGTCCCCTACACAGGCTACTCCTGCACAGGGAATGGAAAACATCATGCGTTTACACCTATAGAATTTCCTTGCTTTTTTGAATTTGGGTGGGATGTGGTTTTCCTTCTGAAGAAGGAAGCAAGAGATTTGGGTCTGCAGATTTGGGGGCTCTACAGAGGAGCGGGGCCATCTCTGCAATGGCTCTTGGCTTCTGCACTCCCTCTCTCACCCCCAGCATGCTCCAGCCCTAGGCACTAAGCGTGGCACTTGCAAGAGTCCCAGACTTAAGTGTGATTTTATTTGCAACTGCATGTTCCATGGCAGCCTGTCCATAGATCTCGGCGTTAGATGCCAATTCTTTTTATAAGCAATTGGGTCAAAATGTTCAGTCTCACAGACATTTCTGTTGGAAACCTGAAACACAGGTACAGGCTCGCAAAGTCAGAACTTAAGTGTGGGGAAAACTTGTACTACTTTTGCTCTTACAGCTACTTTGTAGATAAAGAGAGGACTTCATTCTCCTGGACTTTCAAGCCTGGATTCTCCTGTTGGGAAGATTGTGGGGTACAGTAGGTTAACGCAGGGGGTTAAGGCTTCTGGGGTCTATTCTCAGCTCGGACACTGATCTGCTGTGTGACCGTAGCCAAGTTGTCTCCCTGGATGCTCCTGTTATACCTCTGACCTCACCCCGTACTTACTTCTTTCAGTGCTCCCTTGTCATCAGCTGACCCTAGTTTTCCTTTTGGCCCTCCCCTCCACTGTTGGGGAGTCTGTTGTTCTTGAGATGATGGTGCCCTTTCAGAAATTCTGCCACTGTCATCAGCTAATGATCAAAGATGCCAGGATTTTTTCCTAACAAAGAATTCGCTTAAACTTTAAAATAAAATTGTTACACAACTTAATGTAACAGTGAGCTACAGTATTAATTTCATTTCATAAATATTGTACAGTACACTGCATCTAGGCAGCTTTCCTCCCACCAAACTCTCCCCAAAACTGAATGCACTGTTATACCCATAGAGCAATGGGTGGTCCAGAAACTGGTCTGCTCTGCTTTTTGGAGAGCTGGACTCATCATCACCACAGAGATGTTTAATAAAACTATTTGTTGAACAATGGTTTTATCTCAGTATGTGATCACAGCTGTTTTACTTTAGCAATGTGGCTATGCAAGCAATTAAATCCATATTCCTCCTTGGCTATTTATTTTCATGGAGTAGTTCTCAGTGCATTGTCAAGAAAGAATTCTTTGTGAATTGCAAAGAAAAAGTTAAAATAGAATTGGATCTATGTCTATATCTATTTGTAATTCCTTTTATTACCTTTACATTACACTGACATTTAGTGGGGAACTGAAAACAGTGTAAAAACAGACCCATTATTTGTAGGATTGTATTTCAAATGATTTCATTCTATTGCTCTCAGCAGATTTTTCCAATCATCAAAAGCCATGTTCAATTGTTAGAAAAGTTAAGTGCTATCTTCCCCTTACAACATCGAAAGAAAAAAATGTAGAAAATGCATTTTGGTAAAATAAAATAGTGTTTTTAGAGTACCATGCAATTACCTTGTTCAACTAAATAAATAGAACTAATCCTTAAATCTCATAATTTTATAAAACCAGCCATTTCAGCCTTCCTGCTGCCTTTCATTGAGCTGTTGTTTAATGAAACTGTCACTTCTGTATGCATTTGCTGAATCTGATTTTGCCGCTGCAGCTTGCATTTACTTGTACGCACCTCTGGTGTTCTGCAGCTTGCAGCTTCACTAATGTGAAGGCTACTGCTGGAGTGTGTAAGCCATGTGGGCTTGCCACTAGCAGATAGTAAACTCAGAATCAGTGCTTGTCTCTGGCTGGCAGACGGGACAATAGAGAGCCCCCTGGAAAGCTAACAGTGATTCCAACTGTTCATGTTCTCCTCTTGAATCAGTATGGAGATAAGTTCAATTGCTAGTTGCATCTGAATCTGATGTGTGTATGCTATTGCAAATAGCACGTCTGATATGAAGCATGCATTGTTACTGAGTCAATGAAACTATAATGAAAGTGTTGCCGTTTCAATAATATTGAAAGAAGCATATAGTATTTGTCGTCTTCCTGCACTCCTCCCTATTTACAATTACTGAGGTTTCACTCCTGCTTTCTTCCTCTAACCTTCCACCTGCCCCAGCAAATCTATTGTGACCTCCCTTGCCCTTATTCCCTGACTTCCTCACCTTGCCCTTTAAACTTTCACTCCCATCAGGTTCCTTCCCCTCATAATACAAACTAGTTATGGTCACCCACATCCAAATAATGCCACCCTTGATGCCCTCTCCATTGCCAGCTAGTGCCCATCTCCTTCACCTCCAAATGTTGCCTTCAGTTCCTCTTGTAATGCTTTCCGGGAGTACCCAGGGTTGAGAGGGGATCTCACTATCACCTGCCCTTAGTGTGAGGAAGTATTGTCTGTGCCTGCCAGGGGTCAGCTCCCCAACTCCACTAGCCATGGGCAACATAAACACTCTCCTCTGGACTTTGCAGGTCCTGCTGTCTCTCTGCAGGTTAGCAATGGTCACACTCCAACCCTTGAGCCCTCTGTCTCCCTGGAGTGTCAAGACCCTGGTCCACTGGACACTCAAGTATTCACAGATTCACTGCTTCCAAAGGAACAGTATACCCCAGCTTAACAGTTCCACCTCAGATCACCATGCCGCTTAACACACAGCACTTCGATATGTTTAGTGTTAAATCAAGTACAAGTTTATTTAGCAAAGCCAGGTTGGCTGGGATCCTCCTTTCATGAGATAGACATGCTGTCAGCTTGCCTCCTAGGTGAAGAATTCTGTGCGTTTCTTTGCCCACCAAGATAGGCCAGTTCCATCCTTTGTCTTTATTCATAAAGATGACACCCCCTGCTGCTTGTTTCAACCTGTACATTTCCTCTGATGTAGATTTCACAATCTCTCCTTTTGCCTATGGCTCAGTACAAAAATAGACCTACATTGTGGGGCATACAATACACAGATGACTAAATAGGGGAATAAGTGTCTCCTACCTCCTGCCTGAAAGGAACATTTCCGAGATGTGACCTGCCTTAACCCCAAAACATTAAGAACATAATTTATAGAATATATACGTAACTTAAATATTGTCTGTACATACATTTGGTAATGGTTATGATGACCAGCAGGCTACTGGCTTTCAGCAGAGACCTCATCCTTTGGTGAACTATTATGCATCTTTGTTCCAGGGGATGCCTGTAAAACCCTATATACCCCGTGTCCTCTCCTAGTTGGCACCAAGGGGTCCCTGTGTTACACCTCTCCTCAAATTCCACCCTGGATCCTATCTGATTTGGTGTCCAGCCTCCACTGAAACTGCTTTCATCAAGATCTGTAGTGACCTCCTCAGGGTTAAGTCTTAGGGCTTCTTATGTTCTACTCTATCTTCATTGTCCTTCACCTCCTGGCAGCTTTTGACTTGGCTGATCCTATCTTGCTTTTGTAAATCCATTATCTCCTGTTTCTCCTCCTCCTCCCTATTCCTTCCTTCAGTGTTGCTTTTGGTAGGTCCTCCTCATCCCATCTCCCACTTTCTGTGGGGGGTAATTTGAATTAAAAACGTGGAAAATATTTTTCTTGTTTTCCCACCAACTCCAATTCGCTCCCCATTAAATTCAATGAAAAGACAGCTATAATCTTCAATGGGAATTAGATCATGTGCGTAATGCATAGTTTTCCACTCCTACAACAACAGTTGATTTAGTTGCTGTAGTGTATCTAATCTCTGATTTGGTTTCAGCAACCAAGAACATGCAATACAACCTGCTGCAATTACATTATTCAGTTAGTTATAACAGTCCTTTGCAAAGACAAACCTCCCGTGACTCAGTAGTTCAGGATCATCACATCACTGCTCTGTATGTGCGCTCTGATCCGGGTAATTGCTTTTCTTTAGTCCTATATGATCCAGATCACAAACAGGCAGTTGTTACAGTAGTGATTTTAAATATAGAGATAGATATTGCCAGCATAAAACTAAACAGGGATTGTTCATTGTACTTAACAATTACTATTGAAACAAGACAGAAAGCTGGAGGTGCCTTGTGTTTAGTTTTGGATTACTTTCAAGTAAACCCTTCAGTATTAATAAAATAATGTAGAGTTTCACAAAGCCCCCTTAGGCAATTTTTAAAAAAAGCAATAATTCCTGAGAAAGGGTAAGTTGTCAGCACCAATATTTCTGAAATTGTTTACTTTTGTGCCCTTTTAAATATTAGCAAAAGGTCGCCTAAACAAGCAAATAAATCAGCCAGTGTCAATGCAACAGAAACAATGTTCCCAGCCTGCTTTGTCTGTGTGGACAAAATTCCCACTGAATGCAATTCCCTACTATCTGCTACTGTAACAGGTATGAAACACTACTGGTAAAAACCTCCTGTCAGGGAGATTCACAAGCAAAATCTAATTTTTTTCTAAACTGAGCTGCAGATTTGCATACATGGCCAAATCCTGCTCACCTTACTCTTGTACGCAGCCCCATCGAATGCTATGGGACCAAGTTAGGAGTTTTAAGAGCAGCTAACAGGGAGTTAGGTATCCAACTCCCATTGACTCTGACCTCAATGGCTTCCAATGACACCTAACTTCCCCAGGCTTCTTTAAAAATCCTAGCCTAGGCCTGTAACATTTGATGGGACTCTGTAGTAATAAGGTGAGCAGGATTTGGCCCTATATAAATCAGAGTCAGAGTTGGATACCTAACTCCCTCCCAGCCCCAGGTAGTAAGATGGGATTGCTCACATGTTGTATGTAGATCACTAGGACTTGCCCAATAAGTGTTAAATTTCCTGGCTGCTCAAATATTTACAGAAGAAGTTTCCTCATGAAATGCATTGATTCAAAGGCTCCCTTATGCTAGTTCAATCTCTTGAGGTCTATGAAATAATTAAGAGGTAAAGGCCCGATTCTCAGCTGTTGTAAATCAACGGAGCTCTGCTGAAGCCAGTTTACCCCAGTGGAAGATCCAGTTTATATATCAGATCATCAAGCACTAGTACTGCACTGCGTGTTTCTGTTTCAAACGTATTGCTGTTGGTTTAATCTTCAATTGGATGTGAAAATATTAAAATTAATTGAATAATTAAAATGAAATGACATTTAAACTGTCATGCATTAATGACAAGCTTCTCTATGAAACTTTTAATAAAACATCAGATTGTTAGGTGACAAACATTTGAAGAGAAAACATGACATTTTGTGCATGTGGCTCTGATGGTGGCAGATTGTAGGACTGATTCTGCACTCTTCACACACTCCAAACTCTTATCGACAACATTTTCCTATTTGCTTTCAGTGACTTCGATGAGAATTTTGAGTGCATTAGCATGCAAGATAGAAGAACAATTTCATCTTGATCATTACTCTCCTTGAATCCCCTTGGCTAAAAGGGAAAAGCTTGCACATCATCAAAATAATCTTATAAGCCTATTAATAAAGAACAGCCTTGTGTACATTTTTATGGCACCATGGACACAACAAGAGTGTTTGTAACCATGTTAAATAGCTCACAAGAGTGTGTCATAATGATATTAAAAACCATAACTGTTACTAAAGGCTAAGGGCATGCTATTTTGCTCTTTAACTAGTCTTTGCTTTGTTTTACATGAGTCTATTCCAAAGGTGACATGAAACTGAGGGTATGTCTACACTACGAGAGTAGTTCGATTTTACTTAACTCGAATATGTGGAATCGATATTACAAAGTCGAACGTGTGTGTCCACACTAAGGACAGTAATTCGACTTTGTGAGTCCACACTAACGGGGCAAGCGTCGACACTGGAAGCGGTGCACGGTGGGCAGCTATCCCACAGTTCCTGCAGTCCCCGCTGCCCATTGGAATTCTGGGTCGAGCCCCCAATGCCTTCTAGGGAAAAAAATGTGTCAAATATATATAAATAATTAATGGAGATATCCCATCTCCTAGAACTGGAAGGGACCTTGAAAGGTCATCAAGTCCAGCCCCCTGCCTTCACTAGCAGGACCAAGTACTGATTTTGCCCCAGATCCCCAAGTGGCCCCCTCAAGGATTGAACTCACAACCCTGGGTTTAGCAGGCCAATGCTCAAACCACTGAGCTATCCCTCCCCCCCTGTCGAGGGTGGTTTTGGGTAACTGTCGTCATCCAACCGTCACTCCCACCCTCCCTCCCTGAAAGCGCCGGCGGGAAATCAGTTCGCGCACTTTTCTGGTCAGTGACAGCGCGGACGCCACAGCACTGCGAGCATGGAGCCCGCTGCGACCATCGCTGCAGTTATGGCCATTGTCAACACCTCACACCTTATCATCCACCTTTCCCAGAGGCAGATGCTGAGAAATCGGGCGAGGAGGCTACGGCAGCGCGGTGAGGACCTGAAGTCTGAGAGTGGCACAGACCTGTCACAAAGCACGGGACCCCGCGCCTAGGACATCGTGGTGGCAATGGGTCATGTTGATGTTGTGGAACGGCGATTCTGGGCCCGGGATACAAGCACGGACTGGTGGGACCGCATAGTGCTGCAGGTCTGGGATGAATCACAGCGGCTGCGAAACTTTCGCATGCGGAAGGGGACTTTCCTGGAACTTTGTGAGTTGCTGTCCCCTGCCCTGAAGCGCAAGGACACCCAGATGCGAGCAGCCCTGACTGTCCAGAAGCGAGTGGCCATAGCCCTCTGGAAGCTTGCAACGCCAGACAGCTACCGGTCAGTCGCGAACCACTTTGGCGTGGGCAAATCTACCGTGGGGGTTGTTGTGATGCAAGTAGCCAACGCAATCGTTGAGCTACTGCTCTCAAAGGTAGTGACCCTGGGAAACGTGGAGGTCATCATAGATGGCTTCGCCGCGATGGGATTCCCAAACTGCGGTGGGGCTATAGATGGAACTCACATCCCTATCCTGGGACCGGACCACCAGGCCAGCCAGTACATTAACCGAAAGGGCTACTTTTCAATGGTGCTGCAAGCACTGGTGGACCATAGGGGACGTTTTACAAACATCAACGTCGGATGGCCGGGCAAGGTTCATGACGCTCGTGTTTTCAGGAACTCTGGTCTGTTTAGACGGCTGCAGGAAGGTATTTACTTCCCGGACCACAAAATAACTCTTGGGGATGTGGAGATGCCTATAGTGATGCTCGGGGACCCAGCCTACCCACTAATGCCCTGGCTCATGAAGCCCTATACAGGCGCCCTGGACAGTGAAAAAGAACTCTTCAACTACTGGCTGAGCAAATGCAGAATGGTGGTGGAGTCTGCTTTTGGACGTCTCAAGGGGAGATGGAGAAGCTTACTGACTCACTCTGATCTCAGCGAAACCAATACCCCCATTGTTATTGCAGCTTGCTATGTGCTCCACAATCTGTGTGAGAGCAAGGGGGAGACCTTTATGGCAGGGTGGGAGGTTGAGGCAAATAGCCTGGCTGCTGATTACGCCCAGCCAGACAGCCGTGCGATTAGAAGAGCCCAGCAGGACGCGCTGTGCATCCGGGAGGCTTTGAAAGCTAGGTTCCTGAGTGAGCAGGGTAACCTGTGACTATTAAGTTTGTTTACAGAGAAGCTGAACCTGCCCCCGTTTCTTTACCCGGTTAATGTTCACTATCCTCTCCAGTTACATACCCCGTTCCCCCCCTTCCAACACACGTTTAAAAATAAAATCACTTGAAATTTGTTAATGAACACCGTTTTCTTTATTATGGTTTTCGCGGTGAAGTGTTGAACCTGGGACGCAGACTGTGGTGGGGAGCAGGTGTAGTGTAGTGATGCAAAGAACGCTTCTAAACTCCAGGAATGACAGGCTCCGCACTGGTGGACTGGTTGTTTCAACGGAGCCTGCCACCCCTCCTGTTCGGGACTCTGTGTGTGGGGGCTATGTGACTTTGTGGCAGGGGGAGGACGGTTACAGATCCCCTGCTGCGTGGCTCTGTGATCCAGGATAAGGACCGCTGCATAAGATCTCTAACTGCCCTCCCCCGCCACAAAGTCACATAGTTCCCCCCCCCCCAGAACATGAAAACCACCTCCCAGACTGACCAGGGTAACTAGTGACTGCAATGTGTGTGTGCCCTGCTGCTGAACCTGCCCCCGCGTCTGTACCCTGGTAAAGCTGACTGTCCTGTCCAATTACTAACCCCCTTCCCCCCCTTCAAACAGACTCTCCTCTAAAAGAACATGATGGAAACAGTAATTAACAGAAACATATTTTTTATTAGCAACTACACATGAAACTGGGGGATGAAACTGGGACGGGGGCTTGGGTGAGGTGGGAAGGAAAGGACTTATCAAATTTTGGGGAATGAGAGCCTTCTGGTACTTGAGCAGTCTGCAGGGGTGGAGTGAGAGTTTTCATGGACTCTGCCGCCCCTCCTTCTTGGGACTTTGGGTGAGGGGGGTATGGGACTTTGTGGCGGGGGAGGGCGGTTAGACATAGACTGCAGCGGGGCTCTGTCCTCCTGCCTCCGGTCCTGCAGAACATCCACAAGGCGCTGGAGCGTGTCCGTTTGCTCCCTCATTAGTCCAAGCAGCGTTTGAGTCGCCTGCTGGTCTTCCTGCCGCCACCTCTCCTCCCGTTCAATGTGTGATCAGTGCATTTGGGACAAGTTCTCCCTCCACTGGGTCTGCTGGGCTGCCTGGGCTCGGGAGCAGACCATAAGTTCCGAGAACATGTCCTCCCGTGTCCTCTTCTTCCTACACCTAATCTGCGCTAGCCTCTGGGAGTGTGATGCCAGGGTAGTTTGGGAGACAGTCGCAGCTGTGGGATGGGAAAAAGGGAGTGAATTCCTCAGAAAGATAAATTTTTTTGTGAACAAAGAACATAGTCTCTCTCTGTGAACAAGACCATGCATAGCACCTATCACATGCGCACTCAGGACAAGGTCGAATTTTCGGCCTTCGCATTCAGTGCCTGGGGTCTTGCAGTGCAGATCAGACAAGCGGGGCAGGACAGCAGAATTTGGGTAGCAGGCCGACATGGTAAGCCGTAGACTTGTGGCTGCTTAAAACTTTAATAATAGCACTGGCCTCCTTTCACGTTCAAAGCAATGCCAGTCCCTGCTGCCAGCAATCCGGCCAGCATGAACTCTGCCTCTGTCCCACCCCCTCGCAGCTGTCCCAGGGAAAGATCCCTGTATGCTGCCCCTCTCCCGCCTCCACCGTGTGGCTGTAAACCGCCGGTTACAGTTCTGTAAAGGAACAGGCAAGCAGTCCCAATACTAACATTCCCCTACCTAATTCAAAGCAGGTCACCATGAGCGATATCACTCTGATGAGGATTTCAGAGACGGAGAAAGAAAGGATGCTTTGGGAAAGCCTGCAAAGACCAGGGCCGTATGCTGCCATGCTCTGCAAGGCGATGATACCCGAGTACTTGCTTGTCTCCTGGCGCGGAAACGTTTCCTACCACGGAGGACCCAATAAGGCCGCTCTCCCCAGGAACCTGATGCAAAGGCTTTCCAATTACCTCCAGGAGAGCTTCGTGGAGATGTCCCAGGAGGATTTCTGCTCTATCCCCAGACATATAGACCGGATTTTACTGTAGCTGCACTAGCAGGGACTAAACAGTAGAGTGCCTAGGGCAAACCAATCATGCTAAAGCGGACATTGTTAGATTTTTTTTCAGTAGTTGCACTGCCAAGGACTGAAACGTTAAGCGCCTAGGGCAAAGTAATCATGAAAAAAACATTGTTAATATTCCTGTTCTGTTAAAAATAAATGTTTACATGTTTAAAACACTTACCGACTGATCCTTCCCCTGATTCTGTGTCCGGGTTAACGCCTGGGGACGGTTGGTAGGGGATCTCTGTAAGGGTGATGAAGAGATCCTGGCTGTCGGGGAAATCAGCGTTGTAAGTGCTGTCGACTGCCTCGTCCTCCTCATCTCCTTCCTCATCTTCCCCGTCCGCTAACAGGTCCGAGGAACCGGCCGTCGACAATATCCCATCCTCAGAGTTCATGGTCAGTGGTGGGGTAGTGGTGGCGGCCGCACCTAGGATGGAATGCAGTGCCTCGTAGAAACGGGATGTCTGGGGCTGGGATGCGGAGCGTCCATTTGCCTCTTTGGTCTTCTGGTAGCCTGGTCTCAGCTCCTTGATTTTCACGCGGCACTGCATTGCATCCCGGCTGTATCCTCTCTCTGCCATGGCTTTTGAGATCTTCTCGTAGATCTTTGCGTTCCGTCTTTTCGATCGCAGCTTGGAAAGCACGGACTCATCGCCCCACACAGCGATCAGATCCAAGACTTCCCGATCAGTCCATGCTGGGGCCCTCTTTCTATTCTGAGATTGCACGGCCATCTCTGCTGGAGAGCTCTGCATCGTTGCCAGTGCTGCTGAGCTCGCCACGATGTCCAAACAGGAAATGAGATTCAAACTGCCCAGACAGGAAAAGGAATTCAAATTTTCCCGGGGCTTTTCCTGTGTGGCTGGTCAGAGCATCCGAGCTCGGACTGCTGTCCAGAGCGTCAACAGAGTGGTGCACTGTGGGATAGCTCCCGGAGCTATTACCGTCGATTTCCATCCACACCTAGCCTAATTCGACATGGCCATGTTGAATTTAGCGCTACTCCCCTCGCTGGGGAGGAGTACAGAAGTCGAATTTAAGAGACCTCTATGTCGAACTAAATAGCTTCGTTGTGTGGACGGGTGCAGAGTTAATTCGATGTAATGCTGCTAAATTCGACATAAACTCCTAGTGTAGACCAGGCCTTAGATGGAATTAGGAGAGCCATCCTATATGTTCTTGTGAGATGCCCTTGTAAGACATGTCAGTTTGCTTTTATTTTCCCTTTGATGCTGTTAACTTGGATTTTGAAAAGTGCCTACCAATATTTTCTGAAAAAGAGATGACATTGCAGAGCAAAGCAATGGCATAGTGGTAATCCAAAGAAACCGGAATGTGAGACTGTGGGCTCAGACACTGGCTGGAGATCACTCAGCCTAGCCACAAATCTAACAATGCTCTGCTCCATGGTAATGCTGGAAAAATCTCCTAATGTCTTGGCTTCTACGAACAGAAAAGAAAAAGTTAAATCCATGGACGGCAACTGTGATAATCATGATTTTGGTCATTTCCAGAGCTGTAAAATTTTCATTTTAGTGATTTGAATTTTTTAAATGAAGTCTCTCCCCCCAACAACCTCAATTTAAAAACAAATAAGTGCTAACATGGCTAAACATTTCTCATGCTTGGCTATTCAGAAATGATTCATTTTAATAGCAAGGGCCCTGGTTCAGGAAAGCACTTATAGCATGTGTTAAAGTCTATCCTTATTCAGGGAAGCACCTAAATATGGTTAACTTTAACCCCATGCTGAAGTCCCATTGACTTCAGTCCGGGCCTAATCTGGTTAGAATGGAGCAAGTCTAGAGCAAGCTTGAAGTGTTAAAGTCTGTGGGGGTCAACCAATGTTACTCTACTCTACTATGTGAGGGACCTAGGTTCCATGTCTGGTCTCTAGCTTCCCCAACTGGCAGCAATCTCAGCCTTTGAAGAAAGCAATGAGCATTGCTCTGCAGAGAGCCTTGTGTTAGGTTTACAGAGTAACCCTCATCCATTTCTCCTCAGCTAAGAATGATGTTGTGATGCAGGGCCTTAAGGAAGGATGGATGGGAATGTCTCCATTGTGCACTGAGGACCAAAACAAATGTTCTCTACTGAATAACAAACTAAGGCCTGGTCTACACTAGGAGCTTATATCGAATTTAGCGCCGTTACATCGAATTAACCCTGCACCCGTCCACACCAGGAAGCTACTTAGTTCGAAATAGAGCTCTTTTAAATTCGACTTCTGTAATCCTCGAAAACGAGAGGAGTAGCGCTAAATTCGAAATGGCAATATCGAATTAGGCTAGGTGTGGATGGAAATCGACGGTAATAGCTCCGGGAGCTATCCCACAGTGCACCACTCTGTTGACGCTCTGGACAGCACTTCGAGCTCGGATGCTCTGACCAGCCACACAGGAAAAGCCCCGGGAAAATTTGAATTCCTTTTCCTGTCTGGCCAGTTTGAATCTCATTTTCTGTTTGGACAGCGTGGAGAGCTCAGCAGCACTAGCAACGATGCAGAGCTCTCCAGCAGAGTTGGCCGTGCAATCTAATAGAAAGAGGGCCCCAGCATGGACTGATCGGGAGGTGTTGGATCTCATCGCTGTCTGGGGCGATGAGTCCGTGCTTTCAGAGCTGCGCTCCAAAAGAAGGAATGCAAAGATCTATGAGAAGATCTCTAAAGCCATGGCAGAGAGAGGATACAGCCGGGATGCAACGCAGTGCCGCGTGAAAATCAAGGAGCTGAGACAAGGCTACCAAAAAACCAAAGAGGCAAACCGACGCTCCGGATCCCAGCCCCACACATCACGTTTCTACGAGGCACTGCATTCCATCCTAGGTGCGGCCGCCACCACTACCCCACCAGTGACCGTGGACTCCGAGGATGGGATATTGTCCACGACCGGTTCCTCCTCGGAAATGTTAGGTGACGGGGAAGATGAGGAAGGAGATGAGGAGGACGAGGCAGTCGACAGCGCTTGCACCGCTGATTTCAACGACAGCCAGGAGCTCTTCATCACCCTTACCGAGATCCCCTACCAACCGTCCACAGCCCTTACCCCGGACACCGAATCAGGGGAAGGATCAAGCAGTGAGTGCTTTAAACATCTAAACATTTCATTTTAACATAAGTGGAATATTTATATTGTTAAGAATGGGCTTTTCAGTCACTCAGTTAAACATAGAAACTTTTATTTATAACAAAACAGGAATAATAACTATTTCAGTAATTTGTTGTTCATGATTTATTTGGCTTAGTAAACTTTTTACTACTAACTATGTATAGAAAATCAAGTACTGTCCGGATATTCATGATTAGTCCACAACACGGCCCCTCCACTCTGTAGTCCGTTATGCTCAACTTAAAGGAAAAGGCGGTCAATGTGCCCGGGAATGGACAGACAGTCCTCCTGGGATAGCTCCGCATAGCTCTCCTGGAGGTACCGCTCCAGCATGCGCACGAGGTTCAACGGCAGGGCAATCTTGTTTGGTCCCCCGTGGTAGCACACGTTCCCACGCCATGAGTCCATGAGGTAGTCGGGGATCAGTGCGCGGCACAGCATGGCGGCATATGGCCCAGGCCTCTGCATGCATTCACGCAGCATCCTTCCCCTCTCGGTCTCCGAGATCCTCATGAGGGTTATGTCACACATGACGCCCTGCTTTAAATTAGGGAGGGGAATGTTAGTATTTGGACTGCTTTACAGCCACGCGGTGGAGGCGGCAGAGGGGCAGCATACAGGGATCTTTCCCGGGGACAGCCGCGAGGTGGTGGGACAGGGGCAGAGCTCATGCTTCCCTGATTGCTGCCAGCAGAGAGTGGCCTTGCATTCAGTGCGAAAGGAGCCCAGTGCTACTATTACATGTTTAAGCTGCCACAAGTCTACGGCTTACCATGTTTGCCCGCAGCAGAAGTAGAGGTGTCCTGCAACGCTTCTCTGATCGCAACTGCAGGACCCCAGACACATAAGGCGAGGGCCGAAAATTCGACCTTGTCCTGAGTGCGCATGTGAAAGGTGCAGTGCATGGTGTTGTTCACAGAGAAAGACTATGCTCTTTGTTAGCAACTTCATTTATCTGTCTCAGGAATTTACTCCCTTTTTCCCATTCCCACAGACACATCTGCGACTGTCTCCCAACCCAGCCTGGCATCACACTCCCAGAGGCTAGCGCAGATTAGAAGAAGGAAGAGAAAAACTCGTGAAGACATGTTTTATGAACTTATGGAGTGCTCACGAGAGCAGGCAGCCCAGACGACACAGTGGAGGGAGAACTTGTCACAAATGCACAGAGCAGTCATGGAACGGGAGGAGAGGTGGCGCCAGGAGGACCAGCAGGCTACTCAAACCCTGCTTGGACTAATGAGGGAGCAAACGGAGACGCTCCGGCGCCTAGTGGATGTTCTGCAAGACCGGAGGCAGGAGGACAGAGCACTGCTGCTGTCTATCTCTAACCGCCCTCCCCCGCCACCAAGTCCCACACCCCCCTCACCAAAAGTACAAAGAAGGAGGGGCGGCAAGGTCCGTTAAAACTGTCAGTCGGCCACTGCACACTGCTGCAGCAATGGAAGGCTCTCGTTCCAAAGTTTGAAAAGTCCTTTCCTACCCATCTCACACTAGCCCATGTGCAAGTTTCCTTCCCCCCCCCCCTTTTCATGTGCGGTTCGTAATAAAACATCGGTTTCTGTTAAGTACTGTTTCCGAGAGTGTCTTTTGGAGGGGATTCTGTCTGAAGGGGGGGAAGGGGTTTGTTACTTGGACAGGACAGTCACCTGTAGCAGGCTACAGAGGCGGGGGCAGGTCCAGCATCAGGACACATACACAGCACAGTCACCAGTTACCCTGGTCAGTCTGGGAGGCGGTTTTCTTGTTCTGGGGTGCGAGGGGGATTGATCTGTGACTTTGTGTCGGGGGAGGGCAGTTAGAGATCCTATGCCGCGGTCCTTATCCTGGATCACAGAGCCACGCAGCAGGGGATCTGTTACCCTCCGCCCCCTGCCAGAAAGTCACTTGGCCGACACATACATCCAGTCCCGCCCAGGACTGCTGGCAGGCTGCGTTGAAACAACCAATGCAGCACTGCGGAGCCTGTCATTCCCGGACTTTAGAAGCATCATTTGCATCAAAACAGTAAGCCCGCCCCCCGCCACAGTCTGCGTCCCCGGTTTAAAACATTCCCGCGAAAACAGTAAAAAAGAGAACCTTGTTCATTAACAGAACAGAACAGATTTTATTTGTTGGGAAGGTGGGGAAGGGGGTATGTAACTTGGAAGGATAGTCAACAGTAACTGGGTAAAGAAACGGGGGCAGGTTCAGCATCTGTGTCCACAAAGTAAAAAGTCACTGGAGACCCTGTTCAGTCAGGAACCTGGCTTTCAAAGCCTCCCTGATGCACAGTGCGTCCCGCTGTGATCTTCTAATCGCCCTGCTGTCTGGCTGGACGTAATCAGAAGCCAGGCTATTTGCCTCAACCTCCCACCCCGACATATAGGTCTCCCCCTTGCTCTCACACAAATTGTGGAGCACACAGCAAGCAGCTATCACAATGGGGATATTGGTCTCGCTGAGATCACAGCGAGTGAGTAGGCTTCTCCATCTGCCCTTGAGACGGCCAAAAGCACACTCCACCACCATTCTGCACTTGCTGAGCCGGTAGTTGAATAGTTCTTTCCCTGAGTCCAGTGCGCCAGTGTAGGGCTTCATGAGCCAGGGCATTAGCGGGTATGCAGGGTCCCCGAGGATGACTGTAGGCATCTCCACATCCCCAACAGTTACTTTGTGGTCCGGGAAGTAAATACCTTCCTGCAGCCGTCTACACAGACCAGAGTTCCTGAACACCCTAGCGTCATGAACCTTGCCCGGCCATCCAACGTAGATATTGGTAAAACGTCCCCGATGGTCCACCAGTGCTTGCAGCACCATGGAAAAGTAGCCCTTCCGGTTGATGTACTGGCTGGCCTGGTGGTCCGGTCCCAGGATAGGGATGTGAGTCCCATCTATAGCCCCACCGCAGTTTGGGAATCCCATCTCGGCAAAGCCATCTCTGATGAGCTCCACGTTTCCCAGGGTCACTACCTTAGATAGCAGTAGCTTGACGATTGCCCTGGCTACTTGCATAACAGCAACCCCCACGGTAGACTTGCCCACGCCAAACTGGTTAGCGACGGACCGGTAGCTGTCTGGCGTTGCGAGCTTCCAGAGGGCTATGGCCACTCGCTTCTGGACAGTCAGGGCTGCCCGCATCCGGGTGTCCTTTCGCTTCAGGGCAGGGGACAGCAACTCACACAGTTCGAGGAAAGTCCCCTTCCGCATGCGAAAGTTGCGCAGCCACTGGGATTCATCCCAGACCTGCAGCACTATGCGGTCCCACCATTCCGTGCTGGTTTCACGGGCCCAGAATCGCCGTTCAACAGTATCAACAAGACCCAGTGACAGCGAGATGTCCTGGGCGCTGGGTCTCATGTTCTCAGAGAGGTCGGAGCTAGTGTCCGACTTCATGCCGTCACGGTAGTGCCGTAGCCTCCTCTCATGATTGATCTGCAGCTGCCTCTGGTACAGGTGGAGGAGAAGCTGCGAGGCGTTGAGAACTGCCACAACTGCAGCGATGGTCGCAGCGGGATCCATGCTCGCACTGCTGTGGCGTCCGCGCTGTCAGTAATCAGAAAAGCGCGCGAAATTATTTCCCGCCGGCGCTTTCAGGGAGGGAGGGAGGGAGGGAGGGCTTGAGTGACGGACGGATGACGACAGGCGCCCAAAAGCACCCTCGACACATTTTTTTACCCAGAAGGCATTTGGGGCTCGACCCAGAATTCCAAAGGGCAGGGGGGACTGCGGGAACTGTGGGATAGCTGCCCACAGTGCACCGCTTCCAATGTCGACGCTTGCCCCGTTAGTGTGGACTCACAAAGTCTCACAAAGTCGAATTACTGTCCTTAGTGTGGACACACACGTTCGACTTAGTAATATCGATTCCACATAGTCGAATTAACTAAAATCGAAGTACTCTCGTAGTGTAGACAAGGCCTAAGTAAATAAATATGTTCTTGAAACATAATTTTTGTGGTGGGAAGTATTTGATTTGGCCTTAAATTTAACTAACATTCCCTATTTCCCAAGGAGAAATGGATTTTTCATAAAATAGACAGATACACTGGGCCAAATCTTGAAGACCTTATTCAGTGTTTATTTGGTAAAATTCCCAATGAAGTCAGTGAAAGTTTTACCTTAGTACAGACCAAATAAAAACTGAAGGAATTCAGGTTCGGACCTAGTTTTTTTAAAATCTGTGACCAATATAATCTTGCTCTAGTCTTTTTCATATTATTTAAAGGAAAGCTGTTCATGGGAATTTGGGGTATGAAAGGAATACAAGATCAGATCTATGCTTAATATACTGATTTGGCAACACTTAGTCAATTCCCATGACATGACAAGGTGAACGACTGTCAAGCCCAGCAAGACAGGTTCAGTTCAGTCTAGAAACTACTTTTATGACATATGAAAGAGGACTGGAAAAGGGCAAATATAGTGCCCATCTATAAAAAGGGAAATAAGGACAACCCAGGGAATTATAGACCAGTCAGCTTAATTTCAGTACTCGGAAAGATAATGGAGCAAATAATTAAGCAATCAATTTGCAAACCGCACCTAGAAGATAATAAGGTGATAAGTAACAGTCAGCATGGCTTTTTCAAGAACAAATCATGTCAAAACCAACCTAATAGCTTTCTTTGTCAGGGTAACAAAGCCTTGTGGATGGGGGGGGGGGGGGGGAAGCAGTAGATTTGATATATCTTGACTTTAGTCAGGCTTTTGATACTGTCCCACATGACCATCTCATAAACAAACTAGGGAAATATAACCTAGATGGAGCTACTACAGTAAAAGCGGTTTTATCTGGCATGTTGGGCGGATGGGGAGTGCCGGTAAGTGAAAAATGCCAGTTAACTAAGAGGGAGGGAGTTTGGGTGCGGAAGCGGGTGTGGGGCTGGGGCACGGAAGGGGGTGCGAGGCGCGAGCTCTGGGAGTGAGTTTGGGTGCAGGAGGGGGCTCGGGGCAGGGTGGTGGGGCGTGGGAATGGGCTCGGGGTGCTGGATCCAGGGGGCACTTACCTCAGGTGGCTTTCCGCAAGCAGCAACCTGTCCTGGCTGCTCCTAGGTGGAGGTGGGGCAGGAAGTGCTGCATGCTGCCTCTGCCCGCAGGCATTGCACCCGTAGCTCCCATTGGCTGTGGTTCCTGGCCAATGGGAGCTGTGGGGACAGCGTGCAGAGCTGACTGCTGTGCCTCTGCTTAGGAGCAGCCAGGACAGGTCGCCACTTCTTGGGAGCCATGCAGAGACAGGTAGGCAGCTTGCTGGTCCCACGCCAACCAGACTATAAACCGGACTGTCTATGAAGATTAGAAATGCCGTTTATAGAGCTTTCTGGCTGGTATAGGGCCAGATAACACAGCTTTTATTGTATAAGGTGGGTGCATAACTGGTTAGAAAACCATTCCCAGAGAGTACTTATCAGTGGTTCACAGTCAAGCTAGAAGGGCATACCAAGTGGGTCCACAGAGATCGGTTCTGGGTCTGGTTCTGTTCAATATCTTTATCATTGATTTAGATAATGGCATAGAGAGTACACCTATAAAGCTTGCTGATGATACCAAGCTGGGAGGGGTTGCAAGTGTTTTGGAGGATAGGATTAAAATTCAATATGGTCTGAGAAATGGTTTGAAGTAAACAGGATGAAATTCAATAAGGAAAAATGAAAAGTACTCCACTTAGGAAGGAACAATCAGTTGCACACATACAAAATGAGAAATGACTGCCTAGGAAGGAATACTGCAGAAAGGGATCTGAGGGCCATAGTGGATTACAAGCTAAGTATGAGTCAGTAGTGTAACACTTTTGCAAAAAAAGCAAAAATCATTCTGGGCTGTTATAACTATAAAGGGAAGGGTAACAGCCCTCCTGTGTACAATACTATAAAATCCCTCCTGGCCAGGGACTCCAAAATCCTTTTACCTGTAAAGGGTTAAGAAGCTCAGGTAACCTGGCTGACACCTGACCCAAAGGACCAATAATGGGACAAGATACTTTCAAATCTTGGTGGGGGGAAGGTTTTTGTTTGTGCTCTTTGTTTTTGGTGGTTGTTTGCTCTTGGGACTGAGAGGGACCAGACATCAATCCATGCTCTCCAAATCTTTCTGAACAAGTCTCTCATATTTCAAACTTGTGAGTACAGCCAGGCAAGGTATGGTAGTTTTATTTTTGTTTTCTCAACTTGTAAATGTACCTTTTACTAGAGTGTTTACCTCTGTTTGCTGTAACTTTGAACCTAAGGCTAGAGGGGGTTCCTCTGGGCTCTTTAAGTTTGATTACCCTGTAAAGTTATTTTCCATCCTGATTTTACAGAGATGATTTTGACCTTTTTCTTTAATTAAAAGCCTTCTTTTTAAGAACCTGATTGATTTTTCCTTGTTTTAAGATCCAAGGGGGTTGGATCTTGATCCACCAGGAGTTGGTGGGAGAAAGGAGGGGGAAATGGTTGATTTTTCCTTGTTTTAAGATCCAAGGGGGTTGGATCTGTACTCACCAGGGAATTGGTGAAGGCTACCCAGGGAAGGGAATTAGCATGTTGGGAGTGGTGGCAGCGGACCAGATCTAAGCTGGTAGTTAAGCTTAGAAGTTTTCATGCAGGCCCCCACATCTGTACCCTAAAGTTCAGAGTGGGGAAGGAGCCTTGACAGCTGTATTAGCAGGAATGTTGTAAGCAAGACACGAGAAGTAATTCTTCTGCTCTACTCCGCGCTGATTAGTCCTCAACTGGAGTATTGTGTCCAGTTCTGGGCACCACATTTCAGGAAAGATGTGGACAAATTGGAGAAAGTCCAGAGAAGAGCAACAAAAATGATTAAAGATCTAGAAAACAGGACGTATGAGGGAAGATTGAAAACAGTGGGTTTGTTTAGTCTGAAGAAGAGAAGACTGAGAGGGGACATGATAACAGTTTTCAAGTACATAAAAGGTTGTTACAAAGAGAAGGGAGAAAAATTGTTGTACTTAACCTCTGAGAATAGGACAAGAAGCAGTAAGGGCGGTTTAGGTTGGACATTAGGAAAAACTTCCTAACTGTCAGGGTGGTTAAGCACTGGAATAAATTGCCCAGGGAGGTTGTAGAATTTCCATCAGTGGGGATTTTTAAGAACGGATTAGACAAACACCTGTCAGGGATGGTCTAGACAATTCTTAGTCCTGCCTTGAGTGCAGGGGACTGGACTAGGTGACCTCTCGCAGTCCCTTCCAGTCCGACAATTCAATGATTCTATGTATCAGAAAGAGTATTGCAGCCTTTTGGGCATGTGACATGTCCCTCAGTACAGTGAAAGGCATGCCACAACCTAGGTGCTGTAATTGACTCCATATTGAGACTGGCCCCAGTGCACATGTGCTGGAAATGGCACAAGGGCCATTCCATACTTCCCTCCCTCACCATTGTTCACTCTGTGCAAAAGCAGGTGATGGTGGCGGGCCTTATGCTTGAGGAGCACAGGGATTTCTCCTTCTGTCTCTCTCCAGGGTTACAAATGGCACCAAAGAAGGTGTGGGAGGGGGGCCACATTGGCAGAGGCAGGCCGATGGCCCCACATTCTATGAACACCAGGCTGTGGAGCTGCAACCAGAGTACTCAGGTACTAGGGATTGTAACTAGCTGATTGTTCCCAAATGCAGTACTGAATCTTGCTCCTAAATGCAGTGTTGAGTCTAAATTACATAGCGCAGCCTTAGAAATGAAATCCTTAGTAGCTATACACCTGCAACAGCAAATTAGCGATAATCAGACAGATGGGAGATATCATTATTCTAAAGAATGCTTCTAATTACAATGCTAGACATTGTTTGTTTTGTCTCATGCACAGAATTTCACATATTCACTTGAAGATGGGTTTAAAAGTTTTGGAACAAAAACAGAAATTCATTAACAGGATATCAGATCTGCAACTTTGAAACTTATTAAATAAATAGAAATAAAAACAGCTACTCCTTTTCTTATCCAACTTTTTCAGCTGTGGTTGTTCGGTTTTTCTTCTAGAACATTTGGTACTGTGACAGAGAACCATAAATATTAAGATGAATGCAAGGAAATCCAGCTAAAGTGCTTACTTACATCAATAGAAAGCAGTGATGGAGAAGTGTCTCCAGAGTAAACGACGTAGGGGACCTAGTGAATCTGCCCAGAAATAAATTAGGCACTTTAAAAAAAATAAAGTTAAAATTTTGGACAGCTAGAGGGTATAACAGTGTGCGCACACAGCTGTGTCAATGGTCTCAGAGCACAGCATTTCTTCATTAAGTTAAAATGATGATATGTTCTTATGCTTCAGCATATTAAAAAATCCATGATCTCAAGCTGTGCGTTTTAGCTGGAAGCAGGGAAGAATGGAGGCACAGGCAGTGTGTGTCCATGGGGGACCTAAGCTACAGGAAATTTTTGCTTTCTTAAAAAAAGTTCCTGCTAAGTCATGCTTAGAATAAACCTGAAGAGAGAGAGTCACAAATAAGACCCACCTGCAGTACTTTTTATTTAATATGTCTATGTTTGTAATGAGTATTTGGAACACAAGAACAGAAGGGCAAAGGAAGTGTTATTTATTCTAGCACAGTAGTTATAGGATCACACACAAGCCATGCAAACCATAGAGGAAATACTCTTTCCAAAACCTCTCATGCTACATTAAAGATTCAGGTCTAGCTTGGAATCTTTGAGTCTCCTTACAGCAGCCTAATTCATTTCTATCTTACCCTGCCAGAGTCTGTATCTTGAGAGGAAAAAAATAAACTGCCATCATGTGGATTAGGCCAATAGTTCATCACCACCATATCCATCTAAAGGGGCACTAGATTAGCTATACCTACAGTAGATATATTTGTACTGCCTGTCATGACAGCATCACTGGTTAAGACCCCTAACCTCTGGCTGAGTTACCAAAGTCCTCAAATCATGGTTTAAAGACTTCAAGTTACTGCAAATTCACCATTTACACTAGTTTAAACCTGGAAGTGACCCATGCTGCAGAGGAAGGTGAAAACCCCTTAGGGTCTCTGCCAATCTGACCCAGGGGAAAATTCCTTCCTGACCCCAAATACGGCGAACCATTACCAGGGCCTGCTCTACTGTTTTTGCTGCTCCAAGCAGCACGCGGAATTGCCGCCATGGACAGCGGGGGCAGTCCGTGTGCCGTTAGGGCAGCACGCGCGTTTCCGTGGTGGCGGCAATTCGGCAGCAGCTTCTGTCTTCAGCCGGAAAACAGAAGCCGCCGAATTGCCGCCGCGGGCAGCTGAACATAGAAGCTGCCGCCAAATTGCCGCCGCCACGGAAACGCTGCCGCGGATGGCATTAGGGCGGCACACACAATTCTGCACGCTGCTTGGGGAGGGTAAAAACACACAGACTGCCGCCCCTTGCAGATTGCTGCCCCAAGCACCTGCTTGGAATGCTGGTGCCTGGAGCCGGCCCTGTCCGTTACACGCTGAACATGTGGGCAAAGACCCTGAGCACGTGGCCTGAGAATGTGCATATGTGAATTGAAAGTGGTTGCCTCCCAGAAGTATAACACCTCTTAAGTACTTAACTATAATAATGTAAAAGACGGGTAGGAGCCAAACCCCCTGGAACTAGAATCTCTAATGTCAGCATTGGATGCAAAGTCTAAGGCTATGTCTACACTGCCCTGCATTTTGTTCTAGGGGGCGTGAATAGCAGTGTGCATCAAAGTGTTGCACTGTAAATCCCTTCGCGTGTGCTGTGGGTTCCTAGTTCACATTAATGTAGGAACCTTTTAGTTGTTGCCTTCAATGTCCACATAGAGGAATTACAGGGCAGGACTTTGGTGCACACTACTAGTCATGCACCTGAAGTCTGAACTGCAGGGTAGTGTAGACAAGTCCTAAGAGTCTAAGCTGTGCTGATAAAAAGTACAGGGTTTAAAGTAGTCACAGATAGATCCATTATCTTCATTCATAGTCCAACAAGAGTTGTTAACCTTTTGTTTATGTAATGGTGTAATTGTTAAAACTATCTCATTTAATTCTTAAAGTAGATACAGTATGTACGCTAAGGTAATAATAAAAATAAGTCTGGGTGAAATTCTGACCCCACTGAAGTAAATGGCAAGGTTCCCTTTGGCTTCAGTGGGGCCAGGACTTCACCCCCTATGTTCAGAGTACTACTGCTCTGTACCACCACTATCGTTAAAGGCCGATTCACACTATTATGTCTCTCCACTTTGAATACCTGCATAGTTACTTTACTGCTATTATTTAACATTTGTATTGCAGTAATGCCTAAAGACCACAACTAAGTTGGTCCCATTGTGCTAGGTGCTGTACAAACATGTAATAAATGACAACCTCTGCCCCAAAGAGCTTACAGTTTAAAGGCACGACATAATAGGTGGCTGAGACAAACAAGGAAACTGGGATGTGGTGGAATCACGATACTCATGATACTTATTCAAATGTAGCCTTTTTACAATAATTGATTACATTAGTAGGGGGGAAAGTGGTGGACATTAATTTAATGGTGAGGAGCATGAACAATCTTGCTTTTTTCACTGGAAAAAAGGCTGAATTACCTAACCTAGGGGGAAATTAAGCCCTGGAGAAAGCAGTTAAGTACCAGTGACTTCAATTTGCAGGGCTGAAAGGTTTACAGGGAGCTAAACTGCTTTGCAGCATCTTTAAAGGCTTTGAAGTGAGCATGAAATTACACTGTAAACCGTTTACATGCACTAAACCATGCTAGTAATAGGCCGCCAATTTCTTCCATAATAAACGTTACTATATAAGACAAGTTTGAATAGTACAGTAAATATTCCACATAAAATAGGAACATAAAACGGAACATGTGCTAAAATATCATGAAGGTGCACTGACAAACCCCACAAAATAATGCATTTTTGAGCAGAGGCCTTAACTCTGCCCTATAAAGATGAAAACACTGAGGGAAATATTTATCTCCAAAAGCAGACATGTAACGATTCAGTACTAGCTCTGCCTACTACTATACTAGCAGTGTAGTATATTGACAGTGTGGAACTTTGGCCCTGATTCAGCACTTTGATGGGACTTAAACGGGACCTGTTGAAGTCCCATCAAAGTGCTTTGCTGAGCATACCATTTGTCGCAGGTGATGTTGAGTTTGGATCAAAAGAACAGGAATTTTTTTAGTTGGAGTCAATGAGCACGTGATGTATGCGATAGTGATGTCTAGCTGAGAAAAGCAAATAGCAATTAGTACGAATTGATTTTTTTGGAGGTTTTTGCACACCAGACTGACCTGCTGTTTGCAGATTGAGATAATCTACAGGAGTGTGTCCCACCTCCCCACAGCCTTCCACACATACCCACCAGTTTAAGCCACAGAGGAAGGGACACTATTAACTGGGCAAGCATAGGCAGTCTATTTCAAACAAGACAAATTCTCTCTTTCTATTAAAAGTCTTTTTTCCCCTAACCCAGGAGAGCTCATGTTATCTTGTTTTCCGAGAAGGTGACAAAGGGAGTTGTGTTTGCTGGGTGTGAGTTGAAATGGTACAATTTCACCCCAAACTAGTTGGGAGGCATGGGACCAGAAAGACTGGGTCGGGGAAGAGACACAAATCTGCCTGGGTTGGGAGGAGAAAGGAGAGAGAAAGAGAAAGAAATGTGACGGATGACTAAACATAAAGAGCCAGACCCTCAACTGGAGTAAATCAGGGAAGCTCCAATAAAATCAGTGAAACTATATTGGTTTACATCAGCTGAGGATCTGGCCTTCAGACTTTCTCTGGCTTGTTTGAACTAAGCCAAGCAGTGAACCCATAAAAGTTTATGCCATCCCTAATTTGGTATGTCATAAGGGGGTGACTTTTGCTTTTTGTGGCTTTTAAGGACTATGATACCAAGAAACCACATTGATTTTGTTCAGCATTTTTAAGAGACTGATTGGTGTCAGTGGTAATGGGGTTTTTCCCTTGGAGTTTTACATTGCTTCACAGTTGTGGTTTTATTGGGAACAGTCTACTCTTTAACATAGTGCTACAGTGTCTACTTCTGGTGATGTTCCTTGGGGAGCATATATAAATTACTAGTCAAAAGGGTATGTCTGTAAGGAGCCCCCTCCCATCTAACTTTGATGGGTTGTAAGTAGGTTACCTAATTCCTACATAAATGACCTAAGTATGAGGGGGAAAACTAAAACTAGAGCATAGATGTGAAAAATTATAAACCTGAATAGTCCATAAATAAAATGAAAAGACTCAATGAGAGGAGGAATTCATGAACAGCAAGCATGGATATTTCCTAGCACTGTAAGAAACATCTTGGAAACATGCCACCTGCTAGAATCTGTAACCAAATCCACCTGTACTACTTGTTTCAGTCTTAAATGATGTGAAACATTTTCCATCTACTGTGTTAGAAGCTGGATTAGAGAAATCAAAGAAAAAGGCTTAATTACTAAGGAAAATAAAAGGAAAGTTGCATTTTCAGACATTTCCTTTGCAGTGAATCAATTTTTGGCCTCCTCTTTGCATCCTCTCCTCCACACTAGACTCCTGGGGGCAGGGGTAACCCATTCATTTCTCCTGCACTTTTAATCTGGAATTCACTCACAGCATTTCTTGAAGACAATGAGTTGTTTCTTCCCATAGAAATATTTCCTTGGTCCCCACTGCAGCCCAATGTCCCAGTACTCCCCTCCTCCCAGAATGGGGAAAATTTGAGATCTGAGTCTGGATGCAAATTTTACTAGTAGGACTAATTTACTTAATAGACCTGAAGTGAAACTCTGAATCTGAACACTGTTAAACCTGAGAAATGTTCCAGGGGGAAGATCAAGGGGCATTGACTTCAGTGGAGTTATGATAATTTACACTGGGTGAAGATCTGCCTCTAGATCTTGATCTAAATGAATCTTTGCTTGAAGCCTCTCTGTTCTCTTTAGCTTCATGACTGTTACTTTATAATACTGTATATAGAGAACCATAGAATCATAGAATATCAGGGTTGGAAGGGACCTCAGGAGGTCATCTAGTCCAACCCCCTGCTCAAAGCAGGACCAATTCCCAACTAAATCATCCCAGCCAGGGCTTTGTCAAGCCGGGCCTTAAAAACCTCCAAGGAAGGAGACTCCACCACCTCCCTAGGTAACGCATTCCAGTGCTTCACCACCCTCCTAGTGAAATAGCGTTTCCTAATATCCAACCTAGACCTCCCCCACTGCAACTTGAGACCATTGCTCCTTGTTCTGTCATCTGCCACCATTGAGAACAGCCGAGTTCCATCCTCTTTGGAACCCTCCTTCAGGTAGTTGAAGGCTGCTATCAAATCCCCCCTCATTCTTCTCTTCTGGAGACTAAACAATCCCAGTTCCCTCAGCCTCTCCTCATAAGTCATGCGCTCCAGACCCCTAATCATTTTTGTTGCCCTCCGCTGGACTCTTTCCAATTTTTCCACATCCTTCTTGTAGTGTGGGGCCCAAAACTGGACACAGTATTCCAGATGAGGCCTCACCAATGTCGAATGAAGGGGAACGATCACGTCCCTCGATCTACTGGCAATGCCCCTACTTATACAGCCCAAAATGCCGTTAGCCTTCTTGGCAACAAGAGCACACTGTTTAATCATATTCAGCTTCTCATCCACTGTGACCCCTAGGTCCTTTTCTGCAGAATTGCTACCTAGCCATTCGGTCCCTAGTCTGTAGCTGTGTATGGGATTCTTCCGTCCTAAGTACAGGACTCTGCACTTGTCCTTGTTGAACCTCATCAGGTTTCTTTTGGCCCAATCCTCTAATTTGTCTAGGTCCCTCTGTATCCGATCCCTACCCTCTAGTGTATCTACCACGCCTCCTAGTTTAGTGTCATCGGCAAACTTGCTGAGAGTTGCAGTCCACACCATCCTCCAGATCATTAATAAAGATATTAAACAAAACCAGCCCCAGGACCGACCCTTGGGGCACTCCGCTTGAAACTGGCTGCCAACTAGACATGGAGCCATTGATCACTACCCGTTGAACCCGACGATCTAGCCAGCTTTCTATCCACCTTACAGTCCATTCATCCAGCCCATACTTCTTTAACTTGGCAGCAAGAATACTGTGGGAGACCGTATCAAAAGCTTTGCTAAAGTCAAGGAATAACACATCCACTGCTTTCCCCTCATCCACAGAGCCAGTTATCTCATCATAGAAGGCAATTAGGTTAGTCAGGCACAACTTCCCCTTGGTGAATCCATGCTGACTGTTCCTGATCACTTTCCTCTCCTCTAAGTGTTTCATAATTGATTCCTTGAGGACCTGCTCCATGATTTTTCCAGGGACTGAGGTGAGGCTGACTGGCCTGTAGTTCCCCGGATCCTCCTTCTTCCCTTTTTTAAAGATGGGCACTACATTAGCCTTTTTCCAGTCATCCGGGACCTCCCCCGATCGCCATGAGTTTTCAAAAATAATGGCTAACGGCTCTGCAATCTCATCCGCCAACTCCTTTAGCACCCTCGGATGCAGCGCATCCGGCCCCATGGACTTGTGCACGTCCAGTTTTTCTAAATAGTCCCGAACCACTTTTCTCCACAGAGGGCTGGTCACCTTCTCCCCATATTGTGCTGCCCAGTGCAGCAGTCTGGGAGCTGACCTTGTTTGTGAAGACAGAGGCAAAAAAATTATTGAGTACATTAGCTTTTTCCACATCCTTGGTCACTAGGTTGCCTCCCTCATTCAGTAAGGGGCCCACACTTTCCTTGACTTTCTTCTTGTTGCTAACATACCTGAAGAAACCCTTCTTGTTACTCTTAACATCTCTTGCTAGCTGCAAATCCAAGTGTGATTTGGCCTTCCTGATTTCACTCCTGCATGCCTGAGCAATATTTTTATACTCCTCCCTGGTCATTTGTCCAATCTTCCACTTCTTGTAAGCTTCTTTTTTGCGTTTAAGATCAGCAAGGATTTCACTGTTTAGCCAAGCTGGTCGCCTGCCATATTTACTATTCTTTCTACACATCGGGATGGTTTGTTCCTGCAACCGCAATAAGGATTCTTTAAAATACAGCCAGCTCTCCTGGACCCCTTTGCCCTTCATGTTATTCTCCCAGGGGATCCTGCCCATCTGTTCCCTGAGGGAGTCAAAGTCTGCTTTTCTGAAGTCCAGGGTCCGTATTCTGCTGCTCTCCTTTCTTCCTTGTGTCAGGATCCTGAACTCGACCATCTCATGGTCACTGCCTCCCAGGTTCCCATCCACTTTTGCTTCCCCTACTAATTCTTCCCTGTTTGTGAGCAGCAGGTCAAGAAAAGCTCTGCCCCTAGTTGGTTCCTCCAGCACTTGCACCAGGAAATTGTCCCCTACACTTTCCAAAAACTTCCTGGATTGTCTGTGCACCGCTGTATTGCTCTCCCAGCAGATATCAGGGTGATTAAAGTCTCCCATGAGAACCAGGGCCTGCGATCTAGCAACTTCTGCTAGTTGCCAGAAGAAAGCCTCGTCCACCTAGAGGTTGCTGTAAATCATACCTCATAGTTCAGTGAAAGTGTGAACTCTACAATCATGCAAAATCCTGGACTAAGGCTGCTAATATAGATTTGAAGATATTGAGCTTGACAGTATTCTGCAAATTTGAAAAATGAAGGTCTCCACTGTTATAGAAAATTAATTGCCCTTGCAAATCAATTAGTCACCTAAATAGGTGCAATTGTTGGTGCAATGTAGCATTTACAATATCAGAGGGTGAATTGAAGTCCACTTAAAAAACAGGGTCAAAATATCTAAGTTTAAGGTATTGATGATATGGACTAACATTTGCAAGTGGTTAGTATAGTTATCTCCTAGTCTAATCATAAGGGTTCTCACACATTACTGTATAGTAACTGGTCGCAATTACTGATTTTAAAATGCAGTGTCCTCTCTCCTCCCCACTTCCCTTCCTGGCTGTAAGTGTTGCTGTAACACAGTTGGCAGTGTCAGGAGCCATCTCCTGGCTGTAAGTCCCAGAGAAGCAGTTCCTCTCCTTCAAGGCCTGACCACAGTCCAAGATTTAAAAAAAAAAAAAAAAAAAGAGGCAAGCAAAATTATCTTGCAGCCCACAAAACAGTTCAGGTTCACCTCACTGTTCCTCACCAAGTAAGAGAGAAATACTCTCTGTGAAGGGGTCTGGGTTCCTAACCCCATGAAGTATCTGAGAGGCCCAGGCTCAGCATCCTGGACTCTAATTAAAAGCAAATCAAAGTAAAATAAAGATAGTCCCTCTGCCTCTCTAGAGGGACCAGGCAGCAGAGACTCTTCAAAAGCTTTCTGGGTAAGCAGTCCCTGCTCTGTGAGACTAGGGGATCCTAGCTCTGTTCCCCTCTAAGTGCTGCCCTGTGCTGTGCTTGGAACCTCCCTTTTAAGGAGCCACCTCACAGGTACACTGGGCCAGAGCTGATTGAGCCCAGAGGAACTATTTTAACTCCTTCCTGAGTAGGGTGGGAACATATCCTACTACATCCCCTTTTATTAATTTAATGTCTGAACTGGGCTAAATACCAACTTTGCTGAAAGTCAGTGTTCCAGTGAACAGAATGGAGAAAACATAGCATGCTCTGTGTGTCAAGATCAGTAGAAATGGAGTCAGAGGACACCAGCAAAACAGGGAATGTAAGGAGTTGCACTGAACAGAGCAGTGCACAGAGTTTAATAAAGTTCCATTTGTTCAACTTATCCTGCATTCAGCTTCACACGTTGCTAATGAAACACCTTGAATAGGATAGAGGCAATGGAGGGGGGAAGGTAATTATGGATACTCAGATACTTCTTCCACACATTTATGGAGTGATAAGGAAAAGGACTGTCTCCTAGGTACAAAGGGAAACTTCTTTCAGGGGAAATAGCATATCTTTCATGAGGAGATGAGGAAATAAAATGAGAGCCATTTCTCAGTGTCAATTAAAGGTCAATCATACAAATTCTTTTTCAGTGGAGTAATCCTATACAAGTCAGAGTAAGAACACATGCAAATAAAAGTTTGCATCATTAGGCCTCAAAAGTCAATTACTACTTTGCTTTGGGCAGCAAAATTCTAAAGACTCAGGTGCCTAACTACTGTGACAAAGTTCCTCTATCTTGGTGGGTCCTGCACTTATTGGCAGATTTTCTTGCCTCAGAGATTCACCATGTGGGTTGGGGAACAGCCCAGAGACCTTCCCCTCTGGAAGAACCCACAGTCCAGGTCAATTGGGAGGTTTGGGGGGAACCCAGGCCCACCCTCTACTCTGGGTTCCAGCCCAGGGCCCTGTGGACTGCAGCTGTCTATAGTACCTCCTGTAACAGCTGCATGACAGCTACAACTCCCTAGGCTACTTCCCCATGGCCTCCTTCAAACACCTTCCTTATTCTCACCACAGGACCTTCCACCTGGTGTCCAATAACACTTGTGCTCCTCAATCCTCCAGCAGCGCACTCTCAACTCCTTGCACCTCTTGCTCCCAGCTCCTCATGCTCACACCACAAACTGAAGTGAGCTCCTTTTAAAACCCAGGTGCCCTGATTAGCCTGCCTTAATTGATTCTAGCAGCTTCTTCTTAATTGGCTCCAGGTGTCCTAATTAGCCTGCCTGCCTTAACTGGTTCTAGCAGGTTCCTGATTACTCTAGTGCAGCTCCTGCTCTGGTCACTCAGGGAACAGAAACCCTGTCTGACCTGGGACTAATAGATCTGTCCCATAGATCGCTCTCCTGTAGCCCTCTGGTCTGGAGGGAGGGAGGAAGGTAGGGGCCTGCTCCTCCTGCTACTAGGCCTTGGGCTCTCCCTACAACTGCAGCTACTGTTGCTGCTCCAGCTACTCCCCTGGCTGGGCCAGAACCCCCCCCTCCCCTTCTCTGCTACCTACTTGCTGGCTGGCTGCTAGACCCCCCGCACCCTTGATTGCTGCTGCTCCAGTTACAGCCCCTTGGGGGGGGGCTGCTAGCCCACTCCCCAGGGGAGGGAGAAACCCCAGCCATTGCTCCTGCTGCTGTGGACACCACCACCACCATCTCCACCTGAGAGGGGTCCTTCCTGATGGCCACCGGACTGCTGCCTGGAGCTGCTGTGTTTGCTGCTGGGAGCTGCTGAAGCCCCGAGGAGGAGGAGAAGAAGAAGAAGACCATCTACCAGTGGGGAAGCGCGTAGGAATTCCACAGACCACAGTGGAGGGTGCCTTTACGGACTGAGTAATTTTTGAACTGTGCTCTTGTGGTGGGGGTCTAGACTGTGTTTGTGGGGACACAGGGGGTGTGGTGTGGAGCCTGCCCCCTGGTTCATCTGTGTCCCCACCGGCCCCCACCACCACCATCATCGTTGCCCCCTCCACCACCCCCACCGGCTACTCACCATCTGCCTCGAACTCCTACCTCTGGGACTCAGCTGCTCACCTAGGCTTGCCACGCCCTGTTGCCACCATTGGGCCTGAAACAGCAGCCAACCTTAAAAGACTTTATTTTCATTGCAAGCGCACGTGGGTGCACGTGCCCCCCCTTTTGGACTGACCCCCTCCCCCCTGCAGCAAGCCCCCAGCTTTGCCCCTACTGCCTACCCATTTGCCCCTTGCTGCCTTTTGCCCCTCCCCCTTGCCCCAGCCCCTTGCTAGCTCCAGTTTGTTTGCCTGCCCCGCCCTTTCCCTCCGCAGCCTTTGTTTGTTTGACCCGCCCCAGCCTCTGAAGCTAGCCCCGTGGTTCCTCTGCCCCATTTCCCGCCTGGTTGCTCCCTTCCCCCTGCGGTCCCCTTGCCCTGATTAGCCCCTCCCCTCGTGCGCCCATGTCCCCTCCTATGCGCTTGTACCCCTCCCCGTTTTAGTTTGACCTTGTCTCACTGCATCCCCCAATGCTGTTATATTCCCCCTTCCTTGGTGCGACTAGAGGAGCCGGAAACCCTCCCCGAGTCAGTGACTGACCCCTAGCCCTTGATAGTCCCGCTCCCATCCAGCCCACCCCTTTTTGGCGCCCTTCTCCCCTGCCTGCAGCCTAGCGGGGAGGAGTGGTTGACCTGCTTCCCCCTTCCCTATCCCCCCTCCAGTGTTTGTTCTCCCCCATCCTCATTATGCCAGGGGACGAGGCGAGTGGGACCTCTCGGGCAGACCCTGCTGCCCCTCCTCCACCCGCCCCACCATCGTCCCCCCCTAGCCTCTACCTCAACCGCCGCTGCCGAGCCACCTACTACCACCCCTGCTGGAGCACCGGCAGCGGTGGGTGACGAGGTGACCTCCGCTGCTGCCACGTCCCTCGCCCCCTCTGACTCTGGGGGAGCCCCCCCAGCCAGCAGGAAGGGCCAGGGTACAAAGAAAGGTAAAGGCCCCGCCAAGAAGGCCAGGGCTGCCCCCCCAAGTGGGGGCTGCCCCCACTACCACGGCCCCGCCATCGGCCGCGGCATCCCTCCCCGCTGTTCCCTCCACCAGCTCTGTAGGTGTCCCTCCCCTGGCCCCCAGGGCATATGCCCAGGTTGCGGCGGCCCCCCCGCCTGCCGCTGCATCATCATCTCAATCAACCACCGCCTCTGCTACCATCTATAGTGGCCGGGGCCCCTTCCCCACCTTGACCAGGAAGCACGGCGTCCGTTGCCTCCTGGTACCCATCTCGCCCCACGTAGAAACCTACGTGCGGGCGTTGGCGAGGGTGGTGGGGCCCACGGCCATTGTGGCGGCCTCCAAGATGTACGGAAAGGTCGTCTTCTTCCTAGCATCGGAGGCCGCCGCCCAGGAGGCGGTGGAGAAGGGCCTGGCGGTGGGGGGCGTGTTCGTCCCCCTGGAGCCGCTAGAAGACCTGGGCGCCCGACTGGTCCTGACTTCTGTCCCTCCCTTCCTTCCTAATGCCGCCCTGTTACCTGCCCTCTCTACCCTGGGGAGGCCGATCTCCGTGGTCAGCCCTCTCCCATTGGGCTGCAAAGACCCCGCCCTCCGTCATGTCCTCTCGTTCCGCCGGCAGGTACAGTTACAACTGCCGCCGGCGGCACGTGACGGTGAGGCGTTCGAGGGGTCCTTCTTGGTCCCCTACCAGGGGGCCCGCTACCGGGTGCATTATTCAACGGGGGAGGCCCGGTGCTACCTCTGCCGGGCGATGGGGCACGTCCGGAGGGACTGCCCCTTGGCCCGGCACGGAGGGGCATCCGGGACCCCCGAGCCCCGGCAGGGCGCCGGCCCCGTCATCGCCGGCGCTCCTAGCTGCCCGGCGCCCGAAGCTGCCCCTCCTCCTTTCCGGCCCACCAACGCTCCCGCTCGGGCCCAAGGGGTATCTCCCCCAGTGCGCCTAGACGAGCGGGAGGGGCCCGCCTCTGCCGCCTGCGATGTGGAGGGGCCTGTGGAGGAGGGTGAGGTAGGGATATCGCCGGGCATAGAAGAGGGCATGCCCCAGGAAGAATCTTCCCTCCTACATGCTACCCCACCATTGCCTCCCCGAGTCCCTAAGCCTTCGCCCTTGCTCCCTGACCCGACTCCTGTTAGCCAGCCCCCGGATGATGCCATGGAGGGCTGGTCCTTAGTACAGGGGAAGCGGGGCAAGCGGAAGGCTCGAGCTCCGCTCCTTCCATCTGATGCGGTAGCCCCCCGGAAGACCAGGAAGGGGGGCACCGATGCTGAGCCTTCTGCTTTGCCCCCAGGTGGGTTTTGTCCACCGTTGCCAGCTGGGGAAGACGTGGCAGCATCGGAGGATAGCACTGCCCCTCCTCCCGAGTCCCTTCCTATGGAAGCCCCTGATGGAGGCCCTCTCGCCCCCTTACAATCTGAAGCCCCTGCAAGCACCAAGGCGAGCGTCGCTTCGGGTACAGGCGGGGAGAACCCTGGGGTGGTGGAAGGTGATCTCCCCTCCATTTATGAGGAGATCGAGGCCCTGGGTCTGACCCCGGTTACCCAGGGGGAGGACGACCCTCTGCCAGTGGGCCTCGATTTGAACGACCTCGCCTCGGCCCCCCTTTCCCCGTCTTCCGTCCCCTTATCCACTGCCTCCGTTCCCACCTCCGAGGAGCCCCTGGACTCTTCCACCAACCAGGCCGCAGATGGCACCCCGCTAGCAGCCGCCGAGCCTCTTGAGGCGACGGCCAGTGCCACGCAGCCGGGACCCGAGTCGCCAGGGGACTCCCTCGTGGCTGAGGGGCAGCCAACCTCCTTCCCGAGTGGGGGCCCCATCGTTGATTTTCCACCTACAGATGCCGTGGCCTTACCATCTGCCTTGGAGCACGAGCCCGGCATCGCCGAGGGCCCACCTCCCTCCCCGCAAATCCCTGAGCCCATTTGTGGGGTGTTACCCCCACCACCCAGTGGCCTGGCTGCTGGGACCCCCGATCCCAATATCGCCCCTTCCCCTCTCCCTATTCCTGATTCCAGCCCTACCCCTGACACTGACCCCGTCCCTGTCCCCTCCACTTCCCGTGATGCTTTTGCCGCCCCTGGGGCTGTCTCCTTCTATATCCCAGAGGATGACCCCCAAGGAGCGGCCTTTGTTTTTCCCTGTCCCGACCCACCAGGGGCTGCTATTTTCCCTCCACCGCCCCCCATTGAGCCAGGATCTGAGGCGGGCCACGTGGCGTCGGCCCATCGGACGCCACGTCGAGGGTCTGCCCCCTGCTTGCCCGTCTCAGTGGGCCACGGGGCTGTGACAGGGGCCCCACTGGGGGAAAGCCATAGATCAGTGACCCCACCCCCCCATACGCTGAGAGAGGAGCTACGGGAGTTCCTTGAGGACGTCCATGGCTCCCGCAACAAGGTACAGCTTGCACTCCAGCGATGGGGGGATTTTCATCAGATCCTCCGGGCCGCGAGGGCCCTCATGGGGGAGGGTAAGAGGACCGGGAGGCAGGCCGCTGCGGCGTACCAACGGGTCCGCCTCTTCCGTGACTCCTTAATCGCCCACGGGGTAGGTCACGGATTGTTGCGCGGCCCGACGGAGGCCGTGAGCGTCTCTGCCGGCGAGGATCCCCCCCAGCCCTCCTTATGGCACCGATCATCTTTGCAACATTAAACACCCGGGGCTGTAGGATGGGTCTCCGCAGGAGCCAGGTGCTCTCCTTCCTTCGGGAAGGGGGGTACTCTGTGATTTTCCTGCAGGAGACCCATACGGATCCGGCCGCTGAAGCTAGCTGGCGGCTGGAGTGGGGGGACAGGGTCTATTTTAGCCACCTCACAGTTCGTACGGCTGGAGTGGCGACCCTGTTCTCCCCCGACCTACGGCCCGAGGTGCTGGGGGTTGCCGAGGCTGTGCCAGGCCGCCTGCTACACCTCCGGGTCCGCATGGAGGGGCTTGTGGTTAATCTCGTCAATGTTTACGCCCCGACATTGGGCCCGGAGAGGTTGTGTTTTTATCAGCAGGCGTCCGCCTTCCTCGGCACCTTGGATCCTCGCGAGTGCCTGGTCCTGGGCGGGGACTTTAACGCCACCCTTGAGGAACGGGACCGCTCGGGGACCGAGCAGCACCCGGCCGCCGCGGACCTCCTCCGGGAGATCGTCGAACATCACTCCCTGGTGGACGTCTGCCGCGACCACCACCCGGATGATGTTTCGACATTCACTTTTGTCCGGGTGGAGGTCCATCGGTCGTACCACTCCCGGTTGGACCGCATCTATATGTCACGCTTCCATCTTTCCCGGGCCCACTCCTCCAGCGTCCGGCCGGCCCCTTTTTCAGATCACCATCTAGCCACCGTGACAGCCTCTCTCTGCGCGGAGAGGCCGGGGCCGGCCTATTGGCACTTTAATAATAGCTTGTTGGAGGATGTGGGCTTCGTGGCGTCCTTCCGGGAGTTCTGGCTGGCCTGGCGAGGGCAGCGGCGTGCCTTTCCCTCGGCGCGGCGGTGGTGGGACCTGGGGAAGGTGCGCGCCCGGCTCTTCTGCCGTGACTACACCCGGGGCGCCAGCCGACGGAGGGATGCGGCGATAGGGCAGTTGGAACGGGAGGTCTTAGAGCTGGAGAGGCGTCTGGCCGCCAGCCCCGGTGATCCATCCCTCTGCGGAGCGTGCCGGGAGAAGCGGGAAGAGCTCCGGACCCTCGAGGACCATCGGGCCCGAGGTGCCTTTGTTCGATCCCGCATCCGCCTCCTTCGGGAGATGGATTGCGGTTCCCGCTTCTTCTACGCCCTGGAGAAAAAGAGGGGGGCCAAGAAGCACGTCACCTGCCTTCTAGCAGAGGACGGCACCCCCCTCACGGATCCGGTGGACATGTGCGGGAGGGCCAGGGCCTTCTACGCAGGCCTTTTCTCCCCTGATCCGACCGATCCTAACGCTTGCAGAATGCTCTGGGATGAACTCCCGACGGTCAGCGCGGGCGACCGAGACCAGCTGGAGCTGCCTCTCACTCTGGCCGAGTTCTCGGAAGCCCTCCGCCGCATGCCCACCAATAAATCTCCGGGCATGGACGGGCTGACCGTGGAGTTCTACCGCGTGTTTTGGGACGTCCTCGGCCCGGACCTTGTCACCGTCTGGGCCGAGTCCTTGCAGGGCGGGGTCCTCCCTCTTTCGTGCAGGCGAGCCGTGCTCGCCTTATTGCCGAAGAAGGGGGACCTCCGCAATTTACGGAATTGGCGCCCCATCTCGCTCCTCAGCACTGACTATAAAATCGTAGCGAAGGCCATCTCGCTGCGGCTAGGGTCCGTGCTGGCGGACGTGATCCACCCAGACCAGACCTACACCGTCCCGGGCCGCACCATCTTCGACAACTTGTATCTGGTCCGGGACCTCTTGGAACTCGGGTGTAGGGATGGTCTGTCGTTCGCCCTCCTGTCCCTGGATCAGGAGAAGGCGTTCGACAGGGTGGACCACGGGTATCTCCTGGGCACTCTGCGAGCGTTTGGCTTCGGGCCCCAGTTTGTGGGTTTTCTCCAGGTGCTGTACGCCTCCGCAGAGTGTTTGGTCAGACTCAACTGGACCCTGACCGAACCGGTCAGCTTCGGGCGAGGAGTACGTCAAGGGTGCCCCCTCTCGGGCCAGCTGTATGCTCTGGCGATCGAGCCCTTCCTCTGTTTCCTCCGTAGGAGGTTGGCAGGGTTGGTGCTGCGGGAGCCGGAGCTGCGGCTGGTCCTGTCGGCGTACGCCGACGACGTGCTCCTCGTGGTCCAGGACCCGGGCGACTTGGTGCGGGTGGAGGCTTGCCAGACCATCTATTCGGCGGCCTCCTCCGCCCGGGTCAACTGGGTCAAGAGCTCTGGCCTGGTGTTAGGGGACGGGTGGCAGGCAAGCTCCCTCCCACCCGCACTTCAGGCCATCCGGTGGAGCGCGGGTCTGCTGCTCTATCTCGGCGTTTACCTTTCTGCCACGCATCCGTCTCCGCCGGAGAACTGGCTAGGTTTAGAGGGCAGGGTGTCGGAGCGGCTCCGGAAATGGACAGGACTGCTTCGGTGTCTCTCCCTTCGAGGGAGAGCACTGGTGCTCAATCAACTAGTCCTGTCCATGCTCTGGTACCAGCTCAACACCCTGGTCCCGGCCCCGGGCTTCCTGACCACCCTCCGGACGTTGATTCTGGAGTTCTTTTGGTCAGGACTGCACTGGGTCTCTGCGGGGGTTCTCCATCTACCCCTGGAGGAGGGAGGGCAGGGCCTGAAGTGTCTGCACGCTCAGGTCCACGTCTTCCGCCTCCAGGCCCTGCAGAGGCTCCTTTATGGTGCAGGTAGTCCGGCATGGAGCGTATTGGCGCACGCCTTCCTGCGCCGCTTCCGAGGGCTCCGATATGACCGGCAGCTCCTTTGTCTCCATCCGAGAGGTCTTCCGCGAGGCGTCTCCGAGCTGCCGTTCTTCTACCAGGACCTCCTCCGGACCTGGAGACTGTTTTCAGTGACCAGGTCCGTGGCGGCCACCGTGGGGGCAGATCTCCTCGCGGAACCCCTGCTACACAACCCCCAGCTTCGTGTGCAGGTGGCGGAGTCCCCCATGGTGCGCCAGAGGTTGGTCCTGGCAGAAGTCACCAAAGTCGGAGACCTCCTGGACTACGACCGGGGCGACTGGCTGGATCCCCTGATGCTCGCTCAGCGCATGGGGCTCTCCAGACTTCGTACTCCCCGGCACGTACTTCAGGAGGTGAGGGCTGCTTTGCCGCCCGCTGCTCGGGACTATCTCGACCGGGTCCTGCGAGAGGGCACGCCCCGCCCACCCTCCACTCTGAGCCCTCCAGACTTTTTCATCGGGCCCCTGCCCCGTGGACCCAACCAGCCCCCTCCCCGTCCATTTGCCATGAGCCGGCTGCACCATCTGCAGCCGGTTCTGTTCCGGACCGCGCCAAGGAAACATCTATACACGCTCGTGCTCCATGTTCTTCATGTCCTCACCCTCGCGTCCCGCCCCGATACGAAGTGGCGGGACCTTCTGCCACCTCTGGAGGGTGAGGAGCCCCGATGGGCCAGCCTTTATTCTGCTCTGATCCTGAAGCCCACCGGGGACATCAGTTGGCGGCTCCTTCACGGCGCCGTGAGCACGGGCGTGTACTTGGCGCGGTTTACCCCTATCCCAGACACCTGTCCCTTTTGCGGCGTGAGGGAGACCCTGGCGCATGTTTACCTGGAGTGCGCCAGGCTGCAGCCCCTATTCCGGCTCCTCACGGATATTTTGTTAAGATTTTGGTTGCACATTTCTCCTCACCTTTTTATTTATGCACTCCCTATCCGTCGCCCCACAAAGTCGCGGGACCTCCTGGTCAACCTCCTTCTGGCCCTAGCAAAACTGGCCATCTATAAAACCAGAGTGAGGAGGTTGGCCGATGGAGTTTCCTGTGACTGTGTGGCGTATTTCAGGTCCTCCATTCTTTCACGTATCCGGGCAGAGTTCCTCTGGGCGGCGTACACTGGCTCCCTTGACGCCTTCGAGGAGCAGTGGGCGCTGTCCGGGGTTCTCTGCTCGGTGTCCCCATCTGGTTCACTTCGTTTGACCCTTTGACCTCACTCCTGTCCCTGTTCTTTTATTAGTTGTCCCCCGTAATTTTTTTGGTCTCCAGGTCCTGTGGACCCCCCCCTTAGGCTGGGGGGGATCCTTTAGCAGTGGGCGGGCGTTGCCCGCCCACTTCCTGGATCCCAATAGGTCTGGTCACTCAGGGAACAGAAAACTACTCATCCAGTGACCAGTATATTTGCCCTCTACCAGACTCCTGTACCCCACTGGTCTGGGTCTGTCACACTACCTTTGGGCATCTGGGCCAAACTCCCACTGAGTTAAGCATGTAAATACCTTTGAGAATGTGGGCCACAGTGCCCATCCTCTTTTACTACCTGCCAGCTCCAATACCAGGTCAGGACACTTCTTTGTGTAGATATTTTTGTGCTGTGCTCAGGCAATGTTTTGAAAAAAAGTAATTAGACAACAATATGGGGAAAATTAGGGGGAAAAATCTTTTGCAAATCTACTAGAAGAGGAAAGGAATCACATTCAGTAAACTATCTTCGATGTTGATACTGTGGCATTTTGTCAGATGTCTTTTGGCATTTTGGAGAAAAAAGTCTTCCTGCAAATATTTATGGTCACTCAAAGTCTGAAGTGGCATTTAGACTGAACGGAAGCCCTATAATGTATAGCCTGCATTGTCATTACAAGGACCAGCTCTTATCAGCTGCCTTTAGAAAGTGACAGGATATAAAGCAAAGTGAATTGGTATAAATTAATTCCCAGTCAAAAAACTAAATCAGAGCGAACCTCAAAATACTGAAGATTGGCTTCATCACTGCAAAATGCCAAATGCTCAATCCAAACCTGAACTATTGTTTCTTTAGTATCAATTTGCTGTGTTTTGCAGACATATTCCCCAACCATAATTTATATAATTAAGTACTGTATATTGTACAAAAACAACACACAGCATTGTACTATGTAATTGGGGCAGGATATCACTTTCCCCTGCAATTTTCACTGTAATTTCAGGGTTGTTTATATTTGTTTCTTAGGAGAATGAAATTGATTGGGACTCACTTGAGGGTGCAGGCTCTTCAAAGATCTCAGAGACATTACCCAAGAAAGAACGATTTCATTATGGAGGGAGCTGTTCTGGTCTCAGTAGGTGGGCAGGCTGGAGTGAATCGCAGCCCCAGGGTCGAGTCTATAACCTCTTTGCAAAGCCTGTGTTCACAGATTTTGCTCAGTAGTTCTCTGCAGGGCTTGAAGATGGAGCTGGGATGAAGGATTCCACTATCACCAGATGTGCTTCATGATTATTATACAGCCCTGAAATTGCAGCTGTATCTATCATCTTTGACTCCCTATGCAAGGGGTTTGGCCAACGGATTTGTGAGACCACTCTCTCCATCCTTGCTTGTCCAGTATTTTCTGCTCAAGCTCCCTTCTATGTTTTTATGGAGAGAGAGCGCCACTAAGGAGCACGGCTTTTTAGCTCACAGGAGGAGTGGAGTCCCATTGTCAGTATGCCTCATTGTACAGCTGAAACTTTGCAGTTCTGTGTTCATGACTATGAATCCTGGAGGGCAGGTGTGAGAGAGTGAGTTCATAGGAACTAGTCCCCACAGTGAGGGTAAACACATGGGTAATTCCAAGACAGTTCTCTCTTTTCCTCAGCAGACAATTGTCCCCCCAAGGAAAGTGGAGAGGTGGCTGGGTTAAGTCACAAATGCAAAGGATACCCTGGTCTGTGTGTGTGATGTGGCAGTTTTCTTCAGCCCCAGTTCTGTTCCAGCAGCAGTTACATACTCACCTAACTCCCACCCACAAGGCCTTTCCCACCCTTGCAGTGTTCAATTTTAGTACCAAAATATCCCTGGCAAAGTGTCAGATTGCCCACATTGCTGCTTTTTCATGAATCAGTCTCCGAAACATAAAATCATCAGTGTGGTTTTAGGTCTGGCTCTGAGCGACGTGCATTAAAATACCGAATTATAAAATGTTAGGTAAGAGATGCCAATGTAATATGAAGTCGTCCATGTCTGTCACATTTTACTGAGAGCATAAGACTATTTTACTTTTATTTTTTTAAACAGCGGCTGCTCTACCTCACTGGTGAATGGAAGTTACAGGTCCCCCTCTGTGCTGAATTGCAGAGGATATGTGTTGTTACAGCACCAGCTATTGAGCTTTAGCTCAAGCTGTAGATGCTCACGTGTTTTAGTTGTGGAGGTGCCTGGTTCAGTCCCCAGGGAGGTGTACCTCACACTGCTTTTGGCATCTTGTCCCATTATGAGAGTCTCAAATGAGGATGAAAGGAGACAGCACTTTAGTGCCTGAATACCAGCTATTAAATGCCACCTACTGGTGCACAAGGGCTGGGCGCTGGAAGGGTCAGTTAAGGGAGCCTTCTCCCTCTAGAGCTCAGGATAAAGCTAGGGCAGGGACCTGAGCTACTCAGCCAGCCTGTGCAGCCCCCTGGGAGTATGGTCTGCTGATTGAGGGGTACCCTGCAGTTAGAGTCCAATCCAACTCTCATTGGCTTCATCTGGAGCTGGATCAGGAACCAACCTTGGGAGGTGCTGAGCTCTTCCTGTGAGGGTTGGAGCTCCCTTGAGCTCCCACTGGCTACACAACAGTGGAGTTCAAGGGGCTTGGAAATGGATCAGGTCCCTAGTTTATATCCTGCATTCATGAGGTATTGCTTACTGGGTTTATGGGTTTATGTAGAGAGCCAGCACCTGGCCTATGCACTACCTAAATCCTACCTAAGCCATACTTTAAGTCTTGTGCTCGCTGTCTGCACCAGCCTGAAGTTTGCATTTTCAGAGCAACAGGAATATGGGTTTATTTCATCCCCCAAACCCACTCAGTGGAATCTTGCCCTAGCTGATAGAATTCATAGAGTGGGGATTGCATCTGTTAATGTTTCTAATCCCTCTGTCATCACCAGCCAAGGCAGGATTGGCCTCTAATGACTATTACAAACATTTTTTGAGGCTTCATAACCAGGTAGTACAGTAGATTCCTGTTTATTATAAGCTGATAAATCAGCAGCTGTCATTTAATTAATACAGGTTAATGACTGCAAAAGTAATTACTTGGGTTTACTGAAGTATTAATTCTACTGCACCTGAGGTCCTCACTCAAACAATTACGAACAAAACTGTGAAAATGCAGGAGCTACTTTAAGGGAACCATCCTGTGAAAGCTAAATTAAAGACTAAATCCTGCACACATCAAACTCAATGGCAAAATGCCCACAATCTTCAGTGTGAACAGGGTCATATGTACATCATTAAGTGCACGGAGGAAAGAAATTAAGCTCATTTATTGTCCATAATGGCTTCAGCCTATTTCACAGGCTGCTGAATAATCCAGATGCAAGACAGACAACAGGATTTTCTTTAAAGCTATGATGTAGATAGGAAATAAGGCAAATAATCAGAGTAGGGTAGAACTGGAAGCATTTTCTCTGGAGGCAAAATGAATGCGGGTTTGGGTAGGTGAATAGGATTGGGCAAAGCATGAGAGCAGATAATAAGGTGTAAAGAGTCACATTTAGGTATGTTCCGTAAATATCCATATTTTCTGTCTGAGCTTCAGAAGTTTGTGAGGTTTGCTAGTCCCTATTTTTTATTCATTCTATAAATTAGTAAGGGCCAATCTGGCTCCCATTGACATCTGCGGGAATCTTTCCACTGACTTCAGAAAGATTGCTTTAACAATACTGCAAGGAAGAATGGGTTGCATCGTATTATGTCTGAGCTCTACCAATCCTAAGAATCATCTCGCCATCCTGTTTTGTGAGCATTCTTTGCCTACATGTTGTTTTCAGGACTAATGGACCTCATTGAGCTTTCTTCTTCTTCTCATATTCTGCATCTCAGAACATTTCTGATTGCTTTAGCTGGCATGAGCTTGCAGACAAGCTCTCATTCCAATGCTGAGTCCATTTATTTTATTTTCAGCTCATCCTGTTTTCTTAAAGCACCATCTTATGAATTTCATTTCATACAGTTTTAAGTGTTTGACAACTTACACGTTCAACGTCCCACCTATACAATGATGGTAAACTGGTTATTTTAATCATCATGCATATCATTTTCATTGGCACTGACTTTGCCTCTCCGAGCCCTCCTCATTGTCACCAGTTGTCTCTTTTGACAGCTTAGACAGATAAAACAGATGCAGCTCATGCTGGCTCAGTGCTGTATCACATGGGGAATTTTAGCAGGATTCCTATTTCCCTGTATTCACACTTACGTCAAACCCTGCCAAAAGCTGAGATTTGGCTCACAGTTTACCTTCGCTCCCCACAAAGATTCTTTACAGAAAAATATACTGTGCTGCATTAGTATAACAAAAAATATACACTTAATTATTATTAGTATTCCCCAAATGCCTGAAGGCCCCAATCAGAATTGGGGCTCCATTGTGCTAGACACTAAGGCTTGGTCGACATTACAGAGTTAGGTCCACATAAGGCTACTTTTGTCGACCTAACTATATTAGTGTCTGCTCTATAGCCCTGCTTCCGCCAATGTAAGCGCCCTACTACACCACCATCATAACTTCACCTCCACAAGAAGCATAGTTAGGGTGACACAGTACATCTGCTGATGGCTGTGTTGTCAATTTCATGGCTCTGCTGAAGCTCCCAGGCTGCTGCTGGATCACTGCTCCAAGCCGGGCTGCCACCCAGGGTCCCAGCTTAGGCTCCCCCTGGGCTCCCCTGCTCTGAGACCTGCTGCCCTTGGCTCTCAGCCCCCCATCCCGCCGCCTCTCTTCAGACAGTGGAAACGCTCGTGGTGAGGACGCTCACCACCGACAGAAGGAAGGACATCAGACGCCGGAGTAATTACTGTGGTGTCTGTAAGTCGACCTAACATAAATCAATCTAAGATTGTAGTGTAGATATGCCCTAAACAAATACATAGTAGAAGACAATCCCTTCCCCAACTACAATCCGTTTACAATTTTGGGTGAAGGATGAGGTGTTTGAGAGAGGCAGTGTGGTTTGATGGATAGGGCACTGGAATAGGATTGAGGAGGACTGGAACAGAATTCAGGTCTGCCATTGAACTACTCTGTGACCTCAACAAGTCACTTTGTCTCTCATTCTCCTCCACACCCTTTGCCTATCTTGTCTATTTAAATCGTGCGCTGTCTCCTATATTGTAGATATATAGTGCCTAGTACAGGGGTCGGCAACGTTCGGCACGCGGCTCGCCAGGGTGAGCACCCTAGCGGGCCGGGCCAGTTTATTTACCTGCTGACGCGGCAGGTTCGGCCGATCGCGGCCCCCACTCGCCGCGGTTCGCCATCCCGGGCCAATGGGGGCGGCGGGAAGCGGCGCGGGCCGAGGGATGTGCTGGCCGCAGCTTCCCGCCGCCCCCATTGGCCCGGGACGGCGAACCGCAGCGAGTGGGGGCCGCGATCGGCTGAACCTGCCGCGTCAGCAGGTAAATAAACTGGCCCGGCCCGCTAGGGTGCTTACCCTGGCGAGCCGCGTGCCGAACGTTGCCGACCCCTGGCCTAGTACAATATGGCTCTAATCTCAGTCAGGTCCTCTAGGTGCTACTGTAATACAAATTATTAATGAAGGGTCATTTTTTCATTTTATCCAAATGGTTTTGTCCACTAATTGATATTACACCGGTGATACCCTATCATCCAAACTGTGAATGGCTTTGCTCATCGGTCTTTTCCTGCTCTACAGACTAAAGATGATGCAGCATTGTGTTTTACCACTCCCTGAGTCTGACTGATCGTGAAACTTACATCCATAGTTGTATCAGCACTTTATATTCATGCAATTCACCTAAGAATGTAATCTAACACACATTGTTAGATACTTTCCCATCCTGTCTTCCCCCTCCACATACAAAAATGTGTCCTGGTTTTATATTCATGTTTTAAAAAGAAAAATAAATAAATCAAGATGAATGTCGTATTTGAGTCATAACCTTTGTGTTAATAAAGCAGAGTGAGCCCTGTTGTCTACAGTATGATTTGTCTCTTTATGAATGATGACTTTCTAAGACAGCATATTTCAAAGAGCTATTAAAATGCTTTGTTTTTACCTTGGAAAATTCATACATGAGCTAATGAAAATCTATTTAATCATTAAGTTTGTTAAATTAGTCTCTAAAGGGCAATCCTGGTTGTCTTAATTCATTGATGTCAAAGAGAGTTTTGTGTGATTGAGGCAAGCAGGATTTGGCTTTAAATCATTCTAACTGGTGACTTTGGTGTAAGAACTGAACTGATGAAAAATTCTCCACTTTCAAGAGCCCAATCTCACATTTCTTATCTTTAATAGAGGCTTGATGCAAAGCCATTGAAGTCAATGGGAAGACTTCCATGGTGGCCTTTAAGCAATTCTGGACTCCAAATAATGGAAAGAGTTCCATGGGCTTTTGGTGTGAAAGTAGCATAGGATAAGACTCAGTTTTATTTACGTTTGCATTTTGCCCATTTTAGTGTAAGCATCTTCAGAAGAAATGGAGAGCAAATTAGCTTTTTTAGCTAAGACTCGTAAGAAACACGATTTTTTTTCTTTAAAAGCACAGTGTTTGTTGTGTGTGAAAAGCTCTAGAATAGACATGTTTTGTGGAGTGAATTCAGTGTGAATGATTATCCAGTGGTTCTACAGAGAATATTTTCTGTGGATTCAGCCTAACAAAACATATGCTTCTTATTATATCGAATACATTTTTTACAATAACCATTTCAACATTATGAAAACGTTTAGATGTTTGCTTTATAATTTATATCCTTTTTTAAATGTCACCTCTTAAAACTCAATCATTTTATGAAAAATATTTCAGCTCCTATAACAATGATTTCACTTGGAAAACAAAGGAAATGCCATCACGTACATGCCAGCTCAAATTGTGTTTGACCTAGTTCAGAATTCATGGGATATTTTAAATATTAAAAAAATATTAAAACTATAAATGTTCATCTGACACTTGATCCCATATTCTCCCTTAATTGTCTACTGGCATTATGCTCTGTTTACTGTAGTCTGTGTCTGACACTACTGCTTTGTTTTCTTGTAACAAACTAGATGACATGAAGTTTGGCCCAAACATGCATTTAATTATTGTATGAAAAGAGCAGAGAAAAAAAAACCAAACAGCAAAGCTCAGCACATGGAGTATCATGTGCTTTTTTGCTTTATTCTTAGGAAAAACAACTTAGAAGTAAACTCTAGTGGAGGAAAACATTACAAGTTTATGTATTTCTGATTGGCTGGATTGAGCATCCAAAATTAAAGATCCAAGGTTCAGTGACACCAGGTAGATTTTTGAGGCACATACCCAACACTTCTAAAATCTTATAGGGGGCTGATCCGGAGCTCACTGAAGTCAATGGAAAGATGCCCATTGACCTTGGTGGACTCTGGATCAAAACACTTTAGCCATTCCCTGTCCACTCCAGCGTCTTTCCCCATTACAGCTGATTGAAAGATGCCAACAGTTTTTTGAGGGAAATTTTGAATTTTTTTCACAAGATGTCCTGCAATTTCTTTCTGTTTCGTCAGTTTTATTTCATTATCCCTCTCCTTGCAAGTGGCAAAATACACTCCAAGTGCAAAGCCCGCTTCTTGGGCCTTGCCTTCTCTAGTATAGACACGTAAGCACTGTACACCCAAAATTGAAAACAAAACCAACATGAAACCTCACCCTACTAAAACACTGTGCTGCACAGACCCGTTTCCTCTCGGTGAGAGGAAGAGTAAAAGAATGAAGCGTAAGGGACAAATGTTGGTCACGGGGATTAGTGTACTTTTAGAAGACACTAACCTACTATGGTGCTGATGACAGTGTAAACAATAGAATAAAATAGAATAGAATAGCCAGCTTCTGATACTCTTACTCTGGTTTAGCACTGCATTTCTTTACGATTAATCCACTGATGGCAGTGTGACTATTCACAGAGCAAAGTACTATTTACAATATACGATTTTGTCCCTGAATTTGGATTATAAAAAGATCACATTCCTATTTCTGATTCCTTTCTGTTAAATGAAAACATAAAGTATGGCTGAAAATGGAAATGGAGCACAAAGGGCATAAGTCAATAGGCCAAAGGTGTGTGAGACAGAAAGCAAACCAAATCCTGCACAAGCACAATACATCTCACAAATGCAAATGATGAAAATGCAATAATAATAGGCCCATCTGACGATATTAAACCTGGTAAATGGATAAAAAAGTAACTTATTTTACTAATAGAGAATGATAAGGAGAAATTACCTGGTTGTATATTGTACTGTTTGACTGTTTGGGAAAAAAAGACCAAAACCTATTGCCTTACATTTTCATCCACTCCTAAGTATATTATAGGTTTAAGACAGATTTTTTTTGTAAGAAAAATAGGGGATACTGCAAAATAAAGTAGCTGTTTTTAAAATGACATCCATAGAGCTTTATCCTGCAACCTTTACTCACATGAGTTTACTTAATTACATGAGTCCTGTTGAAGTCAATAGGATTATACACACAATTAGAACTGCTTGCATGAGTAAGGACTGAAGGATTAGGCTCAGAAATTGTCCCTTTACCAAATAACAGAGGGGAGGGTGGGCATCTCGTAAAGGAATTTTAAAACAGCCCTTATATCTGCTCTGCAGTGTGTGTCTGTTTAGTATGACTGTTATGAGAGAACTGGACTTGACATAACTCGCAGCCATCTTGTGCACTTAGCCCCCAGGGGCTGGAAGCGAGGACACCACATAGGAATAATTTGGCCTTGCTTAGACAGACAAAACAGCTGCACAAACTGCAGAGTGTTACTAACAGGATAGATACAGTGAAAGGACAGATTCATGAGAAGTGTGTTGAGGGAAGGAGGGGGGAGTGTGGAAAACTGACCTTGATATAGGTGCCTGTGTTTGTAAATTTCTTGCTGACGTTGTTTGGCTGATAAGTAGAATAATGAATTATTATTCGTTGTTGCTAGGGTGTTGCTAGGGACATTATTAGCCTATTAGGGGCTATTATGAGTTATGTGCTTGGTCTGGAGAAAACCTATAAAAAGTTTAGTTAGTGTGTGCACTTTGGAGAAGCTTGGGGGAAGTTTAAGAGGATTTCTACGAGCTAGGAGACTGGCACCTAACTCTCCAGAGGCTAGGAGAAAAGCTGGCCACTGGAACCTTGCTGCTGAATCACTTGATACCACCTCAGACTTTGGATAACTATATCTATCTGGGATGAGTCTAGATGATTGCCAGATTTTGATGTGTACTTTAGACTCAATAAAAAAGGATTTTGGGTAGAAGCACTCTTGGGTGTACCAATAATTTATTAGATGGAGGTGCTGTGTCCACCACGGATTTATTTCCCGACACTGCCTGGAAAACAGAGACTAGTTACAATAGCGTTGGGTTCAGATAACCCTCGGTAACACGACTACAAAATTAATACAAAGACTCAGGCTGAAAAATGGCATTTTTTCATTTGCAATAATTAAATGACTTTTTAATCTTAGGATCTGCAAAAGTGGAGGCTGGGGGGCAGAATTCACTGATTTGTTTTTTGAAGGCAGAATTTATTGTTGGCCTCTCTCTCAGTCTTTGAGTGAAGATTCTTACAGCTGATTTAGTTCTGATTTTCAGCATGACTCACGGAGTGGCTGATCCCAAGCTTTGCCCCCACACCATACTGACACTCTTGGCCCAAGAAGCTTGTATATCTCCAGCCATATGGGCAAACATTTTCAAAAATGCTTAAGTGACTTAGGATCCTAAGTTTCATCTTCAAAAGTGACGTAAGGCCCAATTTTAAAAGGTTTTAGGCACCCAAAGATACAGATAGACACCTAGTGGCATTTTTAAAAGTGCTTAGACACCTAACTCCCATTGAATTCAATGAGAGTTAGAGACCTAACCTGCTTAGGCACTGTTGAAAATTCCACGAGGCACCTATCTGCATCTTTAGATGCTTAAATACCTTTGAACAACTGGCCCTAAGTTTCCTTTTGAAAATGAGACTTTGGTTCCTAAATCACTCAGATGCTTTTGAAAATATTACCCAGGATGCCTTTCTGGAGGACCTTTTGTTGGATTATGAACAGAACAACAAGGGGCTGATCCCTCCTCCAGCTTCTTTGGCTCATGATTGGTTGGTCTTTGCACCCTTTTGTCCCCCTCCAAAATGCAGAATAAGGATAGCAAGGAAGCCCTAATAAGAAGTTAATCTATTTCATGATCTCTTGGTTATATAACATGTAAGACTGCTAAGCTAAATCTATAGCTGCATTGCAGCATTTACTCACTCCACTGCAATTGCATCAAATGAGCAGGAAGTGGAGACACAGTTTCAACTCCCAAAGTTGAAAAAGTTACTCCAACACACTACATGACAGAGCATGGTGGCAAGATGATATTGTAGCACAGGTCAAGCATTTTTCACTCTGCTCTGCATGGAAATTGTGGAATGGAATATTATGCAATTATACACATTTGTAAATATTGATAGACTAACACAGAATTCTAATTTTCAGATGTCTCACTCTGATAATGTTTGGAGAGTAAACACCTTGAAATTTTCTCCCCTTGGGCAAAGAGTAAATCTTGGCTGTTTTCTTCTTTACATGTTACATCTAATGCTAAGATGAAGTCCAGATTGTAAAAGATTTGCGAGGGCTAAAACACTAAACGACCCACATATACTCTCTCTCCTTTTATATAGGGCTATTAATCCCAGACCTCAAAGTGTTTGACAAGCTTTTATTATTTATGCCTCATACCAACCCCATGTCAGGATGGCAGTAAATCTCTGACCACAGCAATTTTAACATGGGGAAACTGAGGCCAAAAGGATCAATGACATGTATTTGGGGACACAGTGAATTATTGGATATGCTGGGAATAGAGTCAAGAATAGAGTCAATTCTCACACCCCTGCGCTGGGCACTAATGAATACTGCCACTCAATGACACTTGAGACAAAATTCTCTCCTGTAGCTGAGCTCCACTAGGTAGGTGTCAAGGGGTTCACTCACAACTGGTGGTGCCTCCTCCTGGTCACTCTGGGGAACTCTGACCAGGCATTTCACCCTCCCCTGGCATTGTGTCTCCTGTCGTTCTCTCACCCTGCGACCCCTCTCACTCCAGGAGGTGCAGCCTCCTCTTCATGACTCCACCCTCCGGCCAGATCACCATATGTGTTCCCTCTTTAGGGGTATCAAAGTTCTTCTTGACAAATGGGCTCAGTCTTCCTGCTCACCTCCTCACCAGTGCCACTTTGGCAGTGTGTGGTAGGGGGACCCAGGCCCACCCTCTACTCCGGGTCCTGACTCAGGGATCCTCTCCTCGGCAGGGGTATGACCTACCTCAAACCTTACTGCTCTTTTCCCTGAGCCCTGCCTACCCTTAACCCTTCCAGGCCCTGTGTGGGGTGCACACCCCATCACAGCAGGGTGCATTAAACCACTTACAGCGCCCTGATTTTGTGGCTGATCTGTGCCACCCATGCCCTAGTGATGCTTAGAGCAACAGAGGGGCTGCTCTAGGATCCTGTGAGATGGAAGAGTCCCGGAGCTCAGACTTCAGTCTGAGCCAGAACTTCTACACCACAGTTAAACAGCCCCTTAGCCTGAGCCCAAGCCATGGGCTTTTAATTGCAGTGTAGACACACCCAGAGAGAGTGACTGCAGACCAGCTTCCTGCAGCCCCTTTCTGCCTTCTGCTACCTGGCTTTATACAAGTCCCATCCATTCCTATCCAGATAAGCTTCATCCTTTAATTAGTCCTCATTGCTCCCTGGTTCCTCCTCCAGGTGCAGCCTAGGTGTTTAATTGGCCCACTTAGTTACCTTAACCCCTTCAGGGGCTATTGTGGGGGGAACATACCATCACACTAAATTAGTAATGGCCTATTTTTTAACATGTCAAGGAACCCCAAACTGTATAAAATTCTCCAAGGCTGATTCATTGAGGCTGTGTAAAGAGGAATTATTACCTGTGGGCTCTCACATGTGCTCCAGATAGGCATACTGTATATTTTGTACGTCCCCAAATCATGTCAGGCTTTTTTGTCTCTGCAGCATCAATTAATATCAACAGGTACTTGCTTATTCTTCTCAGTATCACTATTTTCCACCCAGTAGTCTCCATTTAATATATGCGCTTGCTATTTTTTATAAAATATATTAGTTTGCATTAACATCAATTACCGTCCAGCTCATCAAATCGATTTGTGACCAGTTCACATATCCTTCTGCAGTAATTCCCTATCCTCTGCTGTTTGCCATCCTTCCAATTTTGCATATATAGGATCAATATGCCGTCTCTCTCCTCTCATCATAACTAAAGAGCTTCCCCTCTTCTCTTTTCACTCACTAATTAGTTCAAAGTTCTCCTGAACTAAGGATGTTGATTCCCCATCTGCTCTATCTGGGTGCAGCTCGTTAAAAATATTCAAGGATGGTTGCCAAAGTCTGGCTTGAATTATTCAAATTCATAACAGATATATATTGTATAAGTTTCAGAGTAGCAGCCGTGTTAGTCTGTATCCGCAAAAATAACAGGAGTACTTGTGGCACCTTAGAGACTAACAAATTTATTAGAGCATAAGCTTTCGTGGGCTACAACCCACTTCGGGTTGTAGCCCACGAAAGCTTATGCTCTAATAAATTTGTTAGTCTCTAAGGTGCCACAAGTACTCCTGTTATATTGTATAAGTGAATTTCACAAACCAGCATAGGAAACTGGCTTCCAAATTCTTCATTACAAGGTGTATGATACAACTTGGTAAAAAGTGCATGTGCTTTTGGTGAATTTTTATGTGATTTCTCCCTACCATCAGATTGAGTTATTATAGGTTGCATAATGATATCTGAAAGAATGTTCTAATCCTTGTATCCATTAATGGATTAGGATAATGCTGAGGTTATATTAAAAAATATTTGAAGACATCCTCCTTGAACAAAAAGAAGCTTACCCTTAAGCAAGGCAAGATCCCATGAATTCTTTGAAATACTGTTTTAAATGGCTATCTGAAATCTCTTCGTTTTGAAAGTGCATATTTCAAGAGCAGAATGCTTTGTACTTTGGCAATTTATTAACCACCAGTTTTGTGAGACTAGAAACACACAAAGGATAGTGAACTTTGTGAATGTTAAAATAGCAGCCCAATCTTATAAAGCTTGCTCACATGAGTAAGAAGAATGATCTTGGGGAAGGAAGGCCCTGGCTTAGGAAGCAGGAGAACTGGGTTCAATTCTTGGCTTTATCGTGGTCTGCTCGCATGACCTTCTTCCCAAGCAATCTTAAATTATACAAATGGGCAATAGGCAATCACACACAAAGTCACATATTGGCCGATCCAACTCAAGTGGAATATTTCATTGTTTGTAATGGGAGTTGGATTGCATCCATAGAGAAGGTAAGTAATTTGTATTTTCCAAGAACAGCACCTGACACTGTGTTTTTAAGATAGGGAAAGGGAGCCTCATACTAGACAGGTTTCAGAGTGGTAGCCATGTTAGTCTGTGTTAGCAAAAAGAACAGGAGTACTTGTGGCACCTTAGAGACTAACAAATTTATTTGAGCATAAGCTTTTGTGGGCTAAAACCCTAACCCTAACCCTCTTTTGGAGCAGTAACTATTTGATTCTGGAAGACTTGAGCTCATAGAAGAGGGAAAGGGAATTCCAATTCTTTGTATAAATTACAGAGTTGGAAGGGGAGGGGGGAGCAATAACCAAAGTGTCTGCTGGTTCAGTTATTGAAGGGAGGCCTTCAGCGGATTTAACCCACTGGGTTTTAGCCCACGAAAGCTTATGCTCAAATAAATTTGTTAGTCTCTAAGGTGCCACAAGTACTCCTCGTTCTTTTCACACTAGACAGTAGCTCATTACTTCACCAGAGATTCCCACTTTTTATATGGCTCTCACAGCTTCTTCCTGGTCTCAAGGTTCTTCTCCTGCTGGCTGAGCGATAAACTGTACATTCCTGTCCAGGGTTATTAAAAGTCAGCTGCCACTTCTGCATTCCTATGTAATCACCTGTTTGTGGCATGGCTTTCCTCTCTAATTAAGGTTTTTATAACTATATATTGCCTTGCTCTGTGCAAAGCCAACAACCCCCCTCTTCTCAGTAATGAAGAGGAGTGTGTAAATTTGTAATCTCTTGAACTAGAAAACATTGAACTCCTTCTGAGAAAACTGGCTCTTTAGACTGTATTTACATAGGGATCCAGTTGCCTGTATGGTATTTCTACATTGCATCTTCCCTGTTGTTCAGTTCACAATGGCATGGGGAAACAGACAGAGACACAGTCCTTCACCTGAGACTGAAGGACTCATTAGTAGAGCTGGGCTTGGAATTCATGCCTGGTTCTGTGTTCAAGCCACCAGATCACTTTAGTTATTATAGTTACCACCATCAGTTAATCCACAGTATTATGTTGTCTATAACTGTGATGTTTCAATGATTTTTCAGTATGGTTGAGGCCCATGTTCTGTGAACTATGTAATGATATAGGGAAAGTTTTGATAAGAAAACAAGTTTTGTTGGGACTTGACTAGTAAATTACAGTGTTGATCATTATCATGAACCTCGTTAATGTAAAAATAGCTACAATGTGGCTGAGAGGTATGATCTGAAAAATGGTATTGAGTGCTGTTTCCCAAAGCAGTCTTACACGAAAGAACCAATAAGCACTTCTTTTGGAGGAGTAACTATTTGATTCTGGAAGATTTGAGCTCATAGAAGAGGGAAAGGGAATTCCAATTCTTTGTATAAATTACAGAGTTGGAAGGGGAGGGGGGAGCAATAACCAAAGTGTCTGCTGGTTCAGTTATTGAAGGGAGGCCTTCAGCTGATTTAAAAGATGTCCCCGAATTGTCTATGGGTGCAAATGTCATGGAGTTTCTGCATATTATAGGATGTCTGTGTCTCGGGAGAATAGAGGTCTCATACCCTACAATGGAGAAGTCATGGTCGAAAGCATGCAAGTGGTGTTCATGTTAGTCATGGTTACAGAATTGTAAATTGGATTTACTGTTACAGTTGAAAAAGAAACACCATCAGAACATTCTATGGGTATCTAGGAGACAGAGGAGCACTGATTTGGTATTCTGTCCTCTTCCTGCAGACATGCGCTAGCAGAAGCAGCTCCCTATACCTTTTAAATCTTCTCCCCTGGTCATCTCCATTAGACAGGGCAACATTTTGCTCAGAGGTTCAAAGACAAGCATATCACATTTTAGGGCAACATTTTAAAATCATTATTCAGATCTGTACACAAAGGTATGTTTTAGAGCCATATTTCTCATGCTGATAGTTTGACCATTAATTTTCAGTTTTAACTTATCTGGCAAATATAAAAATAAATATGAAAGGGCCAGAGTATAGGTGCTCCTATGGATTACTCCATATATACCACGGTCAGAATTCCTGTAGAGAAGCAAAACGCTTCTTGTGCCAGGTTCACCACTCCACAACAGCTTTACACTGGCATGACTCCACTGGAGTTAGTGTTAACCACCGGAAGTAATGGAGATAAACTGGTTAAAAAATGGTGTAATGAAGTGGTGAATCAGGCTTCTTGTATAGGAGTGCTCTCTTTGTGCCTGACATTCTCACCATCTAACAAAGTGGGTATGAAAAGTTTGATTACCAAGTAATCAAAAATAATATGCGGTTTTATTCCATGTTTCATTGAAGAATTGCAAAGTGCTTTGCAAATATTAGTAGTGGATCACAACACCCCGGTGAAATGGTACTTAGAGCCTCCAATTAGACCCACTTTAAATTTGGGCAAAATGTAGATACAAAGAAATTGGGACATTTCCCAAGTCACCCAATGAGTCAGTGTCAGAGGGGAGACTGGAATCCAGGGACCAGATTCATCAATGGAGTTATACCAGGAGGAATTTGGCTTCTGGTCTTTTGACCCCCAGACTCAAGAACTTGAATCTTTGTAAGAAACTGAATTGCTGGAAATTTTTGCATCACCTTCATATAACTCTTGAGTTGAATAATGAATTCACTGGAAAAATGATGGAATGAAGATAATTAAGATAATACATAGATTAAATTATATAGGATGAATCCTACAGTCCAACCAAGGAAAAACTTTGATGTCAATGGTAAATGTGCTTGGTAATAGACTGCAAGTTTGGTCCCTAAATATATAGGCTATTTACAAATCTCTCTTCAAGAACGCCTTTTGGATGAAGTTCTTCTGTTGGCTTTAGGCTTCTGAAATGTACAGAAGTGAGGACAATCCCAATGGGTTTCAACAGACTTCAGTGGGGATTTGGCTGGAGCGTAGGCTAGAAAACCAGTCTCAATGCAAGCCTTTTCTTCAACTGTGCATTGTCCTGACATGGCTTAATAGTTTTGAAATTCAATGGCAGAAAGACAAAAACAAATCCTCTCTAAAGCAGTATTTCCTCTTGTGTTTCCTGTACTAAGAATCAAGTTGCTGTGAAAGTTTTACCAACAGGGTGAAGCTGTGAAGCCAAAGCTTTCATTCTTTGTCTGTTGCCTAGCATCTAACATTTGATGAATGAATTCACAGCAAAATAAGGTTACTGGAAAGTGTTCAATCTTTTCATGTGGTTAGGACAGCTGTAGGCAATCTGTAGATATAGACTCTTCTGCTATTGGAAACCTATATATGTTTAGGCAATATATGTTCCACTTATGATCTGCC